>NC_141548.1:1775000-2375000 GCF_021556685.1 Rattus norvegicus | reverse complement strand
CAGAGACCCACAACATTTAGTTTCCTTCCTGAAAACCACCTACTCAAACCCTGGAGACCTATATTTGTGTGCTAGAAAGGGAACTCACAGATCAAACGTGCCTGTGTTTTCAGGGAGTGGAATAGATGGCTGAAGGTAGACATCTTTGAATGTAATCATCTGTGTATTCAGTCATATACATACGACAGGTGACAATTTTCTTACATGGTAGGGATGGAAAAACTTTCCCCCTTCTCCACTCTCTCTCCTTGTCCTGCCCTCCCAGTGATGGATCATCCACCTACCTGTGGATGTGGCTGAACATGATAGCTAAGGGCTTCGGGCTCCGGAAAGGACGAGACCTGGTTCTGATCCTGGCTCCTCTCATGCCATAGCTCTTTATCTGAACTCCATGAGGCCCACACTCTCATCAGTTAATTCAGGAGAAATGTATTATTTAAGTGGCGATGTGTGTGAAGTGCTCAGTGGCGGGCCAAACACACTGCAGGGACACAAACGATGTTGGTGAGGATTAAAAGTCACTCTATCTTGTTCCAGCTTGGGGGTGAGATTTCAATGAAGACAATCAGGCCGGATTTTCTTTGACTTTTCTGCATAGTAGGGCATAATGCTTGAGGGCTCTCAATTCCCTTCTTCCTCTCCTGGGGCTCCTGAGGATCTGGAGAGGCTCCTAAGGTCCAGCACTTTCTGGCAAGAGAGGAAATAGATAAAGAGTAAGAGAGAAATCACAGAAGACGTCGCCACAGGCATTAGCTTGGTAAGGAAACAGTAAACATGGATTAAGAACCAGCTGCGTGCCCGCCTTGAGGTTCTCTTTTGAGGGCAAGGCAACGTCAAGGGCTCTCTTGCTGCTTCTCCCTCCAAGTCATTCATGTCCTATGCCCTGGTCTCTTTATTCAGAGCCTGGTAAAGTGTTTTCTCCTTTTGACAGATTCTTGGTCTGTTTGGAGGAGGAGGATCCTCATGTTGGCATGGCCCATACCTTGGCTTCTACCAAAACTTATACTGTGAGGTGGTGGGCTCCAGGAAGAAATGATTAGGTCAGGGGTCTCCAGTCTCAGAAATGAATTCACATTTTTCTCAAGGGATTAGGTTAGTTTCTCTTGGGAGTGAGTTGGTGTCAGGGAGCTGGATCAACTACATGAGAGTGAATTATGAAGGGGTTGTCCTTGCTGTTTTGGCTTCTTTTGCTGTAAGCTGCTTGCTGCTCCCATGTGTGCTATTGCTGTGCGATTTCATAGCCTGGTGTCCTGATCATGTGGCCTTTAGAGTTTTTTCAGTCTACAAACACAGGAGCCAAAAGAAGGCCCCTTGCAAGGACTCCAGCATCGCTTTGTCATAATGACAGACAGTTGACCAAGACACATACTTATAAAAGTGATGCTTTGTGATGACAGGATCACCCGTGGATATGGCCAAATATGATAGTTAAAGGCCGATTGATAGGAAGGAGACTGAAGCTGGAGTCTTGGCTAAAGGCACCAAGTGACTTAACTGCAGTTGACAGAAGAGCTTTGGTGAGAGAATGGGAAAGCATCAAAAAATATAACTTAGGGCTAGGGATCCGACGCTGTCACCAATGTGCTTGTCGTACAAACATGAGGATCCCCGGAATCCACATAAAAGCTAGGAACAATGGCGTGTGCCTATAATCTCAGAGTGGAGGCAGAGATAGGAGAATCCCTGGGTCTAGTTGACTAGTCTAGCCAAGTTGACAAGCTCAGGCTTGGTTCAGTGAGAGAGTCTGTCTCTTAAAAAAAATATGTGGAGAGCAATTGAAGAAGACACCAGAAGTTGGTCTTTGGCATCCATCCTTGTGTGTGTGTGTGTGTGTGTGTGTGTGTGTGTGTGTGTGTGTGTGTTTGTGTGCATACACTCCCTACCACTCCCCAAATACAACCTAAGCAACTCAGTTAACTCTCAAAATGCAGCTCATTTTGACTGTTTGGGAAGATGCTCGGTGTATGGAAGAAACTTAAGGTCCTGTACGTTGATGGGGATGATAACATTTTCATAAAGAGCTAAGCAAATCGTTTACACTTAGACACCTATGAGTGACACGGGGTGGGAACCTACCAGCAATGAGTCAAGCCATTTGTCCCACCCACCCCCCAGTGATACTATTGGAGGAGCAAAAACACTGGGTGAGAAGAGGGAGGCTGTAGGGCAGAGGGATGGTGTGCTAAAGAATACTTTTCTACATCATGATTACATCGTGATACTATTTTAGCCAAGCACATTCAGCTTGTGGATCTTCATGAGTCAACTGACTGTGTTTCTCCCAAGCTAATATGGCAGGTTGTTTTGAAGCTGTGCAGGTCTCCCTGGGTCACTTCTTTGTGTAGACAGGGAGTGAAAACAAGTGATGTGGGAATTAAAATAATTGCCCATTATACACAGTGCTCAGAAGCAGGGCTTTAACCCCCACTGGAGGGTGGCCAAGGGAAGGTAAATTTGTCCAGTCTTTCTTGAGGCATTTTGGCAGTTTCAAAAGTCTCTGAAATGTTCAGGTACCCAGGACCAGCAATTCTACCTGTAGGAAAGTGTGTGCAAATCATTGAATAAGCAAAGATCTAGGTGCAGTGACATTTGTTATCATTATGGTCGTTATAATGAACAACTGAAAACAATGTAAATAGTTAGCAGCAAGAAATTAGGCAATGCATAGGGGCTGCATGCCACAATGCTCACCCCCTGCAGAGGATGCTGCTACTCTTGTATGTTTAATGCTATGGAAAGATGGTTGTCACCTTTAGCAGTGAAAGCGGACCTTAAAACACTTTAATCGGGGCTGGGGATTTAGCTCAGTGGTAGGCGCTTACCTAGGAAGCGCAAGGCCCTGGGTTCGGTCCCCAGCTCCGAAAAACAGAACCAAAAAAAAAAAAAAAAAAAAACCAAAAAACACTTTAATCATGAGTCTATTTTGTTTTTAATAGAGAAAAAGGGCGATGGCTCAGTGGTTAAGAGATCTTGCTTCCTAGAACCCATGTTTGGTGGCTCACAACTGTTTGGAACTTCAGTTCCAGGGATCTGACACTCTCTTCTGATGCTGTAGGCATTTACATGCATGTGTACGTGCACACAGGCAGGGAGGCAGGCAGGCATGCACGCACGCACGCACACACACACACACACACACACACACACACACACACACACACACACAAAGATTTAAGAAAAGGCAGAGGGTTGGGGATTTAGCTCAGTGGTAGAGCGCTTGCCTAGCAAGCGCAAGGCCCTGGGTTTGGTCCCCAGCTCGGGGGGGGGGGGGGGAGGAAAAGGCAGAGATGGAGCAATGGGCAAAGCTCAATATGAAGATCTGAGTTCAGCTCCCAGAACCCATGTAAAAGTAGAGTGTGGCTGTGCTGGAGGCAGACATATAATTTGAATCCTTAGCCTAACTGGAGAGCTCCAGGACAATGAGAGACCCTGTCTAAGGTGATAGGTGGGTTCTTGAGGATAACACTGGAAGTTGTCTTCCTGCCTCCATTGGCACATGTGTGCACACACGTGCACACATATGAACCCTCACACACATGAACTTGCACACACATAAGCATGCACACACATCCACAAATAGATACATTAATTTATTTCAGTGTTTTTTTTATCCTAGATATATTACTTTATTAAAGGGGACTGTCCCTGTGGAGACCCACTCTTGATACAGTTTACAAAGATGGCTTATCATTTCATGGATGCACAGAAGTAAAGTATTACTTTCGATCTTCTGTCTGTCAGCCTGCTTGCCTGTCTGTCTGTCTCTTGCTCTCTATATCCCCTGTTCCCAGAGGAACTTGCTGTACTAAGCCTGTGTCCTGTCCCTGGGCTACACTCCCAGCTCCTGGGCATTTTCATCTGACAGAATATAATACAAAGTTAGCAAAGTTTGTTGTTTACAGTTTGCACCATTGTTATAAACTCAATTCTGAAAGGCTAGTGTGGGAAGTCAGAAGTATAAATATAAGAAGCAAAGTGTAAAAAACAGTGAAGAGTGACTGAGTGGCATTGGGCTATGCTCTTTTTGGTATGTATGGTTACTGTGGTATGTGCGTGTGTGCATGTTATGTATACGTGGGTTCATGCGCAGAGGCCAGAGGTCAACTTTGGGAATCATCTACCTTCCATTTGAGGTAGGGTCTTTCACTGAGACTTGAGGTTTGCCATTAGCCTAGGATGGCTGGCCAGTGAGCTCCAGGTATCTTTCTATCTGCCCTCGTGCTAGGTTTATAAGCACAAGCCAGCATGTCCAGGTTTTTACAACGATGCTGGGGTTCCAGTGTAGATCCTCATGCTGGCATGGTGAGCACTTTCCTGACTGAGCCATCTCCGAGCCCACGAGTGGTCTTTATACCATTTTCTTTTTGCTACAACATAACCAACCTTATAGGCAACAGAGCACAGGAGACCTCCTCATAGCTGTCTTCCTCTTTATTCAAAGTCTTTTTAAAAAAGACTTTAATTACTGATATAAAGTAAAAACAATTACTTGTTGGTTGGCTGAGAATTGCTAGAAATTAATAAATAGCTTGGAAATATTTAGTAAATTCTAATTACTTAGCAAAAGTAATTAAAATATTTATAAGCGAACACCCATAAAACACCACCAAGCAAATACATTACTCAATAAATGGTTTAATTAGTATTTCATTACCAGAAATTAATCTCAGTAACCAAACATTACTACAAATTTCATGTAGGACGGACAACTTATTTTACCGCTATTAATGATTTCAATTACGAAGTCTGTACAAGTCTCATTTCTTCCTACTTCCACCTCCTCCTCCTCCTCCCACCACCACACAAATTCCCACACTCTAGGCTCGAGTTAGCACGTTGGTGGCTGGTTGGGCCCGTCCACAGTGTGGGGAACCCCAGGCACATGGATTAATAATTTCCTCCAGTTCATTTCCTGGTTGTCTTGCTGAAATAGAGGCCCTAGGTGCCTGTTAAATCAGCTGGAATCAGACTCCGGGACTGGTGGGCTTCTTATCACTGATATATCCTCCTCCAGAGCCGTCTAAATCACTTGGCTACAGGGCTCAATTCCTTCCCTGGTGCCCCTGCCAAAGCCTTGCTGGCACTGGCTTTGCCTCTCAGGTGTAAGTGGTTCCTGGCCAGGTGTGGAAAGGCATCTTCATGCAGCTCAGAAAAAAAGGAGTCCTTTCTTCCACACCGTGCAGCCGCACACTGGAAAAGCTTTTAGCTCCTACTTGCTGCTTTGTCAGGTTCCCCAAGGCATAGACTCCAAGACTCAAAATTTGTGTGTAGGAGACTTACTGGGGAATGCTTTCAGGGGGATTCCTCTTTATTGGGGTGAGAGAAGCAGGGCAGGGCAGAGTCACTGCTGAATAACAATTCCATAAGAAAGCTCTGAAACTTGGATGGTCCTTCCAGATGTTCTAGATTGGGGTGGTAGGGAAGAAGTCTTTGACATCTTAAATGGCCATAGGTTACATAGGGGTTACTTGAGGAAGACCATGTCTCTTCTTTTGACTGAGGAAAGTGACTGGAGAGGGACCTAGCTGTCACCTGTTAATAGCTAGCACACCTCGGGGATGAAAGAGTGTCTTGATTCTGAAGAAGGAATCTGACAGCACATAATAGCATCCACTTATCCCTCATCCACATAACTTCTTTCTGCATGTACAACATGAGAAACTACATAAGAACTCCCTTCCTGGGGTAGCCTGAGCACCATGGGTTCTTCTTGGTGTAGTGTTGGTCTACCAGTTGTCCCAACATTCTGCTGGGGCTGGGAATGGTTACACTTTTGACATTGGTTGTCATTTATGCCTAAACCATGGTCCATGATTTCAGGGTCACATCTCATTGCAGCTCTGGAAGTTAGCACAGTACAGGGCTTTGTCAATATTTACAGCTTGAATGGACAGTAGTAAAGATAGATTGCACCACATTTTCTCTGAGTGACAAAAGCAGCTTAAGGAGTGAAGCTCCTCAAGGTGGAGTCATCACTGGCTGGTAAGGCTGGTAGCAGGAGTGACTGCAGCTGTGGCAGCAAGAGGGTGAGGCGGCTGGCCACATTATATCCATAGTCAGGAAGCAGAAAGAGAGGTGGATGTTTGTGTTCAGCTGGCTTCTTCTCCCCTCCACTCTCTTTTAATTCAGGCTGGCATGGCAGTCTATAGGGCTAAGCCACACCCATTCAGGCTGCCTTCCCTCCTCAGTCCAACCTGCCTGGACACACTTTCATAGACATGTGCAGGGGAGTGCCTCTGGAGTGGCTTTAAACCTAGCCAAGTTGACAATGGTTACATAAATGTGTCAATGTAAGCTATGACACACTCAACGGAGGGAAATTATGACTACGACTTAATATTCTGGGTCAAGGAAAGGTTTCTTAGGGATAGAGAACTTTGAGCTGAAATCCAAGGGAGCAAGAGTGGGAGATAGGATAGTGTGCACCTGAAACGTCCCTTGGACATCTACTTTTGCCTTTACTGTGTGCCTCCTGGGAGGAAACTGAGAGAACTTGAGATGTTACATTCATTGAATTTCTCCTGATATCTGTGGCTGAAATGGATCCTCTGTTCTTATCACAGTCCTATCTTGTGCAAGATTCCAGTGTCAGAGGACTTATTTACACTCAACCTCAGCCTAGGCTACTGCAAGTTGGTTTTGCCTGCACCTGGGTGTGCTTTCTGGTTTCGGAGGCATAGATGAGGTGTCCCAGAAGAAGGAAAAGGAAATGAGACTAACCCAGGGTCACCCAGGGGGCATCTTGTATTCAGATGCCACATTTTGTCCACATCAGCAGGGAGCAGACACTGGAGACAGCTGGGCTGCATCGTGACTTCTTATTTTGCATTTATCTACCTTTGGCTCTGGGCCACCCCTACTTGCAGTCACTGCTCCAAGACTGCTATCTGGCTTTTCACCTCTGCACCCATATCTCTGCTCACAAAGTCCCTCCTTGGGGGAGCTCTGTTTATTGACTCAAGGTTATGCTGTGTTTGGACCTTTTTAGGTGTCTGCAGTCCTCATCTGCCGATTCCTTTGGAAAGAGGTTATTTTATTTTAGAAATCTCATGCTCCAAATTTGTGCCTGGTCTAGAGTCCAGAGGTTGGAAGAGGCTGAAAGGGAAGTCAAGCCCCACCAAAACACCTCCATAAGCCCACCCGTCCACCATGCTCTGGTTAAGGCTGGTAGTGTGAGACATCATGTCGGGGGTGGGGTGGGGGGGATGTCTGCATGACCTCCCTAGGGAGGCAGGTTGGGGCGTTGCCTCCAGCCTGGCTTCTGCTGCTGTGGAAGGACAGAGCAGTGAGGAAGATGGAGAGTTCACATTTATCGTGTCTGGGTTTTTGCTTGCCGTGTCCTTAATCAGTCTCTGGTTAATTAGCCACCTCTCCTCAGCTCTGCAGAACATCATTAATCATTACAAGCAAAAGCTGGTGGCTTTGCCTTCTAGTTCTTGGGAAATCCTGGCTCTCTGGGTGGGCACTTCTTGCCTGGGACATTAGAATGATCACAAGGTCCCAGGGGGTCCTCTTTAAGGGTTTCCAATGTGTTTGGGAAGGGGCCATGGGGCTGATGAGATGACATAGGAGAAAGACTATAGCATCCTCCTCTTTCTCTGATATTCTAATTTTGTTCATGGTGAAAATGTGCCTAGCCCCAGTGTACTCATACTACCAGACTCTCTTGCAACTATGGAAGGCCATATGATCAAGTTCAGCCTAATGTGATACAAGCTAGAACCTTTTGGAGGATACAAAAGGTTTTTATCCTCTTCTTGAAAGGGTTTTTATGCCACTAGTACTATCTCCGAATGCCTATCTTTCTGCCTTAAATGAAGATCTAAAGGCTGAAGAAAGCAAGAAAATTGTAGTGGTGTTGGCCTTGATGTTAGATACCGGTAGACCAATGCCAATATCTACCTGCTGTATATTTCTGTCATGTGAAAAGGATTTATCTCTATTTGTTTGGGCCACTGTTAGTTGGCTATTTTTTTAAATCTGTAGTGGAACATGTTTCTGAAATGAAAGGTAACTTAGCCTGATTATAGATTCTCAGAAAACGGAGGCAATTCCAGACATTTCCAGGCTTCATAAATCACTGAGGCTATGGTAGCAATAGTCATTTGAATGTCACTAGTTCTGTAAACAGCACCGTAATTTCTTCATCATTAAAAATGGTTCTGTTTTTTTATCAGCATTCATTCTCTCTGTCTCTCTGTCTCTCTGTCTCTGTCTCTCTGTCTCTCTGTCTCTGTCTCTCTGTCTCTCTCTCTGTCTCTCTGTCTCTCTCTGTCTGTCTCTGTCTCTCTGTCTCTGTCTCTGTCTCTGTCTCTCTCTGTCTGTCTGTCTGTCTGTCTCTGTCTCTCTCTGTCTGTCTGTCTCTGTCTGTCTGTCTCTGTCTCTGTCTCTGTCTCTCTCTCTGTCTCTCTCTCTCTCTCTGTGTGCTTGAAAGCGTATGAATACAGCTAGCCATGGAGGCCAGAAGAGAGCTTTAGACGGAACCCCGAGAGCCAGAGGTACAGGGAGTCACAGGTGTTTGTGAGCTGTTCGGCATGAGTGCTGAGAACCAAACTCTGGTCTCTGTAAGAGCAGAAAGCACTCTTACCTGTTCAGCCGTCTCTCTAGCCCCCATTTCCTCGTGTTGGAAAGAATCATTGTCTAACACTTTTACCCACGTATGTCATTAAGAAATTGCCTGATTGTGATATTGACATATCAACAGAGTTACACTCAGTGCTACAGAGCACTTCAGAACTAGGCTACAGGAACGAATGCTCTAAGAAGGTTTTGATGGGCAGATGGTCATGGAAGTGGACATGATTTGCATAGGAAACAAATATCATCTTGGGAGGACAGGGCTCAAAACCCCAATGCAGCCTCCTATTTGAAGGTTAAGGCCACTGGAGATTTTCTGTTAACTTGAGTTGATCCCATCTGAGATCCTTGGACAGGAAAGGATAAAAGGACCCCAGAGGTGAGCTTACCACTAGAAAATTAGGGAGTTTGAGTAGGTGAACTCGGTTAACAGCAAACTTAGATTTTTGAGGGATGCTGGTGACAGTCTAGCAGCTGGTGTCACAGAAACTTTCCTGGCTCTGTGGACTAGCCAATGACTTTCTTGAGAGAGATATATATTCATTCGTCTAGGTCAGCATGGGCACCCTTGACTCTGTGGTTGTGGAGGTGTTGAGTACACAGAGCTGGTTTTTAACAGTGGTCCCTTGTGTGAGCCATCAGGTAAGGCTGTCCTGTTTGCCTCTGGCTTTTGGAGCCCTGATCTTGGTGTGTAAAATTCTCTGGCTCTTGGGCAGTTTGGAGAAGTCAGGATGTCCTAGTTTTGTTTCTGTTACTGTAAAAAGCACTGTGGCCAAAAGTAACTTGGGGAGGAAATTGTTTACTTCAGCTCACAGGTTACTGTTTCTCCTAAAGGGAAGTCGGGGCAGGAACTCCATTAAGGCAGGTCTGCTTTCTGGCTGATTCTCAGGCTCCAGTCCAGCTGCCTTTTTTATAGAGCCCAGGGCCACCTGCTCAGGGGTGGCATTGCCCACCGTGAGCTGGGTCCTCCTACATCAATTTGCAATCAAGGAGAGTGCTCCACAGACAGACCTGTGGGCCAATCTGATTGAGGCAATCCCCTGTAGAGACTCCATCAGATAACTCTGGGCTGTGTCAAGTTGACTGCTGAATCTAACTAGTCTGAGAGGCAGACAGGCACCATGATACGGTGCCTAAGATAAATGAGTCAGGCTTTTGGGTTCAAGTTCCTCTACTTGTCTCTTTAGTGGTCATGCTGGGCACTGGCCTGGCTCATGAGTGTGCAACCCTGTGCAGTCTCACAGAGCCCTCTCCTGAAACAGGCTCCTTGCTTAGCATTTTAAAGTCTTTTTTTTTTAAAAAAGCTATAGTATTAATTTCATAAATCATGAGGATTCACTGCAAAACATCTGTACATGCGTTCTACTATTCCTCCCTTCCCTGTTGCCCTCTCTTGCCCACCTCCCTCTTCCCAATTCCCATTTTTTCCCTCTCCCTTTCTAGACCATTACAAAAATCTGAATAAGTTTTGAATGAGGCCTTTATGTTTCTATTTACCCTGAGCCCAGGAAATTATGTAGCCACCTCTGCTTGTTGAGGTCTCTGTGTCTCTGTTTCCCTCTCTCTAAAATAGGTAAACAAAACAGAAACAACAACCCCCCAACCCCAAACCTCTTACCTGCCTCAGAGAGAGTTGTCTTAACTTGAGCTCTATTTAAACATGTAAAGCAGGACGGAGCAGGCAGGAGAAAGCCATTGCTTTCACATGTATTAAGTGACGTGAGTGAGGATTGCAGCCCCTAATCCATAAAACACAGAGGTGCGACATTTACATCCTCATCCAGTGAGGCCAATCAGATCACATGTAAGGGGAGCAGCACAGGAGACGGAGAGGTCTAGGAATTGTAGAGTCAAGGGTACCCCACTTCTGGAGGAACTGGCAGCTGAAATCAGGTGTGGCTGATAGGTACAGATGAGGCACCTCTTGGATGTTGCCTGTATCTTCTCTAGAGAGCCAAACCAGGAGGCAGATCATCTTCAGTCATCCCCTGCACCTGACGTTATATATCGGGGAAGGGGGTCCAGCCTTAGCCTTCTGTCCAGCCTCTGCTCTTGAGCTTTGACTCAGGCTAGTGGATATGTGTTGTGTGACAATTCCGCTGGGGACATGCTACACATATATCCACTCACCCCAGATAGAGAACCTATGGCAGACCGAAGTATGGATACCAC
Organism: Rattus norvegicus; assembly: GCF_021556685.1. Taxonomy (NCBI): domain Eukaryota; kingdom Metazoa; phylum Chordata; class Mammalia; order Rodentia; family Muridae; genus Rattus; species Rattus norvegicus. The sequence continues at coordinate 2,364,251 of NC_141548.1, read as the reverse complement.
TAAGTCCAACTTGCTGAAACAATGAGTTTTATTGAGGTTCCTTACAGGAATATGGGTGAGGGGTTACTTATTTATGGGAGCAGAAATGACTGAAACACAACTGCATCACTAACAACCATCCCAGCATGGATGACAGCTCACAAAGCTGGGAACCTGGAGCGCACTGCACAGCCTACAGGCAGCTCAACGGGTTGAGGAGTGTCCTTCCTAGGTGTCCCTGTTGTTCTAAACCTCTTCCGGGAAGCTTGCCTGGCTTCCATTTCTTCCAGGCAGCTGGACTGGTCTCAGAGTACTCATTGCATCTTGGCTTGTTTATATCTTGGGAGGGAGGGGCCTAGAGAATCTGGTCAGTTGCAGGGACTTCCGGAAGCTATCTTGAGTTTTTTACTTGTGCTTATGGGGCTGCCCCGCAGGATGGAATGTTCAGGGGTGGTGGTGGGGCAACTGTATAAGAGTAGACGCAGTGGATGGCTCTTTGTGATGGCTGCCTTAAGGAGTGCATTCATCGACACTAAACATACAAGTGCAAGAGAAGAAATCATCAACGTCCAGCTCGAATGTTCCATTCGGGCAGTGGGAATCACCCAGCAGCTTGGAAGCTTCCGGCGAGCTCATATGCAGATTCTTCTTCCCCTCAAATCCACCACTGTCCCTGGGTGCCACTTCAAAACATATCACTAGAATTCTCCTTGGTTAGTTTTAATTTAAAAAAACCCCAAATCTGTAAAGTTGGAAGAATAGGATAGGAATTCTCTAGTCTTTCTTATTAGTGTTAGAATGCAGTTAACACTGTCCCAAAGTCACCCATGTGTCTCTCTACTTTTAAAAGTAATTTTATATATTTGTGTGTGTGCATGTGTGCACATGTGCGTGCACGCCCACACATACATGCCACAGTGCACATATAGAGGTCATAGGACCACCTGGGGGGGAGTCAGTTCTTTCTTCCCACCATGTGGATTCTGAGGATCAAGCTTAGTTCATCGAACTTGGTGAAAGTACCATGATCCACTGGGCCATTGTGCTGACCCTTTCTTTCTTTTTTTTTTTTTTTAAATTTTTTATTTTATTTATTTATTTTTTTTAACTTGAGTATTTCTTATTTACATTTTGAATGTTATTCCCTTTCCCGGTTTCCGGGCAAACATCCCCCTAATCCCTCCCCCTCCCCTTCTTTATGGGTGTTCCCCTCCCCACCCTCCCCCCATTGCCGCCCTTCCCCCAACAATCACGTTCACTGGGGGTTCAGTCTTAGCAGGACCAAGGGCTTCCCCTTCCACTGGTGCTCTTACTAGGATATTCATTGCTACCTATGAGGTTGGAGTCCAGGGTCAGTCCATGTATAGTCTTTAGGTAGTGGCTTAGTCCCTGGAAGCTCTGGTTGGTTAGCATTGTTGTACATATGGGGTCTCGAGCCCCTTCAAGCTCTTCCAGTTCTTTCTCTGATTCCTTCAACGGGGGTCCTGTTCTCAGTTCAGTGGTTTAATGATGGCATTCGCCTATGTATTTGCTGTTTTCTGGCTGTGTCTCTCAGGAGAGATCTACATCCGGCTCCTGTCGGCCTGCACTTCTTTGCTTCATCCATCTTGTCTAATTGGGTGGCTGTATATGTATGGACCACATGTGGGGCAGGCTCTGAATGGGTGTTCCTTCTGTCTCTGTTTTAATCTTTGCCTCTCTATTCCCTGCCAAGGGTATTCTTGTTCCCCCTTTTAAAGAAGGAGTGAGTGCTGACCCTTTCTTTTCATCTTCCCTTCTGTCTTTTTCCTTCTTTCTTTTACTTCTTCCTTTTCTTCCCTCCCTCCCTCCCTTCTTCCTTTCTTCCTTCCTTCCTTCCTTCCTCCCCTTCTCTCTCTCTCTGTGTCTCTGTCTCTGTCTCTGTGTCTCTGTGTCTCTGTGTCTCTGTGTCTGTGTCTGTGTCTGTCTCTCTCTCTCTCTCTCTCTCTCTCTCTCTCTCAGCGATCTTTCTGCTTCAACCTTCTGAGTGTGGAGATCACAGGCATGTACCACTATGCCCACCTGCCCTAACCTCCCTTTCTACATCCAATCCCTCCATTTCTGACAATCATTTGTAGATGACATGACAATTTCTTCAGCATGCTTCTAGGAATGGAGTTCATATACAGTGCAATTATAGAGTCAAGAAACCCAGCACTATTCTCCTGTTGTATTAGTTGACATTCATGTCTTCCCAACAATTTCTTTAATGTTCTTATGCATATGTATGTTTTAAAATCTATAATACAGCTAAGTGTGGACACACGCACACACACACACACACACACACACACACACACACACACACACACACACTCTGTGGCCAGCTAGAGTTACACAGTGAGACCCTATGTCAAAAGAAAAAAAAAATCTGTAGTCTAGACTTGGGACACAACAACTTGCCTTTAGTTTTATGTCTCTTTCAGCAATTTAGATGTTTCCAACTTTTTATTATTTCACGAGATTGACATTTAAAAAGGATACAGGGTAGTTTTCCAGACCCTTGTCGACTTTTGTTTTTGGAACTTGCTATATAGATGAGGCTGGCCTTGAACTCACAGAGATCTGCTTGCCTCTGCCTCCTTAAAGCCTATGCCACTTGACTCTAGGTTGTTTTAAACATTTATTTAGTCTTTGAGAGTTTCACAGTGTATAGAATAAACTTTGATTATATCTGCCATTCCACTTCTCCTTCCAGCCCCTCCTCTCCCACCACCACACCCCTTCCCAACTTCACATCTTGTTTTTACCATTTTCAAAAATAACTCCCTGAGTCCACTTAGGCTGCTGTGTGCACATGGGTATAAAGCCATGCACAGGTAACCAGGGAGGGGGGTACAGGTAACCTCCCAGGGTCCACTTCTGAGGAAAACAGACTCTATAGCTCTCCAGCTGGAAGTGAGTCCTCTGAGCCCCTCCCCCCAGGCTGCTTTTTGTTTTGTTTTTGTTGCGGGGATAGGGTCTTACTGTACTGTCTTGGCTATCCTGGAATTGGCTGTGTAAAACAGGGTGGCCTTGAACTCACAGAGATTCACTTCTGCCTTGGAGTCCACAGATTAAAGGGAAGTGCTATCATGTTCAACTTGAGAAAGGTTTTGAGTCTGATTGTTTCTCTGTGAGTAGGTCTGCCTTCAGCATTCTTAGCAGAGCATCACAGGAGTTGTGTTGCCAAGCACTTATTATTTGTAATCAATTTGCATTATTAATATTAGTTCTAACTACTAAGAGTCTGACATGTGATTCTTGTGCCCGTCTTATAGACAAGGGTACCTAGGGCAGACAGTGGCTAAGCATTTTCACCATCGAGCATAGCCATCGAGAGGGTTGGCCAGGATGAGCTCAGACTTGAACACCAGTTTCCTAACCACTCTAACCAACTTCCTTTAACACTAGTGCCTCTGGGAGAAGATTGGCAGCTGGATCCTAGAGGGTTGGGCTTGTGTGTGTTCTCCTCAGATGTCCCAGATTAGTCAGGCCGGAATTGATGGTTGATTAAGTGAGCGAACACATTTTCCAATAACCAGGATTAGCCTAAGCTCATAGACAGTGTTATAGGAATGACCAGAGGGCTTGCCAGAGCTCTGCAGCTGTAGGCCCCTCTACGGAATAATGAGGTTGGTATCCCTGCCAGCAGGGCCCAAGGAATGGGCCTGTCAGGCTTTCCTGAGGACTGTGACAGAGAAAAATTAAGTGAGAAAAGAGAGTTTGGGAACAATATTTGTGTTGCTCACAGCATTGCCGTGTCTTTCTGTGCTTAAAGTCTATGTAGTTATAGATGGCTGGAGGTTTCACACATGATGTAAGGGAATTGTACCAAACACTCACCTCTGAGGAGTGAGACCAGGGAGCTTGGAGCCCGGGAGGGGGCTTTATCTCTCGTCCTATGCATTAGTAGAAATGACACAAGTACAACTTATTATATTTTTAAAAATTTTGTATATTGCATGAGAATTTGATGTGTGTGTGTGTGTGTGTGTGTGTGTGTGTGTGGCACGTGCATGTGTGTGCACACTTGTGCATGCACTGTGCATTCATGAAACTAGAGGTTATCAGGTGTCTTACTCTGCCATTCTCTCACTAAAGCTGGAGGAAAGTGGGCAGTCAAGTCCCAGAGATTCTCTTGTCCTCTGTATTACTGGGGCTATAGGTACACATACATGGTCATACCTGGCTCTTTGTTCTTAACATGGGCGTTATATCCAAACTCAGGTCTTCATACTGTGCAGCAAGCACTCTTACCTGCTAAGCCATGGCTCCAGCCCCTGTGAGTAAGTTTCTATTGTGACAAATTAAGCACCACAGATAAGTAGGGCTTTGTGGTGGTTTGAATATGCTTGGCCCATAGGGTGTGGTGCTATTAGGAGGTGAGGCCTTGTTGGAGGAAGTGTGCCATTGTGGAGTGGGCTTTGAAGTTCTGCCTAGTGCAGAAGAGTCACGCTGCCGTGCTCCTGCCTTGATGATAATGGACTGAACCTCTGAACTTGTAAACCAGACCCAATTAAATGTCCTTATAAGAGTTGCCTGGGTCATGGTGTTTCTTCATGGCAGTGGAAGCCCTAACTACGACAAGCATAGTTGAAATTATTATGGAGGCAGTGGACAATGGAGAGTGAATGGTGGACCTTCTTGGTTACGCCAGTGAGAGGGATGATAGGAGCTGCTGGGCAAACCTGGACAGGTAGTTACCCTGCAGAAGCTGAAGTCTCCTTTGTTCTCCCTATCTGGTTATGTCCATTCCTGACCAGAGGTAGCCACTGTGAACCAGTGATAGATACATCTCAGGGGGCCCGTGTGCACAGAGTAGTTGTTCAAGAACAGTGTTTGGCAGGGCCTGTTCCCCCATCAATGATACAGCACTAGCTATATCCGAGTCCAAGTTGACTTTTTTCACTCAGCACATGTGTTGAAGATTTAGCTATAGCATGCTGGCATGGACCTACTCCATCCTTACCAGCTGCTCAATAGCATTCTTCGTAGAAACCAGCCCTCTTTCATTGACCCGTTCCTTTGTGCATGGATGGTCAGGTTGTTTCCCAACTCTAGAGTTACTGAGGAGGCCACTGTTCATGATGGTGAGAATATCCTATCTGTGGAATAAGCTTGCACCTTTTAGAAGTCAGTCTGAAGTTGAGGTGATAGCAATAGATGTAATTTTTAGGAACCTCTGAGTCTATGAGTATGGTTCCTCACCAGGCTTGAGGAGTACACACCTTTCACATCTGCACAGGTACATGGGTTCAATACTGGGGCTCCTCCCTCTTTACCATGAGAAGTGCTTCTTTGGTCTCTGCACATCTTTCCTGTATTTGTGGTCCAACACCTCCCAGAAGGACTGGTGCCTCCGTTCTCCCTGCTGTTCTGTACCGTGTCACTGCTTTTATGAGCACTTTAAACCACTGTCGGTAAAAAGGGATGGAAAGAGCCTGGCTGTAGGTATAAACGGTTTCTAGTCCCACGGCTGTGTGGCCTTGAATAATTTGCTTTGCCGCAGGCCTCCAAATCTTCATCTGTGGACTGGGGAAAACAGAGTGTGAGCTTTCGGGAGGACTCACAATGTGCAGAGCCCCTGAAGCCTCAAAGTGAGCTCTGTATAAGTATTGATCTCTGTGCCCTGTCCCTGGTCTCATTATTACTGGGTGGATTAGTGTCACCTGAAGGTGTGCCTGAGAGCAAACGGGGTGTCATTTTCCCCTTTGGCATGTCCTCATCCCTCCTGAGTCTTGGCAGGGGGTTGGTAAATGTTTTGGATCTTAAGAAAGAAGAGGAGGCTACAGAGAGGGCCAGGCTCCAGTTCCAAGGTAGTTTAGGGTCTTTGGGTGTTACCTAGCAACAGGCAGGGAGGTGCAGCAGGAGCTACAGATAATTAGAACCGAGCAGGAGTCCCTAATCCTAAATCCTCCATCTTTGCTAGGAGATCAGCCAGTCTCACAGAGACATGTAGTCAATGTCCTCTGAAGCGCTTAGCCCGATAACAGACACCTTCTATTAATCCCAAAGGAAGTTTCTAGACAGTTGGAACAGGTATACTCGCATCTTGGAATGCTTCCCATGTCAGTGGGGACTTCCTTTGGCATGGCCCTTATTTCCCCACATTTCCACATATATTGGCCTCTACTAGGCATCGGGCTTCATTCACAAAGGACAATGGGATTCATCACCCTCAGTATCTCAGGTCCCAGCATGTTTTGACACATCCCCCCCACCTCCCCCCCCAAGACAGGGTTTCTCTGTAGCCCTAGCTGTCCTTGCTTTGTGGATCAGGCTGGCCTTGAACTCACAGAGATTCACCTGCCTCTGCCTGCTCCTGAGTGCTGGGATTAAAGCCAGGCACTGTCACACCTGGCCAAGTTGCTGCATTCTTGACAGATGCCCATTCTGAAAGGCTTTATAGAAAGAGGAAGGGCCATTTGCAGTCCAGAGCCCCAGGAAGGGTAATTTAGGAAAGGAGAGTTGAGGGTGTCCTCAGAGATGGTGAAGAGGAGGCCAATGATTGTGTGTGTGTGTGTGTGTGTGTGTGTGTGTGTGTGCATGTGAGTGTGCATGCATGAGAGAGAGAGAGAGAGAGAGAGAGAGAGAGAGAGAGAGAGAGAGAGAGAGAATGAATATCTGGCCGTTTGCCCTCTCATAGCCTTCTGCACCCTATTCTGGAAGGCTCAAAGGAGCACCCACCATAGGCTATCCCCCAGGAAGCTGTGGGCTGAGGGTGTAAGAGAAGACACTCTTGACTCTCGGTTGATGGGCAAGTCAAAACTGCTGGTTAAATGGCTTTAAAGTGGTGGCCATTTATAAGTTAATGAAAGAGAAAATAGGCACATTATACACACAGATTTGTCCTTAATGAGGGGAAAAGGCATTGTTTACTGATGCTCGGTTCTAATTATTCATGCACACGGCCAGCTTGTTCCAGTACTGCCACGAACCCTCTTCTACCATATTTTGCCTCCTCTTTTAACCCTTCTGTGCCCACATGAGTAATCATCTCCCCTCTAGCTTCAGGTTCCAGGACTGGCTGACTGAAGAGCCCCTTTCTGTCGAAGATCCTTAGAGACCTTGATGCTTGCACATAGTCAGTCTGACAGGAACTTGTATCTTCTACTGTCCACAGTGGGGCAACCAGCAGGAGGGAGATGCCATCAGGATTCTCTGGAAACTTTCCTTGAGTTGAGCAGAGCCCAGGGCCTGCTGGTCTTTGAAGAGGGGCTCCAGGGCAGCATAGGGAACCCAGCCAGAGGGGCAGATGGAGGGCGGTGACTACAAATTAGGACACATCACCCCATCAGAAGTGAGGAACTAGGAAGTCGGAAGAATCCTGTAATGCTCACAGAGTGAGACTCGTTAGCTGCAGTTTCTGAGAGGAGATTCATGGCCTCATTTCTGAGGCCATGGGCATGTGTTTTAAAGCTGACCCTTATCTCCTCATCCAAGATGTCACCCGTCCTTTCTGTCCTCATTTAGAAGGCTTGCCCTATACCTCCGTTCACTTAAGTACCTCCTGTTGCGTTGTAAGTGTGAAGGAATTGCCAAAAGACCTTCAATGAGGACATGTATGAAGCGTTTTTGTGCCCAAGCGCTCACCTACATTGTCTCATTTAGTATACCCAGATATTGTCCCAGGGAAATGTCACCATATTCATGAAGGATTCAGAGAAATACCTTGCCTCGTCCAAGTCAGAGGACAGATTAAAGAGATGCAACTCAGGGTCACCTGGCACTTGACACCTGTTCCTTTCCCACTGTAGCCCCCTGCCACCTCAGAGCAAATCCTACTCCCTTAGAGGGGTAGAAAGGCCATGCTCGATTCCCCAACCACTGTGCTTCCAGCCCTTCTACCCTGATGCTTCCAGGACTGAATATGGCATTGAAGACTACAGTTATGGATTCTGGTTATATAGCGTTAAGATAGAATTTAATGGTATCGAACAGACACTTATACTTATGGGCTTTATTGGTCAGGAGTCCAGCTAGGCCATTGCAGTTTGATTTACTATGCTCTGTGTGTGCAGGAGCTAGAAGGTGCCAAGGCTGGAATAATCGAAGGCTTATCCAGTTATATGGCTTGTATCGCGTAGCTGTTGGCTGGGGATTTTGACTAGAATATCTCAATGTGGCTCCCGTATAGCTCTGGCCTCCTTACAATATGGCGGCTGACTTCTCTGGAGACAGCTGGATTGCTTTGAGTGACTTGGCTGAGTAGGTTGTATAGGATCACATCAGATATGTGAATTTGCTGAGGAGATACAAAACTCTGTCTGATGTCAAGGGAAGGCATCGATAGACTGCTACTTGACAGGTCAATGCCGAGGTTCTAGGGAAGCAGGAGAGGCTGGAGATGTTTCTGGACTATTTATAGAAGATCGGTGTGCTTCATTAGCCTCTCTCAGAGGGAGCTTTTCAACAATGCAACCTAGGAGGTGTCCAGGATGCTGCAGCATCCGCAGTTGGAAAGAATAACCACCCCCTCTAACCACTGCTGCCCCCATCCCCCAGGCTCAGGGGTTCGAACACTTGGTCTTCAGTTAGTAGTGTTATTTCAGGAGGCTGTGGAACCTTTTGGGGCTCTGAGGTAGCTAGCAGTTGACTGCTGTGGGTGGGCCTGGAAGATGATATCCACTTTTGATTCTGGCCCAGCTTCTCTGCTTCCTGTCTGTCACCACGTTTGGGCAGCTGTCTGTCTCCACTTCCTGTCAGCCACCATGATGTGACTGTTATCTCACTATCCTCTCACAGTGAAAGGAAAGCTCCTCTGGGATCTTTGTTGAATTGAGATTTTATTCTCATTCGAGTGTGTGTGTGTGTGTGTACACATATGGTATGTGTGTGTGTACACATGTGTGAGTATGCATGTGTAGGCCAGAGGTCAACTTCCTTAATTGATTTTTTTCCACTTTTTTTTTTACTTGTAGTTTTTTGAGAACAAAAAAAAGTCTCCCACTGAATTTGGAATCCACCCATCCAGCACGTTGACTAGTTATTAAGTCCCATGGATCTGTCTCTGGCCCTTCTCTAGAGTTGGAGTTACAGGCACATGCCACCTCCCCTAGTTTTCTATGTGGTTAAGGATCTGAACTCAGGTCCTTATAATTGCATGTGAAATACTTTACTGGTTGATCCACCCCACAACCCCTTGTATGTCCATGTAAGGAGTTCATACATTGAACAGTGTCTTAGTTACATTTCAATTGCTGTGACAAAACACCATGACCTAGACAATTTATAAAGGAAAGCATTTAATTGGGCTTATAGATCTAGAGGATTAGAGTCCCTGGTGACAGAGAAAAGGCATGTCAACAGAAACAGCTGAGAGCTCACATCTTGATCCACAAGCAGGAAGCAGAGAGCATATTTGGAATGGCATGAGTCTTTTGCAACTTCAAGCCAGTCCCCAGTAACACCCCTACTCGCCAACAAGGCCACACCTCCTAATCCTTCCCAAACAGATCCATCAACTCGGAACCAAATACTTGAACATAGGAACATCTGGGGGCCATTCTCTATCAAATCACCACAATCTGTCTGTCCTCTACAGCTCTGGACTGAGCATTTTACACAACTGTCTCTTTGTGAGCAAGGCAGGTGAAGGAAGTTACTTCTCTAAGGTTCAGAAAGGTTAAGCAATTTGTCTAAAGGCATCCAGCTAGGAAGTGGTGAAACTGGGGTTTGAGTTCTATGTGCATGTTCTCCAGAGCCTGCTCCCCTATGGGGACATGATAGGCAGATGGTAGGCCTGAATCAAGAGGCTAGAATCAGACAGAGGAACCATGCAGACCTGAGGGATTTTGATCTCCTTTGCCTGAGCACCAAAGATTCACTTTTTCCCCTCAGTCTTGGTACCTGCAAATGTCTGAGCCAGCTGTGGGAAGCACTAGCTCTGTGCTCCAGATCTTGTGGGTCCTTTCTCATAGGTGCTTTCCCATGGGCACTCAGTGCTTAGTTGGAGAGTACCTTTCCTTTTGATTCTTGTTATCTTTTCCCTGGAGATGCCCTGTTAAAGGGTTCACTTCCCAGGGCAAAAAGGAGGTGGCCAGGATGGCCTTGAGGTCTGTTCACAGCCATGCTCCAATTCCTAGGCCCCGATGCTCTCTTTGGGTTTTAGGATCCTGAACCTTTTCTGCTGTGGTTTTCATTGGAAGGGCTTTAAATGATTTTTATAAAAACTGCAAATGTACAAGGTAATTGAGTCTTCTGTTTTATTACCCCGAGCTGCCTGGACCTTGCCTGGCCCCGTCCTCCTCGCTCACCGAGCCGCTAGAATAAAGTTGGAAGTGTTTGTGCTGGTAATATACAGGACTTAATTAACCTGGCCCTTTACAGCATTTCCAATGGGGGCTTGGAATGAACTTGGAGGAAGCTTGAGAACAGGGAGGGGGGCCGGGAGTGTGGGGGGCGTGTGTGTATGTACAACAGTTGATGTTGTTTTTTTCCCTCCTGTCCTTTCCTCTGGTACTTTAATCAGCATTTAATGATCCAGTTGAAAATTCATCATTCAGACCCAAGTGCTGGTGGGAAGGCCCGGAGGGGAAGACTGCCTGCCTCCTTCTCTCCCTCATTCTGTCCCTCCCTCACATGCCCTGTGGTAGTTAGTGAGTCCCTGCTGCTGCAGTCTCATTTCCAGGAACTTCTAGTAGAGGTTAGTCCCTCCTTTGTTAGATAGGAGATAACAAATTAGCATTCCCAGATGGACTCCATGCTGGCCAACGCAGCATTCTCTACACAGTGCAGACCTACTGGAGAGGGTTCTGATGGGCCCTGTTTCTGTTCCCTGGACCCCAGGTTGAGCCCGATGACCATTCATTACCCTCTAGGCTCCAAAATTCCTTTCCTTTCCTCTCTCAGCACAAGCTTCATCTGAACTGGGCACCCTTCTCTACTGGCCCAGGAAAAAGTGACTCAACCAGATCCACCCTGGGCAAAGGGGGAAGGGTATACCTGCCAAGTTGTCTAACAACCATTATTTTCGGGAGTAGTCCAAGTGAGGGCATTAGGGCAAGTGCTTCTCACCGGCTGCCTGCTCAGACCTGGCTCTACATCCCCCACCTCGTAAATCCTGGCCAACCCTGCCGAGTGGTTACATCACCCCAAACCTCATGCAACAGTTCGATTTGGAAATAAAAAAGGCAGGTGTTAATGGACTCACTCCCTGTGCCCCTTTGTGGCGTCCATGACCCTTGATAGCTTTTAACCTCACAGTTAATAAAAGTTTGGGGGCCAGCCCCAGCACAGATCTTCATTCATTCTTTCGGAACGTCAGCAAATTCTTCCTGAGTGTGCATCAAGCACGAGACTTTTCAGAGGAGATTGGGGGAGAAAGATGAGAGAAACAGAATCAGCAGGGTCTACAGAGGATGCCCACATATCACAGGGACTCAGGGATAGACACTACAGGGCCTGTTCTGGAAAAGGCTCCTATTACTGAAACAATACCACCAAAGAAAGCAATCTGTGGAGGGAAGGATTTATTTGGCCGACACTTGCACATCACACGCCAGGGTACAGATCCTAAAAGGGCTTTCATTGTTCAGATGACCCACCCAGCAAACATCCCTCCTCCAAGAATACCCAGGTTTTCCACTGGGGAATGTGAAACCTCTCATTAGATCTGTTCCATTCTAAATAGGCATGAGCTGTCTCCATGAAGGTCAGCCTATGAGTAGAAGCCACCACGGGACTGGGTTATTCCTGTCAGCAGAGATTGGTCCAGTCCCAGATCTGTAACTGGAGCTGAGTCAGTGACAGTGACTGCTGTGAAGTCCAGAAGGGGGTAGTGGTTTTTGTACTGAGCTTCCGTGGTGGTTTGACTACCAAGGCTCATAGGGAGTGGCACTAGTAGGTGTGGCCTTGTTGGAGTAGGTGTGGCTTTATTGGAAGAAGTGTGTTACTGGGGGTGGGCTTTGAAGTCTCGAAAGCTCAAGCCAGGCCTAGTGACTCCGTCCCTCCTGCCTGTGGATCCAGATGTAGAATTCTCAGCTCCTTCTCCAGCACTAAGTAAGTCTACCTGTATGCCACCATGCTTCCTGCCATGACAACAATGGACCAAAACTCTGAACTGTAAGCTAGCACCAATTAAATGCTTTGCTTTATAAGAGTCGTTGAGGTTATGGTATCTCTTCACAGTAATAGAAACCCTAATTAAGACAGCTTCCCAGAGCTGGGGTTACCCACTGCTCCTGGTGGCTTCATGCCCTCACCTGGGTGAGTTTCTCGGAACCATAGGGTGAAGCCATGCTTCCTTCTCTCTATGGCTGAGAGCGTCGGGTGTTTGGAGCTCATCCTGCTGAGGGCCAGATCTCTCCTGAACCTTTTCCCAAAGGGACCCAGACAACTACTAGGACTAATCTGTGGCTTATACTTGTATGAACCCATCATTCTGGACTTTTGCCTCTGACTCATAAGTTTTCTAGGTTCAAGGGCCAATTGGAAGTCACTGCTCCCTTCCCTCATTCAAGGTGGTCCAAGGAGTTATGGGCTCTTTCCCACTTGCCTAGTTGTGACAGAGTCATGGCATTTTTAGGGTTTGGCCCAAGAAATGCCTGGAACATTTATGTTGAGGTTGTATTGGTTAATGGTCTCATCATTGTGATAAAACACATGATAAATGTAGTTAAGGAAAGGAGGGCTTATCTCGTCTCACAGTCATAGAAGGCATGGTACAGGAGTTTGAAGAGCTGGCCACCTTGCATCAGTAGTCAGGAAGCAGAGAGGCGAGTGCCTTCATTCAGTTTACTTTTTCCTTGCCTGCCCTCTTATGAAGCCTGTTTCCTAGTCCGCGGGCTGGTGCTGTCTCCCTGCAGTGCAGATATCTCCTCCTTAGGTTATGCTTCTCCAGAAGTCCTTTCGCAGATGTTTTCAGAAATGTGTCTCCTACGTGACTTCAAATCCAATCAAGCAGTCAACAAAAATGGACCATCCCAGAGGGACTTTCCTTTTTAAGGCCTACATCTGTGAGATTCTGAGAGCAAATGCCTGAAGTGGGACTTTCTGGTTTCATTGGAGAATCAGCTCTGTCATGGGATGTTTTTCTGGAAACTGTTCCTTGCCGGGAACAGACCCGTGGTGTATTTTCTGGAAGCTGTCTGTTGAAAGGGCATGTGATGTTTTGCTGGAGTGGATGCATGAGAGGATTCGTGATGTTTGGAAAGGGTGTAAATATAATCCAAAGACAGTGGACGGTGCTCTGTTATCCTTGGGATTCTCTGATGCCGGTCTTCTCTGACAAGGCTCTTGCATTGGTTCACCTTGCTTTCTTCAATGATCTCCGCTTGTTGTGACTTTGTAGAGAGAAGCACAACAGAGAACTCTGGTGGTGCTCGGGTTGCTTTTTGCCACTTCTGTGACTTGTGCTGATTGGTGGATCCTCAAGGTTTCTTCTGGATCAAGATATGGATTCATGTTTGGTGTTTGCCAAGTGGACTGGATTGTCACTGCTGATCCATGTTTGGTGTTTTGATAGAGGACTGGACTGCTGACAATGAAGATTGGAATAGCTCCAAAGAACTATTTCTAACAGGTCCACGACCCCTGTTTCCTGTTAACCTTTCTTTTTCCCCTGCCTCTGGTGGGTGGTGGGCTAGAGGGAGGTTGAAGCCAAAGAAGCAAAATTAAAGTAGGTTTTTGAAATATCTAAGCCTACAAATGCTTCCTTAAATGTGTATTAGGCTTCTCTTGCTTCTTCCTAGACTGGCTGGTCCTGTCAGGTTGCTAGGGTCCAAACTTGTCTGTCTCCAAGCCAGCTTGAAGAATTCATAATTTATTGCTGCTATTTCCCCATTCTTCACAAGTTACACTTTGGAATTTAGAAGATTGTCTTCTATAAAGATCTCCTCTGGGGTTTTAACAAGCAAGCTAATCAGGGTAGAGCCTGGTGTAGCTCATCCTAGTCCAGGTATCCTCAAAGGCAAAGGACCTGAATTTGAGATGTGGTTTCTCTATGTGGCGCTGGTTGTCCTGGAACTTGCTCTGTAGACCAGGCTGGCCTCAAACTCAGAGACCTCTACTGGGATCAAAGGCGTGTACCACCTGTGGCAATTTGAATATGCTTGGCCCAAGGAGTGGCACTATTAGGAGCTGTGGCCTTGTTGGAGGAAATATGCCACTTTGAGGGTGGGCTTTGAGCCCCTTGTCCTAGCTGCTTAGAAGCCAGTCTTCTTCTGTTTGCATTTGGAACAAGATGTAGAACTCTCAGCTCCTCCTGAGCCTTGTCTGCCACGCTCCCACCTTGGTGATAACGGACCGAAACTCTGAACCCGCGAGCCTGCCCCAATTAAGTGTCCTCTATAAAGGTTGCCTTGGTCATGGTGTCTGTTCACAGCAGTAAAACTCTGACTAAGACACCACTACACCTGGATTTCTAAAGAATCTTTTTGATCAGGCTGAGCACAGAGAAACCAAGACAACAGAGAAGCTTCACATGGAGGTGAGGGCGGGATCCGTTTGTACTACCAGCTCTGTCATTATTTGGCTTGCGTTCTTCTGTGATGGGACTTCTGGGATGCTTGGTAGGCACATACTTCTGGAAGGGTACTGAGGCTGGCGCTTCCTGTCAGGGGTGCCATCCCTAGGATAGTACACAAGATCCATCTCTGTTTGCTGGGATGATGGTATAGTCAAGGCTTGAAGTCATTAGCACCAATGTCTCATGTCCTTGAAGTATAGTTTTTATTCTTCTCTCTCTTGTCAACTAGAGCTCCTACTTCCCAGGTGAATCCCACTTGGAGACATTTTCCTCAGAAGGAATCACTAAACTACTTCCCGCTAGGCTATCTGAAGAGTGAATGAAGCAGCAAGGTTTTCAGCACAGGACTTGGTCTAAATTATCAATGAATGCATGTTGTTGCTCAGAAAAGATGGTCTATCTGGTAAGAATTACTGTAAGCCAATTCTAACCCAGCCCAGCCCAGCCCAGCCCAGCCCAGCCCAGCCCAGCCCAGCCCAGCCCAGCCCAGCCCAGCCCAGCCCAGCCCAGACCAGCCCAGCCCAGACCAGCCCTCTGAGAACTGAGAGTCAGTGAGGTCAGGATATTAAAAACAAACCCGTGTGAACTGAACCCTTACTATAAGCCCTCTTAGGGAAGAGCCAAATCCTGTGTCTTTCGTTTTAAGGGGGTCTGCGACACCCAGTGCACAGCAACCTCTCCATCAGCATTCCTTCCCTTCCCTCCCTCAGTGAATGAATTTTCTATACATTCTACAAAGAAATTTGTACCCACTAGGTAATCCATTTGTGGAACACATCGTCCGTGTGCATTGTTCACACATCTTTGTGCGAATGTGTGTCTATGTGCATGGTGTGCCTGGTTCACGTCTTTGTGTGTATGTGTGTCTATGTGTATAATGTGCCTTGTTCATGTCTGTGTGTATGTATGTCTATGTTTATAATGTGCCTTGATCATGTCTTTGTGTATATGTGTGTCTATGTGTATAATGTGCCTTGTTCATGTCTGTGTGTATGTATGTCTATGTGTATAATGTGTTTTGTTCATGTCTTTGTGTGCATGTGTGTGCCTTGTTCACATCTGTGTGTTTGAATGTGAGTAGGTGTGGCCCTATGTACATGTGGGTGTGGCCAGCAGAGATTGACATAACTTTTTCAATTGCTCTCCACCTTAGTTATTATTGTCATTATTTCTGAGACAGGGTCTCTCACCAAAACCTCAAGCTCTCTGAGAGTGCTCACCGCCTGGCCAGAAAGCCCCAAGGATCTTTCTGTCTTTCTACCTCCCAAGGCTGAGACTACAGGTATATACCTCTGTGCTCTGTGCCTAGTTCTGGTCATTCTTTCATTCATTCATTCATTCATTCATTCATTCATTCATTCATTCATTCCCTTTACATCCTCTCACTGCTCTCCTCCTGGTCACCCCTCTCAACGTCCTTCCCTCTAACCCTTCCCACTTCTCTGATCGGGTAGCCCCCACCCTCCATTATCTCCCATCCAGTGTGCCTAAGTTTTACATAGCTCTTGGGATCGAACCCAGGTCCTCTTGTTTGCAAGTCAAACACTTTACTGACTAAACAGTCTTTCAGCCTCTAATTTCTAATTTCTTTCCCTCTAATTGGAACAAGGGTCCCTTGGAGACAGGGGTAGCTTAGGCTTGGTCTCCTAGATGCCACCATTCATCTAGCTGCAGAAAAAGCCCTCAGGCATTCAGGTTAGTTCCAGGAGGCCAGTAGCTGCAGCTGGATACTACAGGCCTGGACTAAGATAGGCCACTCTTTGGGGGGACGAGCGAGCCCTCTGGCCACTGCAGGGAGCCAAGGGCCCAGACTCCTTTTAGATAACTGGAATCATCCACCGATTCTGTCTGTAGCAGCTTTAACAGTCCGATAGACCTGGGGCATTCAGTCACCCTTTCCAGGGCTGTGACAGCCTAGGGTAGCCAGTTCACTCTGCCCCCCACCCCGCCCCAGGGCTGCAACTGAACAATGTTGGCTGCTTAATAAAAACAGCACCAATGCCAAGCCCCAACTCCATTGGAGAAATAGCCCCGTGCCCCCGATCCCATTAACATCTCACACCTTAATGCGGCCATATTTTTGGAAAGCTGATATGTGCTGAGTAGCTTATTGGTATGCAGCTCTGGCTGGGGGTGGGGGCTCCTGGGAGGGGTGCTACTCTGCAAAGGGGATGTAATTAAGCCTGAGAACGTTCAATATATGCCCCAAAAGGCAGGCAGTCAGGGGTAGGAGAACAAGAACGATGGATTATCTAGAAGCAGTTCGTGTGCAGGAAAAACTTGACCATGAGCTCCCACACTGGCCCACCCTAGGTCCCAGGATAAGCAGAATAGGGCCACCCACCCATCCCTCGGGTCTCTATTTCCCAAGCAGGTTCTATTGGCAGTTTCTCTCAGAAAAAATACGTCATCATTTGCCCCATTAGAAGATAAATGTATGGCTATATTATGGGATTTGCATCCCATTACCTCGGTTTGCATGCCATAAAACATTTATTACACCCTTGGGCTAAAGTCTTAATAATGACTGGGTGCATAGCACTAATGCGGTGCTGGTCTTGCTCGGGAACCAGAGATTAATGCCTTTTGATGTCACCCAGCTAATAGTTGCGCTCACCAATTTGTCCCATCAGAAGACATTAGAATCAGGCCTGGTGTGAGGTGTGGGGGGGGCACTCCAGCTTTAGCAGGGTGGTTGGGGCTCCCATTCCTGCTCCCCTACCTGATCTTAATCAAAGTGGGATCTCGGACTCAGCCTGTTCCATCCCGGTTGGCTGCTATCCCCAATCCCTCGCCTTGGGCAAGTTAAGTCCCCACCCTGGTGCGAAAGCTACAATCAGACCTTTAAATGCCTGTGTTATGCTAGTCAGTGGTGGCAGCTGCTGTTACAGCTGTGTGCATGTGAATATGTGCAAGTGTGTGTGTGTCTGTGTGTCTGTGTGTATATGTGTGTGTATGTGTGTGTATGTGTGTGTATGTGTGTGTGTCTGTGTGTGTGTGTATTTGTATGTGTATGTGTGTGTCTATGTGTGTGTCTGCTTGTATATATTTGTGTGTATCTGTGTGTGTGTCTGTGTGTGTATGTGTGTTTGTATGTGTGTGTGTCTGTGTGTATATGTGTGTCTGTGTGTGTGTCTGTGTGTGTATGTGTATATGTGTGTGTGTCTGTGTGTGTATATGTGTGTATGTGTGTATGTGTGTATGTGTGTGTGTCTGTGTGTGTCTGTGTGTGTATATGTGTGTATGTGTGTATGTGTGTGTGTCTGTGTGTGTCTGTGTGTGTATATGTGTGTATGTGTGTGTATGTGTGCCTGTGTGTGTGTATATGTGTGTGTCTGTGTGTGTATATGTGTGTGTCTGTGTGTATATGTCTGTGTATGTGTCTGTGTATGTATGTCTGTGTGTGTATGTGTGTGTCTGTGTGGGTATGTGTGTGTCTCTGTGTGTGTATGTATGTATATGTGTCTGTGTGGGTATGTGTGTGTGTATGTGTGTATGTGTATGTATATGTGTGCCTGTGTGTATGTCTATGTGTGTATGTGTGTGTGTTTGTGTGTATATGTGTGTGTATGTGACTGTGTATGTATGTCTGTGTGAGTATGTGTGTGCATGTGTGTATATATGTATGTGTGTGTGCATGTATGTAGATGCTCATATATAGGATGCAGACATATGCCCACATTTTCCTTCTCTGTCATTAATTGTTCCACCCAGACTCTTTCAGAAGCCTATCAGCCCAGAATAAGACCATGAAAACTGTCTTCACCCCACTGCCATATCAAAGGACAGCATCTGTTAGGGAGACAGGGCTGGAGATGAGCTGAACAAGATTGTCGGGCACTGTATCATAGGTCCTTGTGACCTCCCCCATCTTGGTTGTAATAGTCCCTGGGCTAGGCCTTGTAGGATAGAGATAGTGAATCGCTGTGACTCTGTAGGGTCCTAGGCTGGGATTATTGGGATTATCTTCTACTTCTTTTGTTCAAGGCTGTGGCCAAGAGATGACCAGTCAGGTAACATCTTCTCTCTCTCTCTCTCTCTCTCTCTCTCTCTCTCTCTCTCTCTCTGTGTGTGTGTGTGTGTGTGTGTGTGTGTGTGTGCTTTAGTGATGGAGTAGATGGCTGTGTGGTGGGCAGCTTGTGGAATGCTCAGAGGCTGTAGAGACTTGGCAATGAGCCTAGTGAAAGAAACCTGTTTACAGTGACCTGATTCTGGACCACTCTCCATTTTACATGCAGGCCCCCAAAAGAGAGATACTGAATGTCCCAGAGACACAGCGTCTGGGACAGGGTTGGATGAGCATTTCCCCTGTCAGGCCCAGAACCTTACCTAGATCTGTCAGAAACACCACTGAAGTGCACACCGCCCTCGGCCCCTTAGTAGGCAGCTGGGAACTGGGGAAGGCCATGGGCTGCTGACACCTGTCCCTGTGAGTGCTTGTAGACGCATGTGTGGCACTTGACTTCCTCATCGTCTCTGAGCATTTACATATCAGAATATACATTATCCCATTAGACCTCGCTTCCCTTTGATTTCTCCTTTATATTACGGTAGGGTCAATATATCGATTTTTTTTTAAAAAATTATGTGGATAAGTCGGTTATATTATCTCTGCCTTCCATTGTGGGATGGTAAACGGGGTGTGACAGAACCTGGTGATAAAGGGAGGTCACGGTTCCTAGCTGGAATTCTACCAGCTTGGAGAATTCCAGGCCTAGGCTACTTCCTCTGTGTGCATGCGACTGAAACGAGGTAAGAGAGGAGAGGTTTAGTGGGCTCCTGGTTTGGGGTTTTGTGATGTAGGGGAGGGCACACCTGAGCCCAAGGCAATGCCTGCCCAGGAGGTTCCATACACCTCAAAGGACTGCAGATAGGGCTGGGGCTATGCTCCTTAACACCCCTAGGAGCTGGAGAGCTGGAGGGAGAGCTCAGCAGTTAAGAGCACTTGCTTTTGCAGAGGACCTGTTTGGCTCTCAATGTGCACACTGGGTAGTTCACAAGTATCTGCAACTCTAGCTCCAGGAGATCCAAAACCCTTTTCTGGACTCCGTGAACACTCACGTACACGTGACTTGTGCACCGCCCCCTATGCACACTATAAAAATAATAAATATAAAATTTTGGAGGCTGAGGAGAAGGCCCTATGATTAAGAGTGCATACTGCTCTTGCAGAGAAACTTGGTTCCGAGTGTTTGTTGTATGAGGTGGCTTACGACCACCTGTCCCTCCAGCTCTCGAGGATCCAGTGCATCTTCTGGACTTTGTGGTGTTGACACCCACACAGGCCAACTTAAATACATTAACAAAAAACTTTAGAAGACCCTGCCCAACATTTTCTCCAGCTAGACCACACCTCAGCACCAGCTGAGGACCAAGCCCTCAAACACATGAAGTTCTATAGGGGAGTTTCCCATCCACACATTTATTCAGGAAGGTACCCCCTTTGGCTTCAGCCCATCCCCCCCCCCTCCGCCAGAGTCTGCTTCGCTTCCTCAGAGCAGTGGAAGCACGGTGTCATACCAGTTTGACACATCGCTTCTTGATCATCTCAGGAGTAATCATGCCACTTGCGTCCCAGTAAATAGACACGCTCTCTAAGGGTGGCCTTTCATGACCTGACATTGAAAAGGATGGGCTGGATCCCACACAGCTACATGGCTGGCTGACCTACAGCATGCAAGTCTAGAGCCACAGGACCTCTTACAGCAAATGCCAGGGAAGGGTATGGACTATAGAGGGAAGACTCTGCCATCAGCTTGAGAGAGCTGGGGCTCAGGGGGGATCCCAGGCCAGAGCACGGTTTTCCTAACAGATTAAGCAAAGCCAAGGCTGCTTAGAAACAGAAATTAGTGGTGGAAAGAAAATAATGGAAAAAATTAGTCTGGGCTACTTAAAAAGCTATTAGAGATCCATTGGGCTGGAAAGGTGGCTCTGGAGTTAAGAGCACTGACTGCTCTTCCAGAGGACCCAGGCTCAATCCCCAGCACCTATATGGTGGCTCACAGGCAACCATACTATAGTTTCAGGAGATGAGATGCCTCTTTCTGGTCTCTACGAGAACCAGGTATACACGTGGGGTGCAGACATACACACAGCCAAACCACTCACACACGTAAGATAACAAAAATTTAAAGTTACTGGAGGTCCAAAGAGAAGATACGTTAAAGGAAACCGCCTTGTGTAGGCTCCTTCTGTAGCCCAAGGCAGCTTCGATAAGGGAAGGCTGAGCCCAGAGAGCAGGATTTGCTCCCTCCATGGAAGACAGCACTGTCAATGGCGATTGAGGGGGAACTTGGCTCCTCTGTCTGTGAGATACGGTCATAGACTTGCATCTCTGGACAGAACCCCTTTCGCCCCTCCCAATCTGAGGCTGGATAGAGGGATGGGATGCCAGGCCCCTCTCCAATGTCTGGGGTTTTCCAAATGGGGGGGCAATTATCTACGTCAAGGTTTTGCTTTGAGACAAGGTATTAAGTAATGCAGGTTGGTTACTCAGGGCCTGGGAAGATGATGGTTCGGTGGGAAAGACGGTTCAGTGGTTAATGTGAGTACTTGTATTACAGAGGACCAGAGTTCACTTCCCAGTACCCTGTTGGACAGCTCACAACTACCCGATACTCAGGCTCCAGGGGTTCTACTATGGTTTTCTGGCTTCCCTGTGCAACTGCATGCACATGTACACAGGCACACACATATACATATAAAACATGCATTTACACATACACAGGCACACACGTCTACATATAAATATTATTTTTAGAAAGTGAATCAACTTTGGTACTTGCTACATTTTGTTTATGTGCGTGTGTGTGTGTGTGTATGTGTGTGTGTATGTGTGTATGTGTATGTGTGTGTGCGCATGCATGCACTTGCATGCATG
Source organism: Rattus norvegicus (assembly GCF_021556685.1). Lineage (NCBI taxonomy): Eukaryota > Metazoa > Chordata > Mammalia > Rodentia > Muridae > Rattus > Rattus norvegicus. The sequence continues at coordinate 2,342,925 of NC_141548.1, read as the reverse complement.
CATGTGTGTGTTTATGCTTCAGCTCAAGGGAAACATGAATAAAAACCCAGTAGGAATGCAGGTATCCAGCTTTCTAGGGCCAGTGTCTTCAACCTGGGTTTCTCTGAACTCAGGGTGCCTAGGTCCTTGTCCTAGCCACACCACTTAGTATCTAGGCAACCTCCCTTTACCTCTCCGTGCCTCTGCACACAGGAGCAATGTGGCTCCCTTCCGTTTCCTGCTCACTTCCTCACTCCTGGGGTCACTTCCCAAATAAACTGCCTGTTCACCTCATCTCGGGAGCTGCTCCTGCCAAACGAAGGAAAACTAATTGGGTGACCAAAGTGAGATCATTTTCCACAGTTGGCCGCCATGCACTGCATAATAAGTATCCACTGAGCAAGGCCCACGCACAGCTCAGAACGTACCAGAACATTTGCTTCATTAGGAATCAGCTCTCCCCTCCGGCTCAGAAGATGACGGACCTCCGCCCCCCACACAGAAGGTCTTGTAGGTAAGAGCTTGATGACACGACCTCCCTCTGGCTTCTCTCACCAACCGTCTGTTCCTAATAACCCCCACCCACGCACCAGAGCGGCTCTGACTTGATATTGCAGGACGCTGTCACTTGAAATTAATTGCAACTAATTAAAAATGATCCGGTTAGGACAATCGCACAATGGCGCTCCGGAGACCGCTTCATTCCCAGAGGTTTGGTGGCGTTTGTGGCTGCTGCAGCCCGGGTCTGCCGGATGGGGCCATATATCATCATGTCATTTTACATTGTTATTTCTCTGAAAGCCGCAATTTAAAAGGGTCTCAGATGAACCATGAGCAACTTCGCGCTAAAAAGAAAAATGTTACTGTCCAAGATCTGAAAAATATAACTTATAGACTCAAAGCAGCCTCTTGACGTGAAAAGCCGTCTTAAGTTGATTCTCTGATTTGCATATAATATATAATGTTGTAGTTAAAGGACTCACAAAACAGGCCATGGCTTTAGAGCATCGATCCTTTGCCCCTTTGTTCAAACTGGGTCACTTACTGTTCCCGGTCATTATTTCATCACAGACATTCCTCACAGAAGGCGATAGGGTTGACATCTAACCCACTGGGTTCTGGAGATGCCTCCCCAAGTTCCTGGAGGACCTAGGGTCCCTCTGCTCTGGTTTGGAAAGGTTTATCCTGTTCAGTCTAGACTGGTCCCAGAAGCAACGGTGGTCAAGGGTAGATCCATTTCTCAGGCATTGGTGGAGGATATTGGCTAGAATTGGGGTATTGAGCTAGGCTAAGCCATCGAGCAGCCCCTGTGCCTCCATGGGGGAGGAGAGGTGGTTGGAGTGGATTTGGGCATTGCGTTTTTGAGCTAGTAAGTCACTGGCTTGCCATCTAGCTTTTCATGGTATCTGTGAGCCTCTCCTTACAGGGCAGACTAGAAGCAGACTTTGTTTTTTGGTTTCTAGATTTATTTATTTATTTATGGACTTTCTGTGTATGAGTATTGTGTCCGCAGGTACATTTTCACACCAGAAGAGGGCATGGGACTACAGTGATAGATGGCTATGAGCTACCATATGAGTGCTGGGAACTGGACCCAGGACCTCTGGAAGAGCAGCCAGTGCTCTAACCACTGAGACATCTCTCCAGCCCAGAAGCAAGCTTTTGAGTAGAAGAAAGTGTGTTAGAAGGGTGGCTTTCCAAATACATAGGTGAATGCTAGCAGCAAACCACTGAACTGAGAACAGGACCCCCGTTGAAGGAATCAGAGAAAGGACTGAAAGAGATTGAAGGGGCTTGAGACCCCATATGAACAACAATGCCAACCAACCAGAGCTTCCAGGGACTAAGCCACTACCCAAAGAGTATACATGGACTGACCTTGGACTCCAACCTCATAGGTAGCAATGAATAGCCTAGTAAGAGCACCAGTGGAAGGGGAAGCCCTTGGTCCTGCCAAGACTGAACGCCTAGTGAACGTGATTGTTGGGGGGAGGGTGGTAATGGGGGGAGGATGGGGAGGGGAAGTCCATATAGACAGGGAGGAAGAGGGGTTAGGGGGATGTTGGCCCGGAAACTGGGAAGGGCAATAACAATCGAAATGTAAATAAGAAATACTCAAGTTAATAAAGATAAAAAAAAAAAAAAAGAAGGGTGGCTTTCACTACTACTTAAAAAAAATGCTCTGGCTCCTTTTATAATTTCTTAAAAACAAACAAATAAACCAAAACAAAACACATCTCTACAAAACTGAGACAGGACATCAGGACAGATACAGCCATGCATCCCTATAATACTAGCACTTGGGAGGCTGAGTCAGGAGGATTAGGGATTCAAGGCTAGCCTGGGCTAAACAGTAAGTTCTAAGATAGCTTGGGATATGTAGTTAGACCCCATGACAAACAAACAAACAAAAAAACAATTCTTGTACGTAGGAGGCAGAAGCATGAGCATAAATAAATACCTTGACAGGTAAGCATCAGGGGCAGGTACATGCGGGGAGCGGATATACAAGCCAAATTTTCCTTTATTTGTATTCTTTTTCTTTGTGTATGCCTGATGTGTATAATATTCATGTGTGTGAGCATGCATGTGTATGTGCATGTGTGTGTGTGTAAATTTGTGCATGAATGGAGATCAGAAGACAACCTCGTGTGTCAGCCCTTGCCCTCCACCTTGAGACTAGGTGTCCACCAGTGTCCCCACCTCCACCTCCCCGAAGGAGCAGTGGGCTCAGAAGCACTGTCTCATGGCTTTCTGGGGATTGGAGCTCAGATCTGCATACTTGTCATTTTCTCTGCCCCAGACCAAGTTTTCTTTATTTTCTTTTTTGCTTTTTCTCTGTGTAGCCCTGGCTGTCCTGGAACTCTCTCTGTAGACAAAGCTGGCTTCAAACTCAGAGATCCACCCGAGCCTCTCTCTCCCAAGTGCTGGGATCAAAGGTGTGTGTCAGCACCTCTGGGCTTAAACCAAGTTTTCTTGAGACACTTGTCTGCCTCTTCTGGTGTATGGGTGGATGAACAAGTGAATGATTTTGCTGTCCACAGAGCATGGATGCCCACCTACAGCAGAATCTGAAGCTGGTACAGTTCAGAATACACACATACACACACACACACACACACAGACACACACACAGACACACACACAGACACATACACAGACACACACACAGATACACAGACACAGACACAGACACATACACACACACACACATAGACACACACACAGATACATACACAGACACACACACAGACACATACACAGACACACACATAGACACATACACACAGACACATACACAGACACACACAGACACACAGACACACAGATACAGACACACACACACAGACACAGACACACACACAGAAACACACAGACACAGACACACACACACAGACACAGACACACACACAGACACACACACATTCACACAGATACACTCACACACAAAGACAGACACACACACACATACACACACACACACACACACACTTAAAGTCTTGTCTTGATTCCTACTTAGATATGCAGGAAACATTTTGTCTATTTCATTGTTATTTTGTTTTGATTTTTTGAGTCTCATTTTGTAGCTCATTTTGTGTTTTGAAACTCACTCTGTAGAACAGGCTGGCTTTGAACTCACAGAGATCCAGCTGCCTCTGCCTCCTGAGAGCTGGGATTAAAAGTATGCACCACCATGCTTGGCTTACATTTAGTCACTTGTAAGGATTCTGCTGGTGCCTTCTTTTTGTCTCTCTGAAATCTTGTCCTGCAAGTGGGTTGATCTGTAGTAGATGCAAGGGTGGGCTGGCAGGAAGAGTAACACTGTAGGTCACAGGGCGGGTCAAACAGATGTGGGGCTAGAAGAATCCAGCTATCTCTGGCTGACGGAGCACATGGTGCTTTTAGACTTCATCTTGCACATCAGCCTTATTTGACCCATCCATGCTTACAGAGTCCTGTGAGCTTAAAAGAGGAAAGAGCGCTGAGACAGGCAGTTCATCGCTGGCTTCATGTCCTGTGCAGGTCTTGGTTTCCTGTTGTGACCCAACTGGGCTTATAGCCACGCCCGGGTCCTAGTGCTGCTCACCCGTTCCCTGTTCCCTGTGTTCCTGGGTGTTCTTGACTCTATTCTCAAAGCATGATTCTGGACACAGCAACTTTAAGAGCATGTAGAAACTTGCTAGAAATACCAGCTCTCTGGCTTTACACAAGAAAAAAAAAAAAAAACCCGTTGTGTCGAGGACCCAGAAATCTGTGTTTTAACAGTCCATCAGCAAATTCATTTGCCCATATTCACTTAGATGGAGCAGCTACAGGAGAGACTAGTCTTGACACCCCAGGGACCCCAAAAGGGAAGCAGCAACCCAGATCTCACAGCAAAGGTCCAAGAAAACCTAGAGTACAAAGTCCTTAGAGGTTCTTAGAGCCCGGTGGGTTCCAAGCCCTTGACTGGATGCCACCTAAACCCTGAACTAATTTACTTGCTGCCTCATCTCATTAGTTGGCCTAATCAATAAACAGGTTTATAAAGCAGAGGCCTGGGTGTGGCAGCGTCTCAGGCTCCTGCTGCATCTGTTAAACACAGCATGTCTTCCCAGCAGAAGGAGGGCTGTCCTGTTTCCCCAGCCCTCTTTCATGGATGGTTATTCAGGTTGGTGTGGCCCTAGGTCATGAAGAAATGGTGAACCCCCCAGGGTCACTGCCCTGCATGCTTCCAAGGGGTGCCACTGTGCAATCTAACATGCGTCCAGCCACGGGTGGCAGCCCTGAGCCCCCCATTTCTCATCTGTGGTTCAGAAAAGGAGACTCCCTTTTTCCCGTCTTCTATTTCCTCTTAGTGTCACAAGTGGACAGGAAGCCCCACAAACGTGTCCATCAGAAGGGTGACAGGGCTTTCGTAGGTGTCTGTCTATTTTCCAGCAAACCTGACAACCTTGTGAGTCTCCAGAATGCATTTCCTGCCACCATCCTGGCTCCTGCTGACTCTGTGCTCCTTGTGGTGGGTACAAATCATTTGGGTACCAGGACCCATCCCTCCCTCCCTTCCTCACTGCTCTGCCCAGGCACCGGGCCTGTATGGCAGCCTTCCATCCATCCTGGTCACTCAGAGGCCTCTGAAAGTATGCCTGCCAATATGATGCATAGCCTGTTGAGAGGAGGTGACATTTTGAATAGTGGACACTTTCCAGGGAGCATTCATCCTAGGTCAGCCTCATGATAAATAAATACATTTGGCATCTGAAGTCAGAAACCACTCTACACAGACTGAAGGCTTATGTGCCTTCATGTACCATGGGCTGGGGGTGGGGGGATTTGGGGGGAGCAGGATGTGAGAGAAATGGGGAGAGAGAAGACCCTGGGGCCATATTTGGGGGTGCATTTATTCCCTTTCCTCCTGACATCTCTAGGGAACACAGGAAGCAGAAGGAGGCTGTTTCCCTCAATACCCTAACCACAAAGGGTCCCTCCTCCTACTTCTCACCTGTCCCTGTGCCCCTCCCAAACCCCGGGATCCATCTTAATTACCCATAACAGTGCCCTAAACAAAGTATTTATAAGGCTTACTATGTTTGTCTTCCCGCTCCTATGAATAAAGTCTGGGAATGTAGGGAAGAAATATGGGCGGGTGACAGGGTTTTTAATGGTGCCTCACCTTAAATGCATTTTAAAATATGTAAATCAATAAAAAAATTATTTGTAATAGCAGCCTAAGAGTGCTGGTTAGCCTGGCGCAGGGTGAAATGCATGCTGCAAGGCCTATTACCATACATCCTGGGAGCTGTAGTTAGGATTAATCTGTCAAAGGGGATGGTTTAGTGTTGATGAATATGACATGTGACCATTAACGATGTTGATTTTATCTCCCGAGATTAGCATGATTTACTTCGGATGGATAATAATGTCATTTGCTTGATGCAGTAGATCTGTTTACGAGCTGATTAAATTGTAAGGCCTTGCCTCATTTCATGCTATTTGGTTTACAGCTTCATTACCACAATCACAAAAGCTGGGGAAATGTCCCACACTCCATGTCACCATAAATCACCGCTTCACGTTGCCGGGATGGATGTGAGCGGTTCTGCCCAGCACGGACCGTTCTTGGCTCCCCACTAATCTATGATCCAGAATACATTAGGAGGATCTTTGGGACCGTGAGTGCAAAATGGGGCAGGGATCTGGGTAGATCTTTTCCCCGAGTTGAAGGAAATCCTCAAGTAATTAGGTGTAACAAATTACCTTATTATTTAGACAGGGAAGAGACTGTTTTTGTCGTTAGGGATGATCACAGTAAATATGCAAACCAGACCAGAGTGGGGAGGGAGACAATTGTCACTGTTACCCCGTGATCCTTTGTTCTGTGAGAGGAGCTGTCTGTAGACAAGGTATCCAGGAGGCTGTGCCTAGACACTTGTCCCTGCCATGCCAGAATCTTCCAAGAGGAGTGAGAGAAAAGAGTGTAGGTCCTCGTCCCTGGCGCAACTGGGTGGGGAGTGGCTGAAGGAGGGGCTGAGGCAGCAGTTGGCCAATGGTGACCCTTTTGCTCCATCCTACCTCATATCCACTAGGTGGTGGTCATGGCTAGAGACATGCAAGGTGGAGAATAGGGCTGTATGTCCCTTTCCAAGCTGCAGATTATGGACCGCAGAGCTCAAGTGACTGTCTACAGGTCTGGAACATACACAGAGCTTTGAGTTTCTGCTGGGTTTGCTCTTATCCCGAAAGGCTGGGACTGTTGCTGTCATCTTAGGTTACACATGGGGAAACTGAGGTCCCCAGGGGCTACGTGCTCAAGGTCACAAGCTGGAACTGGAAACCGGGAAGCAGAGTTCTAGAATTCCGCAGGGTACCCATGTGCTGCTGATGTAGACCCTGCTGTTTGCCTCCAGGGGGAGCCCTCAGCGTTCTGGCTTCTGACTCTGGGACTGAATGAAGCCCATGGTCCAGAACGGGTCCTGTTCACTGGAATCAGAGCACTGGGACCAACTTTCCCGGGGGAGCCTTGACACAATGCCATTCTGAAGGTCTATGTGGTTATTTCTGAGCTCGAGAAATAACCTTGACTTGGCTATCAAGTCTGTGCATCATGTGACCTGGAACCTAGAACCCGTTCTTGTCCCTTTAGGACAGAGGCCAGCCACTTGGCAGGCCCAGAGAACAGCTCTGAACTCTTCTGGCAAGCAGTCTGTAGTCTGGTCTGCGGAGGGTTTAGGAGACCCCCAAAACTCCAGGAGGGGGCACCCTTGAGCTATGATGGGAGGCTGAAGCTTAGGACCCTGCCTGGTGCCTCTCCAGGCTTGTTCCAAAGAGGCCTCTGTTCCTCTTTTCCGGCCTTCTGAGTTGTGGGGAGGGGACATGGTGCGTGCTCCTGAGAACACTGAGGTCTGTGTTTTAGACTCACTACCCTCTCCTGATGCTAGTGAAGACACATTCCCAACTCACAAATAATCGCACGCGCGCGCGCGCGCACACACACACACACACACACACACACACACAGTGTCACTTGGGCAAGCATGCCCTTCCACTGCAGCCAGGCTCCATACCCAGACGCATACAGTATTGCCACAGTCATACAAATGCCCAGGGATTCTCTTTGATACCTTCCTCCTGCTCAAAGCTCACAGCTACCCTCTCCCTGTACCTCAGGAAGGCTTTGTCTACATAGTCCTGCATAACGCCCTGTAGTTTCCCGCCAGGCTTGGTGCATTTTTCCAAGTCTGAAAACGCGTGTGTCTCAGCACTTCTATCTCCATAGGCGGTGATGCTCCACCTTCCTGCTGGTCCTCTTGGCTGTCGTCATCGTTCGACCTGACAGCGGAGTTCCTCACATAAGCATCTTTAATGAAAGTCGAGAGTGCTTCTGGGAGCCCAGAGACCTTGCGGTCTTTGTTGCCCCAAGTCCCCCATCCTTGCCTCCTGACTGCCCCTTTTGGCTCCTGGAGGAGGAGATAGATGTCTGATTTTAGTGGGGACCATCCAGGTACCCCAAGGTGGGTCTACGCAGTGAGGTAGAGCGAGGAGTTAGGAACGCAGCAACAGTGTGGTCGAGCTGCTAGAGAAAGGAAGAACAGGGTGGAGTTAGGCAAGGGTCTAAGGTGGGTAAGGCTAGCCCAGGGCATCGTGGCCCTCCTGCTTTGAGCTCTGCCTTAGTTCAGCTTTTGTCCCTCTGTCTCTGGGGACAGATCACCCTTACCCAGCTTCAGCTCTCTCTCCCCCATTGGAGCTCTCAGTTGTCCATCTCTGGTTTCCATCTCACAGGCATCAGAAACTTAACCCATCCAAACCAAGCACAGGGGCTCATGCCTGGAAGGAATCTCAACACAAGAGAAGTTGAGGCAGGAGGATTTCAATGAGTTTAAGGCCTGCTTGAGTTATGTAGTGAGTTCTAGACAAGCCCAGGCTACAGAGTGAGACCCCGTCTCAAAATACCAATTTTGTGTTTTATAAAGAAAGAGCCAGGATGTGTTTGACAGAATACAGTAATGGTGAGGTGGGAGGGGAGCCTCGGTGGGCCCATGCTGAGGCATCCCTTCCCCCGAGGGACCAGCCATATGGATATAGTATAGAATAGAGTTTATTTAGGGCATGGGAAGAGAGTTAGGAAGGGAGTAGAGACAGGGGGTGGGGGAAGAAGGTGGGGAGGGGAGGGGAGGGGAGGGAAGGGAAGGGAAGGGGAGGGGAGGGGAGGGGAGGGCAGGAGAGAGGCCAGCCAGGAACATGTGTAGGGGGGAGAGAGGGATAAAGGGGTCAGAGAGAGAGAGAGAGAAGACAGAGACAGGGCAGAGAGACGGAGGAGGGGGAGCACAGCACCTTTTATAGCAAGTCAGGTGTACCTGGCTGTTGCCAGGCAACTGTTGGGCGGAGCCTGGAAGGATTGCTACCAACTACTATCAGAGCTGGAGAACTGGCTCAGCAGTTCTAAGTGTATGCTGCTTTTACAGAGGATCCCAGTTCAGTTCTCAGTGCCTACACCAGCAGCTTACAACTATCCACAACTTCAGCTCCACATACACTATTACTTGAGAGAGAAACTGGGCTGAGGGGAGTAACTATGTGTTCGAGGGGTGGGTCTCTTGATTCCCAAGGCAACTCTGCCCCCAACTCCCTCTCTCTCTCTCTCTCTCTCTCTCTCTCTCTCTCTCTCTCTCTCTTTCTCTCTCTCTCTCTCTCTCTCTCTCTCTCTCTTTCTCTCTCTCCCCCCCCTCCCTCCCTCTCTCCCTCTCCCTCTCTTCTTCGCTTGCTCTGTGGTTTCTGTGTCCAGCTCACATTTTCTCTCTGAGCCACTAGAACGAATGTCACATCGGTGTCTGTCTCTCACCCTCCACTATTCTACCACATCGTGTCATTCCTCGGCTCAAGGACTCTTGATGGCTCCCTAGTGCCTACTGAAGAACCAGACACCATCTGTCCTGCCTCCATGGCTTAGATCTCACTAGTCCCTCCTCCATTCCTCCCGTATCCTCACTTTCTACCTTTTAATGGCTGCTCATCATTGAGGCTGCCCCCTCTCTGATGGTTCTCACATTTTCCAGCTGGAAGGATGCTGACCTTGTACCTGCCCTCAGCGACTACCCTGCGTCACAGTCTGCCTATGGTGGACCACAGCACTGGACAGGGAGCTATTGGAGGACTGGGACTGTGTCTTGCCCATTTTCTACTGCCTCCATGCCAAAGACATGACTGTGTATACAGTAGGCACTCAAATTTCCAGTGGACACTCCCTGTCCAGGGCAGGAGACTCAGTACTCTCCTAGGCTCTAGTTTGCCCACAGACAAGCAGACTGTCTTTCTTCTTGCCTTTTGGGGTTCCTCAGGGAGACGTCCTTCCTACACTTTCTGCATCTCTTGACATTATGTAGGCTCCAGGGTATAGAACCTGGGAAGAGAAAGAACAGGCTTTGTCAGTAGGGCTTTGGAGTAAGACTGAATTGTCTTTTATCCTAGCCCTAATGTTTACCAGCCATGTGACTTCAGGCATGTTACTTAACCTCTCTGGGCCTCAGTTTCTCTTTTAATAGAATGCTTATCTTCTAGAGAGCTTGTGGGAGTCACAAAGAGAATACATTAAAGGCATTTAATGTAGTGCTCAATGTGAAGCGAACAGTTCTTACATAGCAATGATAATTACAATCTTATTTCGTCCTAGGAACTATGGTAGGAACACCCTAGGGCAGGCTGCATTCTAGGCCTGGGATTCCCACTGGAATCCTTGCTGTAGTGGGCAGAGGCACAAAGTCAGGGATGTGTATTGTCACACTGTCCCTTCCCCCACCTCCCCTAAGCAATTTGCATCCAGAAGACTGAGGAAGAGGAAACTGGTACTTAGTACTTGGTAGAAGGGAGGGAGAGGCTAGGTTAAATCAGATCTGAACAGTCGGTATCAATAGGCAAGAGTCAGGGCACACAGCAGGCAGGACATAGGGCTTCCAGGTAGCCAAAGACTCCCCATGTGAGCTGGGCTGCCAGAATCATGCTATGGTATGTTTGCTGAAGCATAAAGAATCTAAAACAGGGTGAGAGAAGGGGTACCACGGTAGGGTCAGAGGGGGAGACTAAGCAGACTTGTCCCTTCCTCACTAGCAGGGTGGTGACTTCTGCTTCCATGGAATGGCCCTGTGGCAAGCTGGTAAGTGTTCAGAAAATTGCTCTCTGGGAAATAAAAGCTTTCATTTTCTGTTACGGTTTTTGCCAATCACCTTAGTGTAAATATTCCTAGCTTGGTCACGCTACCGATTTAACAGCACTGAGTGAGGTACGGGGAAAGACGTGACCCAGCAAAGCTGATTCTGGCACGCCACTGGATGGGGACTGACCTCTGTGTTTGGGGGGAAGAGAGGAGTGCATGGCCTCCACAGAACTAGAAGGAAAGGCCAGTACACTGTACTGAGAAGCACAGAAACAACAGCCTCAATGTAAATCTTTAGCTCTGTGTCTTCTTGGCTGTGTGGCCTCCAATGAGTCGTTTCACTTCTGCCATGCCTCAGTTTTCTCATCTGAAAAGTGGGGCTAATCTAATCACAGTTCTGGTGGTGAATCCTGTTCTGTGGGTTGACCTAAACATTACCCATCTGGACCATCCTCACATTCATAGTTTGGAAGGCAAAGCCTGGCATTCCTTAGTGGCGTTGTCTAGACACGCTCGTTTTCTGTTGAAATCTTGGGTTTTCTTTAGGATTCAGACTATGCATTTTCTTGAGCTATCTCCCTTGCCTTTTTTCTTTTTTTCCTTTGAAGAAGATCCTGGTGTGTGGATTATAGGGCACAGTGAATGAGTCTCTGGTCAAAGGTTTTTTTCCTCCCTCCCTTCCTCCCTTCCTTCCTTTGTGCATGTGTGTGTACATGCTCCCATGCATGTGCATGTGTGTGCCAGTGCACAAGTGTGTATGTGTGTGCACGCATGTGCATGTACGTGTGTGGAGGACCCAGTCTGATGTCAGGAGTCCTCTTCCCTCAGTTGCCTCTGTCTTCCTTGAAGCAGGGTCTCTCAGTTGAACCTGGACGTCACCAATTTCACTAATCTTGCTGTCCAGTTCACTCCAGGGGTTCCCTGTTTCTGCCTTCTAAGTGCCAGAATTACAGACAGGCTGTTCTGCCCACCCAGCATGGTTCGCATGGGTTCTGGAGACCCAAAATCTGGTCCTTGTTTTCTTGACAAGTGCTTTAACCATGAAGCTATCTCTCCAGTCCCAACTAAAGCTTTTATGGGAGTGAAAACGATCATTGGCTGATCTTACTGAACAGCATTGCGTGACACATAGATGATATCTAAACTTACAACTGCATTGCCATTGCCTCAAGGCTGGATCAGGGCTTCTGTGGGCTTAGCAGGCATTTGTCCGGTCTACTTTACCAAGAACCTGTAGCTGAGCCAGGTGTAGTTGTGCTTGCCTTTAATCCCAGCATTGGAGAGACAGAGGTAGATCTCTGTGAGCTCAAAGCTAGTCTGGTGTATATAGCGAGTTCCAGGACAGCCAGAGTTACATAGAAAGATCCTGTCTCATTAAAAAGAAATCTATGTTTTACAGGTAAAAGTCTCTTGCCAGTGGCCCTGTTGGAGTCTGCTAATGTCTTTTATAACTCCTACTTTCTCATCCCTCTTAGTCCCACAGCTCTCTGTAATAGTCAGTTTAACCTGTTATGCTAAGTAGGGAAGACTAGAGGGCTGAGACAATAGCAGCTAACTTCTCATGGTTTGGGAGGTTGCAAGTCCAAGATTAAGGAGTTGGCTGGTTCTGTTTCTGGTTTCTCTTCCTGGCTTACAAACCAATTCTCACATTCTTTGTATGTGGAAAAAGAGACGGGAAGGGAGAAAAAGGGTGAAGAAGCAACAAAAGGTATCTCTCCTTAGGAGGCCACAACTCTTCTCAGATTATAGTTCTACCTTAATGACCCCATTTAAATTTAATTACCTCCCTAAAGGCCTCATTTCAAAATATAGTTACATTAGGAAATAGAGCTTCCAATGAATTTGGAGTGGGAAACAATTCAGTCCATAGCAATCTTGAGTTGGTCTGAGGCCCTAATGTACCCAACTAAACATCATATTCTTAGCCTCCCTTGCAGCTATGTGTGGCCATGTGGTAACATTCTAAACAATTAGATACAGTCTAAAGAGTTGTGTGACTTCTGGGAAGACTCATTAAAAGAAAAGAGGCCCCACTGACTTCTTGCTTCTCCTTCTCCTTCTTGGCACCACATAATGACAGCTGAGCTTACACAGCTATCTGGGACTCATATGACAAGAGAATGAAAGATTGCCATGTTGGACTGGCAGAGTGGTGATTAAAGACCCTGGGCTCCTGGTGACCAATGGCCTTCCAGCCTGGACTGTCCACTTGTACTTTGAGAGAACATTTATCTCCCTCATATCAGGATGTAGAGGTGTTTTGTTACTGTCAGCAAGTGCAGTTTCTAACTAATGCAGTGAAGTTCACCTTGGGCCTAGGTTTTAATTCCATACCTACCAAGTTTCCAAAGGCCATGCATGTTCCTTTTTGTTCTCCAAACTCTTTGGAAGCATAATTTCCTTTATGAGGACCAACTTGTTACATATTTCTCTTTTAAAAATTTAATTATGTGTGTGCATGTGTCATACATATGTAGGTACATATGTCCTTTGTATGAACAATGAAGGACATTGGGCGTGGTGTTTTCTGCCATTCTCCTGTCTTATTCCTTTGAGATAGAGTCTTTCACAGAACCTGGAGCTCTGAACTCAGCTTCTATGTATCATGCTAGCTGAGGAGATATAGTTTTCTACATTAACTCAACCTCCAGACTTGGTATACAATAGAAAAAAATGTCTGCAAACTGGTACAACCATTCTGGAAATCAGTCTGGAGAATCCTCAGAAAATTGGACATTGAACTGCCTGAGGATCCAGCTATACCTCTCTTGGGCATATACCCAAAAGATGCCCCAACATATAACAAAGACACATGCTCCACTATGTTCAAAGCAGCCTTATTTATAATAGCCAGAAGCTGGAAAGAACCCAGATGCCCTTCAACAGAGGAATGGATACAGAAAATGTGGTACATCTACACAATGGAATATTACTCAGCTATCAAAAACAACGAGTTTATGAAATTCGTAGGCAAATGGTTGGAACTGGAAAACATCATCCTGAGTGAGCTAACCCAATCACAGAAAGACATACATTGTATGCACTCATTGATAAGTGGCTATTAGCCCAAATGCTTGAATTACCCTAGATGCCTAGAACAAATGAAACTCAAGACGGATGATCAAAATGTGAATGCTTCACTCCTTCTTTAAAAGGGGAACAAGAATACCCTTGGCAGGGAAGAGAGAGGCAAAGATTAAAACAGAGACTGAAGGAACACCCATTCAGAGTCTGCCCCATATGTGGCCCATACATATATAGCCACCCAATTAGACAAGATGGATGAAGCAAAGAAGTGCAGACCGACAGGAGCCGGATGTTGATCGCTCCTGAGAGACACAGCCAGAATACAGCAAATACAGAGGCGAATGCCAGCAGCAAACCACTGAACTGAGAATAGGACCCCCGTTGAAGGAATCAGAGAAAGAACTGGAAGAGCTTGAAGGGGCTCGAGACCCCATATGTACAACAATGTCAAGCAACCAGAGCTTCCAGGGACTAAGCCACTACCCAAAGACTATACATGGACTGACCCTGGACTCTGACCTCATAGGTAGCAATGCATATCCTAGTAAGAGCACCAGTGGAAGGGGAAGCCCTGGGTCCTGCTAAGACTGAACCCCCAGTGAACTAGACTGGTGGGGGGAGGGCGGCAATGGGGGGAGGGTGGGGAGGGGAACACCCATAAGGAAGGGGAGGGGGGAGGGGGATGTTTGCCCGGATACCGGGAAAGGGAATAACACTCGAAATGTATATAAGAAATACTCAAGTTAATAAAAAAAAATGTCTGAGGCTGGGGATGTAGTTCAGTTGATCATGCTTAATACACATGAAACCCTGGTTAGGTCTCCAACACTGCATAACTGGGTATGGTAGTATAATCCCAGTACTCAAGGAATGGAGGCTAGAGAACCAGAATTTCAATATCACCCTTGCCTACATAAAGAGTTCAAGGCCAGTATGGGGTACATATAACCCTGTCTTACAAAAGAAAAAAATGTGTATGGAAGATACTGGATGCTTCAGACATAGGACCCGGAGGCTCCTACCTGGCTCTGATCTGAAAGCCTCTTTGAGAAATAGCTTTCATGGTACCAGAAGGCACCATGAAAGCTTCCAATGGAGGATAGCAACCAGTTGTCCTACTTATCGATGATACCCATGAACTAAAGCAATGGCCGGCATGGCATGGTATCTCTAAGGGTGTAATAATGCCACACATATATTGGCAGTAGCCAGCAGCTCTCCAGTTGGACTGAAGGCTCGCTCAACAAGAGGAAAATCATTCCTGGTACTGGAAGCCAGTCCATTAACAAGAGGCTAGTTAGGTCATGGATCTTGGAGAAGAACCTACAACTGCCACTTTACTAAACCAGCATCACCCCTAAGTACATTCTAAATGTGTACTTATACCCACAGGTGAGTGTAGTCCTTACCCCTCATGGAGGAAGCTTTCTTTGCAACAGATGGAGACTATTACAGACCACAGCCAATCAAAATGCAGAGAACAAGTGACCATGTTCTGCCCGGCCCCAATTGACCTATCTACAACACAATTCCTGCACTTAGGGCTCAGAGATCATAGTGGAAGAGGGAACAGAAAGACTGTGAGAACCAGAGGGACAGGGAGTTTGCTGTGCAATTGTGCTTCCTAAAGATGTCAGAGAAATGACGAGACTTAGCAAGTCTCATCAAAATAGCTGTGTAAATAAAATGGGCACGAGGCTACCAAATAGACATACTGATGGGGTTGGGAGAAAGCTCACAAGGCCTCAGCTATAGACCAAGAGCTGCAGGCAACTAAGGAAAGTGAATAGTGGGAGAGACATAAGAGTAGGAGAGATATTGTGCCCAGGGAAAGGCACACCAAGTGATCACCAACACCAAATGGTCATCCCTGAAATCATATGTGTACAAGTAACATTAT
This sequence comes from Rattus norvegicus, assembly GCF_021556685.1. NCBI lineage: Eukaryota > Metazoa > Chordata > Mammalia > Rodentia > Muridae > Rattus > Rattus norvegicus. Next base: position 2,327,392 of record NC_141548.1, on the reverse strand, counting down.
ATGGACTGAGCAGGTCGTATTTATATTTGGAACACCCATGTGTGGGCCTGCATGCACAAGTGAGTGTGTAACAACAACCACAGGAAAAGTGGCAAGGGGGTACATGGTAAGGATTGGAGAGAGAAACCGGAAGAGAGGACACGATATTTTAATTAAAATTAATTAATTATTTCATTAAGATATATATTACAAAAATGGAAAAAATGTCTGGCAGTGGACAGGCAGGAGCTACAAGGGGAAAGGGGGAAGGACATTAAATATAATAAGGACCCAGGCGGCTCTCAGAAGGTAGGGTGGGTGATGATGAGGCCAAAGGAGGAGTTTCGAGTTAGTGATGTGGAAGATGGTGTCCGGAAGGCCCAGGGCCCGGTGTTGTGTTACACGAACACATCTCTGTTCACCCTCTGCTCCTCACTGTGAAATGGGGAAGGTAACAGAGATACTGATGAACGCATGGAAATGTATGGATGCCATCCTTCCAGGGGCATTAGTGTCTGAGGCAGTGTCTGAGGCTGTGCACAGCCACTTACCTGTGTGTGCACAGCCACTTACCTGTGTGTGCACAGCCACTTACCTGTGTGCGCACAGTCACTTACCTCCATGTGCACAGCCACTCACCTGCGTGTGCACAGCACCGGTCACTTTTGGAGATGAAGTTCACCACTATATTTGTGTTGTTTCTGGTCACACAAATATGGAAAAATCCTAGTCAAAAATGGTGTGGTATCCTTATCCCTGGCCCATACCTCTACTCTCACCTCCGGGTTAGTGCAAAAGGGTGAGCAATGGGGGAGACCTGGAAGGGAGTATTGAGAGAATTTCTTCTTCCTCCCTCCTTTCCTTCCTCCTTCCTTTCTTCTTCCCTCCTCCCTCCCTCCCTCTCCCTTCTTTCTCTTTCTTTCCCATTCATTCATTCATTTTTTTTTGAGATAGGGTCTCACTATGTAGCCCCAATAGCCTGAAACTTTTTTTTTTTTTTTTGGAGCTGGGGACCAAACCCAGGGCCTTGCGCTTGCTAGGCAAGCGCTCTACCACTGAGCTAAATCCCCAACCCCTAGCCTGAAACTCATGGTATAGACCAGACTGGCCTTAAACTTACAGAGATCTGCCTGCCCCTGCCTCCTAAGTGCAGAGACAAAAGATGTGGCTACTAGGCCCAGCCTAGTTTTGAGAGAATTTTGAGGGTTGGCATATTAGTCACTTTTCTTGTTGCTATGATAAAATATCTAGCGAAAGTAACTCAATGGAAAAAGGACTCCTTTTGGGTCCCATTTGGAGGGGACACAGTTCATCACAGCAGAAAGACATGAGAGCTAGAACATTCTCCATAATGGCAGAGGAATCTGCTTATGCCCGAGCAAATAAGAAAACCTAGAAAGATCAGAAAGTGGGGTGAGCTATTAATCTCGAAACCTTTCTGCAAACCCTTCCAGCCAGACCCCACCTCCAAGTTCAAACACATGAGACTGTGAGGGCCCCTCATACTTGCACTCAGCAGGAGCAGAAGGGTTGGGGAGGCATTCCAGTGGAGGACTGTATGATTGGCATAACTGAGTAACAGGTTGAGGGTTTGAACTGTGGATAGCACGGGGATAGCACCAAACAGGACGCATCGGAAGATGAGCCAGGACCACAGGCACCCTGGAGAAGTTACTGGCTCAAGGCAGCTGCAGACAGCTCTTCAGTTGTTACTGAGAGCCACAGTGGGTCAGGTAGGAACTTGGACACCTCAAGTTTTAATTACTGTTGATTTTTTTCCACCCAGGTTGAGAATCAAACTAGGTGGTGCTAGGCACATGATCTATCACTGAGCTGTCCCCAGCCCTTACGTTTATTATCTTATCTGAGAGTCCTAATAACTCTTGGTAGGATGGAATTAGTGTCTCCACTTTACTGACAAGAACATGGAGGACAAGAGGAAGTGAGTCATAGACTAAGCCATAAGAGCCTGGCTCACTCAGTCCTGAACTTGTCCCTTCTACTGTAGCACGTGGCTTTGAGAATGTCTCCTATTGCCACACCAGGCCAGGACTCAAAGTCATTTTACAGACCCCACCCCCATCCCAGGCACATTCTGGGATCAGCACCTCCTATTTTTTGGGGGGTGGGGTTGTTGGTGCCAGGTCTGTGGTCTGGTAGATAGGTACTCACATACTGCGGGTCACAAATGCCAGCCTAGGCGCTGGAAAGATCTCTGAGCGGACGTGACTGACTGACATCTGAGGACGTCGGCAGTCACGTCAATGTGTGGTCTGGGGTTTTGGAGAGGGTCGAGGGGGAAATAAGCTTGCAGTTATTTAGGTTGGAGGAGAGTTCATGGGAGTCCATCACATTGTTGCTTCTATCTCTGTGTTTGGAAAAATCGCCATGGGAAAAGTTAAGATAACTCAGAGGACCTCCCCTGCCCACCTCCATACCAGATAAGTCAGCTTCTGGGTTTGGGCATTGCCCCATTTTAAAATCTCCTCCTATAGGGGCAGCCAAGGTGAGAATCTTGCCTCTGCAGCTTGAAAAACCTCAGGGTGGAGTCATGCCCAGCCTCAGTTTCCTCATTTGGGAAATGGGGTAAAGATTCTAATGACCCCATGGTGGTGTGAAGGTTAAATAGGATGAAAGCTAGCATGTTGGCTGTAGTCCACAGGAGGTGCAAAGTCACCACCCGAAAGGACGCCGGGGTCACTTGGCATCTCCACCAGAGGGACACATGTTGGATAGAGTTGAATGGAGAAGGCAGCCTGGGCTCTGGCCTTACCGTTAGCTTCCTGGACTTTGCCTCAGTTTCTCCATAGAAGTGAAAGACCCGCAGAGAAACCTCAAGAAGCTTCTGTGGGCTATGTCCTGCTCTGTGAAACAGGCACCCCAAAGGACTCTGGGTCTTTCACTGTATCTAGGCCATCTGCTCCAGGCGGGAGATGCTTGCACACTGAAGAGCATGCGAGACAAGGGGGGCTTGCTGGAGTCTTGAGAGTGACAGCTGAAATTTTTCGAAGTTAGGAGGGACCTGCGAAGCCTGTACCAATCCTTTGGAGGCAGGGAAGTGTGCGTGCGCGTGTGCGTGTATGTATGGACGGAGGGTGGGGGACAGCCAGCTGAACTGGAAGCTACAAGGGGTGGAAGAGGAGCAAGGAGGAGGTTTGCAGCAAGAAAAGACTGAGGAATGACAGGTTGGGGAACCCCTGAAAGCAGGAGAGGTGAAGGCGATTTGGGGTCCTGGGTTGACCACCCAGCCTGAGGCCTTTGGGCTGGCCTAGGTTCCCGGTATTTTCCGGGCTCTTTTGGGTTCCGCAGCGCCGCCTAGTGGACACGCTCGGGGTTGAGGCTCCAGCCGACGACTGCAGCGCCAGGGCTCTCTCTCTCTCCCTGGCTGCTGAGAGAGCGCTGAGAGGCGGAGGAGGGGACTGTTCCAGGATGGCGCAGGGAGGGGCGCATGTCCCTCCGCCGGGACCGCAACACAAACCGGCACCCTCCGTCCTATAACTGCCCCAAAGTGACTTGACTCTATCCCACATGTCGGGGGAACCCTTTCTGCCCTTAACCCCCAGTTAGGAGGTTCTGGAATTTTGCTGCTTTATGCTTTATGCCTAACTTCTCCCAGAAGAGGGTTTTGTTAAAGTTTTTTCTTCCTTCCTTCCTTCCTTCCTTCCTTCCTTCCTTCCTTCCTTCCTTCCTTCCTTCCTTCCTTCCTTCCTTCCTTCCTTCCTTCCTTCCCTCCTTCTTTTAAAAAAGGAGTTTTGGCTAACAAAATGCCAAAAAGGAGCGTCAAGGCCTGAACGTCCCAATAGTCTTCCTGCACGTCCCAGGCTTGAATCGAAGGGCTGAGGAGTGTTTAGGCCTTCCCTAGCAGAGCGTTCTCCCGGTGGGCAAGATGAAGCAAGGAAAGAACCCCTGGCCAAAGATGCAAGGTCGCGGCGGGCGAAGCTTGTGCGTTCCAATGTCAGCGGCCTGTGGCTGGTACTGGTGAAGGCTTAGATAGTGGCCTGGCTTTCAGATCCCAAGGCACAGGCCCTGAGATGTGGGGGGCTCCGATGGCATCATCTACTTCCCAATCTGGTGGTGTGGAGTTTGTGCAAGCACCTGGGATGGTAAGCTGGCCCTTGTCCTTAAGAAGCTGGGGCCAGCCTAGTGCCTTTCCTCCGAGCCAGAGTGGCAGCAAGGCCGCAGTGTTCCTTCTTCAGCGCCAGCTCTGGGTGCCGGAGTTTCAGGCCTCCAGGCTGCACCCTTCCCCTTCGGGGAAGCAGCAGGGAAGCCAGAGAATCTTCACGAAGTCTGTTCCTGCGGCCTTTGGGAGGTGGCCGGTCCGCTCTCCGTGCCACCCGGGGAAAAGTCCTCCAGCATTAGGCTGGTGCCAAGGAGGAGGGGGAAAAATTAAAAAAGCCACTAAGTCCTGTGCAAATGGCACCAGGGCCCGGGTGGCTGTTCCTCCCAATATCCAAAGCGGAGGGTAGACTTTGCGCGTGTCTCAAAGGCGAGAGAGAGAGAGAGAGAGAGAGAGAGAGAGAGAGAGAGAGAGAGAGAGAGAGAGAGAGAGAGCGCGCACAGGAAAGCCAGAGGTTGGGGAACCCAGAAAGGCCTAACTCCAGGAGGATGCACCATGAGGTGCGCGCCCTATGCCCCTATTCTCCGGTCCCAGGATCCCACCGAAAGGCATCCTGTGCTCAGAGCGCCCAACAGCTTAAGAACTACAGCTCCAGCCAGGGCCTCTCGGTCTCGCTGGGACCGGGGCATCTCCCTACGCTGTTCTGCCGGAGCTCCTGGCTGCCGGGTGGTGAGGCTCAAGTTGAGGAGAAGGGAGAACGCCGCGGGGATCCACACACGGACCCTGCCGCGCCGATCGCCCTAAACAGCACAGAATCGCTTCTCTGAGGTGAAGCAGGGCCGCCAAGACCCTCGCATCTCTGAGTTTAAAGGGAGATTTCGGGTTCCTGGCCCCGGAGCCCTCTCTTACAATCCCGACTGGGCTATGGCACCCTGTGTGGAGCGATCTGGATAGGGAAAAGCAGCTTGGGTGCAGGCCTACCACCAGCCCCGACTCCAACAGGAAGAAGGCAGGCGGGGGTGGGGTGAGCAGGGTGTGAAGGGCTTTGGGACATTTGATTATCTCTAGGTCTAAAAAACTCAGTTTGTTCCCGAAGGACAAGAAGGTCCTGCGCGCTTTATCCAGGTCAGCAAATGTCCTCCCATCCCTGCTAGTCTGTCCCGGCTGTCTGCCCCAGGACGGGGATGCTTGAAATGTGAACAGGGGAAATGGCTATGCAGTCGCGCGTCCCGGGGGGCCTCTGGCCCAGCCAGGCGAGTCCCAGCCTGCTCCACTCTTTGCACAAAACGAAACTCACCCCCCCCCGTCCCCCCAAAAAAATCCGTAAAAGAGAAATTTAACAAAAGCCAAAGCTTCTATTTTCTCTGCTTTCACTTTTCACACAGCAACTTCCCAGAGATTTAAATAAAAACGAAGTGAGCAATTAGCCGAGGATACGATCTTTCCACACTGGAATTCTCTCTTGAAAAACCTTTCCCCCAAGGCCAACCATTCAGCTGGCCAGCCCTTCTGAAGCTTTCGCCTAGTCAAGAAAATCACAACAAAGCAGGAGGAAATTCATAGCCACGATTCATACCCGGGCTGAAAGTATAGGGAGGTCCCGGGAGTCCGCGGCGGCTGAAACCACTTTAATAAAGGTAAAAAAATAAAAATAAAAATAAAAATATAATAAGAAGTAAAACCTTTTAATACATCAAATATACGGAATTTAATCTTTAAAGCGATACATTGTCTATTATTTTAGCACATGACGTAAACCTTGTCCCCTTCTCAGCGGGTGGACTTAAAAATTAAAAACAGTTAAGTGTTCCTTTTAAAGAACAAAATAAGGCAAATGAGGTTTTGGAATAGAATTGTTTTTCCTTTTTTTTTTTTTGTTTTCTTCCAGAATACATACAAAAAAATACCCATTCTCTTTCGATGGTGTACACCTTAAAAATAATTGCAATTTGAAATCAGAGTTGACAAATTGTGACTTATTTTGTTTCGTCTTTTTCATTTCTTTTTTGTAACAAACATGCATGTAAATTTGAGTTTCAATCAGACATTAAATAAGAACGCACAATACAATCATAGCAATTTTAAAGTAACATTAAAGAGAAGACCCCTAATTCTGTAGCGGTTTTGTTTTTATTTATACTCTACAAGGGATCGGAGGGTTTGTTTTCCACATATTTACCCTCGGGTTTTAATTCCCCCCTCTTCCTTTTAACCTACGGAGCTCAAACTAAATAATGCACTTTTGAACCACGGGTCCGCTTGGAGCTAACATAAATAAATACCAATGTTCACCGGCGAAGTCCTCAGATGAACACTTTCTCAATTATTTTTCCTTCTTTTTCTATAAAAAGTCAAATGATTTTTTTTCAACTTTTATAAAGTTTTGTTGGGGAGTAGGGGTGGAGAAGTTTCCCATCCAGGCTCACTCGCGCTCTCTGGTTGGGTGGATAGGTAAGATTTAAACTTTCTTTTCCCTTCGTAGCCTGGGTCTTCTGCCCCTGAGGGTGTCAGGAACCTCTCTCGGGCCCTGCCCCTCCCTCGAACCTCCCATCCCCCCAGCTCCTTCCTCTTTTTCCAAATTCTTCTAGGCCGCCCTCACTGATACCCCAGTGCGGAGGCAGTGGTCAGTCTCTGTCCGTAGAGGGCATAGGGGGAGTAGTAGGGTCCGGTGGCAGCAGGCACCGGCACTGGGGCACCGGGCGTGGGGAGCGGGCTCTTGGAATACGGGTGGTAGCGGCTGCTGAGTCCCAGTGCGTGGTGGGGGCTACGCAGCGCCAGGGTCCCTGGGCTGCCTGGTGCGCCCGACGTGGGGATGTGCATGTGACAAGCCATGGCTGCTGCGGCGGCGCTGGCGAGAGACGAAGAACTGGGGTAGCCCGACAGCAGTTTGTCTGTCCCTGGGAAGGCCGTATGGGTCCGCAAGTGGCTCAGCAGCTCTTCGGACGTGGCGAAGCGCTTGTCGCACGGCCCATTAGCGGACACCCAGTTGCAGATGTGGGGGAGCGGGTCGTTAGGGAGCATGAAGCCGTAGGGGTAGAGGGGGTGGCCGGCTAGGGAGGGTGGTGTGGCGCCTGCAGCAGCGGCAGCCGTCAGTGAGGAGTGCACGCCGTGCAGTGGGTGCGTGGGGTACACCAGCGGGTATCCCGATTTGAGCGCTGCCGCTGCAGCAGCCGGATCATGCGCGCACGAGGCGCTGGCGGCTGCAGCCCCGGCCAAGTGGCTGGCGCAGTGGTAGCTGAGGCAGTATGGGTCCCGGCACAAACTGGCTGTCATCACTGATGGCGGCGATGCCCCAGCCAGAGGACTCGAACCCGCTGGCTTACTGCAACCAAGAGAGCCGGCTGCGGCCGCTGCCAGCTGAGCCCCTACCAGGCTGCCAGGCTTGGTGGGGTCGAGCGCCACACCGTGTGGCAGGAACTGGGGCGGGTAGCCAGCGTAGGCCCCAGCCAGGCTGCCTGGGTAGGTCATGCCCGCGGGGGGTAGAGGGAACACAGTCTGGCCCGGCTTGTAGGGAGATACCGGGGCTACCAGACCGGAGCCCAACACCGACGACGAGGTGGGTGCGCTGGGACCCGAACCCGAGCTGGAGCTGGAAGAGCCACCACAGTCCGAGCTTAGAGCCTTGCCTCCTGGACCCCCTTCGGAGTGCTGGTTCACGTCCACGTTAATTCCGCTGCCGCAGCTAATCCGGCCATGCGCCAGCCCGGCAGGTACCCCGTCCGCCGGGGCGCCCCCGGAGCCCTTGCTGCTGCCACCGCCGCCAGCTTCCGGATCTTTCTTGTCGTCCTTGCCCTCCGGGCCGCCCCCGGCGGAGGGCAGCATGCCTCCCGGCGAACAGGCCGAGGCGCTGGAGCTGGGACTGCCTGTCCTGGGCGTAAATGGCTGGCAGGTGGCGCTCGGTACCCGGAATCCTGACTTCTCCGCAGCAACACCACCGCCGCCGCCGCCGCCACCGCCGCCTCCGCCGCCGCCTCCCGGCTCCTTCTTATCTGAGCCGGGTTTAGAGTAAGGCTTGAAACTCGACTTGTCTTCCACGCCGATGTCGCTCAGCTTCAGGGGGCCCGACTTGGCGTCCTTGTCGCCCCCGGCTCCGCTGCCTGCACCACCCGCGCCGCCCCCGTTGGAGGCGACCGAGGAGAGTTTGGAAGAGGGCGAAGGGTCCGGCTTCCCTATCTGCGAACATGTTTGAGCCAGCAGCGCCAGTGGGCTCTTCTTGGCGTCCAGCTGCGGAGTCAGATGGGGAGGGGTTCACACAGAGAAAGAAAGAGAAACCCTTTAGAATCCTGCACTTAAGGTTCTACTGCCCTCGGCCACAGCCCGCGAAAAGCATTTCAACTTCGAGGCGCAATTCTAAGCGGCACCCCACTCCATGGGAAAGATGCCAAAGTCCCCCGACCGCTCTAGGATCCTCCCTGCATTCTTTAGGCACTACTTAGATTAGGAAACAATCTCTCCCAAATGTTTTGGTTTTCATCTCCTTACACCCAGAACTGTACCCTCTTTCCCCGCACACACGCCTTGACTCTAAAGAGTAAGGGCTTGAGCGGTTGGCGCCTCCGAGGCTGTGTAAATATATTCGCTTCGGAGAGCCGGAGGAAGGCGACTTTGGAAGAGTATACAGGCCCCTGTCCGCCTAGGGGCCGATGGGGGAGGGCTAGGGACATAGGGACTTTAATACAGAAAGGACAAGTTTGTGTGGCTTTGCCCCTTAGAATTTGCACCCAATTTCATCCCGTTGCCCTTTTCCGACTAAGGTTGGGGAAGCGCTGTCCTTTCCTCCCATCCTAGAGCTGAATCACTCCGACTGCCCCTCCACCCCACCCCGCGCGCCCCAGATCCCAGGGGGAAAGAAACCCTACAGGAAGGCAGCCCTGGTAGGGGTCCCAGCTTCACCCTGAGAGAAGGTCCTTACCTCGATGGGGCTGACGGGCGTGGAAGGCAGGGGCTGCAGATACTCTGGGTGTAAAATGTGGCCAGTCCGTGCCGTCAGCATCTTCAGCACCTTGATGGGCAGGCGGTTAGCCTGGCGCAGGGGGTCAGAGGGGGGCACGGCGTGCACAAAAGGCTTGGTGCTGCCGGCCGGGGAGGAGCCTGGGCCGTGGCCGGAGCAATTTCCAGAAAGCGCGCTGGTCCAGGCAGGGTCCGCACTGCCACTGCCGCCACCGCCGCCGCCGCTGTGCTTACTGCTTCTTAGGGCAGAAAGCGAGGGCGCTGTGCTCATGACCCACCCGCGCGCATGGGAGCAGCGGGGGGAGGGCTCCGAGACGCGCGGGGCGGGCTCCGGGCTGCGCGTTCGCCCCGGGAGCGGGAGCAGCTGGAGGAGGAGCTGGCGCGGCGGACGCGGGAGCCCCGCGCGCCTTCTCGCCGCCTGGAGTCAGAAGCGAATAATCCTGGGTGGCCCGCAGGGGAGCCGTGGCGGGGCTAGAAGAGCAGGATGGACTGCGGGAGTGCCCCCGCGGTGCGCGGTGTCTGTCTCGGGCTGTGCCCTGCGCTGCGCTCTTCCGGCCCCGAGCCGGCGCTGCGCTCGGCGACGTGAGCCGCAGCTTGTCCAGCCGGGGCTCTGGCGAGGAAACTCACTTCAAAAGCAGCTGCACCGAGGGGGAGATTAAAGCCTTTGCCGCCTTCCAATCAAATGGGAGCCCGAGGTGATTGGAGGGTCAAGGGGATGTGACGCGTCCCGCGCCGCCGCTGCCGCCGCCGCCAGGACTCTCAGAGCTGGTTTTAATGGGCAGCTCCCTCTTCACCGCCCCTCGGCTTGTCCCCTCCCTCCATTTCGCTACCCGGACGAGCTGGACATTTATTCTACGTTTGTCATCTACCGCCTTCCTTCTTTTTTTCTCCTCGTCGTTCTTCGTTTTCCCAGCAAGAAAACAAACTGAAACCTTTGGAGGGAGGGAGTACGAGGGAGTTAAGAGACTTCGGAAGAAGAAATGCTGGCGGGAGTGTGGATACCTGCGGAGCAGTCAACTCCTGGGATGAGTGGGGCCTGTACACAAAAAATTCTTTTCAGAAATCGAGATTTCGCGTAGCGCGGCCACCCGGGTAAGGAAAGGTGGAGAATTGATGCTGCAGGAAGTCTGCCCGCCCGCTTGGATTTCTGGAGGTTCAGCAACAGAGAAACCAGAAGCTAGAAGGGCAACGGAGGCGGTGGCTGCTCGTCCTCGCGACGTGCGCGGGGCTCTCCGCCCTTCCCGGTCACGTGACACCCGAGGACGCTCAGATTGGGGCAGGCGCGGGGGTCACATGTTTCCCCTGTTTCACACTTCAGTCCCCCCATTCTTGCTTTCCTCTTGCTACTCTCCCCCCCCGCACCCCCCTTTTTTCTGGGCATCTCCACCCCTCCATCAATTGTCAATGTGCCTCGACCGCAATCAATCAGTTATTTGTCAGCTCTTGTCAATCTGCCCGTGATTTATGTCAGCTTTTGTTGCTGATTACAAGGCGGGTGAGACTTGAAGGGAAAAAGAGAGAGACAGAGAAGGAAGAAGACAGAGAAGGAGCTGAAGGAGGGGGAAGAGCAGCAGCCTGCTGAGACCTGTGTGTGCGTGCGTGTGTGTGTGTGTGTGTGTGTGTGTGTGTGTGTGTGTGTGTGTGTGTGTGTGTGCGCGCGCGCGCGCAGGGTGTGTAAGAAAAAGAAAGAAAGGGGAAAGAGGCGTCCACTGTCAGGAAAATGAAATAGTGAGAGTAAAGTGCGCAGGTGCATCTCGGACGCGGAGTCCAGCGCACCCGCCTGGGATGTGCTCACTCCCTCTCCGGTTGTCCAGACAGACACACCCTCCACCTTTGGGTGCTTCGGTCAACCCGGGTCGCCCAGTTCGGGTCTGCTTGGTACTTAAGAACGGCGCTGGAGGCGACGTCTCACACGGAGGTTTCCCGCCTCTCTGGCATAATCCCTCCCAGGCACGTAACTTGAGGATGTCCAGCTGCCGACCTCGGTAGCATTCTGACCCCAAACTCGGGCAACTTCTTTCTAAAGAGCCACACCACCAAATAGAGCCCGAGTTCTGGAGGTTACTTCTGGGATAACCCTCCTCAATTCTGTGACACGAGTTCATAGCGAGAGTTGAATAGCTTAAGGGAAGAGGCCTGACCATGTGCATAGGCAAACAGGTCTCAGGCTCGCTCTCTTTTTCTCCCGGGTCCTTCGCCACTCCCCTCCGCTCGCCATCCCGACAGTCCTGGGAGCCAGGACTATATCGGGCAGCTCGACGGGACAAAGTGGACCGTCCAGACAGGATTGACCTGTACGGGGAGAGGAGAGGGAAGGAACTCGAGAGGGAGGAACTCTGCCTCTCGCCTGTGGGAACCGGTTCTTCCAGGCAAGCGGAGCGGGACTTCGGCGTTCCCCTCGATTTGCGCCGTCACTCGGGCTGTTTGGAAAGAAGAGGGGAGGCGCTGTGCTTGCTGACTTGTACCTGGATCTGGGTGCACTCGTGCCTAAGCACTGGTGAGCCGCTGGGCGAATTCTCTGGACTTTTGTAGCGTCCGCTCCCGAGTCACCTCCAGAAACTCATAGAAAGTAGAAGGGGGTGAGAAGAGGAAACACCCCCTTGCTCAGAGGGACTTGGGAGACTTTGAGTTTCCCACCCCCACCCCCCACTTTTCCGCAGAGCTCTTCTTTTGTTGTCAAGTCATTTTGATAAATGGTGGTGCTGGGAGCGCTAGGAGCCCGAAGCGGATCTGCGCCCCACGCAGGGGCGGGGGCCCAGCCTGGAGACCGGGTTCCGACCACCGCGCACCCTGAGCTGAACCGGGTACGCTCAGGGGGCTGGTTGGGGACTTTCCTTCGGTTTGCTAGCCTATTCCTTTCCCACCATTCCAGTCCCCCTTTCCCTTATGTTTCTGTCTCTCACTCACGAACTTTCTGGGGTGAAGGTTTTATAATTTTCTCGTAAGTATTCTTTCACAGAGTTTTGATTTTATTCCTTGATTCTTGAGGTTGGCAAAGTTAATGGGATGGTAACTCGGTTAATGTTAATTTGGAAAGAAGAGAGGCGGTTTGTGCTGGGGCTGTGTGTGTGTGTGTGTGTGTGTGTGTGTGTGTGTGTGTGTGTGTTAAGAATACCGGCGGTTTGTGATGCTCCGGCGACAATTGAGAACGGTAAGTCTGTGAGACTATGGCAAGATTACAGGCACTATTGTGAAGGTGCCTGGATGGTCTCTGGAGACAAGAGTCCAGCTTATAGTCTGCCAGAATGGCAGCACCAAACTGCTGGGCAAAGTCTCTGAAGCTGCTTGTAGCCTGCGGGTGTTAGCGCCGGCCGGTGTCCCTCATTGTTCAGTTGTGAAGGTGTCACCCTCTGGCCAGCTCCTGTGGTCCCAGCATAGCAAGCTAGGCCTTGGGCCACCTGCTATATTGGCCTATATGATAGGCCCGGACACTGAACGCTGGCGCTGTGGACAGAGCTCAGGAAAGCAGGAGCGAGCGCAGGCCTGGGGTGTCCTCCCTCGCTCCGGGGTTCAGTTTCTAGACTCAGTGTGTCTCGTTTTCTCCAATTCCAGTAGTTTTCTCATTGCACTGGGCAGTTCAAGGGAGGCCACTCCAACTCTTCAAGACTGTTAGAGTCGTGGAATAGCTCTTGTCCCACATACATTACGCGCGCTCACAGGTATGCGCCGTATTCGGTGAGCTCTGGCCGCGTTAAAACTCAACTGGGAAGGTCAGAGCGCACGGGGGGGGGGGGGGGGGCTGGGGGTCTGCGTTCCCCGGGCTTTGGAGAGGCCCCAGCATCTAACCCCGCGCACCTCTCAAGGGAGGCCAAATCCCTGAAGGCTGAGCAAGCTATGGAAGTTGGGGGGGGGTAGTTATTAATTACTTCAGGCTAGGCCTAATGCTTCCAACCCTTAGAGGTGGTTGGCTTGGATGTCCTGCGGATTTTATTTGCACACAATGGACATGATTTGTTCTCTCTTAAAAAAAAAGGTGTGGGCATGGCAGATATTTGAGGAGGAGGTGGAGGGGAGAAGGCGGAAGGGAAGAGAGCTGAGGAAAAAAGTTTGAAAATGCCTTGAACTATTCACTGTCGAGATGGCTAATCAGTATTGAGGCCGGAGGGCAGGCGGGCCGCCTTTCACCACCGCTTCCCTTTCATCTCTGGCTCGGCAGAGGCGCTCAATTAAAAGCCTATCAGTTTGTAAGTAAATCAACGCCTATCAGAGTTGTCACATCAAACAAAACGATTATTATTGCAGCCCGCCTCCCCTATTAATCTCCCTCGAAGATAATCCGCCTGACAGGTCAGGCCCGGCGAGCTGGAAAGCCTGGCCCAGAGCGCCATAAGAGTCCTGGACCGGCGCAGGCCCCCAGGGGTCTCTACACCCAGGTTCTGTTCGCCTAGCAATCTCTCTGGAGGGGTGAGGGGAAGAGCAAGCTGAGGCTGCTGGACCCATTCGTTCCCCACCAGACTATAGTTAGGCCTGAGACTACAGGGGCCACTGAGGTGATGGTCACGCTCAAGCTCAACAGCTTTTCAAACCAGCGAGGCTTGAGGCCGGACAGGACTTGTGGCCCGGCTTGGTCCAGGGACTTCTGCATAGCCCGCACGCTTCTGGGTTCGCCTCTTTGACTCTGCTTATTTTAAAATTTCCACTCTTCTTTTTGTTTCCATTACAGTTTTTCCTTTCCTTTTTTGACTTTCTGAACCTTTCCTCATTCCCTTTTTCCTCTCTCCTTTCTTTTTCCGAGTTGTCAGGGAGTATTTCTTATTGCCTTACTCCCTCCCCCTGTTCCATGTATAAATCTCTACATGGTACTCATATTCTCAGGGTCCGGGTTATTTCTCTCTCCGCAGGAGTGCATGTGAGTCTCAGGTTTATTTTCTGCAAATAAATAAATAAATAAATAAATAAATAAGCCCCTTAGTTTCTTCCTCAAGCCAGGACTTTTAGAGGCTCGTTACCCCCACCCCCACCCCCAAGAGTTTTGTGTATTTGGGAAAAGGGAATTAAGGGTAGCTAAATATGTGGGCTATTGCAAGCCCCCTATTTGGAATTAGTATCTTGCCCCGGAATTTCACAGTTCCAACCTTGTTGACCTGGCCAATAGCCTCTGTGGAGCTTCACAACCGTCTTAAGACCCATCGGGCGGGATCCCAGCACTTAGTGTATAAAGGAGTGCCTAGGGTTTCTTAAGGAAATACACCTAGGTTACTGCTTCCATGACCTCAAACTAGAGCCTCAAGGACTGGAAGGGGTTTGGTTTCCAGACCCTTGAATTGTGACCCTCTTCCTGGTGTCTCTGCTTCCCGTTCTGGTAACATCTTGGGATTGAGCACCACCCACCTTTTCATGCTTTTGTCCAGGCTCAGACCCAAGAAGCCACTGCCAGAACCGGACTCAGCTGAGAGTTGGCGGAAGTGTATGAGAGGAAAGGGTTGTTGGAGGGATCCAGGGCCTACTAATTTAAATGCTAGCTCTTCTCTTAAACACTGTCTAGGGTCTCCACCCACAAGAACTCCAATGGTGCTCTGCAGTTGAACAGCCACACTGAGCCTCTCCAACCAGCAGCAGTTCTGCTGGGATTGAAGGCTGGGACTATCCAATAAAACCTATTTCAGACTGCTCAGTGCCCTAGGCTGCAGGATTGGGGGTTTCCACACAAGGCTCCCCAAAGTCCCTCAATTTGTACTCACTTTCCAGTTTTATGAAAATAATTTATTTCTAAACTCAGAAATGCTACATATTCATATACACACACATATATAATGAATGATGCATGGTGACTCAGTTATCTGCCTGCCTCGGTTTCTTATGCATTTATTTATGTCATCTTCACTGTACTGCAGATACTTAAAAAGAGCTATAGACAGGGCACTATTCAACTCTGGCTGTAGGAAATATTCATTGGGTGATTATTTAGACATAAGTTCTATCTTGGACCCTGATAACACTCAAGCAAGGGATGTTAAAAAAAATACATCGCAAGTAAGAACCAAACCAAACCAACCCTTGCTTTATAATTTTCCCAATTTAATTATATGTGCACACATTTAGAATTTAAGAATATATATTTTTATTCTCTAGGTGTCAATTTCCAGACGTGTTATGTTAGGCGCCCTTGAAGCCAGAAGCAATAAATGGTGCTGGTACTGAGCATTGAGATGTTTATATAATTTTACCTTCACACGGATAACGTTTGCATGCGACTCTGTGATAAATTCAATCTTGTCATTTTTAGAATCGACGGGGTTTCTCTGGCCTTCTTTGGTGCCACATAAACTGAGTAAGTCCAACCAGCAGGCATCCAATTGAAAATAGCTCCCGGGTGGCATGTACCGGTGAGCCTCAGCTCAGTTACAGGCAAGAGATGACTCCCCATGCCCAAGAGGCAGTGGGTTCAAGCTACGGTTCTCTTGGTGCCCGAAGTTTCATGGCCTCTCTCTGCCTTGCTGGGCCTAGTAGCCCCCACATCTGCTCAAGCTTCAGAAAACTACAGGGTTTCTGAAAAGTCCGCCCCCAGCGAAAACTGAAAGCAAATTCTGCGGCAGTCTGAACTTTGTTTCGAGCAGTTTTCTCCAGAGAATCAGTGGCGGGTTTGGGAGGACAGAGTTAGTATGAGCGCACGAGGGAGGGGACCCGGTGGCCTAGTTTGGCCAGAGGCAAAGTGAAGGCACCCCCTTCCTTATTTCTGTTACTCTTTAGTGCCCACCTCCGGTCTGCTGCAGACGCCCAGCATGGGCTACTACAGTTCTCACCCGCCGTACAGAAGTAGCTTTGTAAAAAGCCTTGCCCAGAATCCTCCGCCTGATCCTGCTTGAGAAAATTTGAGTCCAGATCACCTTCTGTGGGGAAGAATAGTTAGAAGTCAATCTGAGCAGTTCCCGGCCTAGCTCTTTGCTCTCACTTCCACCTAGAGTGTAAGTAACCTGGGGCCACCTGCGCAGCAAACTTGCAGCTCTGAGTCCTGGCCTCTAAGAAGTGAATACTCAGGGCCGTTTCAGCCTCAGCCTCTGAGAAAAGCCTGCTTCGGGAGGATGGGTGTGTGGATCCCATTTACACGTGGTTGTCCAGACTCTTCTAGATCCCCTAACTCTTCCCCTTGAGATTCGTGGATTTGGGGTCCCAGCAAATGTGTAAACTGAGCGCTTGGACTCTGGCGGGGGTGGGGGTGGGGGTGGGTTGGGGCAGCTTCCAGTCCCTCCGCCCGGCCTGTCCCCAGACTGGCCGTAGTGGGTGAGTGATGAGGGCAGAGAAGGGCGCCCATAAATCCCGAGTGTCAGGGCGAAAAACTCTCTTTATTGTCTGCATGATGGATGGGCCCGGGTACGAGACACCAAATACTTCGTATCGCCTTTAAATGGGAACACATTTTTCGTAGCCATAATTCATGTTTTTTAAATAGAAAGTTTGAAATGTTGCCTATATTTCACCGGTCCTGACATATTTATGAATCGCTCCTTGCATGCAAATATCATTATTTAAAGCGACCGGGAGAGCACGGGGGAGGGGGAGGAGGCGCGGCCCCTGGGGCGTGGGAGTGGTAAACCGGAGACCTGTAAATGGAGGGGGTTCATCTCCCTAAAAGGCAGATGATGGGGCTCAGAGAAAAGCCGCGTCTGGAAGCTGAGCACGCCCTGGGACTTCGTTCCCGCTGACAACGTTGCTAGGCCTCCTGGGAAGGTTTGTTCGGCTTGGGACCCAGTGCAAGTTTCTTAATCTGCGTGGGAGGTGGGGGACCAAAAGATTATGGGCGACCCTTTTTGGAGCTGAAACCACATTTTCCAAGAAGGAAGTTTAAAAAAAAAAAGAGAAGAGTTTAATAAGCACGAGTAATAATAATAACAACCCAACGTGTTCCGTGTTTTTTGCCAGTACATCGATTTTATTGATTTTGATTCTGCAAACCTGGGAGTGTGTGCACCCGGGTGGGGCAGCTGTCAGTACCCAGTCACTACGCAGAATGGGTTGGGGACAATCCTCGGGTGTCACCGCACGACCGCCCCTCTCCCCCAACGCCCCATCAATTTAGCTCAACATCTCCCAGGCACAACAGAGACCGCGCAAGACGCGGGGACACAAATGACCCGGTCCCCAAGCTGGAGGGCTTCAGTCCCGCCCCTTCTATTTGCCCAGCTCAAACACCACTCCGGAGCTCTGCGTTCTCTCCCCACCACTGCAGGATCAACGCAGTCTCTTCCTCTCCCTTAGTCAGTTTTGCCCGGGAGGCACCTACACCTGAGCCCTGACTTGCCCACACTTTACCTGTGAGGTTCTCAGCGGTGCCTGCCGGCCCGCGGATAACCGAGAAAGGATGGGGAGGGCGGGAAAGTGGGAGGGACAGAGACCAGCCAGTTGCTCCGAGCCAGGATCCTCTCTCTGGATCAGAAGCTGGGACGCAGGTTTAAGTCGCTCCCGGAGCTGAATTGAGCGCCGGAGGGTTGAAACCCAGTGATGGGCGGGCCCAGCAGCACTTCCGCTGGGGTGGGGCTGAGGGCTGACGCGGGCTCCGCCCCCTGCCCGGTCGACTCGCCTCTTTCAATTCTGCCTGGGTCCTCCTCGCTGGGAGTTTCTTAGGGACCAGCCTAAAGCCTGAAGGCAGTGGTAGCTGCCTTTTCCTACCTGCCCTTACTTTCTTTTTACATCTTGAGAACAGAAGGACTTACATATTGAGAGCCTAGGCCCCAGGTAGCATTTTTTTTTCAAAATTTATTCAAACTTCGGTCCTTTGGTGGACTTAGCTGGTGCAGAGAGAGTCCTTCAAGCTTTCTCTGGTATTCAACCATATGTTCCATGGAATAGGTGCCTCCAGGATCTCACCTTTCAGTTGGAACAAAACTTTTTTTCCCACATGAAATACGTCTCTCCAACCGCATGTCAATAAATATCTCATTAAAGGAAGTGACCAGTCATATGTTGTCCAAACCAGTTGTTCAAATTAGAGCAAATACTCTGTGGGACGGAGAAACAAAACTAATGAAAAACAAGGAACAAAACGGTGACACTTTTTGATAGATTGTTTTGTGTCGGGGACTATCAAAGAATTTTGTGTGAACTAAGTCCTCAAAGCAACTCTCTGAGAGAGTTGCCACGGACATCCTGTTTTATAAACAAATGAGGACAGAGAGGAGAGATCTTCCTTGCCTTCCTCACATCCCTTCCTTCTCTTCAGATCCCTGGGGCATGACTTCTGAAGTCTGAGACGTTTGCCTTTTTAACTGTTAGCATTTGGAGTTGAGAGGAGAGCTGAGCCAGAGGAAATTGAGAGGTGTCTCTGGGGGTGGTCTCCATCAGCTACCAGCCTCCTGGAGAAGCTGATCATTGAATTTCCTGGTTTCTCCTCTTTGGGGGTGGGGGAGAGACTGAGTAAAGCAGAGGCTGGGGATAGGCACAGTTGCCTGGCAGGCATGGAACAGAAGCCCTGAGTTCAGTCCCCAGCACTCACCACAAAGTAGGCGTGGTCTATTCCTGTAATCTCAACATCTGGGGTAGAAGCAGATTATACGAAACTCTGTATAAACAACAAAACTAAACATCGACAACAACAACAACAAAACTCCAAAACAACAACAACAACAACAACAACAACAACAACAACTACAACAACAAAACTTCCAAACAACAAGAACAACAGCAACAGCAGCAGCAGCTACAACAACACTGTCTGGCAGCTGAAGGGCTTGTTTCTCTTTTAAGAAAGGTGTGCGGGTTCCAGCTGTTCTTAGCATCGCTGTGGATCTGTCTCTCATGGGTGATCTGATCTGGCTTCCCTGGTGTTAGCCTCTTACCCCCGACTAGTCCTGGATTCTCACTATCCCTGGCTGTCTTTTGATTGCTCCAATTGGCCAGGCTACTTCCCACCTCAAGGGCTTTACTGATGCCTTTGCTCCTCTCCAACAGACTCTACCTCCCTTTCCTTAGGTCTTCAAGTACAGGCCACTCCCCATGCACACATTTGTCCCCTGAGATCTCAGTGGTAACAGGGTGTTTTGTGGAGACTTCCCCTTCAGGATGGTAAACTCCAAGGGCAGAGCCCGAAGCCCTTTCTTCCAAGGAATGAAGATAAATAAAAGTGACCTCAATGACATTGATTGAATGGATAATTATGTCATTGAACTTTGGGAGGGGGTACTGTCAAGGCTTCACACATCCCAGGACATTCTCAGGTTAGAGATGGGGGAAGTAATCTCACGAGAAGCATGGCTATGTCTTTATACTGTAGATGTCTATTAAGCAGAAGCTGGAGGGGTTGGAGAAGTGCCTTACTTGGACTTTCAAAGTGGAAGATGTGCTGATTGATAGGCGGAAGGAGGAAACGTGCCTCTCCTCATGACCATTCTTCCCAGTTCAGGCTCCGCTGGACCAGCTGCCCATCCTGGTCCCCTTTCTTTTGGCCCTTTTCACATATGGTTATCTCCGTCAGTCCTTTGCTGCTGTGATAGGCTCATTCTGCCCATCTCAGACTCTCACCCTTCTAATCCATTGGTCACCCTTGCCTGGTTAATTTCCCTTAATCAGAAACCTTCAATGACTCCCCGTTGTTCATGCATAGCACTTCAGTCTTCAGGAAGAAATATGTTATGGAAAGCTTTAAAAGTTGCACCCCAAAGTTATATATGTTCATATCAGCCAGAAAAATACTCAAAAATATAGAAAGAAAGGAAAAATTAAAAAAGATTGTCCTGCCTCCTCTCCGTGTCTCACATAGTTTCCTGAGGTAGGTATCCAGTGCTAGCTAGGGTCTGGGATTATACTCAGAGGCCTTGTACTTTCTATCTAAGTACCTCAACCCATGAACTACAGCCCCAGCCAGCATTTAAAAAGATAACATTTATCGTGTGTGTGTGTGTGTGTGTGTGTGTGTGTGTGTGTGTGTGTGCGTGCGCGTGGGGGCACGCGCATGTCCATGTGTATGTGTGCATATGCATATACTAACCATGTATATATACATATAGTGCTTATTCAACCATTCTACCACCAATGCACAAAAGGATTGCTACCATGTTTCTTTAATTAATAAAATTTTGTGCCTATATTATTGCAACCAGTGATTTTACTTTTGTATTATTATCAAATTGCAATAGTCTACACAAAAGTCTAATTGAATTTCTTTGTTCTCACTACACATCCTGTGTTTTCTTCCTTTCTTTCTCTCTTCTTTCTTTCTTTCTTCCTTTCTTTCTTCCTTTCTTTCTTTCTGTCTGTCTGTCTCTTTTCCTTCCTTCCTTCCTTTTCTCCTCTTCCTCCCTCTCCTCATTATTTAGAGTTTTTTTTTTGTGTGTGTGTGTGTGTGTGTGTGTGTG
Organism: Rattus norvegicus; assembly: GCF_021556685.1. Lineage (NCBI taxonomy): Eukaryota > Metazoa > Chordata > Mammalia > Rodentia > Muridae > Rattus > Rattus norvegicus. Next base: position 2,307,118 of record NC_141548.1, on the reverse strand, counting down.
TGTGTGTAGCTCTGGCTGTCCTGGACCTCAGTCATTCTGTTGACCAGGCTGGCCTTGAACTTGGAGATTCCCCAAGTCTCTGCTTCCCAAGTACTAGGATTAAAGGCAGGCATCACCACCGTCCAGTCCCTGCAGTTTTCTACCTTGGTCTCCACTTCCTGAAATCGCTCTTGTCCCTATGCTCAACCAACTTCTAATCCTGCAACAACCAAATCTGATACAGCTATGTTGTCGCTTCCTCTTTTTCACTCTCCTCAACAGTACAATGTTGTGTCAGGTCGAGGAAGTAGTTTAAGATCAGTGTAGAACAATCATAACCATCCTGTCTTCTTTCCCAACCATCTCTGTAGCTAGGAATGGCCACGAGACCATCTTGTGGTAGATGGGGATCAGGTGGCCAAGCAGGAGGGGAATGTTGGGAAATACTCTTGTGTCATCCTCCAAGGGGATGTTGCAAATGGTCTGACTCTTCTCTCACTTTCCGTTCTCTCTTCTCCCATGAACTTGAACCAAACATCTAGAGCGCTAGCCACCATGTTCACAAGGAAAAGTCTAAATGAACAGCAGAGCAAGCCTCAGTACTGCTGTCAGCGGGATGCGAAGCCATCTTCAGGGTTCCCCCCAAAATCTTCCTTAGGGGAAGAAAGTCTCTACGTTAGCCATTGGAGATCAAGAGTTTTTATAGTTTCAGCAAAATATCTTGTTAACTGTCTTTGATAGGGTTTTATTGCTGTGAAGGGACACCGTGACCATGGCAACTCTTAAAGGGAAACTGTTTAACTGGGGCTGGTTTATCGTTTCAGAGGATTAGTCCATTATCATCATGGCAGGGATCATGGCAGCATGCAGGCAGGCATGGTGCTGGAGAAACTCAGAGTTCTACATCTTGATCTGCAGTCACCAGGAGATGTGAGCCATACTGGGTGTTGTCGGAGCATAGGAGACCTCACACAGCTACACACACCACACACGTCCTCCAGCAAGGCCATGCTTCTTCCAACAAGGTCACACCTTCTGATAGTGACACTCCCTAAGGGCCAAGCATTCAAAGACATGAGTCTAAGGGAGCCAAACCTATTTAAACCACTACATTAACCTTCCCATTTAGCAATCTCTCCAGTGGTGTTATGCCATGGGGGGTACCAGCACAATGATCAAAAAAAGGTGTTTGAAACCTATCTTGGAGATTTTCCTCCATGGTTGAGGTGACGGTTTGGATGAGAAATGTCTCTGCGGTAAGTGGTGATGTTTGGCAGAGGTTTAAGGAGGTGTGGCCTTATCGTTGAAGGAAGTGTATCACACTGAAGGCAGGCATTGGCAGTTTAAAGATTCAAGCTGTTTCCAGTTGATTTTCCTGCTCTGTGCTTGTGGTTCAAGATGGGGAGCTCTTAGCTTGCTTCTTCAGCCACCATGCCTGCTGCTCCCCAAACACAACGGACTGGTATCCCTCTGGAGCTATAAGCCACAAATAAACCTTTCCCTCTATAAATTGCCCTGGTCAAGGTGTTTATCACGGCAATAGAAAAATAACTAATACAGAAGGATTTTGAGATAGCCTCCGAAGCAGGCAAGCGTTCCTATGAGATGACTTTGGTATTTTAGTGTAGTAGTTGAGTGTGTGAAAAGCTTTAGTCCAGGGCACTGCAGTAAATTAACTAATGCATATGGACATTGATAATTCTCTTGTCTTTGACTTTCAAGTGTCTGAAATCCTTTCCTGTTTGGTGGAAACCAGGCTCTGCTTCAAGGAACTGATGTGGGATATGGGAGGGGCTGCATTTACATTCTTCCGGCCCCAGCAGCTGAGGCCCCACCAGTGAGATCTCCTACCTGGGTCCCTGATCCTTAAATGGGAGAACAGAGGATGGAGAACCAACCATGTGGAAACCCTTGTCAGGAGCACTGAACCTACGACAATGACAGCGCCGCATGGAGAGGCCGAGTGGAGAGGACCGATCCTGCCCTCCATGTAATAATGGTGGCTATTTAGGCAGTGGCCTAACTGGACTTGTACGTAGGATGGAGTAGCATGGCCGTCTCCATTTCCTGTCCTATCCACTGCCAGTTCCTATGTACAGTGATGCACCTACTCCGACAAGGCCACGCCCACTCCGACAAAAGCCACGCCCACTCTGAGAAGGTCACCACCTACTCCGACAGGGCCACTCCTGCCTATGTCCCTGTGTGGATTGCTGGTCTTCTTTCTAGTTCCATAAACTTCTTGATATCCTTCTTGTAGTCATCTCCTCCTCCTCTTTCTTCCCTTTCTCCTCCTCCTTCCCTTGAACTGCTCAGTTAGTCTCTAATACTCACGAACAACAGTGTCAACTGATTTGTCACAGCCTGGCCTACTGGGTGCCTTCTAAACATGCCTGATGGTTATTAGAGTGTGCTGTGAGCTTCATCAAGCAGTTTGGCTAATTGCCTCGAACCTGGGCTGGTGACGACTTCAAGTGAAAACCATGTTACATTTAGCTTGGGTTCCCCTGAGCCAAGTGAGAGAATCATACGAATGGCTTTACTGCCTTCGAATACCCATGGTGTCCCAAGCACGATGTGGGGTAGGTTCAGGACACCACCCTGCTTACATCTTCCCAAAGCCCTCATTGGAAAGAATTCTTATCCTCACCTTCTTTGCAAATACACAGATCTCTCCTCTTTGCTTTCATTTCTCCCTGGTTGGCACACGGTATGTCTGTCTGATTGTGGTTTCTAAGCATCAGAGGATATTGCCACAACCAACCACCTTAGGTAACAATCACCTCTGAGTCTTCCTAGCGAAGCAGAGGAGCTTAACTACCTCAGGATGCACAGCGTCGGTGGGATGTTCCTTCTCCAGACCCTGCTCAGAGCCCAGCATCTCTCTTTTCCTCCACACAAGCTCATCACGAGCCTGTGACGAGCTCTGGGTCCGACTACTTCAGGCTGAAAGATAGCATCATTATGACTTCATTTATTAGGTGTGTGGCCAGGTGAGGGTTTTGACCTCTGAACTTTCCATTTCCTCCTCTGCAGAACGAGAGTAAGAACGGTCTCCACTTCGTACAGGGGAAGTCAGAGAGCGCTGTTTCTGACATGGGGTGCTCACGGCGGCCGTTCTTGTGATCATTTGCTCTTTCTGACCTCTGAACCCTTGGAGTCCTGTCTGTGTTTCTTGTCTGGCTCTTAATTATTTACTAATTAATGATAACTTTTATTAGCTATTTAAATCCCCTGAGTTTAATTTTGGGCTGCGTGTGTATGTGTGTATGTTCAACTTTCTAATTAGATCTTGAACTCCTCTAGGCTTGAGCCTAGATGCATTCTTTATGTTCTCAAAATAGACTAGCAGCGGGCAGGCACTAATTAATGAACACTTGTTAAAATGAGTCATAAAATGTTCAACAGAATAGTCCTTTCACAACCAGAGTCTCCCTTAATCCCTTAATCCTCGACACAACCCTGTGAGGTACATACTGTTATGTCCATTTTGCAGATAAGGAGACTGAGGCTACTGGAGGGGGGGACCACTTGTCCTTTATATCTCTAAGCAATCCACTTTTAGTAATTCTCCAAATGCTTCCTTCTTGAGCTCCATGCACTTCCTCTTCCAGTCCAGTCAGCATCCCTGTCAGCTCTGATATCTGTCCATGGGGAGGGAGAGAGCGATAGAATATTCAGTCTGAGGGGCTGACTGTGAAGGAGGATCGAGGGCATGCACACATACCTTTTAGGTACATCCTGCTGGGGGCAGGGTCAGCACCTGTCCCCCTATTGGAAGCAAATCACCCCCTTGCTTTCAGCCAGGTGGGAAGGACCCCTTCCCTGGCACCTATTAGTCACTGGTTTGAAATGCTGGGGTGGGTTGGAGAAGGAGAAGTGACGGGTGTGGGGTGGAAATTTGGGGAGTCTTTTATTCCCTGCATCTCAAAGGCTGTCAGGCTGTTGAGGGGTGGAAATGACTGGTAATTAGTGAGCCTTCCGTGCTGCATACACTGAAGACACTTCACAGTCTCTGTGACCTCTGCGCCCGGGGAGGCTTTGTTATGTAGATATTCTTAATTGGGTGAGTCACTTACTGCAAACAGCCTAAGCAAGAACGTGTGGGCTCTGTGGCTGGGAGGCTTCAAACCAGGGGCTCCAACATATGCATGGAGGTAGATGTGAGGCTGTTGGTGCTGGCATCCAGGGTCCTTATGCAAATTTATGTCTCCAAGAAAGGAAGACAAGATCTCCACAGCATGGAAGTCTGCACAGTATGTCTTGGGTGTCTTTAGTGTGGAAAATGACGTCCTGTGGCCTCCCCTTCTCTGTCTTTCTCTTCTTCCTAGTTTATCGATCACCTGTTCTGGGCAGGTGATCAATAGATTTCAAAGGATTCTCTATATTCAAGGGCTGACCACCTCATTGGGAAGCCAGGAACAGACATCAATGGAGAGGCAACCACTGAATAACCGACTTCAAAGTAGAGGGGGCATTAATAAGGAATTTCAGACCCGGGAGGAGTCACTGACAACTTGGTCCACTGAGGAAAATTTGTTCATGGGTGTGGTAGTTTGAATGTAACTGGCCCCATAGGCCCATGGAGAATGGCATTATTAGGAGGTGTGACCTTATTGGAATAGATGTGGCCTTGTGGGAGAAGGTGTGTCACTGTGGAGGTGTGCTTAGAGGTTTCATATATGTTCAAGCCACACCCATTGATACAGTCTCCTTGTGCTGCCTGCGGATCAAGATGTAGAACTCTCTGCTCCTCCAGCACCATGTCTGCCTGTACACTGTCATACTGCCTACCATGATAATGGACTAAAACTCTGAAACTGTAAGACAGCCCCAATGAAATGTTTTCCTTTATAAGAGTTGGCGTGGACATGGTGTCTCTTCAAGCAAACTCTAACTAAGGCCACAGGTGAGGAGGGTCTTGAGAGGGCCTCTCATGAGAGTAAGTCCCCAAAGATGGAGACATTGTCAGGTCATTGTCATACCCAGAGTTGTGACCCTAGCATTCTGACCTTAGCTTACTTATTAAAGGAGCACAGAGTAGCATGAGAGTGACTTATAGGGTCCTATCTGCTGCTTCCCCCAGAGGAGGATACAATGAATGTGACATAAAATCCATTATGTTCCAAGCAGGGCTCATCACTCCACCCATATCTGGTACTTTGGGGAGTGCCACCACATTGGCTCCTCCAACCTCTGTTCCCAAAAGTCAAAGCAATGGGCTGGCGTGTTTGCAGAAATTCCCTGTTAAGTGCCTCCTGCTGCTTTCTCCCTTTAGCCCTCTTGCTCTTCCTTCACAGGAGGTAAGCTATGTTCTGCAAGCCTGCGAGGACATTTCCCTGACTCCATCTAAAAATCCTCTACAAACTGATGGCCCTGAAGCACAAATGTTATCATTCTTACCCCCACACCATCCTCTGAGTTAGGCCCACAGAGCTCTCTCCAGCCCGGTCCCTGTTTACCTCTTTTGCTGTCTATACTATCAAGGTCATCATGACTCCCGTGTTGTTCATTCTTGGGTTAGGTCAAGGTCCCTTGATCTTGGGTGCCCCAGACTTAGCTTATCATTCCCCCATTTCTTCCTTAGCATTTCACTTATGAAAATGTCGTTTATGAGAAAATTTAACACTGAAATCCCTATGCTCACGCAGAGTCCCTGGTTGTCACGGCCACAATCTCGGTCATCTTTCCCGCTGAACTATCTTAATGCTGTATGAAGTTTGATGTATAGCTCTGATTTCTTCACATTGCATATTCCAGGCCAAAGGATAGTTTCTTAAAAAAAAAACATGGTACAATTTGCACAAGTAAGAAAATCAATGTTAATTCAGTGTCATCAATCATATTTTCAAACGGTTCAGATTTAAGTGTTCCCAGTTGTCTGTGAAATGCTCTTGTAAGCTTTTTATCTCCAATTCCACTGCCCCATCAGACATGGTTTCTCTCCCCCTCCCCCCAATCCGCCAGGTCTCATAGCCCTGGCTGATGTGAAACTCACTATGTAGCCTAGGCTACCCTCAACTTAAGCGTCCCAAGTGCTGGGATTACAGATGTGTGCCTGGTGAGAAGCTGTGCTGTGTCTTTAGCTCATTTCATCTCTCAGGCTCTTCTATCCCCCAGACCCATTCACTTTTTGGATAGCCTAGTCCAGATATGTTGTGAAGTACTCTACTTTATGTATTTATTGTTCTGGCTAAACGTTTCGGCAGGAACAATGTACAAGGACTCTATGAGCACACAGCTCATCTGATCACATCAGAATTCTTGAGGCCAAGCCACTGGGGATACCGTGTGTTTATGGGAGTAGTGACAGAGAGATTGCTCCACTAGCAAGATGTCCCTGCCCTGTGACATATACATAGTCTTCTGCCAGGTGATGCTCAAGCCTGTGTGAATGTCGTAGATGTGTAGTGCTTTTGCCAACCCCCTACGACCCTTGTCTGCACGGCGGTGACATTCTGAGTCTCCTCTTTGGTTCCTTATTGACTTAAGAGTTCTCAAGGTGCTTTTGGCCTTCCCTTCCCTCTTTTGTTACCCTCAGGCTCTATGGCGTTCCTAATCCTCCTTGACATGTGGCTCTTGTTATGCATTATGGCCCATTTCTAATTGTAGTCTAGATCTATCCCTCAAACTTTGTGACAATCTCCAATCTTCTGTTTTGCCTCTCCACTTAAAGTCTCAAAATCCTGTCAAATATGTCAGGTCCAGAATTAACACTACGATCCCCTCTCCTTGCCCAATGGTGTTCATCTAGCTCCCCGTGACAGTTCTACCCTGTGACAGTTGCTCAGCCCCAAATCTTGGAGTCGCCTTGAACTCCCATGTTTCTTAGACTTCTCCTGTCCAAGCAAATTCAGCTGTTATCATCTTTCAAGGTGTCCTGGTGGTATATATGCACTGCCCACAGGATTCCTGTGATAGCCTGCTGTTTAGTCCCCTGATCCTGTCCTTCTCTCTCTCTATGGTCCTTGTCACCCCAGCAGCCAAAGCGATCTTCAGAAAACGCAATGAGTTGGATCATGTCTGTCCACTGCTCAGGCCTTCCAGCTCAGCTGAAGCAGAAATCCTAGTCCTAGGTTAGCGTTTACAGCCTTACACCAGCAGTGCCCAGTGTACCCCACAGCATGGTGTCATTCACCATTTCCTTCTCACTCACTTCAGCCACTCTGATATCTCCCTAAACTCTTCAGATGCCCTACTGCCTCAGGGTAGGCCTCTGTTCCTCCCTCCCCCTCCCCGTGTGCCCATGTGACTCGCCCCTACTTCCTACAGTATTCGTGCCAGTCTTTCAGTGGAGACTTCCTGGTCATCTCATCTCATGCATCCCTGCACTTTTGTCCAACACATGCTTTGTTATTGTCTAGAATACGCCTCACCACCAAGCGACACTGTACTTATTAGCCACCGGAAATAAGTTCTGCATGGTTAGAAACTTGGTTTTCCTTACTAGACCGTCACTAGAGTTTAAGTTAACATCAGGCACATAGTAGGCAATATATATGTATCTGTCTATTATACATATATGCATCTTATATATATTATATGCAGATTACGTACACATATATAATATTCAAAAGCAATATGTATTTTAAAAATATTTGGAAGAAAGGAAGTGTGTATGTGTAATGGGTGTTTGAGACATTTTCATCCAGCCTAGGTTAGCTGAGGCTGGTCCCGACCCTTTTCGTCCTCATACATTCATCTCCTATGCTAGGATTGCATCTGTGTGCTACTATACCTTGCTTCAAATTGTACTGTTATTTTTACTCTCCTTTGAAGTGTTACCCAGTCTTGCCTTAAACTCATGTTTTTAAATCATCAGCCTCATGAATTACTGGGTCCACCGGCACGTGCCACCGAACCTGGGTACTATATATCTTTTGAATGAATGAAGAGATGATTCTCCAGAACCTCACCATAAACTATAGATCCTCATGGTTTTGATGAAGTATAGCATGTCCACATTCTATACTGGTCGCTAGTAGCCAATGCGGTGAGAAGGACAACCTTCGTGTGCTTAGGGCTGCATTCAGGATGGAGACTTCAGCCACGAAACAGAGAACAGGGACTTGAGGCTAGTGTGGCCTATGCTCCTTTCACTTCCGTGTGTGTCTGTGAGATCTCTGGTGCAGCCCTGTGTGAGGACTGGCACATCAGGATTTCCCTTCTCAAGCTACAGATGCTCTGTGTCGCCGCCATAGCTTCTGTGGTTCCCAGGCCTCAGCCTACCTGTGCCTTGGAAGCAAAAACCACATCAAAGCCTGATGTAGCTGCCCGAACTTCTTTTTGGAAACTGTATTTGTGTGTGTGTGTGTGTGTGTGTGTGTGTGTGTGTGTGTGTGTGTGTGTGTAATAGTACTTGCGGAAGTCAATTCTCTCATTCTACCATTTAGGTCCCAGGGATTGAACTTAAGGCATCAGGCTCGGAAGCAAGTACCCTTACCCATTGAACTATCTTGTCAGTCCTGAGCTTCTCCTCCTATTGGCTTGAGTGGTGTTCTTTGAAGCACTTCAGATCCAGTTTGTCACTCGTGATTGTTAGTATCATCGACTTGACAAGCTCTAGAACCTCTTAGAAGACAAACCTTTGGGCATATGAGGAACTTTCTAGATTAGGTTAGTTGAAGTGGAAGGACCCAAATGTGGATAGCACTGATCTATGGGTTGGGGTCCTAGACCATGCTTCCTGACCATGAATACAATGTGACCAGCTGTTGATACAATGTGACCAGCTGTCCCAGGCTCTTGCTGCCACTTGCTGTTAGAACTTCCCTGTAGTGATGGACTGAACCCCTCAAACTGTAAGCCAGGATACAGCTTCTTTCCCCCTTGAGTTGTTTTCGTCAGACATTTTGTCCTAGCAATGAGGCAGGTAACCAGCACATCATTCAAGTGATAGTAAGAGTCAAACACAGCTTTGGGCTTGCCAGTCCTTCTGTCTAGGAGATGCTATTTCCAGGTCTTTCTGTGGCAGGCCCCATGTCAAGGTTCTGATTCCATTTCTTCCTCGGAAGAGCCATTTCAGAATATTCTACAGCTGCCCAAAGGTTGTGCAATTTGGGTATCACGAAAGATGCTGTCTGAACCAGTGAGTAGAGGTCAAGATGGGAGAAAGGATGGCTATCAGAGCCATTGACATAATGCTTTCCCACCTCCCATACTTGCATGGTATTTTTGTCTTCATAGACTACATCAGTGTGTCTGAAAGGATGTATTTCATATTCTTGAAATCACGTTATGAACCTAGTTGGTACCTGTCTTTCTCTGCCATAACCCAAGCCTTACAGACACAGGCATTAAGGAAAATATCTGACTTGCTTCTGCTTGTAACCCCGGGCCCAACACATAGTGATATCCGCTAATAAAATCTTTTTTTTTTTTTGTTTGGGAGAGATAAGTACACTTACATCGACTTACATCTTTCTTCACGCTTGTCAGTTTTCTGATACGGTAACAGACTGTAGAGACCTTATATTTTGGTACCTGGTTTCAGGGGTTTCAATCTATGACTGATCGGCCTTTGAGCTTCTGCCTCTGTGGGGATCATGGCGGAGAACCTCCCACTGGGCCCCCCACCTCTTAAACATTCTACCAGCTTCTAATTACGCAGCGCGAGTCTCTACACCTTGAACACGCAGGCCTCCCAGGGAACCCTGGATCCAATGTGTAGCATCTTCTAATTCATCAAAAGACCCTGGGCTGGGGATGTGGCTCAGCTGGCAGTGTTGAGTTGGCGTGCACAAAGCCCCTATACTAAACACGTGATGTGGTGTTTCATTCTTATAAAATCTCGGAAGGACCAGGAGCCCAACACCATCCTCGGCTACACAACCAGGTTGGAGACCAGTTACAAAAGACCTTGTCTAAAAAAATACACCCTTCCCCCAACAACAAAACTTCCCCAGACAAGCTCCCAAACACCTAAAGTTTGTTTGTACTTGAGGAAAGTTCAGCTGCATATTTAGTATGGGTTCGCACTACTCAGTGACAAAGGTGGACGTCTATCCAGGCCAGAGTGCGACCACAAGGTCAGAGCACAGCCTCCTTTGTCACCGGTCCATTGGAGCTGGTGTTTTCTGGAGCTAGTGGAGTAGTTTTTATTGCTTCTGCTCAGAGCGTCATAGTCTGGAAAAGTAGGAAGAGACTTGGAATTAGTTTCAGAAAATCCTTCCAGAGCTCTTGTGTGTGCGTTCTTACCATTGCCCTCCACGTGTTCTAAGATAATCCTTGTAAATGACTAGGACAATAAATCTCAGGGACAGTTACTTTATTGCCAGGGATGCATTTATTCACCATCATCTCTTGAGAGGCAGGACAGATAGGAGCGCTGGGGAGGGAATGCAATCTGCAACAAAGGCAAGGTAAGTAGAGGGAAAATGAATTTGTATCCCTCAGAGCTCTGGAAGGAGAGGAAGAGCACGAAGAGCCACTTCCTTGCGGTGTGGGGCTCTGGGTGAGGAAAATGGCTTCAGCGTGACAAGAAGCCGTTAGATGTGAAATAGTACCTTCAAGTCCTCCTTGGCCTATGTGGCTGGGATGCAGGAGGAGTTTCCGTTTCTCAGTCATGATATAGAGCAGCTGCTCATTTGCTGGTTGTGCTGGGCAAGTTTATTCTATTCTCCAGGCCAATAGTTTTCAGCCTGTGGTTCGTGAACCCTTTGGGGGGGGGGGTCAAATATCAGATATCCTGCATATCAGATATTTATATTATAATTCATGCTCCAACATGTAAAAAGGACACATACTCCACTATGTTCATAGCAGCCTTATTTATAATAGCCGGAAGCTGGGAAGAACCCAGGTGTCCCTCAATAGAGGGATGGATACAGAAAATGTGGTACAGCTACACAATGGAATACTACTCAGCTATCAAAAACAATGACTTCATGAAATTCTTAGGGAAATGGATGGAACTAGAAAATATCATCCTGAGTGACGTAACCCAATCACAAAAGAACACACATGGTATGCACTCACTGGTAAGTGGATATAGCTCAAAAGCTCAGATTACCCAAGATACAATTCACAGATCACATGAAGCTCAAGAAGAAGGATGTCCAAAGTGCAGATGCTTCAGTCCTTCTTAGAAGGGGTAACAAAAATATTCATAGGAGGAAACATGGAGACAAAGTTTGGAGCAGAGACTGAAGGAAAGGCCACCCAGAGACTGCCCCATCTGGGGACTCAGCCCATACACACACAGCCACCAAACCCAGACAATGTTGCTGACGCCAAGACATACATGCTGACAGGAGCCTGATAAAGTTGTCTCCTGAGAGACTCTTCCAGAGCATGACAAATACAGAGGTGGATGCTCCCAGCCAAACATTGAACTGAGAATGGGGTCCCCATTGGAGGAGTTAGAGAAAGGATTAAAGGAGCTGAGGGGGTTTGCAACCCCCTAAGAACAGCAATACCAACCAACCAGAGCTCCCGGGGACTAAACCACCATCCAAAGAGTACACATGGACAGACCCATACCTCAGGGGCATATGTAGCAGAGGATAGCCTGGTTAGGCACCAACGGGAGGAGGGCTGGACCCCCCGGTGTAAGGGAATCTCAGTGAGGGGAGGTGGGAAGGGGTAGGTGGGTAAATAGGTGGGGGAACACCCTCATAGAAGAAGGGGGGATGTAATGGGGTTTTTTGAATGGGAAACCCGGAAAAGGAGATAACATTTGAAATGTAAATAAAAAACATCCAATAAAAATATTCACAACACTAGCAAAATTACAGTTATGAAGTAGCAATGAAATAATTTTGTAGTGGGAGGTCACCACAACGCGAGGAACTGTATTAAAGGGTCCCAGCCTTAGTGAGATCGAGAACCGCTGTTCAGACCTTGGTTTCCTCAGAGAGTAGCTGGAGTTGATGATTATCCCCTTCCCCTCTCTCTTCCCTCTTCTCCTCCCTCTCTCCCTCTCTCCCTCTCTCCCTCTCTTCTTCTCACCTGTCCTCCCTCCCTTTCTTCTTTTCACGTTTCTTTCCCAGGTACAGTCTCACGCTCTGGTTTGTGGCCCACTATGTAGCCCAGACCAGCTTTGAAATCATTGCGATCCTTCTGACTCAGTCTCCCAAGTTGAATTCAGGGCACCGCCAGACAACCACTTTGGGGCAGGCAATTTGGACATTCACAAATCCTAATTTCAAGGGGGAAGGGCACCTGCTTCCTGAACTTACCCTCAAATTCTGTGAATTTAACCGAGGGTCCGAGGGGTTCATCCACAACTTTTAGACCTTAGAACCACTGTTAGTCACGTTGGGGCTCTGGAAAGGTACCTCCTCACTCGGAATCGATGAGTTTTGTTTCCTAGTTTTGTTTTTTTGCTCTAGTTTCTTGCCAGAGTGTAGTGTGAGCCTCTTTCTTTTGCAGCACAGATGACTCACCTCCTAAGCCAGGGCAGACCTGAGTAGCCTACAGGTTCCAAGCAAAGGGGCCAAGGCTGGATTCTCAGGGTCTTTAAAGTTGAGCTGAAAGAAGAGTAGGTAATGAGGGCAGTGTCAGCTGCCAAGTCTCTTTTTCCTGTTCCTTCTGTATCAGTCTCTCTCCGTATCTTCTTTTATTTCGAGACTGGAGTCTCACTAGGTAGCCCTGGCTGGCCTTGAACTTACTAAGTGAACTAGGTTAGCCTCAAACCGACAGAGGTCGGTCTCCCTTTAACTTCTCAGTGTTGGGATTAAATGCATGTGCTGCTACGCTCCGCTTCCTCTTTCTTATTTTCAGCTGCCAAAGCAGTATGTGCATGTCTCGAAGCAGGCTTCTCCAGACTCCTGCTGTTTGCGTTTGGATAGGAAAACGACTATAAATAATTTAGGATTTTTGAGATAGGGTCTTACTCTCTAGATTTGGCTAACATTTGTGATCTCCCTGCTACTGCAGCCTCCAGAGCGCCAAATTATAGACATGAGGTGAGTCTGACTCCCACAAAACTTCCTAAGAACCAGGGCTGGGGAGATAGTTCAGTGAGTAAGTGGCCTGCTGGGCGAACTTGATGACCAGAGTTTGAATTCCCAGCGCCCACATAAAAGCTGCTCTGCTCAGCCCATGAGTTTGGTATGGAACCCCAGTGCTGGGGCAAGGAGCACTCAGGTAGGTGGATCCCTGGAGCTCACAGGCCAGCCAGCCGAGCTCAGTCTCAAGGTGCTCCAGGTTCAGATAAAGATCCTGTCTCAGAGAACAAGATACCGGACACTGAATGCCGGTCATGCATGTACACTTGTAAGTATATGTGTGCACATCTGCACATGTATGTACACAAAAGACACACACACACACACACACACATACGCGCGCGTGCGCGCGCAACAATAACGTCACCAACAAAAGCTCAAACCCACTAAAACCCAAAGGGAAGGTGAACAGAGGCACCAAGGAAACAGTAGTGAACCAGCGTTTGCAGGAGCCCCCAAGTTGGGTATTTGAAGGTACACAATACACTTAAAAGATATTCACTGTTCTTTTTTTTTTCTTTTCTCTTTTTTTCGGAGCTGGGGACAGAACCCAGGGCCTTGTGCTTGCTAGGCAAGCGCTCTATCACTGAGCTAAATCCCCAACCCCGATATTCACTGTTCTTATTGAAGGATGCTGGATATACCTGGGAGCATCGACCACCTCCCATCCTCTGCTGTAGGTAATGGAAGAGGCAAGGTAAGCATCCTAATCCTTCTTGCACTTTCGTCCCCTCACCCCTCTTGAGGTCTGGAAGGGAGATGCATTGTCAAGGAGCGTCTCAGATGACCACGTCTCCTTGTCAAAGCTGAAATCTCAGTGCAGAGAGCCCGGACCAGAGGCTGGCACATGACAAAGGATGACCACCTGAAAGCGAGGAAGCCAGGCTGGAGACGATGCGGGGAGCTTCAGAACTGGCCTGGTCCTGCCCTCCGGTCCTGCTCTCCGCTGCTGAGGCACAATCTGAAGATTTAAGGAATCAGTTCCTGTTTGGCTAGTTCTGGCTGACCCCAACATCAACTCCCTTGACTGGAAATAAACAGGATCTTCCTTTGTGTCCCAGGAATGCAACGGAGGAACTCCAAAGGGAAAGGGTCTTTTCTGCCAAGGACTATCAACAAGGGTGACAACAGTGGGCACACAGTGTTGGCCTCTTCCTCCAGGGTGGCGAGGGAAGGTGCCCTTGTCTGTGTTGATCCTTCTCTCTCGCCATGAACCCCACTAGACATCAGAATCACATACCTAGAGGGCCCAGTCCTGTTTGGTTTGGATTTTTATTCCGTGGGTCTAATGTATGGGCTTACACATGCTGAGCTATGCACCTTCTTGGAGGTAATCATGGTGACAGTATCTCTTATTGATATAGTATTGCAGATGTCCCTGGACTACACATCTTCTTGGAGGTAATCATGGTGACAGTATCTCTTATTGATACAGGATTGCAGATGTCCCTGGGTAAGCTGGACCGTTTATCCTGAAGGGTCTATGTTACCTGAGGATGTCCCCAGTGAGGCCAGGGAGGTCATGTGACTCATTATAGAACAGGGTGATGAGATTCGAGAGGGACCCCAATACACGCATGAGCCTCCCTTTTCTCTTAGTGCTCCTGGGGCTGGAATGGAGTCGGTCCATCCAGAAGCCTCAAGAGGGCTCGAGTTCCTCGTTCACTCTTAGAAACTCCTTCCGTTTCAAAAGAATTGTTTGTGTAGGCTCCAAACACGTGTTTACCCTTCCCCTTGTGAAAAGGAGAGCCACTTTACTTAATTTCAATTCTTTTGTTTAATCAGAGGGAAGCAGAAGGATTGTCTCCTCTTTCCTCTCCTCTCTCCATCTTCTATGGTAAGAAGACAGGATTTTGTGTCTGTTCCTTCATCCCCACCTCTTCCTCCTCCTTCTCCTTGTCTTCTCCTGATTGTTCTGTTCAACAGACCAACCCCTAGAAGCTGATGAGGTAAGTCCCCTTGTTTCAGCTTGAGCCCTCTGACAATTACCCCCCAGGGAAAGTACTAACACTACAGTTCGAATGCCCAGGTCCCCCTAAAGTTCCTGTGTTAAAACCTTAATCCTTTGAGTATTTGGAGGTGGGGGGGTCTTTGGGAAGTGATGGGTCCTTGTGGAGCCCTTGTGATGGGATTAGTGTCCTTACTGATGCCCCCTTCCTAGACTAGCTTGTCTCTTCCAGGGCAAGGGGAGACGTGGCTGTTAGTGAGGCAGCGAGTGGGCTCTCATCACACAGAACCTGCTAACACCTGATCTCCTCAGCCTCTAGAACTGTGAGGAATTCCCAGTTGTTAGTTTGGGCTTACGGTGCTCCACTGTAGCAGCCAGAACAGCTCAAGACAATCACTCTGATCAAGAACTTTCTGCAGTTCCCTACAGTACACATTAGAACCTCAGTCTGATGGAGCTATCCTGAAGTTTGTTTTGCAATCTTTTCGATCCTTGAATGCTCTGTCAGCTGGCTTTCTAGGTGTGTTCACTGAGTGGGAACAGGAGCCACTGGGGAAGCATTTCCAGGCAAAACTAAAGACCCATGTAAGTCCAGGCAGAGGATAGAAAGATGGGACTGTAAGAAAGATGTTTCTTAAAAATATCTGTAGTAGTAAGGATTGAACCCAGGGCCTTGCACGTGCTAAGAGAGCTCTTTACCAGTTGAGATGAACTTCCAGCCCTGTCAGAGACGTTGAAGATCATATTATATCTTGGGCTATGGGAAATTGAATGGGAGACTCTGGAAGATTTTGGCTTTTAAAATCTTCCTGAGGTTCTGTGGAGGAGGGAACAGCCATGAGACAGTGCATGAAGGGGACAAGGCTTGACAGTGTCTTCATAACAGTCTTGGCCTAGAAGATGCAGCCGTGGAGAAGGGGCACGACTGGGGGTCCTTGTTTTGGCACGGATTTCTATGGAACACCTTCTAGGCAGGTTGAGGTATGAGGTGGCAGGGGAGGACAGAGTGTCACAACTCTCACTGCACCGAACCATTTCTTCCCTTTCAGGCAGGAAATCCAAGTGGACACTGGATCAGAGAGCCTGGACCCTGCACTGAATGTAGGAGGGGGGCGGCTGTCCTGGGGGCACCAGGCTTTGGGAGGCTTCCTTTCACCCCTTCTCTCTGGAAAGAAGTTTTCTGCTTTTGCCTGTCACTCGAAGCATTTTCAGGAATCCCTAAAGTAAATCCAGCCTGACTGTGTTTCCACGGCTCCACTTGGGATGAGTGTAGAAGGGAGGGGCAGGCAGGCCAGCCTCCAGGGGTTAGCCCTGCACATCCACATGCTACCATCCTAGCCTGCCTGCTTAGTCATGTCCTAGGAGCAGGGCTGCCGGACAGAACAAAATTCCCAACCACAGCCACAGCGGTCATCAGTGGCATAGCCGATGACTTCTGAGTGCTCCTTAGACACAGAAGACAATGACGGCCAAAGCCCTGTGACCATTCTCCTGTCTGGAGGTGGCAGCCACAATTGTCTATGGTCCTGCCAAGCTGCCGTACCTGCCCTGAGAGTGAGACCAGGATTCAGCCTTTCCCTATCTAGTTGAATGATGTTGGGATCATCCCTTTGTGAAGAGAGCAGAATGGATAAGTCAGGGCAGCTCAGAAGTGATACTCCACAGTACCGGGCTTTGGCAGGCTGAGCATTCAAATTAGAGGAGAAAGGGGGGATGTGGCGGCGGGGGGGGGGCAGTGCAATGATATGGTTCAGCTGATAAAGATGACTACTGTCAAGCCCAAGGACCCTAGTTAGTCCTTCTGGACCCATGCGGTAGGAGAGAACCAACTTCCTGAAGCTGCCGTCCATCTCTTCATGTGTGAACATGAAGCACACGCGCACAGGCACACACACACACACACACACACACACACACACACACACACACACACTGTAATAATAGTTTAAAAAATAAAGGGGAAGAGGGGAAGAGAAGGCCCCAGCACAGCCCCAGGAGCAGTCTCTTCCTGACTGTCTCTTGGCCTTCTGTCTCCAGCACCTTTTCTCTCTAGAAATGAGTCACAGAAGCCAAGGGTTCTCATCCCCAAGGTGAGTTTTAGGAACCAGAGCCCCTCTCCTCCAGAGCAAGGTCCTAGAGATCCTACTTGAAGGCATCTTTCTGGGTGGGAGCTGGTCGGAAAGAAAGTTTCTCGAGTTGCCTTATATGATGGAGTCCTCAGATCTCAGAAGAGTCCTGGAGGCAGGGATGCTGGCCTGGCTTCTCCCTTCAACATTACACTCCACAAGCTTATCTGGTCTAAGCTGTATCTTTGTGTGTGTGTGTGTGTGTGTGTGTGTGTGTGTGTGTGTGTGTGTGTGTGTGCTATGTATGTGTACGTATGTGTGTTTAAGCTCACATGTGCTTCACCACAGAACTAATAGCTTTGATTCTTACACATGTCTCTTCCCTTGGAGAAGAATAAGAATCCAAGGGTCCTGAGATTTGGGACGTCATCAATATCAAAAGAGTAGAGGTTTTAGGACTGGCTGACACTTTAAGGGAAAATCCAACCTTCCCTTGTAGCCTTCGCTCTAACAAATGGAAACTCCATCCCACCAGGAGGCCTGTTTGCTGGCTAGCACTTTTAGACTATAGTAGGGACTTGTGTGAAGAAGCCCCTCCTTCCAGCAGTTGAGGGAGGTTATGTAACTTAGATTGTGAAATTCTGGGAAGGCCAAATTCTGAGCCGGGAGCTAACATCAGCTCTGACGACACGTCCGTGATGGGGACCCCTTCACCCCGAAACCTGAGTCTGATGAATGCAATAAAGTTCTGGGCATTGGATTCTGGAGGGGGCACCTTTTGGGGAGCAGGGGCCGTGGAGAAACCGGGCAGGAACTGGGTAGGAACTGGGCAGGAGAGAGGAATAGTCGCATGGGGGTTCCCACGCTGGGTGTAGCGCAGCGGGCCACCCGTTGTGAGCTGCCGGGAGGAGGAGGTTCACGTGCACCGGGTTGAGCCAGCCAGCGGCCGCAGCGCTGCTGCGCGCAGTTCTCTGTGGCCGACCGGCGCCTAGGGCTTCCGCTGGTCAGCTGACCGCCCAGTGCGGAACTGCACCACCAGCCACCCTGCTCAGTGCCGCCCCGCCTGCTGGGTCCTCTCCACCATGGCTGGGCTCATGGTCAGTGGAACTCAAGTAAGTCGGTGCAAGTGAGCCCCATCTAGTTCCAGGATCCAGTTGGGAATGGGAGGGACAGTGGGGCACAGGTCTCCAAGGCTTAACGTGAGCACCCTTGCCCTGGGAGGTCACATGTGCAGGTGGTGTGTGCCAAGTGTCCACACTTTCTCCAAGTTGAAGAAGAGGTCAGTCCCTTCTTTTGATCTTGGCACATTCTCTAGTGGTGTGGTAAGCAGTTGCGATCCCCCAGCTCCCTCTGTCTCTAGACTCACACTCATCAACGCTGAGGGACTAACTTTTCTACGAAACCCAGTGCTGGTGGCTCATATTTCTCAGGGTCCACCAAAAGCGTTTCGGTTTCTTCTTTTACAATTTGGTTTTAAAAGAACTTTTGGGGTGTATGCTGTTGATACCAGGGCAACCGTAGAAATGATTCGATACACTGACATGGAGGAAGGGGGAACCCATGGCAGCAAAGTGCATAGAGTCACCAGAGTCACAATGAAAACCACAACGTGCTATCTGGCCGGGTGCTGGAGGAGCTCTGTCTTCAGAATGATCTTTCTTTTCAAGGCTGGTGGAGGCCCCCCCCCCACCCCCCCAGTTTTACTCATCTCCGGCTTCTTGAAGAGGTGTCACTAGGACACAGGAACACCAGATGGCAGACACCTAACAGCGCCCGTTTTCAGCCTTGAAGTAAGGTCTCTGTGTTTGGAGCAAACTCTACCAGGCTGAGCAGGGCCTGGTATCTGCTGAAAAAAGGGAAGGTTTCTCTTTTGCTTTTTCCTCCCATGAAGCCAGCACTTTCACTTTGCAAAGTTCTTCTCCACCCCAGGGAAACAGGGTGAAAGTTCTCCCTTTAGGTGCAGAGCATCAGGGATAAAGGAATGGTTCCTCCTCAGAGGCTTAAGATTTTTACACATGGGAAACACAAAGAATGCCTGCCGGGTGCATGCTACCAAAGGAAACTACTTTGTTTCTTTTTAAAGGGTATTTGGTAGTTCATGCTTTATTGAGTGACTACTATGTTCCAGGCATGCTGCAGGTGTTGATAGAAACGAGTTGAATTACCATCTCTCTGCTGCCCCTGTTGACCTCATCTCCTACAATCGCTGGCTCTGCCTGGAGCCTCAGACAGGCACAAGTCCAGAGTTCAGAAGTGAGCCTGCCAGGTTACTGTCAGCCTCTGCAGAATGGGCAGACAATGGAGATCTTATTCTGAGCCAGGGAAAGGGGGCTTCCGGGAGTGAGTTTGACTTCCTAGGAAGAGGGATGTGTGCCTGGGAAGGGGGTCTGCCCCTTCATGCATCTGCCTAGGGAGCAGGGTTCCCCTCCTGTGCACTGTGGTCTCTGCATTTCTGGTCCCAGCATTCTTTGAGTGTAGTTTCTTCCAAGTTCCTGGAGAACTTGACAGCAAGGTTGAAACTTCCCAAGACTTCCTTTTTCTTATCTTGTCCTCCTCAAGACTTGATGTTTCCGGTACTCCTAATGGTACCCCTGCTTCACAAGGCTCAGGGTCATCTGCTGACTTGTTGTTAAGACCTTTTTTTTTTTTGGGGCCCTGCCCAATATTTCAAGATAAATGGCCAGGAGAAGGTAGGAAGGTTCTGGAGTGCCTTGGGGTGTCACTGTCTCCTTTCCTACACCATCTGGCTCTGGAATATTTGCTAGCATCTGCTCCACACAATGTATAACAACCCACTGTGAGAGTAGCACCTTGGGTGTGCACAACTCTGACAGGTAGTTCCTTTTTTTTTTTTTTGGAAAATACCCTTTTAGTAGGATGCAATATAATATTCCAATACATGAATATAATGTGTAATGATCAGAAGAGTAGGACTGGTGTATCGATTATAGTAAACACTTATCATTTAGTTGCTTATGCTAGAGATGTCCAGTTCTCTCTGCTGGCTGTTTTGAAACACAATTCACAGTGGTTATCACCCATTGCCATGATTAGAAGACATTCCTTTAAAACCTCTTACCAGTTAACATTCCAGTCAACCACCACTGTGTTTTCAGGTAGGCCTTTTAATAAGTAATTAATTTGGTGCTGGAACTCCAACCCAGGACTTCCACATGCTAAGGAAGCATGCTACCACTGAGTAACATTTCCAGCCCTAGATCCTTCTTTTAAAAAGTAAATCTTTAAAATTATTTGTTTTGAGCTGAGTGTGGTGATACACAACTTTAATCCCAGCACTTTGAAGGCAGAGAAAAATCTCTGTGAGTTTGGGGCCAGCCTGGTCTACAGAGTGAGTTGTAGTACAACCAGGGCTATTATAAAGAAACTCTGTCTTAAACAAACAAATAAACAAACAAAATGAAACAAAAGGAGACAACTGATTCCCATAGATTGTACATGCACTTTCATACATACACACTCACACACACTCACACACACACACACACACATGCACAGGTGCCCACACACAAATAAACATAACTTAAAAAGATTTATATTCATTTGTGTGCCTTTGTCTGTGTAAGCATATTGTGTGCGTGCGTGCGTGTACCCAAGAAAGCCAGAAGGGCACATCATGAATTGTGTTGGTTAGGTTTTTGCCAACTTGACACATGCTAGAGGAGGGAACCTCATGGGGAAAATGTCCCCATCAGATTGGTTTGTAGGCAAACCATGGAAAGCAAGCCAGTATTTGGAGTTCATTCTTGGTCTCTGCTTCAGTTCCTGCCTCCAGGTTCCCTCCTTAAGTTTTTGCCTTGCCTTTCCTCAGTGGACAATGACCTGGAATACTCAGTCCAAGTAAACCTTTTGTTCCACGAGTTGCTTTGGGTTAGTGGTTAGATGCAGAAGACCATCCTTGAGTACATTGTAAACTCCAGGCCAGCCTGAGTGCGTGCGATTCTTTGGACAAAGCAAACTGTATAAAGTAGACTATGACAGATCTCCTAGAGCTGGAGTTACAGGCAGTGGTGATCAACCAGACATGGGTGCTGGCAACAGAACTTGTATCCTCTGGAAGAGTAATGAGTACTCTTGGCGGTTGAGCCATTTCTCTAGCTCAATCTACCCTGACTCTTCTTAAAGTGTATGTGTGTGTGTGTGTGTGTGTGTGTGTGTGTGTGTGTGTGTGTGTGACTCTTGAGAAGCCCAAGGGATGAGTTATCATTTTCATTATAATGTAACTGAAATATCCAAGAATAAAATTGGATGCAACGTTTTCAGTACTTAGAGAACATGCATCCTAAAGAAAAGGATGATTTAAGTGCAAGGGAAAGATCTCAATAAAAAAAAAATTAGAGAGGTGGCTAGTGATATTTGTTTGATGCTATACTGGTGCTCCTGGGGCCACTGTGGGCTGATGGCTGGTGTGGGCCACTGTGGCTGATGGCTGCATGCAAGTGGGACAGTCGATGGATGCTGTCCTGTCACTTTTCTCTGTTAAATCTTTTTATTCATTGTGGGCCTGACCTCATTTGACTTTCCTTGGCTTGAATGCTTCATTTATATTCAATATAACCTCCTCCTCTTTTCCATTAATGTATGACAGCGACAATTTGTGGCATGGACACAGCAACAGACAAAAACACAAACTTGAAATTTGGGCACTGAAATCTTAGGCTTAGGAGAGAATGAAAAAAACCGATCCCCCTCCATGGGGATATTGATCTGAACAACAGCTATTGACTGGGCGAGTGCTTTTCATACGCTATTTCAGTCCTGTTACGCAAGTACAATGGGGACCACACTGCCCGATCCCAATGGCTGTCTCATGAGGATGCAACAGATAACTGGACTGCACGGGGCAGGCATTCATTAAGTGTTATTGTGCCATCGTAACTGCTCTTGGTGGTAGTTGATGGCTGTACTTGATAAGTTCAAAAAAGAGGAAGCAGGGACTGAGAGTCACTCAGTTGGTCCAGCATCTGCCTGGCTTGCACAAGGCCCTGGGTTTGACCCAGGCAGGAGGAGCAGAAGCTGGAGATCATCCTCAGGTACATAGTGAACTCTAGGCCAGCCTGAGACACATGTGACTCTCTGAATGAAGAAAACAAAAGAGAACAGGTTCCAAATCATTGCGACACATCCAAGGAAACTGGTGCTTGAAAATGGACCTGGGGCAACTCTTCTGGTGAGAGCTAACCTGGTAATAGATTGGGGTCGGGGGTGGATGGGTAGAGGCGGTGAGGGTGGTGGGAATGGTGTGGTAGTCGTGTTTGTGTGTCCCTGGGAATCTGGTGACTGACAACTTAACACAGAGAAAAGCTGTCCTGAGGGTAAGCACTCTGTGGTCCTTACGTTGGAAAGTGTTTATTCACAACTCAGAACTTACCAGGCTCCATCACTGTCTCTGTGTTATGTTGAGAGGACGGTGGAATTCTTCCCTATGTGAAAGTTGAGATCTGACAAGCTGGGTCCCCTCTAGATCTAATCCTTGCCTGGTGTACAAGGACAGGATTCAGCGTCTCTATTTAAAGCTAAGCTTACCTACTTTGAATATCACAGGAATCTTATGTGTTGATGGCCCAAAATGGTGGTGGCACGTGCTGGGTTTTAGAGCGAGCCCCATGGACCTGGAGGGTTACAGAACTTACAGAACACGTTACAGATTGAGACCAAGCCTGCAGGATTTACTGGGACCTTAATAGCCTCAATCTCTCTTTGTCGAGATCCTTCATCTCAGCACGGAAGCACAACTTACTTTATTAACATAAATGCTGTTGGGGTAGATCTCTAACCCAGATAAGCCCGTGCAATGAAAACGCAACTCAATTAATATGAATTCAAGCTGTGCGCCTAGATTGGGCAGATCTACCACTGCACTACTCTACTCCCCAGCTAGGAGATCCCTTATAACTTCCTGTTTCTCCAGGCTACAGGCTTCAGCTCCATCTTCCTTCCACCTCCTCTCCCCAGTCGTTGCCTTCTCCTCCTTCCTCTCCCCACCAGCTCTTCAGCTCCACCTTTTCTTCCCCTGCCCAATCACCGGCTCTAGCCTTTATTTTACAAGTTAAAATGGGGAGAAGGTTCTGATGAAGTATGTGTTTACTCCTTGTCCTAGGCAGCCCCTCTTGCAATTAGCATCAAAATACAAACAGCACCAGGACAACCTACAAAAGCTGCAAAAATGAGTCTAATATAGAAAGGGGACAGAGTGCTAGATTGAAGCAAGATCCCATTTTATATAATAATCATAATAATAATAACAACAATAATAACAACAACAATAATAATTTATTTTTGCTATTTTCTTGGGTCAAAATTATTATTATTATTATTTTTTTGGTTCTTTTTTTTCGGAGCTGGGGATCGAACCCAGGGCCTTGCGCTTCCTAGGCAAGCGCTCTACCACTGAGCTAAATCCCCAACCCCTGGGTCAAAATTATTTTATTGGGCCATTAAGATAATCCAGTGTGTCAAAGCAGTTGCCACCAAGCATGATTTTGATCCTGGGGACCTACATGTTAGAAGGAGAGAACTTCAAGTTGTCTTCTGTCTACTAAGTATGTACCATGGTGCACACATGGACACACACATGAGAGAAAGAAAATACATACATGTTAAAAATTAAAAATTATTTCTCCTTCATTTTTCCTTAGAGGTGTATAAAACAGGGGTCTCACTCCGCTACTCAGGTTGGCTTTGAACAAATTAAGTTGCCCAGGCAACTGCTTTGTCTGTGTTGAGATTATAGGGGTACCCATAGTCCGTACAGTCTTACCCTGCCGTGAACGTGGTAGAACGCGGTAAAGAGCAGTAGTAACCAGAATGGAAGATGTACCCATAGCTGCCATGGCGGCATGGATGGCTTGAAGGCTTATTCCATGGGAGGAAACTTATGCCTGGCATAGTTGTGGCCAAGAACCAAGGTTGTTGAGAGCCCCAGAGATGAACCCACTACTGTTATTCTGATAAATGGTCATAATATCAAAGGGGCCTCCAAATTCATATCGCTAGACTGTGGCTTAGAGCAGCTCTCAGGTCTCATCAGAGAGGTTTCTTCATGCAGTTGGAGATGGTTAATGAACAAACACATAGCTGTTCAAAGTGCAGAGACCAAGTGGGCTAACCTGGGACACCCACATCACTCTTCTCCAACAGGGGCTGTGAAAGAAGTGGGTAAGGAAGACTGGAAGAGCTAGAGCTAGGGGAGGACTAGAGTGAAACTAGGACCACGACAGGACCAATGTACAGCAGTGTGGTCGGTCACCCTCACACAACCTGGGCATGATCAAGTCACGGAGTGGGGCAAAACGTGCAGGCAAAACCGTTTAAACAAAAAGTGGCCTTCTGATATAAAACCTTAGAAATGCTGGCCACATGCCTAGGCCTTGTCAGCACTTTGTAAAGAGTGTGGTGGGTGTTTTTTTTTTACACACAGAGGTTCTACAGTGGAACTCATGGCCTCTTTCCTGCCCAGCTTGTTTTAATGCCTTGGGGGTTCAATTATGGGTTCAACCTGTGGCCTGAAGGCCGAATACTATCACCAAAAGCTGTGAGCACAGCCCAATACAAAATCATGAACTTACTTTAAGTGTGTTTTTGAGTTTTTTTTTTTAAATAGCTCTGTCGCACAGTTGAGCCTGAGCTTTGTAGATTCGATTTCTGTGGCAGGGTTAGAGGGTGGAAGGAGCACTTTTCACAGTGACTACGGGGATCATTTCTGAAGCCAGAGAAAAGGCTGAGGCCTGGGACAGCATCCACCCTGTCTTCTGTCTTCTGTGAGGGTGAATGTAATATGGGATGAAGAGAGAGAGAAGACCCAGATGGGCAGCCATCACAAAGGTCAGGGTGGGGGCTGTTTGGTCACCTGTACCTCATCCAATTTTAATCTAATTTCTGCTGTGTCACAATATATCCCCATCAACCTAACTATGCCAGGAAGGGGAAGCTGTTGCAGAGTCCCCCAAAAGTGGCAGAATTGGTACAGTTTAGCCACCCTTTAAGGTTGAGGAAGCTGTCATGGGATTGGAGGCTCTGGGTTGTGAGTAGCTGGGTAATTTCCATTTTTGTTCCATTGAATTTGCAGGTGTCCTACGTAGGCCAGTACTGCAGAGAAATTCCAGAATCCCTGGGCCGGGACTTTGGACATTTTGCAAAGAGGCTTGACCTGAGCTTCAACCTCTTGAGGTATGTAAACTTTGAGAGACTCAAGCCAGGCCTGGGCTACCCAATTCCCTCCAGGACCTTGGGGTAGCAGGTTCAAGTCACAGGTCCCAGCTCTTTACAGGGTCTCGAGAAAGATGGGACCACACACCAGACCTTGTTGCAAATGATCTTGGAGATCACGCCTGGTCTTCTAGTAAGCTGATGTCTAAGAGCATCTGAGCCTGGTTCACCTCACGAATGTGGGAGGGTCTTATACTTTTGCTTTGTTCTTTAGGGGTGTTTAGCTTTGTTTCCTAAGAGTGACCGCCTCTCACAGAGTGTAGCAAATCAAAGATAGTGTGTGTGTAGGTTATGTATGTTTTGCAGCTTTGATGTTTTAAATATTCTTGAGGATGCTCTCTCTCAAAGGATTACTGTTGGTGTGAAGTGGTGGCAGTGGCGGGGGGTGGTGTGAAGTGGTGGGGGGATGGTGTAAAGTGGTGATGGGGTGGTGTGAAGTGGTGATGGGGCAGGAGGGGTGGTGTGAAGTGGTAAAGTGGTGGGAGGGGGTGGTGTGAAGTGGCGGGGGATGGTGTGAAGTGGTGCTGGGGGTGGTGTGAAGTGGTGATGGGGCGGGAGGGGGTGGTGTGAAGTGGGGGCAGTAGTGGAGGTGGTGTGAAGTGGTGATGGGGCAGGAGGGGGGGGTGTGAAGTGGCGGGGGGTGGTGTGAAGTGGTGATGGGGGTGGTGTGAAGTGGTGATGGGGCGGGAGGGGTGGTGTGAAGTGGCGGGGGGTGGTGTGAAGTGGTGATGGGGGTGGTGTGAAGTGGTGATGGGGCGGGAGGGGTGGTGTGAAGTGGCGGGGGGTGGTGTGAAGTGGTGATGGGGGTGGTGTAAAGTGGTGATGGGGCGGGAGGGGTGGTGTGAAGTGGTGATGGGGGTGGTGTGAAGTGGTGATGGGGCGGGAGGGGTGGTGTGAAGTGGGAGCAGTAGTGGAGGTGGTGTGAAGTGGGGATGGTGGGGCGGGGGTTTCTAACTCCTGTTTGAGTCTCTACCAAAGGTAAGTGTGATCTTGTATGACAGTCTAGTGGAGGACAACATTTCATGTCTTCTTAAAAGGTGACCCGTTATGCTGGTGTGTGGGCTTAGCAGAGGAAAGGCGATGGCACTTGGACAGTAGGTGTTGGTGGGGCAGGTGGACAAGGATCAGGCTTCTGTGTTTAGGCTGTTTTTTAAAAAATGCTATTCTGAGTTCCAGCCTGCCCTCTGCTTGAAACCTGACCCATTCCAAGACCCAGGTATGTTTCTGCTTCTAGTTCTTAGGGTTTTTGTCTCACTCAAAGAGTGCAGATACTTGGGAATGAAGAATCTTGTGGGAAATGGATGGAACTCAGGACATTGGCTCTTAGCAGGTAGGAGAGAATGGCAGTTTCAGAAGTCAGCCTCATGTGGGTGCCTAGGAGCTGGCACAGTCTACACTGAGCTGTGTGGTCTCCAGAAAAGGGATGTCTTGAGGGTGGTAGGGGAAGGATGTGTCCTGGTATATGCACTCCCTGACTCCCGAGAGGTTCTTAGCCTTTGGGTGTATGTGGAGATCTAAATCTTGCAATGCCAATGCAGAAGGTGGCTAAATGTAATGGCTGCCCCTAGAGAAATCCAGGGTGCTTTGTGGTCACAGTGTCAGAGAGAGGACAGAGTGTAAAACCTGGAGTGAACTGGGTCTAAGATGTCCACACCTTACATAGCTCCTCTGTCTGGATTCAGGCAAGAGGTTCTACCCAATGCCCCATGTTCTATCCATGTGGGTGGCCTCTAGGGGCCCAGGGCCTCAGGGCTTGGGGGTTGTAGCTGCCTGGCTGATGTCTGATGGAAACCCAGAGGTGGGTCTGAGGAGGCTTGGCCCTTTGAAGGAGCATGTTAGTGGGTGCTGGTCATGGAAGTGGGAACTGTCATGTCTGAGGAAACCACTGTCTTTGTTTACCTGGGTCCTGCTGACCCATAACTGATAAGATGCTGGCCTGGGAAGGTATGGGGAGGCAGGGGGAGGGAAAGAACTCTTGGCTCTTGGGGCCCAGATTGATTGTGTCTTCCCAGTGTGAAAGATCGTAAAGTTTGATGATGGAATCTTATTTGTCTGGTTTTGTCTTTAGTGTTGTTCCTTAAAACAAACAAACAAACAAACCATTGCCCAAACTACACTAAGACATAGTTTTTGGGGCCGGTAAGGTGGCCAGAGTTAAAGGTTCTGGCTGCTAAGCTTGATGACCTGTGCTTGATCCTCAGGATCCACAAGGTAAAAGGAGAGAACTGAGCCTTACGGGTTCTCTGACCTCGATTACATGTGTTATAGCCCATGTTCACACCCTTTCCAATACAGACACGTTAAAAAAAACTTGCACCTTGTTATTTCCCTCTCTAGAAGTGTCAGGGAAGCTACACCCTTGAAGTCTCGCCAACATGGTTGCCTACACAAGACCTGAACATCAGTAGGGAACTACAGGTGGTTGAGGGATGCCGGGAGGGGGAGCGATCAGCTTCTCCAGGAAGAGCACACTGACTTCTTACCTGGTGCTAAGCGATGTGATGCACTTTGAAAACATACACACAAATAACATTACACAGACTGGGCTGGTCGTATTTGTGGATTCAGGAATACATACATGTATACATATGTGTAGCAGTTAAAGAAAAAGAGGCCATGGATTGGAGAGAGAGCAGAGGAAGGAGTTGGAGGGAGGAGAGAGAAGGGGGGGAAATGATGTAATTATATTATAAATTCAAAGAACAGAAAAAAAACCCAAAGAAATACATGCTCGGTGTTTTATTCCAGTGGCTTTGCAGCCCCAGGTCTCGTGTTTAAGCCTTCATATTGAGGAGAATACCCTTTCTCCTGGCATGGGCTTGGTGCCTTTATTTAAGAACACTTGATCATGAATGGATGGATTTATGTCCCAACGCTGTACTGTGTTCCACCGTTCTGTGTGTTTACCATGTGCTGGCACTGTATTGCCTTGGCAACTCTCTCCCTGAAGTGCATTTTGAAATTAGGTAGTTTACTTGTCTCAACTTTTCTTCCCTTTGCTGAAGGTCATGTTAGCTGTCTGGGGGTCTCCTGTGGTCATCTGGATTTTGCGAAAAAATATGTTACCATTTTTGTAGGGATCGCATTCTAAGTATAAAGTCCCTTTAGCCACTCATCCAGTCAATAGACACAGACTCCATGCTCATTTATTTGTATTGTCTTTAAATTTCTTTCAGAAATGTTTTATAGTTTTTTTTGTTGTTGAGTTGATCTTTTACTTCTTTGGTTAAATCTACCACTAAGTATTTTATTTTTTTTCCTTCAGCTCTGTTGTAAATGGGGTTGTCTGCTCACCCATTCTGTTCTGGATTATTCTTAGTGTATAGAAATGGAACTGATTTTTATATCTGGCAACTTGCCTGAATTTGTTTTTGATAGAATCTTTGTGCTCTCTCCTCTCCTCTCTCTCTCTCTCTCTCTCTCTCTGATCACAATGTGTGTAAATAGAGGCAATTTTCTTTCTATTCTTTTGATTTATATCCTCATTTTTTTCTTGCCTAATTGCTCTGGTTGGGGCCTCTAGAAATAATACCGAAGAAAGTGACAAGGGTATCCTTGTCCTGTGCGTAAGGAGAACCTTCCAGATTGTTACCATCTAGTGCCATGTTTTCTGGGTCCCAAAATACAGACTTCTTATTTTTTCTCTTAAAATGAATTTTAATCACCCATAGATTTCAGTAATGTGACATTCAGTAAAAAGTGTAAGACTGTCTTTGGTTACCACTTATAAAATTCTGGATTCCCTCGCAGCTCCTGAAAACATAAACTTCAGGTTCCAGGAAACCTGTATCTGCTACTGTTATGCATATGGTATAAAGGCCACATTTAAATTATTTACTATTTTTATTTTATGTGCATTGGTATTTTGTGTGTCTGCGTGAGGGTGTCTGATCCCCTGGAACTGGAATTGCAGACAGTCGTGAGCTGCCATGTAAACCCATGGTCCTCTGGAAGAACAGTGACTAGCTTTTAACCACTGAGCCACGTCTCCAATCTCCAGAGGCCACATTAAAAAGCATCATACTAATTTCTTCAAATGTTCTGGCCCCTGCCTATTAGTAGTGAGTTATCATATCACTGGCTTGCAGTAGAAGTGTCCACAGTCCTCACAATAAGCATTTCACTGGCTTGCAGTAGAAGTGTCCACAGTCCTCACAATAAGCATTTCACTGGCTTGCAGTAGAAGTGTCCACAGTCCTCACAATAAGCATTTCACTGGCTTGCAGTAGAAGTGTCCACAGTCCTCACAATAAGCATTTCACTGGCTTGCAGTAGAAGTGTCTACAGTCCTCACAATAAGCATTTGTGTCAGTGGCAAGTTTACTGTGTAGTTGGATAGTTTTCCTTTCCTTCAAACATTTCTCCTGGGCTGGATGTGTTCATTTTTGTCTTATCTTATCATTTATATTATATTATATTATATTATATTATAATCCCTGAGAGGCCTGTTTGTTTTCTAATGAGAGACAGAAAGGGTATGAATCCGGATGGGAGGGAAAGTGGGGAAGAAATGGGGGGGGGGGAGACAGAGGGGAAACCATAGTCAGGATTCACATTGAGAAAAAAAATCTATCTTCAGTAAAAAAAAATAATAACCTTCCTCTCAAACAATGTTTAATTTCTTTTATTTTTACATTTATTTGGGGTGTGTACATATGTGCTTGTGTCTGCATACATGCATGTGTGTGCCTACGTCACAGCATGAAAATAGAGGTCAGAGGATAACTCCTTCCCCCATGTGGAGCCTTGTGATTGAGCTGAGATTGGCTTGGTGGCATTCACTTTTACCAGCTAAGCCATCTTGCCAGTCTAAGTTCAGCAATTGTGTTTAAGAACTCAGATCTTGGGCTTGGAGAGGTGGTTCAGCAATTAGGAGCACTTGATGCTCTTGCAGACGTCCTGAGTTTAGTTCTCACTATCCAAAGTGACTCACAGGTGGCTGTAAATCCAGTTCCAGGGGCCTGATGCTGTCTGCTGGCCTCTGCAGGCTCGTTTATTTACATGCATAATTAAAAATATACACAAGGGCTGGAGAGATGGCTCAGTGGTTAGGAGCACTGACTGCTCTTCTAGAAGTCATGAGTTCAAATCCCAGCAACCACATGGTGGCTCACAACCATCTGTAATGAGATCTGATGTACTCTTCTGGTGTGTCTGAAGACAGTGACAGTGTACTCATCATATATAAAATGAATAAATAAAATCTTTAAAAAATATACACAAACCCCATATATATATATATATATATATATATATATATATATATATATATATATATATACATCTTAACTCAGAGTTTTGTAGTCATCATTCACTTTTTAAAATCTGTATCTTTTAAAACTTGAGTTTACGGAAAAAAGAACCAAAAAAAAAAAAAACTTGAGTTTATTTTTTGACAGTTTTGTATATGTGTATGATATGTTCTGGTCCCACTTACCACCCCACCCTCTCTTGCTCCTCTCCCACCTCCATCAGCCCCCTCTTCTTCTCCATGCGTGCCCTCTCCCAGTAGTGTTCCTTTTTGATTTGTGTGCTTTTGTTTTGTGACCTACTGGATTTGACCAGGATGCCCACAAATGGCCATGGGTATGAGTTATTCATTGGAGCACGGGAGACTCACAAGCAGTTACATCACTGAGGCCAATGACTCTCCCTCCCCCAGGAGCCATCAAGGGCTTTCCAGAGATTGGCTGACGGAGACTCTTCATTATACGGAAGTGCGCATGTCTATACCTGACTCACTGAGTTTCTTATCAAAGGGTATGGAATTTGGTCGAATGCGTGCTCCTGGATCCGAGGTGACCATGCGGCTTTCATCATTTGTTATATTGCGATGTTATTGATTTGTGTATGTTGTACCAATCCTGCCCCACAGTATATAATCCCCTTTAACGTGCTGTTGAATTTGCTTTCTGGTACTACTAAGGATTTCCAAACCTTAAGTTTATCAGAGATATTGGCGATGTTTCTGTCCAGCTGTGGCACAGGGGCAATGCTGGCTTTGTAAGAGGCATTTGGAAGTGTTCTTTGTGTTTACGCTATTCTATCCTTCTGTTATTTGAGACAGTCCAAGGATTGCCATGAACTTTTTTCTCTTTGGTCGAATGTACTAGTGAGTCTCCGGAGACCTTGGACTTTCTTTGGTTGGGAGTTTTGATGACTTAATTGCCTGCTTGTTATTGGTCTGTTGCAGGGCAACTCGGGCTGGCCAGGTTCACACTTAACTCTTGCCAAGATGCTAAAAAGGAGGCATTAGTCTCTAGGCACGCACGCACGTGAGAATAGCCTTCTGTGTTGTTTTGTTATTCGCTTTCAGCCACATGCCCTCTTCACTGTGAATCACCTTCAGAAAAGAGTTCTGTGGGCATGGGAGGCAGGCTGGGGCAGAGCACGTGGCTAGCATGGATGAGACGCTGAGTTTAATCCCACACTGGAGAAGACATGAGGGTGGTGCTACAGTTATCCCCCAGCTTGCTGTTCCTTTGCTGAGTGTTCAGAAATCAGGCTCTTACCGCCGAGCGTTATATATGACCTGTCAGATGGCCGTGCATTTTGCCTTTTGATTGTGTTTTTACTTGGCTTCTGGGGACACCTGAATGGTTAGTAATATCATCATCATCATTATTATTATAATTATAATATTCTTTAAAAAGAATATTATTCTTTAAAAATACATGTATGCATCCATGTATGCATGTATACATATGTACATACATAGATACATGTGTGTATGCATACATACACAGTGCATCATACATACATTCATGTATATATACTTGCATGCATTATACACAGATGCATACATACACACATATATACATGCATGCATACATACACAGATGCATGCATACATACATACATGCATATATATACACGCACCACACACAAAGAGTTCTGTTCATTTTCCTGTGGGTACCTATCATACTGGCAGAAAGATAATGACGAATTTTAAAGTTTTGAACTTTTGCTTGGTGGTAAGGTGTGTGTTCTCCCACTCCCATTACAGCTATGGCCTTCTGTATCAACTAAAGTAAACCCATCTTCCTATCCCTTGAGTTGTCCAATAAGTTGGTTAGTTCTCCCTGATGAAGTCACAAACTCAGTTATGTTTTTTTCAGTGAGTCTTTCTGGAGATTAAAGTCTTTGGAACCACTGTGCGTCTTATCAAGTGGTACATTGGGAATGGAACCATGGGAAGAAACCCAGATGAAACCTCTGTCTCCTTAAAAAGGCACAAAGGCTCCTGTCTTCTGTCTCTTCATCCTGGGCCTGTTTCTTGTGATGGATGGGACCCAGCTCAGCTACAGGAATATGGCTCAGATGAGTCCTAGAGCGTAATTTCCAGGTCAGCTCCTGTTATCTTCTTGGAATGAGCATGTGGAGAGTTAACTGACTGATAGGAGGAGTGGCGCACTGTGCCTCGAATTTATCATGGATTAACAGCCACACTCTAACATCTATATTTATGTGAAATACTTAAGATTTGTTTGTGATTTTTTCCCCCTTAAAATCAGTAATAGTCTATGTAGAAATATTGGAAAACTCAGGAAGGCAGGCAGGGGACAGCTTTCCTCTCACATTACTGATAATAGTATCAGTTATACACCTGTGTGGCCGTCCTCGTCTTTTCAGAGCCATTAAAATGATGCATATATTCAGATTCTGTTCGAAACGTTTCTTATTTGGGTAAATATCGCATAATAATTAAAATTCTTCGTGTGTGTGTGTGTGTGTGTGTGTGTGTGTGTGTGTGTGTGTGCGTGTGTCTGTAGGTTAGAGGACAACTTGCAGTCGTCAGTTTTCTCCTTCCACCATGTAAGTTCTGAGGCTCAAACTCACCACTCTTAGTGCTAAACACCTTCACCCCGTAGCCATCTGGTAGGCCTTTATATAACATTTTTTGATGGTACCTTAAACCATTCCTCAATGTTGTAATGTTCACTGATGAGGATAGGTCTCATAAATTACTTTGGACAAATGTCCAAGGAAGGACGTTGGTACAGATGCCTGATTGCCTCCTTACAAAAGCTGTAAATACTGGTTCTCCCAAATTCTTCCAAATGATTCCAAATGCTGCCTCTTGAACCCAATGTTTCAGCCAGTGGGCTCAGGATCTGTACCAGGCAAAGAGAGCCTTTGAATAAGTTGTCCTGACATCCGTTTTCCCTTTCTGATTCTTTTGGGAGGAAAGAGTCTCCTCTGTGGCCACATTCTGCTTCTCGGAACACCCTGAATGGTTTCGGAGGGGCACCTGCTCAGCCTGTTGAACACAGCAGACAGAGCAGAGTTCCTGTGGTAAGCAGTGATAAATATGCCCACGTCAATCTGGCAATAGAAGTGAGAGGCTTTAATTGATCTATGGGAACAGGAAGCTTACGTTTTAAAAATTAAATTATTTGCAGTCGCATCTTATTTAGCGCCGCTGATGAATGTGCTGTGTGGCAAATTGCTTAGAAGAACATTCCTGATGGGAGGTTGCTTGCTGCTCTTCTGCTTTCTGCCGGGTGGGGGGAGGTGGAAAGGACTGGGGGGTGGGTGTTGCTGTGCCGCTCCAGGTAAGGGTCACCGACTGCCCTCTTCATGCGGCACAGATGCATGTCATGAAATGGGCATTTATCACACTCTCACAGCGTCTTCAGAGACAGGTAGAGCACACGGCATTTGCCCATGTTGCAGACAGTTACCAGGTTAACTTGCAGAGATTAGCAGTGAGTGGTTTTGGGCTTAGACCACTCTGGATCGACCGGCTTCTGTTGCCTACTGTACGTTTAATTGGCTTTGGTCCGTGTGCTGAACTGTTAAGTGTTATGTGTAACCTGTCCCTAGTTGATTGGGACATACTAGGTCTTCAGTAAGCATGGCTACTGTAATAGGTCAATGGACAGAGTGCTATCAAGAAGGCTTAGAGCCTGGGTTCAACCCGATGCATTCTCTGGTGATCACTGGGATTCTTCACAGGCAGTGAGGGCTTCCTCTCTACCATCATCCTATGTTTGCATTCCTCTGTGTCCTTTGGGATGGCCACTGGCCAGAAATTCTAAGAGAGCCAACACATTCCTCTTCTCATATCATGCCTTAGACTTCAACCATAAATGAGTGTGCTTATCAATTTAGCACATAGACTTGAAGCGAGGAAGAAATTTATATTGTGAGACTTTGGAACTATTTTTTTTTTTATTTCAGTGTAGCCTAACCTATCCTAACTGTAATAAACAATGTAGTTTTCCAAGTGTCCCACTATTTTGCTGGTTAAACCATTTCATGTCATATAATTTGAATTTCTGCCAATTAGGAATAAGTCTGAGAAGGAATTGTCTATCTACCCCAGGAGATGAGCTCGCAGAGGATGCATCTTTGTCCCCGGATCTTCTTTAAATAGTGTCTTTACAGTTGAGGGCTTTGTATGAATTATTTCTGAAACCCAGTGTCCAGGTCTTTTCTGGGTCACACAATGATCCCAGATGGGATGGTGTGAGTAAGAAAGATAGACTGTAAGTTCTCTACAGTTTGGTGTTACCAGTTTTATGTTCTTTAGAACCGTCCCATTCTGCATAGGTTGGAACCAGCATACCCTCGAAGCTGACCAATATGGTTAAAAGCAACACCAGAACACTGACACTTGTTCTGCTCTCTGAGTATTACTGACCATTCAGGTGTCCTCAGAAGCCAGGCAAAAACACAGTCAAAAGGCAAAATGCACCTGACAGGTCGTATGTGACACTCAGCATAAGACCCTGGTTTCTGTACTTCCAATATTTTCTGGCATGACTCACGGAGACAGAAAACAGCTTGACTACATTAGGCTAGGAGGAGCACTCCGGGGCAGCTGTCAGCCCACGAATGGCTGCCGTGGTACTTTCTTCCAATCACTCCATCTATGAGTCTTCCTGGCTACCTGGATTTCTACTACAGAAGGTAGGGTGTTGGGCCATAGACGGTAAGACAGGGTTGGGAAATGGTGGGCAACCAGAGAGAGTTGTGAGGAGAGTTGTGAGGAGAGCTGCAGGTTACGCCTGAGCTTCATTTTCTCAGGGACGAGCAGACCATGCCCCACTAGCTTTGCCTCAGTATTTCCTGTAGTATTTGTGGGATTTTAAGCACCAACTTTAATTTCCACCGAAACTGTTTTTTCTCCCCTGGAATCTGAGGCCTCAGAGTTCTACCCATCTCTCCACCCTCCTGTCTATTCACAGGATGTGATTTTGGGGTGTCAGGGTGTCATTGATGTCGCTGTTCATGTTATATCGGAATGGCTTTGGTGCCTTGAGGGCGGGCAGGGTAGGAAGTTCGGTGGGGCCTTTAGCTCCTTTATCCTTTCTTGTCGCCGGGTCACCAGGGTCTTCACCACAGAGACCTGCTGCTGCAGGATGCAGTTTGTTGCTGGGGTGGTGACATTGGTAGTTGTGCTGCTGGTTAGTGCGTGAGGCTAGGATGTGCAGTGTTTATCTGGGAAAAAGATCCAACCTCTTCTCCTCAGTGTGTGGATGCTTTGGAGACAGTTTTTTGTTTTTTGTTTTTTTTTTTGAATGGGTTTCCTAGATAGACTTCATGGTAGAAACAAACTAGGGAGTAAATATTGAGAGGTGATTGGTGTCCTTTCCAAGGGAGTCCAGGAATGGGGAGTTGAAGAAATGATTCCAGCAATTATGTTTATTTTCTTATTAACAGATAGCAGCTGACACTATGCAGGCCTCACTCCTTCCAAGGCTGGGCGGAACACTTCCCATATGTGTTCTACTGTAGTCCTACATTCTCCAAACGAAACTATCAGAACCCACATCTCACACACAAAGTGACTGAAGCCCAGGGAAGTCCAGATGTTTGCCCCAGACCATACTGATGGTTAAAACAACCCAAGAGCTGGGATTACACGTGCTCAGGTCTGACTTGGGTTTTGCAGTTATTCTAAATTGCTCTTCTGATACAAACTGGCACTGTTTATCTATCTATCTGTCTGTCTGTCTGTCTGTCTATCTATTTACATTGATATTTTTTATTTATCTATTTCTTTCTTTGCATTGATATTTTTAATGACCTCTAAACTTGTGCTTTTCTGTGCAGCAAAGTATCTTCTTTTCTTTGAAATCCCTAACAGCCAATAAAAATAGCTATGGCAGGGTTCCTAGTGCATCCTCAAGATGCACTCCTTGGCCTCAGCTAGAGCCGCACTGGTTCCCCTCCCTCTTCCTCCTTTTAAAACCAGCGTTAGTTTGGGAAGTTTAGTACAGCAGTACCCCAGGAGGCCCAGGTGGACTCAGAAGCCAGTGTTCTCAGAGGACTCACCCTGGGATGCAGTCCTTCTCCCTTTAGGCTGTGCAGGCTCAAATCCAAGATGGTGGTCATGGGAAAAATTATTCAGCCTTGCTGTCCCAGCCCTGGAACAGTGGACCTTGGTTTTTGAGTCAGAGAAAAGATGTGTGTGTGTGTGTGTGTGTGTGTGTGTGTGTGTGTGTGTGTGTTCACTTGCACGTGGACTCGCCCTCCCGTACACTCCCTATCTGAAAAGCCTCTTTCGTCTCCTCAGGGGCTTGGCTGTTGGTGGTTTTAACTGTTCCATGTTCCTGGATGATGAAAGGGAGCCATTATCCTCTTTTTGCTTGGGTGTCTGTGTTTAATTGTAGGAATTTAATAACGACAAATTCTCCTTGGCTGAGACTTTTCATGCCAGCTGCTTTCTCTTTTCCTTTGGACCCTTCCTCATCCGTGCTGTAGTGCAGGGTCACTCAGGGTTTACAAGGAGACACAAACACATGGGCAGGTTTTCTTCAGAGTTGAAAAAAAAAAAACAGAGGCTCCTCCCTCAGACCCATCATTACAGAGATCAGCTGTGCACCCCCCATGTCCCCTAAGCTGCTCTCCTGATTATACACAGAACCCTGTTCTTCATCCTTCAGGGTGTCTGCTTTTTCTCCGGTTATGCAGAAACAAGAGATGGGCACAACACAGAGAGAGACCAACAAAAGAGGTTTAGAAGGGAGAGAAAAAAAAGAAAAAAGAACCCTCCTCAACCATTCTCGAGACTTATTAAAAACAATTGGAAGCGAGAGCAAAAGAGGGGGTTCCAGCCCCCGTACAGCCCATCTCCTGCTTCTGGAGAAATTTTTTTTTAAAAGGAAATGTACCATTGTTAAAACTTTTCCCCCCTTGATGGATTTATTTATAAGGTAGAGAAATATTTTCCCCATAATTGGGTAACTCTTAATAGTAGCAATTGCATATTTATCAGTGTGAGGGGCTGTTATTAATGTAACTGTCAGGCCCAAACACATT
The DNA here is from genome assembly GCF_021556685.1 of Rattus norvegicus. Lineage (NCBI taxonomy): Eukaryota > Metazoa > Chordata > Mammalia > Rodentia > Muridae > Rattus > Rattus norvegicus. The sequence continues at coordinate 2,269,679 of NC_141548.1, read as the reverse complement.
TCTGCATTAAATCCATTTAGCATGTGCTTTATTCGGGCTCCAGTGTCACCGGGACATCAAAGCCCCACAGGCAGGGAGAGCTCAGTGCCCTGCTGGGGCTGCCGACCAGGCCCTTGATCAATAAATGTAACATGTTAATGCAGAGCAAATAGAATAAAAGATTTCTTTGACAAGACATGAAAAATCACCTTGTGGCAGCTGGCGTGTGATGCATTTCTGGGGGAGACACCAGCAAAGTTGATCTGACAAGTAAAGAGGGAGGATGATGGCTGGAAGGTGCTTTTGTTTCAAACTTCTTTCTTGACCTGTCAGGTTTTGAAGGCGCCTCAATGGCTCTTTTTTTTTTTGTCATGTGAAAATTGTAGTCTTAGGTAGTTATGAAGCAGTTATCTCTTCTCCGGGTTGTGAATGCTGCTGTTTAATTGATTCACTTAGCATTTGAAACTGTCACGCATTAATAATTGCAAAATCCTGTAGATACTGCGCGCGGAGTGTGTCACGCTTAAATGTGTAGTTATCGGAAAATTAATATCCTTAATGAACTGGCGCTTTCAAACTAACATTGCATGAAATCTCTTTGGCCCTTTCATTTGTGAGAGCCACATCCTCCAGTTTGCGGAGAATCACCTCTCGACAGTTTGCTTTCTTGATGCCCGACAAATGCCAGCTTTGCTGTGGGTACATCACATGCTCAATGACAATAAATATAGTAATTATACCGGAGTTAGTAATTAACATAATTGTAGTCAATTACGACAAATACAGTGCGGCGCTAAATAAACGAGAGGAGGAGAAATTAGCAAGCTAATTGATTTGTCTTTACTCGGCTTTCTACTGTAACTGGCAGGGCTGTTTTTCTTGGGGTGGCACGGAGAGGAGGGAAAAAAAATCCCCCACAAGGATTGTTTACAAATAACCCATTTTGTTTTGAAGCCACTTTGTCTTTTGACTTATTAGACTTCACCCCTACTCTGCTTAGCAAGTGGAAAAGAAAGGGAAAAGAGATTTTAAACGCCAAGGGAATGTGTTTTTTTTTTTTTTTTTTTTTTTTTTTTTGCTAATTTAGCTACATTGAGCTGATCGCTGAGACTAAGGCTTGAGGACTAACACTTCTTCTTTTTTTTTTTTTTCCTTTTCAGCTATTGCTTTGCTAAAAGAAACTATTTGTGTGTGTGTGTGTGTGTGTGTGTGTGTGTGTGTGTGTGTGTGTATGTGTGTGGTGTGTGCAAGGCTGTGTATTGTGGCCTATGCATTTGGGGGGTATTGTATCGGTCTCTCCTTGGTCTTGGTTACCTTTATCCTGTGAAACCCTGGAAGAAAAGGCATGGGCAGGACTGTTGGCGAGTGCTGAGGAGGGGCTCAGCCCAGGACCCCTGCTCGTGGTCTCTTTTTTTGCCTCACTTCAGGGCTGTTAGGGTGCACTGCCTGGAAAGTTTGGGCTGGGGGTCTCAGTGCCCATCCATCTCAAGCTGGTTTATTCTGCAATGCCTGGAGCCCTGGTTAATGGTGTTTATCACGAGCCTCTGTTCTTTGTTCACCTCGCCAATGTGACTGCTGTTCATACCACTCAGGGTTCACACAGCTCAGGGAGAAACCGTTCGTTCGCGCTTGGAGACTCGGGGTCACGTCACAGCCCTGTTTCTTCTCACAAGTTTTAGACACCAACCCCTCCACCGCTTTGCGTCTTGTCACACAACGAGGGTTAGTAACCAGAACCTTCCCAGGTTTGCACGCTAGAAGTCTTGCCTCGGCTTACCCGAGAAAAATCGAAGGCTTTTAGAATATGATTTTTTTTCATCATTTCTTTATCTTATTTACTTACAGCATTCCTCCGAAAAGCCAGTCGCTTGGGAAAGCAGGGATTTGTTGGGGGTTTTCCTCCTGAAGATTCTACTGAGTAGTTTTTTAGCCTGATACAAAGGGAGTTGAGGGCAGCGGTTTTCATGTCACGTAGTGCATAGAATCAGGCATGACCTGGCAGTGAGTTTGCCTTTCCGGGTGCCCTGAAGTGCTGCCACATCCGTGAACACCAGACCGTGCCGTCATAGCTTGCTGTGGTCATCTCTCATGTGTGCTTCATTTGGAAATCAATTTCTGATATCAAAGTATTTATATACGAGTGATTTAAATTATTTACAGTATTTGGACAAAATAGCTTCTCGGCCACGAAGCCTCAAATTATTCTAACAAATGTGTGGGACATTTCTGAGGACATTTTTTTCCTCAAATGTGTGGGACATCTCTGAGGGCATTTTCCCTTTGGCACTTGGGAGGGTCGTGGAAGACACTTGGAACTTTAGCCTGATGTAATTACAGAGGGTCCAAGGAAATGAGAAGATTCACACTGAGAGCTTTGTTTACTCAGAAAAGGTAAATCAAGCTGGAGGTAGGCCTCCAGAGAGGGTGTGTGCTCTTCTGTGGGGGTCTGTGAAAGCTGGTGGGAGTGTGGGCAACAGGAAGAATAAGATTGTGTGACTCTGGAGGGGGTTGTGGGGGACCTGGCCACTGACCACTGCCAAATCATGCTCCTTGGATCATTTTTTGTCTCCTGCGTCTTGACCAGGCTGCTGGGTTTTACATTCTGTTCACTCTTGAATGACACTTAGGTGTTTAGCAGAAACACCCAGGATGTTGACAAAGGAAGCCATTGTGTGTTTATCATGGCCACATTAAAGTTAGGCTAATTAGGGCTAGCTTTGTTTGGCTCCCCATTTGCTTAAGAAATAGTAGCACAAGAGATCATGTTTTTTTCTTTTGATTTTGTTTTAAATAAAACACCGTGTGCAAAAGTTCCACACTCCCAAGACTCTATTCTGTTTCTCTTCCACACACACACCTCTCCAGAGGCTCAAGTGTTGGATTTGTGAAAGTTTTGCTCTTTAGAAGTTCCTATTTTTTTGTTGTTTGTGTTGTTTTTCTTCTTCCTTTTGTCATTTGATGGGCACCAGCTCTGTGGCTAGATCCTTACAGAATGTGTCTGTGGGGTCGGTGGCACGGCCGGTAAGGGAATGGGCAGGTTGAAAGCCCACTGTCTCTTGCCTTCTGAGCAGCCGTGTGGGTATGCACCTGCCCCACTGGCACTCTAGTCTTTAAGGCAGCATGTTAGAATTGCTTGGTGGGGAGCTTGCTGTATTCCAGCATTGTATCTTTCAGAGTATCTTGATTATTCCCTCTAAATGCACGAGCTAGCCTCCTAAGAGCAGATGATAGCCCAAGACTGGGGAAAGGAACGTGGGGGGTCAGATGTCTGCCACTGTGCTGACAGTCGAACAGAAGGTCCTGGCTGGCTCACTTTTGTGCTTTCTTCTCAAATACCTGAGTTGGATCAACATCACAGAAAGCCGGCTGCCAGCCCACTGCAAGTGGAAATAGCCAACCATTATCCTGAATTCTATTGTTGGAGCTGGGCTTTAGTTAAGAAAATTCAGCCTCTCACAGGGTTTAGAAAAAGGAAGCCTGAAGTGGCTCCCCAAAGTCATTGTCTAGTTCTCCCCTCTGGGGAACACTAGACTTGTCCAAGCCCATGGCATGCAGCTCCAGAAGAATGACTAGTGAGATAAATTTAACGGTAGACTTCTAAGGTTTATTTTATCTTTGTCCTCCTTAGCTAGAGATGGAAGTCATCCTGGAGCCTGCTAATGTTTAGAGGACCCAGCAGGGATATAACGGTCTTTCTAACTGCCATGGCTGTTTGGATCCTTCTGTGCTAGTGCCTGTGAAGAGTCTTTCTCCAAGACCTCGGTTCATGCAGCCTTGACAACAGATACAATACTTGTGGGAGTACCTGTACCCGTGGCATTGCTCAGGATAGCGTCCAGGACAGTGCGACATTTTCAGAGCTGTATCTGAAGGCCACAGAGGCCAAGAGCGTGGACATTTGTATTTTTCTATGTTCATTATTTGTACCTAGATACTGTCGTAGACTCTCAGACAGTGACAGACAGGGATCCCATGAAGGCTCTGGTACTGGGTTCTGGTGTAGCTGGAACTTAGAGATGAGATGTTTTCTCCTGCTAAAGCTTACCCGTTTAACGTGGAGAGAAGAAAGACAACTGGAGCAAAGGCTGTGTTCCTCCACAGAGAACTCGGAAAACCCTAGAATGCCCTCTGCTGACGTTGTTAGTTTGATGTCACTGAGTTAGTAAACAGAATCGAGGGGTGGCACTTATGGGCATGGTGCCAGGGAGGCAGGCAGAGCAGCTGAGCGAACCCAGGTGAGCCTCAGGTAGCACCCACATAAACGTCCCAAGGAATACACAGGACAGTCCAGCCTAATTAAGTGACAGAGGCATCAAGTAGATGCTGATGCCCAGGGTATCTCAGCGGGGAGGACTCTATCAAGGGTAACTTCACGAGGTAATGGAGTCTTTGTCAATCACAGAGGAAAGGCAGGGTTGGCTGTTGGGTAAGTGGCTTGTATGACATCGGGGTTTTGGGACCAGGCCCTTCTTTGGTAGGATGTGAGATCATGGGCTTTGTATCCCCAGGGGTTGGTTAGTATCCCGGAGGAGATGACTGGAGAGCGGGATATAGTTCTTCCTGCATGGGAAGACATATCTCCCATTCTGTGCAGAATAGGGCTGTACCTATTCTGTACCATGTAGAAGTTGGCAATGTTAGAGTCTTTTGGGGAGACTAGTGAAGTAAGGAAGGGCTAGGGGAGATATGGGTTCTCCTGAAGCCTTCACTGTGAAGTTACAGGCACGGGATGGGAGAGAAGCCACCTCTAGCTGAAGAAGGGTAACCTATTTGCAGGCTGAGCGAGGACAAAGCATGTACCCTGACATGCATACATGGCAATTATGCTGTTAGAAGGGTCACGGCTAATGGAGTTGTTCTGCAACTTGAGCTGCAAGCCTGCGAGACCTCTTTGTACCCACAAGGCCCTGTGGGCTGGCCCTGTGCTCCTTCAGAAGGGGAGGAGCTAGACTTTCAGAAATGAGGTTCATTTCTTCTGTCTGCTTAGGGCTGCTGTTTCCCTGTCTCCCCTCTTCAGTCTGCTTAGGGATGCTGTCTCCCAGTCTCCCCTGGCTGAGTTCGCACCTCAGTGGTTCTGTACATGGTGTGGGGCTCATGGAATCCCATCATCATCCATTGAAATGCAAGCACATGGTTTGTCAGTGGTGGGCCAATATGGAAATGTAGCTTTTCCCTACCGCTGAGTCACCTACTGTGTACCTCTACACACAAACAACTTGACTGCTCCATTCTGTCTTCATGTTTCGTTCCTTTGCTGGAAAACTGGGGTAGGTTGGTAACACATCAGAGGGGAATCCTGTCTTCCAAGCCTTTGAAAAGGAGACCCCTCCCCCACAGTGCAAAGGCCTTTGCTGCTTTGTCCTCTTCCTAAACTTATGTTTGACTTTATCTTTGTTTCCTCGCAAGAGGCAATAAAAATTCTAGGCTGTGAGTGCTGGCGTACCTCAGAGAGAGAGAGAGCAGGTTGGGTTCCAGACTGAATGGTGCAATAAAGTGAGTCACACAAAGTTTTTGATTTCCCTGTGGACATAAAAGTTATGTTTATACTGCACTGGTAGTTTGTTAAGTGTGTAACAACGTCATGTCTAAGAAAGTGGACACCTTAATTAAGAAATACTTTACTGCTAAAAAATGCTAAGGCTTATCCGAGCTGGTAGAAAATCTAGTGCCAACAGGCTTCGTGATGTGGGGTTGGCATATCTGTGAGGTACAATAAAGGGAAGCTCGATGAAGTGAGGGATTCTTGACTTTAAGAGTCTGTCTCAAATATGGTTGTGTCATGTTTATTGTCTTACTTCTTTATGGACTCCAGGACCCTATCTGGTCCCATCTCTGGTATGTTTTGGTCCTGTTCCTGACTGTGCTCATCTGGACAACTCTTAAGAGCCCAAGTCTCTGTTGTCTCAAAGAAGTCATCTGTTGTCTCACTCCTCAGGGTCAACTTAGGTTGCACATGCCTTTTGAATGCCAGTGAGTCCCTCACCTACCCCAAGGCACTACTGACTATGTCTTTGTTTTTAAATGAGAAGCTGCATTCTTGCTAGCTTACAGTTGAGAGTCACTGTCAGGGACCGGGGATCCAGGGATGCTTAGGCTGGAGGATGGGCTGGGAGAAGAGCAAGGGGTTATGGGAGGAGATATTATAGGACATTCTTTGGTAGCTCACCACAGGTTTTCTGTGAGTTACCAAAGAAGAAGCCATTTAATCCTCTCTGTCATCTTCCAGACAGGGATGATGGTGCTGGTCTAGAAGGGTCATGAAGATCAGCTGTGAAATATGAGTTTTGCACTCACAGAGGTATCCTGGCACATCCCCAGAGCTCTTTCTGTCACTTTCAATTCTTTTGTTTGTGAGCAGAATTGTTTTAAGGGTTGTGTGGCCTTGGTAGGTTTGCAAAAAAGGGGGTCTCAGAGTGCAAAGCACTGGGTCTGAGTGGTCAGGTTTCGGGGATACAGTTCAGTGGTAGAGTGCTTGTCTCACATGGATAGAACCTTTGATTTAATCCCCCATAGTTAAAAACTAAACGGAATGGCCATACTTCCCTTGGGCAAGGACAACTGAAAGAACTTTTCCCAGTTTAATTTTCTGTTCGAAGGGAGGGGAGTATGGTAGGAAGGAAGCAAATCTTCATTAGAGTACGCTAAGCATAATTATTATTAGTCCCTGCGGAATATTAAGTAGGGCTGTGCGTGGCGGGACACAGCTGCAATCCCAGCACTCACGGTGTGAGGCAGGAAGTTCTTGTGTTGAAAGTCAACCTGGGATACCTAGCGAGACCCTGTTGCAACCCTCCAAAGGAATATTAAGTGTTAAATAGGATACAGCAAGACTTAAGAAAACCAACTGCCAGGGAGAAATTCCATTTTATTTAATGATTTCCCTGTGACTTATTCTTTCTTTAAATCTACCTGTACTCATGAACTCAGACTGGGGAGAACTTTTCTCACCCAAGGCGTCTATCTCAAGCTCCATTTGTGGACTTTAACTAAGCTTCAGGGCCAGTTTTCTCATGGGGCAGAAGGAAGAACCGATTAACGACTTTTTCAGGGTGGGTGGGGCCTCGCTTCATGGTACAGGCTTGCCTTGAACTCTTGGGGTCAAGTGATTTTTCTACCTCACTCTCCCAAGTTCCTAGGACTATAGATCACTACTACTCTTCACTTCTGAGCTACCTCCCCTGCCTTGGGCTGGGGGAGCCCTTGCCCTTGCCTTCCCCTACAAACCATAGGACCACTGACCCAAGGAGTGTTTCTTACTATGGGATTTGGGATTCTTCCCACAAGCTTAAGTTCAATTTTTCTGCATTTTAAAGGGGTTTACACTATATGATGTATGTGCACATATGGGCACACACTCATGTGTGTGGTATGTATAGCCTAGACATATGTGTGGAGGTCAGAGGTCAACCTTAGGTGTTGGTCCTTACTTTCTACTTTGAAACAAGGGTTGGGCATGGCTGGATTTCTACCTGCAATCCTAGCGCTGTTGGGGGTAGAGGTAAGAGGGGGCAGGAGTTGCTTATAGCCTAGCACCAGTTTCAAGGAGAGATCCTTCCTCAAAGGAATAAGGTGGAGAGAGGTAGAGTAGGACACCTAACATCCTTTGATTTCTGCACATACATGCACAGGCACATACATCTACACACATGTGTACATATACCTACCCCCATATAGTAAATAAACAAACTTAGTTGTTTTAAGGTTTTTATTGTCTTGTAATTATAAACATCATAGTATTTATTTTCTACAAGTATAAAAATTCAGAAAAACAATCCACAATCTTATTATCGAACAGTAATCTCTACTAACATCTCAGTATGTATAAGGTCTTACAAAAGTAGGGTTAAACTGTATATGAGTTCTTGTAGCCTATACTTTCCTTTAATACTTTATGAAGTTTGGTTTTCATGGATGCTTTTTCCTGACAGCATAATTTTCCTTTCGGATAACTGTGCCGATTTCAGTTATTATTGGTTACCTCGTTGTTTGATTCATATTGTTTAACATTTTTAAGTATACGTAGATTTTCCTACTTTTTGGTGTTGATGAGAAATACTTGGAGGGCCTTCAAGATAGCTCAGCAGATAAAGGTGCTGGCTGACAAGCCTGGTTGCTTCAGTTTGATCCCCAGAACTTGAGTTGTGGAAGGAGAGAACCAACTCCATCAAGTTGTCCTCTGCCTTCCAAAACTGCAACATGGTAGATAAGTGAAAAGCACAAAGGCACGGAATATAAAGACAAAATTCTGTTATGTTAATGTAAGTATACAACAAGGGAACCCCCAGAATTGAACGTGTCGAGGCAGGGAAAACTGTGTATATTCTATGCTAGGTTTGATAGGTTTGATGGAAACAAAGATAGTCGTGGGGGGGGGGTGTGTGGTTAGATATCGAAGCATGACGCTGGTAGCCATGAGCCTGGGGAGACTTAGGAAAGCATTGGCAGAGTCTTATGTCCAGTGAGGTTTGTTTGTTTTGTGAGACAAGGTCTCACTATATAGCCCTAGCTCTCCTAGAACTCACTACGTAGACCAGGTTGACCTTGAATTCCCCTGCCTCTGCCTCCCAAGTGCTAGGATAAAAGGCGTGTACCGCCATGCTGGCTTCTCTCAGAGAGGGCCTGGAAATTGTGCTTCAGGAATTGAGACAGGAGGATAGGGAGAAAGGAGGTAGGAAGTGAAGAATACCCTGCTCTAAAATTCAGCCTCTCGATATGTGGTTAGACGGCAGAAGCAGGAAGAGCCATGACCTGGGTTTGGCATTTTCTCTTTCACTATTGGAGATGGAGAGGGACTGTCATATGTGGCCTCCACTGGATCCATCACTATGAACACCTTGAATTACGCCCCACCATCTTCGCGTATGCAGAACTTGTGTGTGTTCAGCTCAGCTTGCAGACTTGCAGAACGCTTCACAGAGGTCAACCCTCTTTCCATAGGACTTCCTCCCTTTTCTGTCCATGGGTCATCACTGGCTACTTCTGGGACATTGGCTGCTTCTGTGCAGAAAGTGCCTTAGCAAGCCTCTTACCTCTACCCGCAACAGTGCTAGGATAACCTGCAGAAATCCAGCCACATCCAGACTTTGTTTCAAACCAAGTAGAAAGTGAGGACCAACACTTAAAGTTGTCCTCTGACCTTCACATGTATGCCTGGCATATACATGCCCCTACCCGCACACATGAATATGCACACGTGTGTGCATACACATCATATACTGTAACTTCTTTTCTGCACAGGCCTTTGCCAAAAGGGGTGTGTGGTCAGGCCCCGCAAGGCATTCAGGCAGGCTGATGGGGGAAAGCAAGGCACCCAAACCATTTTCAGCTCTGCGTGTGCAGATCCAGCGTTTTAAGCGCACCTACATTTACCTGCACCGGCGAGGCAATCGTTTTGCATTTTAATGACAAATCAAGTACGCTAACTTGCATTTGAAACGAAAGTGCCTTAAATGTCTCTGGCTGTCAGAATGAGATGCTAGAAGCTTGATGAAAAGCGAACAAAGAAGACAAAGTATGAAGCCTGGATACAGTGCAAAATGAAATAAAGCCTTGTATGGCCTGTCAGGGGTGTCAGTTGATATTCATATCTAAAGCACATTATAGCATTACTTTGCAGCTCGTAGCTTACTCATCTGTCTTGTTTAATTCATCACATTCGAGCCCACATCTTTTAAGTCTCGTGTGTCAACAATGGAAGAAATCTGTTAATTGACAAATGAGTGTCACAAATGTGAATTGGTGCCTTTACATCAGCGGCAGGTGTAGTCTCTTTTGTTTTTTGTTGGATCTATTATTGGCATAAGCCAGTGTAAGACATCTGTCTTTGTCGGAATGAGAAATGACAGGCCCTCTTGGCTGTCATTGTCTTAGCGCGCACTCATTCTGTGAGATACTGTATAAAGATAAAATGTCAGTTAAAAGAATATGAAAAACTATCTGGAGGAAGTCCTTAAATTACTCAGAGAGGGGATCCGGGAATTGGGGCTGGAATTGAAATCCGAGTGTTTCACTTTGCATCTATCACACCTATTTAAAAATAATATTTCCTGAGGAAAAGATGAAGTGATCAAGCGTTTAGGGAAGCGTTATGTTGCGCTGCTCTAATTAACTTGATAAGGTTAGGAGAAAACTCTTCCTCTGCAAGACAGGGGTTTATTTATTGTAAGGTCATCTCTCCAACAAGCACAGAGTTGTCTCGGTACAAACACTCCAGGAGGGATCACGGGCTCTGATTTGCAAGGATTTGGAGCTATCGAAATTGTTCTCCGCCAATTTCTTGTTCAGTTCTCTTCCTATCTCAGGCTGATGAGAAGCATAATGGCAGAAAGCCGTCGTAGAGCGATGAGGAAGCAAGCAGAGAGAGGGTGGCGTGTGCTGCCAAGTCCTGGTGTGCTGGGAGAGGCACTCAGGTCTGGACACCCGAGGCTCTGCCCATGGCTCACACAAGTACTCGTCAGAGGAGGTAATAGGTCTGGCGATGGAAAACCATTCTTTACTTCTTATCTCGCCACTTCAGTAGGAGCCTGGACATCAAGGACGGTGAGGCCAAGGGGACTTCAGTGAGGCACCTTCTGGTCAAGGATGGGCAGACTCTAAGGAGGGCTGCCCAGACTTGAGCGTGTCCTCAGGTCGTCCATTACCGTGTGTCTGATGGAGTCTGTCTAGGGTTAGCCAGGAAGCTCTGCTTGTCTCACAGGTTCTTGCATCGTGATTACTTGATGCTTAGCAGACCTAACTCAAGTATCAGTGTCCTGACTGTCCTTCCCACAGGGCATCTGAGGTATTCCTCTGGCACTATAGTATTCTGAGAAAAGGGGAAGTCTAGATGGGACTGTTCTGGATGGCTTCAACATCAGGCAATTATTTTGGGTGGAGTAGATCTCCAACAAGGCCTGAGATCCTGCTGGGACCTGGTGAGTCTTGGGAGGACCTTTCCCAGGAAGGGAAAGGATGTGGGGCCTCAAGGCTTGGCTCGCCTATCCCTTCCTCTCTCATTTCAGCTAGTCATGACTCAGTACAGAGCTTACCCCTATCAAGTCACAGAAGCTCACAATGAACTAGGGAGTTGTGGGAGGATAGAGTTGGTATTTTTCTGAGGAAACTCTGGAAAGCTCTCCTCCACTTTCCCCTCCCCTCCCCTGTCTGTTCCCTCCTTCCTTTCAGAGTCTTTGTGTGGCAGACATTTTCTGGCTGACCCTTAAATTCTTCATTTTGGAGGAGAGTTTAATTTTGCTTTTCAAATTAAAACAAGGTTTACCTGATGCTGTTAAGGAGGGCCAGAGAGAAAGGGAGGGGAACAGCCTTTCTGAAAGTGTCGTCCAGGGGGCTGTTTTGTTTCACTGGAGGCTCATGGGTCATAGAAGCAGGGTACCAGAGCACAGCGAGTAGGCATGTGTGACTGCACACATCTCTTGTCCACCTTCTCAGACTGGGCAAGACACGCATGCCTACCTCGTGTTTATCTACACACACATCTGTGCGCACAGACACAGGCCAGACCTGCATGCAGACGTCCTTTGCTTAGCACGCTGAAGGACATCAGAAGAGCTTTTTTTGGGGGGCCCCTCTTTCTGTTTTTCACTGCCAGCTGTCACAGAGGGTTTGAAACAGACACACAATTTATTGGGTAGTGTTTAGAAACCTGTCGGTGGTAACGACTATAGCTCTGATTTCAATTAACACCCACTAAATTTAGGCGAACTTCACGCATGTGCAGACCTGTTGAATGCGCTTTGCATCACGTCGCAAAAACATCTGTAGCAGTAATATTTTAGAAAAAAAGATGGTGCTATGTGGTCAAGTGGCTTGTCTGTCCCCTCCCTGACCTGGCACCTGGTGGCAGCTCTTCTGCTAAATGCAGGCTTTGAGAGTCTGGTTTGGGTGTTTGTAAAACAAGTTCTCAATTGCAGAGAGCACAGCTAAAGTTTTAGCATCCGATCTGGTTTATGGAAATACTACCTCGCAGACCATAATTCACCATTTCTCATGCCATTGCTCAACCCCCTTTTCTGGCTGTTTGGGTGAAAACAGCTGGGGAAGGGCCACATTTTATGATTAAGGCACTAAAAGATTAGCTGTAGGCGCTGCCCCATCTCTGGGGCTGTGGAACTCTGGCTGCTGACAGCAGATGTTTTGAATCGGACTCAGATTAAAGTGAGTGAAAATCATTTGGGGGCTGGGGGCTCGAAAGGTCACACATGTAATGAATTGTGGGTGCTTGCCTGGCTTCCCAGGCGAGAACCGTAAGCAATTATTAAATGCCATTGTGTGTCAGGAAGGGTTGGTTGGTGGTGACTTTGAAGCCTTCCAGGAGGGAGCCTGGGAGATTGCAAGAAGTGGTAATGAGGCCTTCACAGAGAGGGACTCGGGGGTGGAGTGGGTGTACTGCAGCTTTATTTTGGGAGGAACATTTATTGTGCTCTCATCTTTGGTTTGCTTCTATCTGTACCAGTGAACAGAGCAATTGTGGAGGGATGGCTTTTGGGGGTGGGGGTTGTTGATGGTACCTTTCTCCTTGGCCTGGGTGAATTCCTTCCACGACTCTCTGCTGTAGGAATGGGTGGTTTTGTCTCTTCCCTGAGTTGTCCTGCAAACATTAATATGCACTTATCAATTACTTCTTTATTAAGGTCATCTCAACCTACCCTGGCCAGCTGGGCAGCTGTGAGGGACTGATAAGTTCTGAGGGTCATTCTCTCTTGCAGGCAAAGAGTTGTCGAGGCCTTGGTTGAATAAGGCTGTGTTCTGTTGTCCAAAGTATTTATATTGCGGCCTGAGGTTTCTAGCCCTCCCTTAGACCATTTAAGTTCCTGGTTGAAAAACACACACAACCTTTATATTTACAACAAGCCTTCAACAGCACAATAGTTGGGCCTACCGTTTATGCTATTAGAATATACTTTCCTGTCAATAAACCGGAGTTATTACTTACTATGTTTCATCTGGGCTGCTCTTAACTGCAATTGGTCAGCCCTCAGAGCCAAGTTCTCTTGACTCCTACCCCATGGTGGCTCCTCCTTCCTCTTCCTCCCCTTCCCCCTCATGGTTCTCCTTTGACCTCAAGCCTGGGAAACCTAAACCCCACCCATGTCTCTTATGCCCAGCTATTGGCTGTCGGCATTCTTATTTACCAATCAGAAATAACAAGGTCACAGGGATTATGAGCAGATTCCAGGTCTTGGGGGCCCACGCTTTGCATTACAATCAACAGTAAAAGACAAACCCTGACATCATTGCTGTTTTCAATCTCAGGTGGGGTAGCCTGGTGCTGTGGAAAGCTTCCAGAAAATTCTATCAGAAAGGAGTCTCCCACTGAATAACCCCATTGCCTCCCTTAAAAGCCATTCTCTCAGGACTCCCTGTTTTAGCTTGTGCAGAACCTTGACATAAATCTCAGAAAGTAAAAGGGGGAGGGAGGGGGTTGCAGAGCTAAATGACCCCCTTCACTTGGCCACTGTGTTTGTTCTTTAGGTGCCTGGATCAGTTTACTCACCGGTGGCTAAATACTTGCTGTGTGCAAGTATTTAGGGGCTTGGCAGGGATGGTCAGTAATAGCTCACTTCCCAAGAGAGATGCCCGTGTGGGGACAGGTCACTACAACCCAGGGGAAGGAGAAGCCCCACCCACTCACCCAGGGAAGTGCACGAAGGCTTCCTGAAGTGAACAGATTTTGGAGTTGAATCTGGAAAGAGGAGCAGGGTAGGCCATTTGGGGGAGTGAGGCTGAGTCTGTAGGCAGGACGTTAATCCTGAACAATGGCAGAGAAGGCTGAGGAAGTCACAGCCAGGGCTATGGGCAGGAAACCTTCCCACCGGTCATTTCTTTGCTCTCTCCAGAACCTGTCTTTTCAGTGTTTTGAGACAGGGTCTCATGTAGCCCAGGCTGATCCAGAGCTTCCTGTGTAGCTGAGGCTGACCTCGAATGCCCTGTTTGTCAGCCTCTCCCTCCCAAATGCTGGGATTATAGACGTATGCCACCACACCTGGGCCTCCCTTGTTATTTGGCTCCTAACAGTCTCCGGCTTGTCCAGTAACATACCTGAAGTCTCGAGTGTCTTGGTTACCGTCTCTGATCCTCAAGATGATTGGTCCACAGCAGACTTCGTTTTGTTGTTCGTCTGTCTCCAGGTCTTGTCTTCTGTGTTTCCTTCTTGAGTCTCTCCCATCTTTGAGTAAAAATCAATCAGGATGGTGAGGAAGAAAGAAAGAGGGGAAACAAAGGACACCAGGCAATCTTGGCAGGCATAGAATGTTACAGACTCCCTGTAGGCAAGCTTGTGAGTAGCAGACATCAGACTTGCAATTCTCCATCTCTCCTAGTTCCCATTCCTGTTACCTTGTTCTCCTCTTCACTTCTTACTGAGGAACCTGTACTCATTCAGGTTTGGTGCAAATGGCTGATAAAGAAGGGAGACTTCTAGGAACATCTCCAAGCTTCTGGGGATAATCCTGGTCTGAATGCTTAAGTATCAGGCATCTTGGGCCCAGCCAAAGAATTCATTTTTTAGGGGTGAGAAGGAAGAGGACTTAGGGTACCCATTATCATCTCAAAGGTCTTCGCATAGATGCTAGTTACTCTTTGTTGTTCGGAAACTAGACCGTCTTTGGAGGGTGTGGCTGGGAAGTGAAGAAGACTGTTGTCTGTGAGTCAAGAGTAGAGAAAGATTCACCATCAGGAGTCTAGTTGTACTTTATATTTTCACTACCATCTGGTCACGGAATGTTGGGGATATGGCCTGTTGGAGGTATCCTCTATGGACAGAGTTCTTTCTGGAAGGGATCCTTCCAGAGTACAGATTTTTCTCAAAAGAGACATCCCATGTGATTAGACCAAAACCTTAGCTAGCTGATAGTTTCCCCTTGGCCATGGCCCTGCAAGTTTTTGTGGGTTAGAGTTACTTTAGGATTTTCTTTTTTTTTTTTTTTTTTTTTTTTTTTGGTCCAGTGAACTTAGAATGAAAGGAAACTTTTTTCCCCCTGTTATGATAGTTTTTTTTGCAGAAGGCTTTTGTGAGAATGTTGGGCACAGGGTTTGGTGGGGGAAGGGTAGGAAGAATGAATACCAAGCCCCAAAGGGGATGGTGTGGGTTGGGTAGGTAGGGGCTTGTCTGCATTATTGGTCCATGGCGCCCATCCAGCCTGTGGCCTCTCTCACACAAAGCCATCGTTCTGATTAATGGCATCCGTGTCTTGGAGGCATGGATTGTATTAGACCTTATTTAACAGTTCCCTCTATACATCCACTTCCCCTGGAAGTGCACCAAAATAGGATGAGAGGAAAAAAGGGACTGAGAGAAAGAGGCTACATTTGGACAGGGTAGAAAGGAACGCTCCCCCTTCACCCCCCCCCCCCCAACTGCTTTCTGTGACTTTCTGTAGGCTTCGAGGCTTTATCGCCACAGTGTTCCTCTGGGAGAACGGGGGGGGGGGGTGAGTGAAGACAGACATCTTGGGAAAGAAGATGGGTTTCCCTGCCAAAACTGGGAGATGGTTCTGGTTCTCTTGGCTCCTTAGAAACTCCAAGAAATCTGCTGACATTTTAAAGGAAAAGAAAGAGAAGTTGGTGTGTGTGTGTGTGTGTGTGTGTGTGTGTGTGTGTGTGTGTGTGTTGGGGGTGGGGGGTGATTTATGATGACATCACGTGTTGCCCAAGCAGATCCTGTAAGAGGAAAATGGCTTTTATAGAGAGCATGTTGCAATAAAGAAACAGTGAGTCATGGGGGAGCATCATCGATTGAAATGTCTTTACTTATCTGCTTTATCTACTGCCTCCCCGGACCCAAGTGGAGACCTTGGCAACCCCCGGGGCCTTGCTTCACAGAGCTGCATGGTTTAGGAGACTGAGTCCAGCCTGCATCCAGAGCCTGCATGCTATTTCTCTCTGTTCAATGTCTTCCTGATGACATCGATCGCATCTGGTGTTGGTCCTAGCTTCCTGTCATGTGAAGGTGCAATACAGCCTGTGTGTGTGTGCCCACACACTCGTGAGGGTGCATGTTGGGGATGGGTCGTGTGCACATCAGGAGATTGGCAGTAGAGGAGGGAGTTGGGAGGGAAGCCAGCAGTGTCTTTGCTCGTCTTAGAATTGCAGAACAATGCTGAACTTGTGTGGAAGGATGGATGGGACATGGCTACCATACTTGTGTTGTGAAGACTGGATAGGTTGATTAGCTTGTGGGAACAAGAGGCATGCTGAAGTGTGTGCTGTGCTAACAGGATACTGACACTAAACTACAGCAACAGAAGGGTCCTGGGGTGTAACCTCTCCTTTTGCATGCCTTCCTGTCCATCAATCTCAAGATTCCAGTGCCTTCCTTTTTTATTTGTTTTTGGTTTTGTCCCCCCGTCCCGCGCGCGACCTCTCACCGGCAAGAAGCACGCGGACATTTAGAAATCCTTACTGTGACCACTTTATTAATCTTAGAAGAGGAAAAAGCCACGCCGCGCCAACATGGCGCGCTTATAAAACCCTAGTGCGGCGCACCCACACCTGATTGGTTGTTACCCATGATCTCATAAGGCACGCCCCGGAGTGGGCAAAGACCTGGCACGAAGGCACTCTTGCACATGCGCACAGTTAACTTCCTGAAAGGGGGGCTGGCTGGCGCGGCGAAGGCTGGCGCCATCTTGTAATGGCGGAGGCTATCCTGGCCTACCACGTGGGGCGCAGTGGAAGCCAGCGCCATCTAGTGGTGGCAAATGTTATTGCGGCCCTCTACAGCCCCCCCCCCACCCCTCAACATGGTTTAAGGACCCGGTTTGAAAACTTTTCAGATGAAGGTCAAGTTGTCAGAATAATTTCTGATTTTTTGGTATGTGTTTGCACACCAGTGAGGGTCAAAGCATGAAGCTGGAAGGTAAAAATGCTTCCAGAGAAGTTCTGGCCGTTAGGAGGAGGGACCTGGGTGTACGGTAGAGACTGGGGTCTGTAGGAGGAGGGACCTGAGTGTGTGGTAGAGACTGGGGTCTGTAGGAGGAGGGACCTGGGTGTACCGTAGAGACTGGGATCCGTAGGGGGAGGGACCTGAGTGTGTGGTAGAGACTGGGGTCTATTTGAGGGATAGGTGAATAGTTGTACAATTATGTTGGAATGGCAGACTTCCTTCTCTTGGTTTGCAGGGCTTGGCTCTCACCTGTGTGGAGGAGATCCTCCTTATGGGCTCCCTTGGATCTAAGCATCCCCACTGATATTTCCCTGGAACTGGCAGGACCCCAGAGGGCCTAAGTTTGGGGATCATGAGAAGAACTGATATTTCCAGAGTCATGGTTAGGGCATCCTTAGGCCTGGACATTGGGGGACCAGGACAGGTAGCATCAACTTTTTCTATACTCTGGAAGGATCCAGTCCAGATTGGAGAGGGTTTGATTAATCAGCCTGGCCCAGTGTGTCTATGGTATAGAGCTGGTATTGTCCCTGGTTGTGGGGTCAGAAGCTCAACCCTGGGCACTGTGCTTTGAGCAGAGAGGTTGGCTTCATCCTGGAGAAATGGTCTATCTTGGTGTCTGCTGGGCACAGCCATCTCTTTTCAGTCTTTTAAATGACGTCAGGCGACGACGGTGGTGCTGGCAAGCCTCTTGTAATCATATTGCTCCAGTTCTCTTTCTTGAGTTCTGATGCAGCAGCTAGGAGGTCACAGCAAAACCGCCCCCCCCCCCCCCCAGTTCACTTTGCTTATCTTCTGGGTCCAAATTCGGATGCAATCTTTAAAAAAAAAAGTTCCAATTTTATCCAAAAAGTCATGTTTTTCATACTGCATGTATCCTGGTTGTTGGGGGAATCGAGCTTCGGGTAAGAGGCAGGCTATTCCAACTGTCAGCAGCTATGGGATGTCAGTCTTACCGTGATCCTTTCACTACAGGGCACTAGGTGAACCGAGCTCCAGCCTCACAGTGTCCCACTTGCAGAGTCAGCATCTGAACTTGGCTTGGTCTGTTCTGAGTCTCTTGTTCCCTCCACCAACCAAGCTCTTGCTCAGCTAATGGTACCCATATTGTTTTGAGTTCTGCTGTTTTTCACTTAACATGTCAAAAGCATTTTTCTGTGTTTCTATAGTGTTCACGATAATCTTTTTAAATGACTACACGATTTCTCTCCCCGCGCTGATGTTCTCTAAATGTAAACCAGCCCTCGAAATATTGAATGTTTATTTCTCGTTTCTTTGATGTTGGAAATGGAGCGGAGAGTTCCCAGTTTCCCTTTATGTCCCCCCCCAAAAGATGCAATTAGCCTAGTGCAGATGGAGCCTTGTGGGGGGCTCCAGGTTGTGCGTGGATCCCTATGTCAGGAGGGTTCATGGGAGGAGAGAGTGGCTCATTGTCTTTGATTCTTGGTTTTGATTCAAGCCAGACTTTATTGCTGGGTCCTTGACTCATTTCCCGATTCCTCAGGGAGGACCCAAATCATCTGACATCGGGTCCCTTTGGTCCCACCCATTTGCACACCTTATTCTCCAGGCCCGAGTCCATTCTCTGCCTGAAATGTCCCTTGCTTTTCTCTCTTCCAGTTTCTCTCTGCCAAATCTGCCTGACCTTTTAAACCTCACTCTCCTCACCCACCAGCTTGGCCGGTGTCAGTGTCTTCTTATACCAAACTGCCTGAAACTACCTCACCCAACCTCACAGCAATTTACATGCTGATAAAGGATTGTTTGCTGCTCCAAACTGAGTAAGGAAAGGAAAAAAGGGGGCCAACCCCACCCATGTCCTTGACTCTCACCCTTGTCCTCACCATGGTCCAGGCTGTCTCCCACTCTACTCCTGTTTAGTTCTTAGGACCCTTTGTGGTGCAAATCATTGCCTTCCCCTCACAGTGAAGTAATCTGCTTAAGGTTGTCAACGTGTGGCCCATAAGCTGCAGTGCTCTCAAACAGTGGGTCCCATTTCTCCAACTTTTATCTATTTCCTTTCTCTTCTGTGTCCAGGGTCTGTTGCAAGACTCAGAGTAGGTGCTCATTAAGTGCTTGCTGAGCTGCACGCTGGACAGTCTGTTTCGTGGGGTTAAGAATTCTCCTGGCACACTGCAGAATCGGGAGGGAAAATGTAGTCAGCCCTGCATGCGGCCTGTGATTTTCATTCCAAATGCTGATCTCTGCAGTTTAGCAGGGGTCAGGCACTGACGAGAGGTGGAGAGGAGGAGGAAAAACATCTTGAAGCTGCCTCCTGCTCCAAGCTAGAGCAAATTCCCACATCTGGTCCTTGTCTTCATCCTTTAGTTTCTCACTTCTACTGAGGTCCTAACAGCAGGCAAAATGAGGCATGGCCAGATACCAGAGGGAGGTGATCTGCTCTTGGTGGTGCAAGGCTCAGGGGCTGGAGTTTGAGGTGGAGATGGGAAGGAGCACCTTGGACTTGTTCAGGTCAAGTGTGCCCATGACAAGGATTGGTCTCTGCAACCTTGAATTTTGTATCCCTTTTATTTGGGCTGGACTAAGACAGTTGTTCCCCACATCTGACTTCTAGAGGAAGCTTCTGGAAGCTATAGAGGCTTGAGAAGAGATATGAAGCTGGATGTAAAAGCACAGTGGGGACCCAATCAGGGGTCTCCACTAAAGTGGAGGCAGATCTGGTGCTTCCTCAGAGGGCAGCACCATGCATTGTGGTAGAGTAGGATGAGAGCCTCAGAAGCCACACATACTGCACAGCGGTGGAGGGAACGGCTGGCAAGCTAAACGGATCATAGCATAGGCATTTTATGGAGAGATGTTAGCGAATGTTACATAGGGCAAACATGTTTGGACATGCTGGCTTTCCCAAAGTTCAACGCTTCCTCAGTTTCAGAACTCCTCAGAGCCCCCATACTGACATTACCAGGCTTCCTGGTGGTAGAGATAGGAGTTGAGGGCATATCTTCAGAGTGGTCTCTAGTGCAGGAACCCAGGCAAGGTCCTTGGATTCAAGTCTGAGCTTCATGTGCATTTCTCACTACAAGGCTGGAAAAGCTGCCTGATCTTTCTGTGGCTCAATCTCCTCTCTTATGAAATGCTGGCTCAGAGGGCAAAGTGAGGCGGTTCTTGTAGTCTGCTCATCTAGTGTCTGACTTGCACTAACTCTTCAGTCTGTGGTAGTGCTAGTCCATTTGTGCCATCATGATCTAGGCCGCCATCACCAATGACTATGGAGACTTTTCCCTAAAGCACAGAAAACCAGTTCTGTTCCCTACTAACATCAGCATCACCTGGGAGTTAGTTGAAAATGCAAACTCCTGGGCTGTTTGAGAACAAGCATGTGGGGGTGAGTTTGTGGCTAGATCAGATTTGCACTCTAAGTCAGCCTTGCTTATTACATTACATATTATACATTACATATTATATTCTATCTGGACCACTATCACAAAAGATCATAGGCTGGGTAGTTTGTCAACTTTTTTCTCACCAGTGTGGAAAGTAGAAAGCGTCAGATCGAAATGTTGCAGATCATATCCAATGAGGGCCCACTTCTTAGGTAGTTATGTTCTTGGGTGGGTCCCAGCTCTTATGAGTATACTCACCCATCTGTGAAGTTCTACTTCCCCATTGGGTAAAGACAGGAGTCAGGATTTTAACTTATGAATTTGACGGTGGGTGGAGACAGAAGCATAGACCGTAGTAGGACAGGTCAAATTGTGAGCACAGGTGACTTTGGCACACGGGTAAAGGATAGTCAAAATGAGACATGTGCTAAGCCTTTGTCATGTTGTATCATTGCTATGTGTTGTGTGTAGGTGTGTATGTATGAGTGTTGTCACGCATGAGCCATGGAACATATGTGAAGGCCAGATATGCCATGCTCAAGCTTAAAAAAGAACATTTCATGTTGTACCTTGTCCTATCTTCCCAGGGCTGGTCCCTTGCATTGGATTGTAAGAGTCCTGTGTGTACATGTGCCATGGTAGTCGGTGACTTTGATAACACGGCTTTGAGGATGATCATTACCTATAAGAATTGTTCCTCGTTGTCTGCCATATGGCATTTGACACCAGTGTATTCAATGGTTTATATCATCCTGCAAAGGCATGGTTACTGCATGGTACTCTCTGTCTACCAGACTGCTCATCAAGGTGGAAATGAATTCTTTGATATCTAGCCTAGCACCTGGCAAGCAGCCTTGCTATAACAGCAACAGCAGCAAACAACAACAACAACAACAACAACAACAACAACAACAACAACAGTGGCAGCAACACTAAAAACAACTCTCTTGAAACCCTTTAAAAGTCTTCTGGGTATAGCAGAACACTTACTCCCCTGGTCATAGCACTCAATTTTCTTTTGAGGGTTATTTCCTTCTTTCTGTGTTTTCTATGAGATGTTTCTCCCTGAGGACCATCTTGGAAGCCCCCTTGGAGGTTATTGTAAGTGTAAGGGAGCTTTGAGGGGACAGTTAGAGCTCTTGGTGGGAGCCGGAGAAAGATGGGTGGATGCAATGGACTAGTAGAGGAAGCCAGTGTGGGTGTCTTAGCCTCAAGCTTTGCTACCCAGCACCAAGAGGCTGTTCCTGAGAGATAACTGGATAAACATGTCCTCCTCTTAGTCAAGTAAAGAACTCTTTTTTTCCCCCTAAGGAAACCCTTAAGAGCCCCTGACGTCCATTGTTTTCAATAATTCATGGCTTTCAATCCAGTCTCCTTTGAAGCACAAAGGGTCCAAAATATAAACCTTTTCCCTCACAACAGAATCTACTCTTGTGGAAATTCTCAGGAATTTACATTATAATATTCGCCCATCAGGCTTGGAGAGAAGTGAAGCTCTCTCTGTCAAGGTACTTGTGGTATTCCTGCTGGTTGAAAATGAGTCCGAATTAGGAGGTCCAATCTCTTGCTTAGTAAACAAGGTACCACAGCACACAATGACTAATTAACTCCTCCCCCAAAAGGTCGTGCTTTTAAATGGTTTTATCCTCAAAGAAGGCCTAGGTGTTAAAAGTGATTTTCGGTTATGTTTTTCTGAGGTGGTTCAAGACCGAGTTTGAGGAAGAGCCCTGCCACCTCCTTCCTCCCAGTATAGTTGATTCTTGCTTGAACTTGGGAGGAAACATTTGGACATTCCCGAACTTTCTAGGAATCTCTGTTCTGGTTGATCACAGTGGATCTCAGGAGGGGTGTGTGTGTGTGTGTGTGTGTGTGTGTGTGTGTGTGTGTGTTCCCTTTGGTTGAGAGTGAAACATGAGGTTCAAGTCTTTCTGATTTCTGTTTGAAGACCAACATGCCAAAGTTAGACTGGCTACAGCGGCATCATATGTGGCTACTTAATCAGTAACACTAGCATCCCTGCTTATCAGTGTGGGTCTCAGACGGAAACAGCAGGACATGTGTGGACCCACACACAGCCAGAGAATGTAGTCTGATCAGCTCTCCGGAGACAGCTGTGGGGGTGGACTCCTACCCCAGCTATGTGCTGACTCAGCCTTCCACTTCCTCCCCAGATTTGTTCCTGCCTCCTTTATCTCAGCTAACGGTGTCCCCATTCTCTTTGCATCCCGAGTTCCGATCTAAGTTCATACTCAAGATTTGCTCTCGATGCTCCCCCGTGCCCCTTCCGTCCAGCCTTGCCAACAGAACAGTTGGTGAGAGTCAAGGTCAGATCCAAGTTCTCCCTGTTCAGAACTAGTAGCTGTAGAGCCTTGGTCAACATCCTGGCCATGCAGGGACTTTTTTTTTTTTTTTTTTTTTTTTCAGCTCAGCTCAAGTTTTCTTACTATCTAGCCGAGTGGACTGACTGTCTCGTGTTTTTCCTTTTCTGACTCAGGGTCTCATGTAGCTCAGGCTGGCCTTAGATTTACTACATTGTAGAGAATGACTCTAAAATTTCTGATCTTCCTGCCTCTCACTCCTAAGTGCTGGGATGCACCTCCACGGGTTTATGCAATGCTCCAGTCAAAGCCAGGGCCCTGGGCGCTAATGCCAAGCAAGCACTTTACCAGCTGAGCTCCATCCCTCCCTAGCCTTTGCCTTGTGTTCTTCTAGCTCTTGGTCTTTCCTTGTATATTCCCTTGTGGTAGTTTGCCAGGGCTACAGAGCACCACAGGCTGGGTGGTTTAGAAACTATAGATATTCATGGTCTCATATTTCTGTAGGTTCCACACGCAAGGTGCAGGCAGGGCTGCTCTCTCTCAGAGCCTCTCCTTGACTTGCAGGTGGCCATCTTCTTGTGTCCTCACAGATGTTGTCCCTTGTGTGTCTGCCTATGCTCACCTTCTTATGAGTGCAGCAGGCATGTTAAACCAGGGCTGACCCTGATATCTTCATTTTTGCTTAACTGCCTTTCAAAAAAAAAAATCTGTTTGTGAGTGAAGTCACACTGGAAGTCCTGGAGGTTAGGAGCACGAAACATATTTTTGGGGGAGGGATGGGGCAGGGCAGTGTATGGGCTACAATTAAACCTGTAACACCTGCCCCCTAGGAAAAAGCCCCGTGTTTACCTCTGCTTGTCATGTGTGTAAGTTCAGGCCCCAATCTGAATGATGTTTCCCCGGAACTAACATTCTCCCTATTCTTGGGCAGGACTTCCTGGCAGCACTAAGTTTCCAGAGGCTGCCATAAAGTCACATGGTGAGCGCCCTTGCAAAGTACAGTGGTCTAGAGGTTGAGTGTCACCTCTTACCTACGGGGGAGACAGGAGACCCGCGAGGCACCTGGGGCTCTGCCATCTTCACTGCCCACAGTTTCTCCCGCTTGAGCGTCACTCAGAGTGCACCGTGCCTGATCACCTGTATAATTCATGAGGGACGCCTTGTGTCTCCCAGCCTGCTGCTCATTTGCAAGAATTATAGGCTTTGACAGGGCTGGCTGTGGGGCAGTCTTCCTTGTCATGGCTACGGTAATTACTATTCCTTTTCTAATTACTTGTCTTATCCACACGGCCCCTTTCAGCTGCCACAGCGAAGGCCTCCCGTCCTCTCAGGCATAGGAAGCCAGGTCACTGCTGCTACCACGCAGGGCTCCAAGATACAGTCCACGCTGAGGCTGCCTTTCTCCCGAATCCTGCTTCCCTCCGCCTACTTTCTTCATTCTCTGCTTTCTGAGCCACGTTCCATTTAGGAAAAAATGAATCCCCCCTCGCCCCCTTTCTTTTAGAGCATCGCCCTGGATGTTAGAGGACAGGGTGTGGCCGGCTGATGCTGCGCGCCATGGCTGTCGCTCCGTGTTGCCTGCTGTGTTCACCTTGGGCGAAGGCAGCTCTCTCCCAACATCCTAACTTGCTTCGAGTCAGGTGGAGACAAATAGCGAAGGGAACATCATATTTAAGAGTCTGAATGTGCTGAGTGGATGCTTTGGAAACTAACCTCAGGCAGAGGTCCTTGGTTCCGGCTTGGTGACTGATGTAGCATTGTCTGCTGTTAATAACTAGGAGATGGAAGAGCCTCCGAGGCCATATTTTTGCCTGTCAACAGGGAATCTCCAATTCTTCAGCTCTTCAGTTTCAGCAGATGAATTTGCCTGCGTCCTCTTCTGGGGCTCCTCTGCCTAGTCCCCGATCTCACGACTCTGCTTAACGGAGTTAAGGAAGGCGTTTGTTTCAGCTTAAGTGTTCATCATCTCCCATTTAAAAGACCATTCTTTAATAACTTTGGAGGAAGTTGACTGATTTTAATGAAAGCCTACCCATTATGAAGGATATTACCACACACTGTAGGTTTTATTTAAATGTAGTCTGTCCCCTTGAAACAAAATGGCAACTGGATAAAAAAAATCTCTGGAGGACCATTTTCTCTAAAAAAACATATAATGGTTTTTAATGGAAATTAGTACATGTTTTGGTAAGGTAAGGCCTTTTCTGAACACTCTAAACCAGCAGTGTCATTTTGGTCTTGCAGCTCCTCACAGGTTGTTTAGCAGTCCCTTCGAAGTCCCCTGCCTCTTGGCTTTTATTTTCATGGACCTTGCAGATGTTAATTCTAGCTGCAGGTTCTCAGGGACAGTCTTTCCTGGTCTCCTCTGCATAGCCAGATCTCTTTGTTGTTCAAAGAACATTACCTGCCCCTTCTCGATGGATGGCTGCGGCTAGTCACATTGTGGTCTCAGTTCTGTTCTTGATCCCCATTCATGACTTGTGCTATGTGGCTTTGTGGTTTCTCCCTTGGAGTGGATCCCCTGACCCACTAGGTGGGGATAAGACAGAGTCAGATCTGAGCCTAGACTGTAGTGGGCAGGGCTAATTCCACATGCCTCTCTTGAGTGTGTATTATTGTCTGACACTGGCTTTACCGTGATTTCATATGAAACAGCCTGGAGCTGATGTGCTGTCTGTGCTCTAGGGTCCACCTTGCCTAGGCATGATGTGGTATGTGTAAGGATGAATGTTACTTTGTCATTATTACTTAATGTATTTATTTTCTATCTGTGTGAATATATTTGTCTGTGTGAGTTTATGTGTACTGCTTGTATGCAGGTGTCTGCGGAGGCCACGGGGTGTCAGACAGCCATGGAACTTCAGTGATGTGGTTGTGAACCACTTGTTAAAGAGAGTGGGCGTGAACCCCGGTCCTCTGCAAGAGCAGGGAATGCTCTTATCCACGGAGCAGTCTTCCCAGTCTTAGATTACTATTTTGAACCACTTAATTTTGGTATAAATTTGTTAGGCAGACTCTTAGAAATGGTAGACACGCTGGTTACCACAGGTGCAGTTTTATATCCATTTCTTATTTATTCCTGTTTTCCAGACTACATACTCAGTTCAACGAGAGTATCTGCCATTATTATTAATTTTTGCATGGTATTTCATGTATCCACTACTAGCCTTGAAGTTGCTGTGTAGCTACGGATGACCTTGACTCTCTGCTCTTCCTGCCTTCCCTTCCTAAGTACTGGGTCTGCAGGTGTGCTCCACTCTTCTGTGTATGTCTGTAATCTTATAATCTTACTAGTATTGCCTCACTGTTGAAGGTGTCAGGATACAAAATGTATTCAATACAATACCTCTAATTTGAAAGAAATAAGATTTAGAGGTAGCTTTTCTTGACCATATAAAGGAAATGTGGTAAGATGTTCATTCCTGCTAAAAAGTTATAGAATGGCGTCAATTGTAGGGAAAATACCCCATCTTCAATTGCTTTTATTATAACTTTTTTCATGTGCATATTTACATGTGTGTATGTAAGCATGTTTGTATGTGTGTGGGAGCACATGTATGTGCAGGGGGGTGCTTGTATGTGTTGTGGTCTGAAGTTGATGTCCATAATTGCTCTCCAGTTTATTGATTTAGACAACAGAGTGGTCTCATAGAATGTGAACTTGCCACCTCTGATTCTGAGTACCTTGTTTCTGCCTCTTGAGTGATGGGATGCCTTCCTGGTTTTCATGGGGATCCAAAACTCTGTTCCTCATGCCTGAATGGCAAGTACTTTATTCACAGAGCCATTTCTTCAGCTCTGTTTCTATCTGTATGCACACAAGCGTGTGTGTGTGTGTGTGTGTGTGTGTGTGTGTGTGCATGTGAGCATTCACGAGTACACTTGTGTGTGCATGCACCGTCTAAGGCACATGGAGGTCAGAGGACCACCTTAATATTGAGACAAGGTCTCTTGTGAGTTGACATTGCTTATGCCAGACTAGCTGTGCATGACCGGGTGTCATTGAACCTTTCCAGCATTCTGCACTTAGACAGTGAAGTTCCCATCTCTGTGAGGATCCTGACAAAAACTTTGCAAGTGAACTGTACTTAACAAAGATTATTGATTGCTAAATGTTCAATATTTTCTTTTTCTTCCAAAAGACTTGAGAAGTTTTATTGAAAAATGATAGACTAGATATCTTCTAGAATTTTCCTAGGACCAAACTGTTCTGACTACTATTAAACAAAACAAACCACGTTCCAGGTTCCTGACAGCACAGGGACCTGGTTCTTAACCCCGTTCCCTGTGGTTCTAACCCCCGCTGTTCGTCACAGTTCTGAATTTTAGACTTCTACCCTTTCAACTGTGGGAGGCAGTGTTTTGATCTAACTTGTACTTGTAAGAACAGGGTTCTTGCTCTTCATATTTGGAGTAAAAATGCTAGTTTTTAAGCTAGCAACCTTATAAATGTCTTTCTCCTGAAAAGTTTCTGCTAATTCTTTGTATCATTTGAGAAAGTAATTTTCCTCTTTACTAACTTTCATGCTTCTTTTTTCTTTACCTTTTGTGGTTGCTTTGACTAATAGTGGATGGGGTGTGTGTGTGTGTGTGTGTGTGTGTGTGTGTGTGTGTGTGTGTTTCATTTTACTTATTTTTACTGTGTTCCCTTTTCAAATTAGGGACTTTGGATATCTGGGGAAAGCAGCATATGGTATTCCCAATTCCATCTACTAATGTGATAAACTACATTAGGTCCTTAATATAGAGCTACTTACAAATCCTGGTTTTAGAAGGCCTCTGTGCATGGTGTTATAAGAGCTGAAGTCATGAATATATGTTTGCTACATCTTTGTGAAATAGGATCCCGTCCCTGTTGAATAAGTTGCCTAGGTTCTGTTTGCTAATGTTTTGTTTGGGTTTTGATGAGTGTAACTGGCTGGAGTTTTTCTTTTCTTTTTTTTTTTTAAACTGTGCTGTTCTCATCCATATTTGCTTTCTGTATCCTCACAGATTGTCTTCTGTCAAATCTACGCATTGAAGGGCTAACCCCCAATGTAACTGTCTGGAGTGGAAGAAATCACTTTTAAAAATGAAATTATGGCTAAATTAAGTTGAAAGGATCAATAGGGTCAATGTCTTTGTAAGAAAGAAACGATGCCCAAAAGGATTTCTCCCCTCCCATCTTGTGCGAAGAGTTTAAGAACCAACCGCCTCTTTTCATGTGGGACACAGCAAGAAGACAGTTATCAAAAAGCCAGGAGGAAACCAACGCTCATGTTAACTTGAGCCTTAGTACTGAGACAGTAAATTTTTCTTATGCAGGTGACCTAGCCATAATATTTTGTTTTTAAGACTGCCTGGGCAGACCACTACAATGTTCCATGAATGGTTGTTGAACTTGAAGCAGTTTGATTTATGTCCAACCCCCACCCCCAGCATCACCATGGTGCACAAATGGTGTGCACTGCACTAGAAACCGTGCTTTGGATTTGGATTTAGCACCATGGAGCGTGACACTGTCTCACGATGCTGGCTGTGTGCACTAGCACCAAGAAGCCACACGGCCACAGGGAGCAAACTCTCCAGTACATCAGATCTCCAAACTAGAGCGTTTGGTTGCCTACGTGAATTTGAGGCTTTTCCAGATCCTGGTGCTGCCAGCTTAGACGAGTCATCAGGGGAACTGTGTTAGAAGCCACAGAGCCCCAGTTCTCGCTTGTCAAGGTATTCAGGGTGTTTCTTTAGGTTCTGGGTCAAAGAGTGCAGATGACATCTATTCTTTATTTCTTAAAGCCATGAGTGGCGTTTATCTGTAGAACACACAGGGCCTGGCTTGTCTATTACACAATGATTTTATATCTTCTGCAAGGCATGATTTCTTCAGATTTTCAATACTTTCTGGATTCATGCTACCCACTTTCTATAGGCTCTCAAATGTGTTAGAGTAAGGTTGACCAAAATTATGTTTTGGGGAGCTAGAAAATGGTTCAGTGGTTAAGAGAACTTCCAGAGGGCCTCAGTTTGGTTCCTAGCCCCCATATGGGACTCTGTGGGCAACCTTAGACATGTGACATATAATTTTACACATGCACATAGACAAAAAGTAAAAGCATTATGTTCCTTTCTGTTTCTGAATTCTGTTTTTGTGGTTATAGTTATGTTTACATTTGTGTTTGTATATGGGGGCTCTGTGTGTGCATGTTTGTGTGCGTGTACTTTGTGACAGGGTCTTACTCTGCAACATAAGCTTGCTTGAAACTCACAGCCAAGCTCAGACTGCCCTGTAATTCACAGCAATCCTCTTGCCTCAGCCTCCGGAGGGGAGTTATTGTAGGTGTATCACCACCCTGCTTCCATGTGCGCTTTTGTTTGGATGGTTCTCCCTGGCTTTCCCTTCAACCGATTGCTCAGGGGCTGATGACCATCTCAGTGGCTCCTGGATTTTCAGTGCTATTCTCCTGTGAGTACTGTTATTCTCTGCCAGTCTCCCCTCCTTGGGACCGTCCCATGCTTTCAGTGCGTGTGTAATGTAAATGCTTTCTTCATTCTTGCCCATCACTGCATAGACTTGAACTCATGGCTTTCCTTCCGAGCACGGCTTTAGTGGTGTCCTGGAGATTTAAATGTACCATGTCTGCATATAGATTTTCTAAACCTTTTGGGATTTTTGACTTTAATTTTCTCTTTCCTTCTAGTTATCAGAGAGGGTTTAAAACTTCCTGGGCAGCGGGGTCAGGGAATGCAGTATGAGCCATCACTACTCTTTCTGAAGAGCTTATGACCTTGCATATATAATAGATTGTTTTCAGACACACACTTCAAAAGTTTGGTCTTTGTTTTCAACTGTGGCACTCAAAGTCAGATCTACTGCGAAGTTGGATCTTCATTAGGCTTCTCGGAAACCTTTTTTTTTTTTAAGTTTTTATGAACTTTTAGTTATTGAGTCATGGATACGCATACATGACACGTATGTACATTGGCATGTGTGTGGTGATCAGAGGATAGGTACAAATGTCTTTCCCCACTGTGCCCCCCTCTTGACCTCTGTATTTCTTATTCTGGACTCACTAATTAACATGGCACGATGCACAAGGGGCCACTGCCCTTCATTATGTGCTAGGAGCGTCAGAGGTTACACAGACGAGGGAGATGCAGCCTGGATTTATGAAGGAGACAGTGCTGGGAGACAGGAGTGGGGAGTCCAGACAGAGCACCTGGAGCTCTGAAAATGACGGAAACTATGTGCAGGGTTTTGAAGAGCAGGTAGGAGTTTGGAGGTCAGAGGTCAGCACTGGGGCATTTTGAGCTAGGCGTATGCATGTGAAGCTGAGTGAGCTGGGCACAGGGAGAAGGCACAGAGCCTGCTCTGCAGACATAGCTCCTCGAGTCTCTCTAGCTCCAAATCAGGGGTTCAGAGTCTCTCGGCGTCAGCCATCTCCACTCAGTTGACTGTGAGAGCATCCTTGTCGGGGGTCATCATCAGTCGCCAGCCCACCTAGCAGCAGAGGAGGATAGCACACCGCTTTTCCATGCCACTCTGCCGGTGGGCTCTCAGCTCTGTGCTTTTACCTGAGAGCTGAAATTGGCACCCATCTCTGTGTGATAGCATTAGGTCAGTGTTTGAACATTAATCAGGGAGTCGGAGGCATTTCTGTGAAAGGATTACAGTGTCTGATACACACTTGCTATACGGAGCTGTTTCATCAAGTGACCCTAGTAAATTACCAAATATTTAACACTGCTGATAAATCAAACAGCGCTCTGTCAGTAGGAAGCGCAGGTATTTAAATAATTAAGGAGTTCTTTCTAGAGCCTCTTCACATGATGGTATTCTAGACTTCAGATCAGTTTTGCACACCCCGCCTCCACATAATATATAGTTATTTCAAATCAGCTTTACTTATCGGGCTCTTTTTAGTAATGTAGCTTCGTCAGCAGAAACCGTGAGGACCAGCAAATGGTGAGTGATGGGCTCAAGTCAGAAGAGAGCTTGAGAGGTGCTCTCCGCTGTGAGACGGATGGGTCTGGAGCCAGAGCTTGAAGCTCTCTGAGTGTAATAGTTTCAGAGAAAAGGTATGTCTGAAAGAGGGGTGAGTGCCCCATCGCTCAAAATCTAGGATTTCACACACTTGTGCCAGGTGCTGCCTGTGGGGTGGGTGCCTGCTCAGGCTGTAGGGAAGGGGAGCAGTTCTTTAATGGAGTCTTGGCTGTGCTTTCTGCTTTCTTCTCACCACTCCTGGCCTCTTACAGCTGGGTCCAGCTGCTTAAGATAGCATGGCAGAAGATACAGAAGCCACTGGGACGGTAGTAGGTTTATGCAGCGTTGCCCACCATGCTCCTCGAGCCGGCATCATCCCCCCGTGAGTGTTCTCAACACCCAAGCACATCATGTCTGTGAGTTGTATGAGTTTGTTAGAGTTGGGGCAGAGTTTTACAAACCAGCTTTTGGTAGCCTGGTAGTCACTGCTCAGTGCACGCTTGGAGGACAGCCATCCCGAGAGGATAGGGTATGGCGCACTCTGGTTTAAATCATTTCTGGTTTGAAGTGCGGGCTTGTGCTGAGTTTGATACAAACCAGTTTCTCTTGTTGGCAGCACATGATATACGAGGTGGCCGAGCTCATGTGTCAGTGGCCCTGATACCTCTCCGGACCTTGAGTGTTTCGAAGAGGTTTGTGGGGGGAAACCTGACTTGCGGTATAAAATGGGGCACCTGAGCTTGGGAGGGCTGGGGCTGCTGCACAGTGTATGCCTGCCTCTGTTTTATTGCTGCATCTTGTCTCTCAGGGAGGCTCTTTAGAGGCTGTTCAACAAAGCTCCACTGTCAGCTAAAAGGCTTTTAGGACTTCATAATCACGCCTCAGTATCTTCTCCTTGTTCTTAAGAAGGGTGAGGAGAGAGAGGGAGAAAGAGAAAAGGAACTTTTCCTTTCCCACCTTTTTTTTTTCTCCTCCCTGAAATCGTTAGCCTTCATGTGAAGTGAAAGGGACTTCAAAACATTGGAAGAAAAGAGCTTGGGAAGCCCAGGGTGTGCTTGGCTCCTGGTAGGTCTGAAGGCTTGATAAAGAGGCATCTTTTGCACTGACAGCTGTTTGCGTGCCAGTTGGTGAAGGCTTTTGATGACAAAGCCACTTAGTTTTCTACAGCTCTCCCTTCCCTTTGTGTGGAGGAGTTAGGAAAACTCTAATAAAACTGCTAAATAATGGGCCAAAAAGTTGGCATTGGTGTTGCTTCTCTTCCCTCTTTCCTGCCCGTGTGTGTGTGTGTGTGTGTGTGTGTGTGTGTGTCTGCATGTGTATGTGCATGTGTATGTGTCTGAGTGTGTCTCTATGTGCATGTGTGTGTGTCTGAGTGTGTCTCTGTGTGCATGTGTGTGTGTGTCTGCATGTGTATGTGCATGTGTATGTGTCTGAGTGTGTCTCTATGTGCATGTGTGTGTGTGTCTGTGTGTGTATGTGTGTATGTGTCTGAGTGTGTCTCTGTGTGCATGTGTGTGTGTGTCTGTGTGTGTGTGTCTGCATGTGTATGTGCATGTGTATGTGTCTGAGTGTGTCTCTATGTGCATGTGTGTGTGTGTGTATGTGTGTGTGTATGTGTCTGAGTGTGTGTCTGTGTGTGTGTATGTGTGTGTGCGTGTCTGTGTGCACGCATGTGTGTGTATGTGTCTGAGTGTGTGTCTGTGTGTGTGTATGTGTGTGTGCGTGTCTGTGTGCACGCATGTGTGTGTGTGTGTGTGTGTGTGTGTGTGTGTGTGCGCAGACCAGAGGTTAGCCTTAGGACTCCTTCCTCCAAAGTAATTTACTTTGCTTTCTTGAGACACTGAGACCCAGGGCTTGCCAATTAGTCTAGACTGGCTGCGCATCCCATCCGAATCCATCCATGTCTCCCCACCACCAGTGCTGGGATTCTAAGAGTGTTACCCATCACACCTAGCTTTCTGTGTGGGTGCTGGGGCTCCAGTTCAGGTCCTCATGCTTGTGCAACAAACACTTTGCTGGCTGAGCCATTTCTCCAGATTCCTGCCCATTGGGTTTTGAGACTCATTTTGCCAGGCATTAAGTAAGTCTGTGGCGGGGGTGGGGTCGGTGGTGGGTGGTGGGTGGTGGGTGGTGGGTGGGTAGGGTGGGGAGTGGGGTGGCAAGTGTCTTGCCATCCCCCTCCTTGTGGTTTTGGGATGTACTGATATTTAAATGTCTATATCTAGCAGCCAACTTTTCTTCCAGCCAAACAGAAATTTCAGTGGGTGGCAGAACACTGGTTGAAAGTACATGTAGAGTGGAGGCTCTTCCTTGATGCTGAACACGAGCCTCTCTGTTACCTGGAACTGTTTACAAGGCCCCAGGGCTGCCAAGTATAAGGTAACCGAGTAAGTGGTCTCTAAAAGGCCCGCAAGGAGGCTCGTGTACTGGATTTCATAAGGATGTATAGAAATAGCCATCTTCTTCTTTTATAGGGATAATGGTAAAATTGCAAGGAAGCTTAGGGTTTTCTGCTAATGGCCCCACTAGTTGGCCTTTGCAGCTGTTGGAGAAAGCTCCTGTCACTGTATACTTGAGGCTACTGATCATTAAGATTTGGATAAGAGAGGAAACAGCTTACTATGCGGTTTGCACCTTTTTTTTTTTTTTATAATGGCGGACAGGTAGGGTTATATGACGTGTGCTGAAGTGGCCTCCAATCTCCTCACTTGTGTCTTCTTCCATTGCAGGGGAAGAATAAGTCTCCTAACTTACACTCCATGGTTCTTCTCTCCATTCCTTGGTCCCACAAAGAATTGGTAGCTTAACTGGGGCCGTCATTAGTGTTTCAAGAGACCTGAGCTCAGAGACATTCTACTAAAAAGGATACTCACAAAAAAAAAAAAAAAAAAAAGCTGACTATGGTAGTGTGCACTTGTACTTCAAGTGCTGGGGAGGCAGAGGTAGGCAGGTCCCTGAGCCAATGTAGCTTGACCTCTTTGGTAAATTCTAAGCCAGTGAGAGACCCTGACTCAAATAGAAAGTTGTATGACGTCAGAGGAAAGACATCTGAGATAGCTTTCTATTCTTCACATGCATACGCATACGTATGTGTATATTAAGTGTGGACCTGTATACTTGAACACACACGTACACACACACACACTTACACACACACACACACACACACACACACACACACACAAGCTAGAGGAGGGAAGGGATCCTCATGGGGAAGCAAGAAAAAAAATGCACGAAGCCTTGCAGTGTTGGTGTACACCTTTCATTCCAGCACTCAGGAAGCAGAAGCAGGTGGATCTCTGAATTCAAGCTCAGCCTCATTTACAGAGCTAGTTCCAGGACAGCCAGGGCTACACAGAGAAACCCTGGCTCAACCTCCAGCCCCCTAAAGAAATGCATGAGCTAACCTGGTGCTGAGAGCACAGTCACTCTGCAAATGAATGTAACAATGGATGATCAGAAGAGCAGCAGCCTTTATTTGCTTTTACCACAGGTCAGGTTCCCATGCTAAGCACTTAATAAGAGTCCTCATCCAACACTCACAACAATCCAGTGGTGTAGAGGAAAGTAATAATAATGACGGCAATTACCACGCCTGCTCATCTCGGAGCATCTCATTTACATATCACAGTGATCCCATGAGCCAAGTACTATCTCTCATCTTCCCACTTGCTAGGGGAAGAAACAGAGGCTTAGAGATGCTACAGAACTTGTGCGAGGCGCTGGGAGGGGACTCGGTCATCCGGTATCAGAGGCTGGGCTCATGTCTGCCTTTTGTGATCTCATGTAAGTAGTTAAGCACTGGGATTCCATCGTGGGCCTTTCATAAGTGTGGAACTGAGGGTTGTGGCCGGGTAGGTGTGCACACTTAACCATTCATTTATGCTCGCACAGTCAGCTGCTGAGTGCTTTGCAGGTGAGCCTCTGGCTGTTAGTGCTAGAATGTGAAATGTCTTTGAAAATGTTTACTTCACATTTCATTTTAATCTTATTGCCTTAGGAGACAGGCCCTGTGGCCCTAACTGAAGTCATTATGAAGTCCAGGATGACCTTGGACTTTGAATCCTCCTGTCTCTGCTTCCCAAGCACTAGGATTACATTGCCATAGGATTACTATGGATGGACCCAGGATGCCAGGCACACCAGATCAGCACTCACACACTGATCTGCTTCTCCGGCCCGAC
The DNA here is from genome assembly GCF_021556685.1 of Rattus norvegicus. Taxonomy (NCBI): domain Eukaryota; kingdom Metazoa; phylum Chordata; class Mammalia; order Rodentia; family Muridae; genus Rattus; species Rattus norvegicus. The sequence goes on along the minus strand of NC_141548.1, from coordinate 2,235,012 downwards.
ACATCACCTTCATTACCTAGTACATGTCCACCTCTGCCTGGCGATTGATGGTCAAGTAATGTGAACTCATTTAGTATAATTCTAAGCAGAACGTTTTTGGGAAGGTCAGAATAATCAGATGATTTGAGAATGGTAGGACTGACTGAGTTCATGGGGATGGGCAATTAACCCCTGGTTTTAGACTGGAAGCACTCAGGCCCTTTAGGGAGACCTGGAATTGTTGGTCTGGGACCTTTGGATAATGATGCTTGGACTGGAACTAGATTTTTCAGAATTCCTTTCTACTGATCTGGTAAGCTTTTTCCCCATGTGAGCTCATTGCTCAATACTAACCTGTGAAGCCCAAAAGAAATAGTTTTAATTTTTATATATGACTAGTGTGTGTGTGTGCATGTGTATGTGTGTGTGTGTGTGTGTGTGTGTGTGTGTGTGAGTGTGTGTGTGCATATGGAAGTTGGAGGACAACCTTTGGGTGTGTCAGTTTTCTCCCTTTTCACCACGTGGGTTCTGGGTATTAAACTTGGATTGTCAAGATTGGCAGCAAGTCCTCCTCCTACTGAACCAGCTTGCCATCCTGAAACTGGGTTTTAGTTGTTTATTTTGAGGAGCAGTCCTGATCATTATCCACTGACAGTATGGCTGGTCTGTAGTTGACTGTGCCATGGTATTTCTAGACTCCCGTAGGTTTAGTTTCCACATGGCTTGTGGAAGTGACGTCTCCCGTCAGATTCCTTGTGTCAGGAGCACAGTAAATTTTTTACTCTGACACAAAGAATATTTTTGTTGTTTTACTGACCTGCTATGCTTAAGGAATTAAACTGACTTATTGACTAGTGCCAGGAGGTAAGGGGAACCAGAATTATTAATAGAAGCGTGTCTTCTTTGAAGTTTGGGTTTGCTTATATTTTTAGAAGAATTTTGCTTCCTGACTTGGAAGAGCACTCGCTGGTCACAGGCCTTTTAGTTTGTAGCTTCTTGTCATTAAACCAGGTGTGTTGTAATAGTTCCCAACTGTCTTCAGATGTTGGCCATCTAGCTCCATATCGTAAGGAAATTATCTGTCACCTAGACACTCAGAATTGAATTAGTTATGACTTCCACCCTGACCCCGTAGGCAGGGTTGTGCAGGGAGGTGATCTTTCCTGATGTCTTATAGAAAATCAATCCTGGCCCCTGGCGCTGGCTAGTTGCTGGAATGGGAAACTTGTCCCCTGCTGCATGGTCTTCACTTCCAATTTTTTTTCTTCGTCCTTTGTTCTGCATTTCTGTCTCTGGACTGGTTAGAGCAATCACCAGGGCCAGGAGTCATACCTGGTGTGACGAACACAGAGACTCTTCCGTGAAGAAAGGGTCCCAGGTTGAGTGAGAAATGCCTTGCCTGTGGCTTTTCTTGCATAGCCTGTTTTGTTTATAAAGTGTTCGCCACCAGAAACACAGGTACTTGCCCTTTGGTCTGAGTAACAACAGCATGTGGACAGATGTGGAGACTGATTTGGGGGTTTGCTGTTGTCTCTTCTACAGTTTCCTTGCTTGTGCCTCAGAATACTATTCTCAACTATAATTTTAATATCTGAAACTCTTTCACCTCATAAAACCTTGTAAACTCACCTAAGAGACCAAGGCATGTAAGAAAAATCTGCATCAACCACGGTGAGCCTAGGACAAATATCCTTACTATATAAATAGTTATTCCAAAATATGAACATTACCATCCTGATGGGGGGAGGACTTGCATTTTTAGTGCCTTGGGAGCATACATTCAAGATACAACGCTGAGCATGCCAGCAGGCCCAGAACACAGCACAGTTAGAATCGTTAGTCCATGTGCACTCAAGAAAGGCCTGAAGCGTCCAGTTCTGCCTTCCTTACATCTGTCAGGAGGGCCTACAAGGCATTCCTCCCCAGCCATGTGACCATGGTGCCTTGGGCTTTGCCATGCCAGCCAACTGACCCTGCTACTGAACGTTTAATAGGGATAAATTCACACGTGAATTCATAATCCCCTATCTAGGCTAAGTTCGCTGGGTAACAAGCTTGCAACAAAGCAAAGCTCGCATCTCGTCCTGATACTCTGACCCCACCTCACATCTCTCCTCCTAACCTTTCTACACCTCCCGGGCTGATGCCTAAAGGCATGTACCCCGTCTGTAGACCTCGCTGGCCTGTGCTCTGTTAAATGCAGCGTGATCTGTGTTTTTAATAAGTCGTTCCCGTCACCGCCAGTGTGCACATTGAGCTATTTAAGAAAGAGAATGGCGTACGTGAGGCAGGGGAGTGTCTGGGGGTGCGAGAAAAGAAAACAAGGATTGGTTCTTCTGTTATCCCTTCACTTTGAGCCTCATTCCCTTTTATGTAGCGCGACTTTTCCTACGAATCCACCAGCAAAGCCACAGCCTAAGTTCTGAAGATTAAGCATCACAATTTGCTTTCTCTCTAATGCTTTTATTACTTTCCGATCCCTTTCTTCCCCTTGGTGTGGGTTGCGTTAACATTATCTACATATGTCTATAAATACTGAAAATATTTTTGATACAATGTGCATTTAATCAACTTTTTGTTACTGTTACACCGTGTGTGGAGGGAAATAGTTTCTGTCTTAATGTTCTATTGAAGTGCCTTCGGAGTGATGATATCATAATCACTTTAATACATTTAAAAGCTTCAAGGCTTAGCATTTATTGAACAAAGCTCATTGAAGGAATATAACGGATGTCTTGAGGCTTTCCGCTGCTGTAAAAAAGGACAGTATTGTTCATGGCCTCGGTAAAAGAAAATCTGAATTTTTATTTTACTTTGCGGCACATTGCAATTATATTTCAAAAGCTCTTCAAGCGAGCCTAACAAAGGGACTGTTTTTATGAATTGTTATAATTGCAGATTTTAGGGCCGACTGCTGTGAGCTTAACATTAATAATGGACAGCAATTTAAAACTTTATCACTAAAGTCTACCCTGTGAGAATGGAAAAGATGACTCCCCATGCCCACTTGTCTTGGAACAAATCCTTCCAAATTGGGGAGTGAGAAGGAAATGTTTTTATTCCTGAGAATCTAGTGGGAGGTGGCTTTATTTGGGAGGGGGGCTCCTTGGAGGCCAGGAGAAGGGAGAGAGAAGCAGGATGGCCAAATTCGTATGAGGGAAAGGGAAGTCAATTTGACTGAAGCCACAAGACTCCTTTCCCCACTCATGAATCTTTTGTGGATCAAAAGATTTCTGCTCAGAGAGACACCAGACCGATATAAAGGCAGGTTTCAGAGTCACCCTCTAAAGAGTGTGATAGACAAGCCAGTCCTGTTGCAGGTGTGATGGGCTAAAGTCATTAATGGGGCTGGAGAGATGGCTCAGTGGTTAAGAGTGCATGTCACCTTTGCAGAGGATCTGAATTCAGTACCCACGTTAGGGCAGCTCACAACTGCATATGGCTTCAGGCTCCAAAGCGTCTGACACCCTCTTCTGGACAGGCACCTACATCATGTGCACATACCCCACCCCCACAATACATGCATAGATTTAAAAATAAATCTTTAAAAACAATGTATGCATGCACTCACGCAGAGGACCCTGGTTCAGTGCTCAGTGCCTGCATTTGACAGCTCAAAACTGCCTAGAATTCTAGCTCCTGGGGGATTTGATACCTTTGGCCTCTGAGCTTGTGTGTGTGTGTGTGTGTGTGTGTGTGTGTGTGTGTGTGTGTACTCAGACAGACAGACACACGTTTAATTTTAAAATTTAAACATAAATCTTAGAAAAAAAATAGATGGCTTGGTATCTCCCAGACCCTGGGCCTCACCACTATCCTTCCTTTACCACAGGCCTTACCCAGAAGTGCCTGCCTGGTCTTGTACTGCATTTCAGAAAAGTGTCTTTATCCTACTCAGAGATCACCAGGGAGAAAAGTGCTTGCGAAGACCGTCACCATTTCCCATTTCTCATCCCCGGGGTCTCATTAGCCAGCTCCTAGCCTCTTGAGAACCTGACTGGCTTGCTAGAAATGTCCTTGTGTAAAGCTGCGGCCCCTGAAGTTTCCTTCCTGGAGAGTAGGCAACACCAAGGAGTTCACTTACTTTGGAGTGCGGATGGCTGAGGCCTAATTAATGATGAAGCCATGCTTCTTTCTAGATGTAATGCCCCAAACAGGTTAAGTTTGACTTGGACAGGATTGCCTTTTTCTGTCCCTTTGAAACAGGGAGGTATGGAGAATATTTCTTCTAGGAACCAATTGAGAGAATTTAGGATTTGACTGTCCTTCAAAGGCCTGTGTTCCAGAAGCTTCAGTCTGTGCTTCTATTGTAGGTAGAGGAACCTTTAAGAGGTGGAACCTAGTATAAGGACATTAGGTCTCTGGGGCTGTGCCCTTTACGTGGCTGTGAAGGACTCTGGCCACACCTTTTTCTTGCTCAGCTTCTCACACAGCGCTGGGGTTATTATAGACGTGTCACCATGGTTGGCTTTAACTTTTCGTGCCGTAATCAAGAGGTCAGGGTAGAGCAGACCTTTTCAGAGCACCAGCTTCTCTAATACCTCCCTGGTGATGCCTTTATGTATCTTGCCTCTCAGAGGAAAAGTTGACCAAAGAGCTGGCAGCTCAGCTTTTGGAGGCCTCTGAACTGGCATTTTAACATTTCGCAGGATCAAGACTTCACTCCTTTCCAGCTTTCTCCCTCTGTCTCCCGCCTACAGCCTTGTGGGCCAGAGGGCAGCCCCCCACCAGCCTCCAAGGGCTCCCTACCTCATAGAAATGCCTAGAATACAGATAGTAAGGTCAACAGTTTGACTCGTGTGCAGACTCACTTGAAAGAATTCTCTGGGTAGCAGATGAAGGCAGCCTTTGGGCAGCTGTTCATTATACCACGGGCCACTGTAAACCTAAGGAACATGCGTGCTGGGTCCTAGGACTCCGGGGTGTAGGTCTCTCTCTGTGTGTCTCACTGAGGTGGTTTGGGGAAGGCTATGGAGGGACATGCTATTCTGTTCCTTACTGTACCAATTCAGCCATTGTCTGTCCTTTGCAAGAATGGAGGTTTCCAAATCAGAAACTGGGCCATGTAATCCTGTGAGTCTTCAACCCAAAGTCTCTGTAGACTGGAATCCTTCTCTTTCTGGGTCACTTTGAGTCTTTTTAGGGCTTATGGAGCAGATTATATGTGACCTGCAGGATTTTACAAAGCTCTGGGAGTCATCACACTAGTAGCTGGAGTGCTTCTTAGAAAAGCTGTGAAGAAAATGAATGTTGGAGACCTGTGTGGTATGACTTTGGAGAGATATTTGAGACTTAGCTTTTTCTAATGTACAAAACAAGGCTGTGCAACAATGGAAGATGAAGTTAAGTGAAAACTGTCCAATAAACTCATTTCTTTTATTTAATTTATTGTACTAAGTGCTTGATAAATAGTTTCATGCACTGGCTTCATCAAAAGCTTAGAGACATTGGAGTTGTGGGAGATGACTCAGTTGGTAAAGTGCTAGCAATGCAAACTCAAGGATCTGAGTTCGATTCTCTGGTGCTCACTCTGCCAGTGTTTAGCCATGTTTGGTAATAACATCTGTAATTCAACACTGGCAGAGGCTGAAATAGGCAGATCTCAGGTCTTTTTGGACAGCAAGTCTGGCTGTAAAGGCAAGCCCCAGGTTCCGTGAGAGACCCTGTCTCAAAAAGGAAGACAGAGATGTGGTTGAGGAAGATGTCACCTTCTGATGTGAAATCACATCTGCACACACACGCACCCACCCATCTTTAAGATATCCTTTATGCTGTTGTACTCTTAGTTTTAGTTTATTGTGAATAACGCTGACCCTTTTGCAAACAGCTTGAGATGCTATTCAGCCTCCCGGATGTCTAGATTCTTGATTAGCCTTCTACATGCGAGGCTATACCCTGAAGAGATACTTGTTAACTAGAAACAGACGTTTTCCAAATGGAGGCATGACCTAGCCTACTTGTGAAATACTGTTTAAGAAGTCTTCTAGGGCCCTTCCTGGGACATATGCCTCTGTGGCAATTGTAAATCTGAGAGGAACTAAGGATCCTTGTCTCAAGACAGGCACATCTGCACACATGTAAGCTTTTCATTAGCTTCCTGTGGCCTAAGGGTCCACTTCCTGCCTTCCCTGTAGGAGTCCTTGGGTAAGAATCCCTGGTCCTAGCCCCAGCCAGGATGGAGAGATTGGTGGGAAGTGGGAAGGAGAAGAGGAGGGAAGACTTGGAGGGGGAGGGTGACAGCAAGAGTGGCCACACCCAGGTTCCAGGGGATACAGTACATCTTGGCAGGAAAGGCATGGCAACAGGGGAGGAGGCAGCTGGCCATGTGGCATCCTGAGTCAGGAAGCAGAGAAACATGATAGATGCTAAACTTGCTTTCTCTTCTTATCAGCCGAGAACCCTAGCCCCTGGAAAGGCACCTCCTACATTTAAGTTGGGATTCCTCGTCTCAATTGACCTTTTCTAGACAGTCCCTCACAGACTCATCCATAGATCTGTTTCCATGGTGATTCTAAATTCCATCACGTTGATAATCAAAGACTGACCATCTCCAGTATGTACCATAGTAAGCTGCAGAGATCAATATCTTAATCTGTGGGTCATGAACTTTTTGTGGTCCAATGACCCTTTAGGGGCCATCTGAAGATCATTGGAAAATACAGATATTTACATTAAAATATAAGAGTAGCAAAATTACAGTTTTGAAATAGTAACAAAACATTTTTATGGTTGGGGTTCACCACAATATGAGGAACTTCATTAAAGGGTAGTACCATTAGGAAGGTTGAGAACCACTGCTCTAAAAGGTCCACATGCGTGGTACTTTCTGGAGCTCGGTGTTGATTGTTTTGTTTATATTTTTCTTTAAAAATTTTTTATTTATTATTTTATAGGTATTGGTGTTTTGAGCAGTGCCTGGAGAGGCCAGGAAGAGGGTATTGTGTCCCTAGGAACTGTAGTTACAAATGTTTGTGAGTTACCATGTAGGTGCTAGGAGTGGGTAACGGGAATTGAACCCGGGTGGTGCAGAACAGCAGCCTGTGCTTCTTCTATGGAATTATCTCTCCAGTCTATTTATCTACTTACTTGTTTGTTTGCTTGTGGGATGCACAAGCCCTAGATATACCTTTCTTTTTCTTTTTCTTGGTGGAGAGGGGGGTAGTTGATAAGTGTTGGCATCTGTACAATTCAACAGAAAAGTTCTCTCTGCTCCTTCCCGGTTAATCCCTTCTCTCCAGGGTCTACCTGCTCCTCCCCAACCCCTTCTCATGGTAACTTAATTTGGACAGTCTCAGAACTTTGTCTACTGTGGGTCACTGGGTATGTGGTTTTCGTTGGTGTGAGGTCTTCTCACCTGTGACTTGTTTCTCCTTTCCGTTGAGCTCATCCGGTAATGTATGGGCCTTGATTTGTTCTTTTCCTACCGAGTCTCAGCTAGGGTCCAGGTTGTGGTTGCTAGATTGCCGTGTGTATGCTCAGAAGCCTCTGGGAATATATTTGCACTTCTCTTGATTCAATACCTGGAGGTGGGGTTTTGGACTTACTTGTGCATTTTGTTTTAGGAGAATTTGCCAGATCTTTTGACAAAGTGACCTTTCCTTTTCTTGTCTACCAGCTGGCACTGAGAGTTCTGCTTGGTCTAGATCCTCACCAACATTTGGTGTTGTAAGTCTTTTTAATCATGGCTGTTTACTTTTGGGTGTGTAAGGGTGCCTCATTGAGTTTGCCTGTAGCCTGGGGCTTCAGTATGGCCTTCCCTGGCTCCCTTAGTTCTTTGAGTTCAGAGGCGTCCTCTGTATTCTTGGGAAGTGTGCGAGTTGCTAGTGAAATATTATGGGGCTATAAAACTTTCCGCAACCCTCTTTAACCCCTTTAAGTCCTGCAGGGCACTGGAATATTTGAGAGACGTTCTGAGTCTGAAAGATACCCAGGCTCACTCTGAGTTGCTGCGACTGCAGCATGAGTGCTAGGGACTGGCAGCTGTCACAGGCTGCTCTAGTTCTGACTGAGCTCTGCGTAGTGCATGCTTGCACATGCGTGTGCAAGAGTGCATGTGTGTGGTATGTGCAAGAGTGCATGTGTGTGTACAAGAGCACATGTGTGTGTGTGCAAGAGTGCATGTGTGCAAGTGTGTGTGATGTGTGCAAGAGTGTATGTGTGGGTGTATGTGCACGTGTGTGTGGTGTATACAGGAATGCATGTGTGTGCATGTGCAGGTATTCAGGTGTGTGTGTGGTATGTTCTTGAGTGGATTCTTGTGCACACATGCATACACGTGCGTGCTGTGCTCTCCCTGGCACTCACAGCCCTGCGTGAGTCAGCAGCTGAGTTTCACATCCAGCCCTGTGTCACCACATTATCAGAGATGTGAGGAAACTGGATGGAGTTCAGAGAGGAGCAGCAAGCACGATTAAAGGGCTTGGAGGGATTAAGGGATTGATTTATGAGGAAAGATGAAAAGAACTTAATGGGCGCTGCTTGGCTAAGTGGGTACATGATAACAGCCTGCAAATATCTGAAGGGGATAAACACCGGAGAGGGAGAGGAATTAGTGCAGGGTGAGGAAACTGATCCAGGAATAATGGAGGGAATTAACAGGCGGGAAGATGGCGCTGGCCCAGCTTTAGCAAGGGTGTGGCTCAGGGGAGGCTTCTTCCCTTTGAGAGGCCTAAGGAAGATGAACCATAGAAGTTCTGTGGGCTCTTCATCTTTAGCAGGAGGGTAAGGGGGGAGGGCGACGAGTGCCAGCCATGTCTGGGACCTGTGTGTGTGTGTGTGTGTGTGTGTGTGTGTGTGTGTGTGTGTGTGTATGTGTGTATTGGTATGTTGGCCCAGGCTGGAACTTGAAGTGGAGAAGGGTATGTGCTGTGGGATCTAGATGCTTCCTCCGTTCCTCCTCCTGGATTGAGGAGCTGGCAGGTTGGGTTGGTTTGGGCTTTTGCTCCTCACCTTGCTTGAGCAGTGACTTCTCTATATCATGTGTCTTAAGTCCCAATCATCTTCCTGTCACACCCCCAAACCCCTCACTTCTAACAGGAAGCTATCATTGGCGTGATGGTGGAGTCTCTCTCTCACAGCCTGTGTGAGAGCCGTAGCCTTGGCATATAGAGTGTAGACGGAGAAGAGGGTGGAGAAGTCAATCTGCATGGAGACAGAATCGGGCTCCATTCTTCCAGGAGGCTTCTCTTTTCTTTTTCAGAAAGCCTAGAGGACTGTGCCTTGCTACACAGCCGAGTTTCAGGTTACATGAAATGCTGTGTTGTTCACAGTGCTTAGGAGAGTGTCTGGTAAAGAAGAAATTCACCTGTGGTGAAAGTCATAGCCAGGACAACTCTGAATATCACTGTCCTGGAGCTGAGATCTGGTGGAGGGCCTTCCTGAGCAGGGCTCAGAGTGGAAGCCTTCTAGGACAGCTTGTGATGGGGTTCCTGGGCTCATAACAGCTTTGGGGCAGCATGGGTGAAGGCAAACTCCCTCTTGGAGAAGATGGTAAAGGGGACCACTGTTTATCCTATGAGGTACCAGAGGCAGCCAGACCCAAGAAACTGGGTCTCCAGCCTAGTCCAAAAAAAGACCATTGAGCAGAGAGTCAGGGTTTCTTGGCCACCTTCATATTCCTTGGTGGTTTAAAAAAAAAAAAAAAACAAGAGGGGAGTAGCTGGGGCATGGCTCAGTGAGGAAAAGTGTTTGTCTTGAAAGCATGAGGACCTGCCTTTGATGCTGAGAACCCCAGGGGAAAAGCTGTGTGTGGAGGTGCACAACTGAAACCCCAGGCTATAGCACTTTTGGTTTAATGATGTGTTCTGTGGCATCTTAGCACAAACTAAGTCCAAGGCTTATGAGTAAGTTAAGGGCTGGACACTGTCCTGACAGGCCATTCTCAGCCCCTTGGCAGAGTCTTCAAGTGATTTCCAGGCCTCTGTGGAACAAACACACTTGGGCCCTTAAAGCCAGGCGTGGGCTCACCTTTGTTAAATGTGTCATGAGGACCCGCTAATCACAGCCCCGTGGTATTTTCACAAGCAGTATGGGATTACTTTCCTTCCACTTCAGATGAGAAAAACCAGGCTGGGAGGTTGCACCTGAGTTTCATAGCTGTGGAGAGACCAGAGATTTTCGTGATTTCTTTTAGCTCTGAAAGTGTCCCCAGTAGGTTCTCGGGGGACATGACGGAGGGTGTCAGGGAAATAGTGGGCTGTGGGAATGGCTCTGTTCACTAGGGTCGCCTTCCTCACACACAGAATGAGACTACACTGCACCCCAGCAGGCAGCGTCTCTTGTGGCTTCTGTTTTCTCTGTATCAAGCAAGACCTAGATTTTCCCATGGCAGATACCTGCCCTCCCTGACCTGTCTCTAGGAACACAAGTCTAGTTTTTTACCCAGCTGACCTGTGGCTTCCAGGGGTAGGGAGGGGCTTTAGACATTCACAGCTTCAGGTACTGTTCTGTTGAGAATACTTTAAAAAATTCTCTTCTACCTATCAGCCCAGTAGGAGTCAGTGTACAGCTTAGTCTTTTTAGAACATTCCACAGTTCTGGAAGAAACCGAACAATTCATCCATTGAAACAAGCCTTTTTTAACTGGCGGTCTCGGGCAAGGGAACCAGTGAGCATTTGTCCCATTGATTGGAATTCCTGTTTATCTCTCACAAGCGCAATGCTCCTCGCTTCCCCCCTTGGCAAATGTGTGTGGGTTTAAAAAAATTATGTTTTGGTTGGGGATTTAGCTCAGTGGTAGAACACTTGCCTAGGAAGCGCAAGGCCCTGGGTTCGGTCCCCAGCTCCGGAAAAAAAAAATTATGTTTTTCTTTTCTTATTAATCACTGGCCTAATAAGTCCATAAAAGGAGAGGGCTCCCCGTGTCTCGCTTATTCCAAGAGAGGCCAGAAGCCTACCGAAATGAGATGAGCAGATCACAGCCCAGGGCCCATGTGTGGATACCCACCAGGACCTTTCCACGCTGACTGCTTTCTTTGGTGAGATCTCCACCTTTCTTTTCTTATTGCAGGTTTGACTCAGTCATCGGATGGAGGGAGTAAATACGAGCTAGCACTAACCAGGAAGGTAGTCTGCTATCCAAGGAGGGATCACCAACCCAGGTCTCCATGAACCTGCTGGAACCTGGTGTCCCCTTTAACAAATTGCTTTGAATGTCAGACCCCAGGTCTCCTGAACCCACTTTCTGCTGTCTTAGAGCTGATTGGCTCTAAGCTGGTGGCTAAGGACTCCGGGGTTCCTGTGACTTTCTCTCCTCTCTCTTCTCCTTTTCCTTTTCCTTCTTTTCCTTCTTCGAGTCTTTTCCTTCTTCGAGTGGATGGAAGTAGGCGCTTTCCACTGCTTTAGCCCAGACATCATGGGCCATTCCTACTTCCACCAGGAAGAGTCAGTTATTTGGCCTGAGGTGTTGGGGTAAAGCCACCTGCTTGTCTAGAAAGCTGAGTGGGACACAAAGGTGGTGCTCCATGGTGTCTGCGAAACTCCACACAGGTGCTATGCTTCACCAGCTCTGTGTGTTGTTGGTCTAGTGAACAAGTGAGAGCCTTTATTGGATTTGCAAGTCATATTTTAAAATAATCTGACTTGCATCCGTGAATCAGCATTTTGGGCCCCTGTTCATTCTTCTGAAGAGAAGTGAAGCCATAATGTTTCTTTGGGAAGGACTGGGTTCAGGGATCTCACTAGAGGAATGGCTGCTGTCAAGTTCAGTCCTCATTTAGTCTCAGCACTGATGACTGGGAGAGCTGCTTGGTGCAAGTGCTGGTATAATTTTCCTTTTGTTTCTTCTGAATGGCCCAGAGGCTTTCCCCAGGATGTTCTGGGTATTTCCTTCCTCTTTTTATTCTAGTTGACACAGGCTTATCCATTTTCAGTCTCAGAGTCCTCACAGGGATGCCACCTCTTTCCTATGAGGAGGCATGCCCCTATGCATCCTACATCATCTATTGCCTATGTTGACCTCTGGCCTCCAGATGTTCATGTATCCCCCTCACACCCCCAGCTGCCATATAGCTACACACACTTGAGCACATCCCTTTCTTCTCTGAAGTACAGAAGCCAGAATGGGGCTGCTTCCCTCAGGGAAAGCATGTTTAAGAGGAGGTTGCTCACTCTTTGTCCACAACCAGCAGCTACATTTGTTGTTCTTTAAAAACACAATTTGTCCCTTGAGCAGGAAGCCAGCTGTCTTTTAGGGAGGCTGTCAGAAGCCAGGACACATTATCTGTGGTGATTTTTGGAGCTGAGACTGATTAAGTGGTCATGGCTGCAGGTGCCTTAGCACCAGGAGAGGAAACAAACATGGCACCGGGGAGGGGGTGTAAATGACACCAGGTCCTTGGATAAAGATATGTGGGGATCTTTGTCACAGCCCCACAGCCCAGCCTGTTGTTTCCTATTTGCTCGGGAATCTGAGGTGTTCTTTTGCCCCTCTCTCTAATGAAATGCTAGTGTTATAAACTGTGACTTTTGGTTCCTAGGGGGCCACCATCTCTTTGTCACCTTGCTGTCTGGGCTGAATGGTAACTCAGTGTGTCAACTTCCTGTTTGCCTCACAGTGGCTTTCTATGAGGTCCCTGGCAGTGATACCCAGTTTTTCTGGGATTGCTTTTCCTGTCACAGGAGACTCATGGGGATGTGCATAGCCACGGTTGCATGGTTGGGAAATTGCCCCTTGGTGCAGAAGACACTGAAGGGGTAGAGTTGACAGGGTACCCAACATTTAGTCACAAGGGCCTTTGCTTCCCATGTAGAGCTCAGCAGTCTGGGATAGAAACCAGGGAAGGCTGTCAAAACTATTAGAACCCATCCATTCCCTCATTCTGGGCTCATTATAAATCATGTATTTGCTGACCACATCCATGAGCCATGCATCATGTTGGATGCTGGGCATTGCATAGTGGGCAGTATTATCCATAGCAAGTATTATCCCTAGTATTACCAAGCCTGCAGTCTAGAGGGCTGCTGCTGGTCAAATAAATGTCCAGTTCAACTTCAGATTCATTGCCTGATAGAAAAGAACGTACTTGGCTGATTAATAAGTGAACATTATGAGCCAGTGTCATGAGCATGAGGGTGTTATTAGGAGCAGACAGAGGAGTCTTCCTTAAGTGAGTGGTACTTGGGTAAAAACCTTGTCTTGATTTTTTTTGTTGCTGTGATAAGACACCCTGACAGTGGCAACTCAGGGAAGGAAGGAAGTAAGGGAGGGAGGAAGGGAGGGAGGATTTGTGTTGGCTCGCACTTTAAGGGTATAGTCCATCATGAAAGGGTAGGTAGGCATGGAGTCCCCACTTGGAAGCCCCTTTGTACCCCAGATAATCTGTGTGCTGTGTTGATCTCTGACTTTCAGATGTACACATGCACCCACCCACTTCCCTACAGCCACACATACATGAACACTCCATGTTTCCCTCTAACGGGAGCTTGAGACAGCTGGTCACGTTGCATCCATAGTCAGGAAGCAGGGAGAGTCAAATGCTTTTGCTCAGCTGGCTTTCTCCCTTTTAACGTAGCCACCTACATTCAGGGTGGATCTTCTATGAGTCTGTCGTAGATATTCCTTTACAGACATCTACTCTAGCTAATCCCTCACAAGCACGCTCGTGGATATTTCTGTATCAAAACCCCAAAGACAAATAGGACTTAACTACAAAACAAGAGAAGGAGAAATAATCTAAGCCATAGGCATAGCATGTGCAAAGGTCCTGGGGTGGGAGAAAATGTGGTAGGAATCAAAGACCATTTGAGGTTGTATATAATGTGTTGTAGGGGAGGCAGGTATAGTGCGATTCTGCTGAACCTTATACGATGTATTAAAGATGTTTATTGTTGCTTTAAGGACAATGGGAAGCCCTTGGGAGTTTTAATCTGTGGACACAACCAGATTTGGTCTAGAAAAGGGATCACTCTGGCCAGTGTAAATAATAGATCTGAGGAGGCCAGAATAGGTATTGGTGGGTCACATACTTGGCTAATACAGAAAAACAGAATGGGAAGGAAACACTAATATCAGATGAATTTGGTGTGCTTATAGAGAAAAGAGGAGGAAAAGCCCAGGATAATTTGATGTGGTTTGAATACTATGTAAACTAAGGCTATTTCAGTTTCTGTGCAACTCTGGCTGTTAAGAAAGACTCAAAAATGACAAATGGAGGGGAACAAGGTGCTCCCTCCACCATAGCTGAGGAGAACTGCCCTGAGCCTGCGGAGTACTTCCGGGGTGCATATTCCACAAGCCTTCCCTTTTCATGGCTTGGGCATCTCTACACTATTGTCCTTACCTATGGGTTATAGTTGGCTCAGCATGGTGTCCGGATTATAGATTCTTCCCTTCAAAGCCGTCACCAATCTTATCTGCCAAGGCACTCAGTTGCATGGCCGCCCATAGCTGTGGGTAGCTTTCTCTCTTCACCACAGGCCTCAGACGATAGGGAGGATTGGAGCAGAGCCAGGCGGTAGGGGAGTAGCTGTGAGTGTAAAGTGCCTGTGTCTAGGAGGTTTGGGAATCCCTTCTGTGTCTCCATCTGGGTAAAAGCCACTTCACTATGCTTACTACGTCACTCCTGCCACTAAGATTCTTCCTGTCGGAGACGCCCACCTCTCTAAACCCACATACTTGGGATATGCTTTGTTCTTTGGGGGCTCATGTCCGAGAGTTGGGTCCAGGGTGCATGAGGTTAAGAGGAATGGGGGATCTTTAAGAGGTGGAGGTGAGGGTTGAGGAGATAGCTCAGTGGGCAAATACTTGCTACACAAGCATAAGTTTGTCAGTTTAGGCCGCTAGAACCCATATGAAGCTGGATATGATATTCTGTGATCTTAGGACTCTTCTAGTGAGATGGGAGGTGGAGACAAGATGAATCTGGGGACAGCCATCCTGAGTGAGGAAGCCCAGACCCAGAAACACAAGCATCTCTTGTCTCCCCTTACATCTAAGCTCTGGATACGTGTTTTGTTTGGAGTAGACCTTTCTTCTTTATAAAGTAGTCTGCTTCAGGCAGTTTGTCATAGTAAGAGAACACGGAGTGAATCTTTCCTTCCTGCTCCATCTCAGCTTCTCTTTCGGGTGTCTTTCGTCAGTCACTGCTTCCCACATCACACCGTGTGGCGACAGTAGCTTTGACGCCAATGATCGACCTTTTCTGTTTAACGCTCATGATGAACGATTTGACATTCCAAACTGTCTCAGTTCAGTTAACATGGCTACCAAGAGTCTCTTATGGGTAAGACACATTCCTCTCCCCCAGCCCCTCTTGCATAGCACCTAACACACAAAAGCCATTTTTCATAGCTAGAGAAATCCCAGTGAACGTAGTGACTGGGTGACCCTTGAGACTTTTTGGAGTCATTTCCAGAGCAGAAGGCAATGAAATAAGCGTGAGTAGAATCAGCCAAGAGAAGCCTCAGTTTCTTCATACTCTGGCTGTGCTCTGTGTGCCCGTAAGTTGTTGCCTGCCTTGATTCTGTAATTACAGTACGTTGGGCAGCATTGCGCAGGGCAATCAGTAGAGCACAGAGAGCAGCATGGTGAGGATGGGGATGGGAAAGGCCAAGGATGACAACCCTGGGTGCTTTGGAACCTACCCTGAGAAGCCATAGGCAGCTGTGAGAGCAAACCGGAAAGTATCCCACCTGCTCGATTGATCAGCTAACTGTGCCCTCCATTAGAGTTGGTCAACTCACCTCTGTGGAGACACGGTTGATGCTTTAAGTATCCCATGGCTGGCTGGCACAGTTCAGCTCCACAGTGGTCCCTTGGCCAGTGCCCTGTGACTTTGATACGTCGCCTCAGTGGCCGGTTGCTGTGACTCTCCCCATGGAGCTGTAGGTTCCCGGATGTCGTAGTATATGTGAGTGGATGTTCTGTCGGTTTCCTGGTAGGTCGTGTGTTTCTGAGTGGTGTGTGAGGTTCCCTGGGAGATAGTGAAAGTATTTTAGAAGTCTGAGCTAGGGGAGTGGTGCCAGAAAGCTCACTGCTGTCCCCGGGAAGCCCTCCTGGCTCTGGTGTGCAGCTGTGATGGGTAAGCTGGGTAGGCTGAGGGTGTAGGTGGGTCTTGCCTATTTTCCCAAACCCAGATGTTCACTCAGGTGCAAAGGACAGTGTTTGCTCAGCTATGGGCAAGCCTGGTGTGCTCCCCTTGTTCCTCAGCACTGGCCTGGTGACATCTGAAGCACAGGGAGAGTCACTGCTCGTAGGTACTTGGCGTGTTGGAATTTTGACAACATGGCAGCCTAGCCTGTTTGGGAGGGGGGGGGGGGCGGGAGAGTCCTTACTAGTCGGGGATACCCAGCTGATGGCAGGCGCTCATAATGGGGTGACTGCAAGCCATCTGTGATCATGCAGTATTTGTCCTGTCAACCCCAGAGGTTTTTCTAAATAATGTGTTTGCTGAGCCCCCGAGGTGCCAATGAGGCCTACAGGAAGGGAACCAGAGAAGGGGCCTCTGTGAAAAACCCGGTGAGGTTTTTCACTTAAGGGGTCATGCTGAAGTCACCCAGAGGGGACCCCACTTGGGTAAATAATCAAGGGGGTGAAAGGTTGAGAAATATGGAATGCGTTTCCTACTGGCTGTGATGTTTCTGGGCCAGCTTCTAGCCATCGCTTCTCTGTGCTCCACCCCACCCTTCTTAATGACTTATTTGTACTGGAAAGCAAGCTATTAATCACAAACAAAATAGCCCTGCAACTTCCAAACACACAGAGAGCAGTTCTAGGGACTGTGGAAAAGCCAAACCCTTGGCAGAGATTTTTGAAAACGCCCTCCTTTTATATGTATTTGAGAAATGCCACTATTTCTCCTCAGGCCCTGAAGGTTCCCTTTAATTAGCAGTGAAGTTCCCATTTCGCCTTTCTTCCCGAGGCATCTATAAAGCACCAGCCTAGTAAAAGGCAGGTACACAGCTCTCAATTGAGCCCTATTGATGTGCTAGTATAGTTTTAATTGTGTTGAGATTTCCTTGCCAAAGTGACACATGCGGAGGCATTTTAAAAAAAGCGTATAAGGTTCGTAACTCTTTCCCTGTCTCCAGCTCTTGAATTATGAATGTGTCTTCCGCTGCCTAGTCGGTTCTTCCGAATCTGTAAAATTATTTTAATAACCTGTGTGGGGGTAATGTTAATCTGTTTGCACAGAAGTGTGAATTTATTAGCATTCCTACCCCACTTCTGGGAGCTAGCTTGGTCCTTTTGATGCAAGCCCTGGGTTGCAAGATGAGGAAAATTATGGTATATGCCTCTCTCTCTCTCTCTCTCTCTCTCTCTCTCTCTCTCTCTCTCTCTCTCTCTCTCATATTTTCTTTCCTCTCCCTTCCTTCTCTGTCTCACCAATAGCAATAATTCTAGTCCACAGAGTACGTGATAAATCAGCCACGAAGGACTGAGATTTACCATAACAAGACATGACCTATCAGCTTGTCAGGTCTGAGTTGACTCGTAGCCTTTTGGGCTGTGTCTTTCTTCAAAGTCCAGGGCCAGTTTCTTCGTCAGCTCTAACTAATTTCAGAGCAGAGGGGGAAACTTGACTGGAGTGCTGTTTGGGATCTGCTTTTTAATCCTGGTCTGTTTAATGTTTGCTTTTGACAGTCTGGGCCAGACATCATTTTAATGGTATGTGTGGTGATAAAGCCAATAAACTGTCAAGATGATTGATAATCTAAGCATTATAGCAATACGACTTTCCTGTTCTCCTCTGTGCTTTAGATGATGGCTTCCAAATTGAATTCCTACAGAGTGTGTTGTGTGTGCCTGCCTGCTGCAGACTTCCTAGAAGCCTTTGAAAGAGGTAGCTGTGTTCAACAGCAGACTTTTAGCCCTCAATTACCCACACGGATCGATTTGCATATGTGTCCGTACCCTCTAATTTGGGAAACATCAAGAATTTATGGCTCTGCCCTCCTAACAGCACCCCCCACCCCCCGGCAATTTATAGGCACCAGTGCAACTTTTTATTATGTCTTTATGGTGTCTTTTCACCTGGTATGTCTCTCGGATTCCATGTGGTTGACTGTGTTATCTGTGGTTGAAAGACATCACAGATAACGAAGTCCACCATCTTAGAGGCAGGCTTCTGGGCTGCTCTCTCTGCTCTTTGTTTCTTTCCATTCTCCCCGCTTTGATTTAGCAGACATTTTAAAGCATCTGGCCTTCATCTCATTAATCAGATGTGACCAGGTGTTTGACAGTGGTGACAGTGGGAGCGCTTAGCCAGTCTTTGTTGGCCCTTGTGGGCCACCATTGCTAGGCTGATATCTCCTTTCTTAGAGGCCCAGTGTTGCTTGGGAACAGAAACTCACAAGGCCAGAGATGTTGTAATATACTTATGCAATTTTTATCAGAAGAGCATATGCAAATATCACCCTTAGCATTCTTTTATTTTTGCTTTTTTTTTTTTTTTTTTGAGA
Source organism: Rattus norvegicus (assembly GCF_021556685.1). Lineage (NCBI taxonomy): Eukaryota > Metazoa > Chordata > Mammalia > Rodentia > Muridae > Rattus > Rattus norvegicus. Next base: position 2,216,634 of record NC_141548.1, on the reverse strand, counting down.
CAGGATTTCACAGTGTAGTCCTGGCTGTCCTGGAACTTGCTCTGTAAACCAGGCTGGTTCTGAACTCACAGAGATCCATCTGCCTCTGCCTTCAGAGTGCTGAGTTAAAAGGTGTGCGCCACCGTTGCCTGGCTTCGGCACACTTATTTTGACTTAAGTTTGTGCCCACACAGGTTTGTTACTTTTATTTAGTGTCTACTGTTCAGACTGTGTCTAGGACGAACACTACGGTTTTAGGTTGGTTCTCTGTGATATTAGTAGCTCAATCAGCATTTCTAATGTCTGGTGACAGGGGGGTTTTTGTGCATTTTTTTCAGGTCTTCTGTGCTTTGCAGATGACAGCAAGTCACAGAGAGGTGACAGGTCTTGACTGCTGGCAGATTTGGGATGTCTCATGCCCATGCATCTTTATTCAAAGCCAACCATTCTTTCAATTGCTTCCTTCTTGTTAGCTAATAGCCATTTTCCTTTTCACCAGGGGACATTGAACAAGTCATTTCAGTTTTCTGGCCTCAGTTTTTTCATCTCAGTGAAGGAATTGAATTTTCTAGCCCTAACACACACAAGTATGGACACACACATGCACACACATGCACAAGCATGCACACATGTACATGGATGTTTTTGAATGGGTAACTTGCCCATGTGTGGAGGTGAGTGGTGGCCAGGCGTCTTCCTCTGAGCCTGAAGTTTGTTGTTTTGGCTATGCTACCTGGTAGCGGGTCCTTGGGATTTTTCTCCCCACCCCCCTCCACTCCACAATCATGCTCTGTAAAGTGAAGCTTTCATATGGATGCTGGGTCTTGAACCCAGACCTTTTGCTTTCACCCTTTGCTTATCCCCTGAGTCATCTCCCCAGCCCCTTAACTCTTGACTCCTCTGCTTTATTACCTTGAGTTTACAGGGCCTATAACCCATCCAGAGGCCAGTCTGTTTGGAAGCACAGGGGAGGCTGTCACAGGCTCCCCAACTGTGGGACTCTGGACGTCATTTGCCACCTGCCTCTGGTCTTTCCTTGGGAACATGGAGACAGGGTTGTCCTGAGTTCAACTGAGAAATAAAAACACCTGGCAGAGTACCCAGCATAGAAGACACACTCAATAAATATTTGTGTGACAGAATATTAATTTCAGATGGTCCCTGCACTTAAAAAAAGTCTTCGTGTTTTAAATGTGCAATTCTTTGGATCCCTTGTTTGCCTGCCTCCTTCCCACTCACTTGCTTGCTTGACTATGTGATATTTACTTTGTTTAATAAGGGACCATGGGCAGAAAACACAGAATAAGAGAGGCCAGTATTGGCTATTGAATTCAAAAGTTTAGTACAGGGGAAAAAGATTTAGAAGAAAGCACAGTGGCAGAAGAACTAATTGACTCTGAATAGTAGGCAAAGATGTCCTGGGACTGAGAGGAGGTAGCCAGGGTAGGCAGAAGCACATGCTTGTGAGGGGCTAGTAAGGGTCTGTGTATCTTTTATACCGTGCACTGTGCTCTGGGCTAATGCTCGCCTCTGTCCGCCTGGGCACTGGGCTTGGAGGCAGGTGCTGCGAAATGCTGGTGTCTGGATATAATACAGCTTGAACACACAGCAGCTGTGGCTATCTGTACAAGACATACACACACACACACACACACACACACACACACACACACACACGCGCACACACACGGAATGAAAGTAGATTAGAAGTAGTTGGAAAGGTAAAACTTTCAAATATTAAGATTGAAAAATGAACATCAAGCAAGCAGGGAGAAGATAAGTTACCCAAATACATAAAGGGCATGATAGAGCTTCTGGGAGGTGGAAGCCAGGATTGGGTCGGGTTTGAAAGGCAACAGGGATTTAATTAGATGATACTTACAAGCTTTACATTTCAATTCTCAAGACCCATAGACTAATCCTTCTAAATTCTGAACCTGGCTTTGATTTCTTGGCTAACTGAATTGATCATGGTATGTGATAGCTTCCGAGGACCTAAGGAAGGGAGAGTCAGGGATCCTGGGAAGAGGCAGAGGAGGTCAGTAGGCAGAGATGAGCGTCTCAGGGAAGCTGAACAAGTCCCTGGAGCTGGAGGGGAGTCCTCTTTTTTTTTTAATTTAAAATACTACTTAAAATTACATTTATTTATTTGTTTGTTTATTTGTGTGTGTGTGTGCGTGTGTGTGTGTGTGTGTGTGTGTGTGTGTGTGTGTGTGTGTGTGTGTGTATCAGGGCATTTATGTGGAAGTGGAAGAGAACTTGTAGGAATTAATTCTCTCGTGGGTTCTGGGGATCAAACTCTGGCCATCAGACTTGGTGATAAGTTCCTTTATCTTTTGAGCCATCTTATCAACCTGGGTTCCTCTTCTCCTGAAGTAGCCAGACATATTGTCCTGGGCCAATTACTGCTTAGAGTTTGCACCTGCCTGTGCCTCAGCTTTGTGCCTGGAGAGGAACAGGGTGGTTGGCACTATGACATAGTACGGTCTGCCCTAAATTCCCATGCCCATACCCACACCTACTCAGGTGACTTCTGGCTGGTCAAAAATAAGATTCAAGAGCCACAAGGAAGCCAGGATTCCCACAGAAACCTCACATCTTAAGAACTGACCTGAGCTTGCTAGACTTTCTCGTCAGGGCTAATGTGAAGAAAGGGAAATGCAGTCCCTTGGAAGCTCTTTCCTGTCACAAGCAGAACCTGTGTCCTTGGGTAGTGGGAGCTCTTGTGTCTAGTCATGTATGGAACCCATTCTCTGCTCCTAGAAGCACAGCTACTGTCCATCCACATAAGTTCCTACTGTCCCTAGTGTTTGTAGAGGAAAATGTTCTTCACATTATTTGACTCAGGAACCTGAAAAGCACATTTCATTCATGTTCGGTAACTCACAGGACTAGGATGAATGTCCTTTCTGAGACCCTTAATGCCAAGTATTCTGCCTTCTTAAAGCACTAGATAGTCTGGGCGGTGCAGCTCAGTGGTAGAGGTCGAGCTTACCATGCCTGAGTGTGAGTCCCAAACCATGATAGCAAAATAAACCCCCTAACACAACTCACCAGGTTCTCAACCTATGGGTCATGCCACCCTAGGGGTTCACGTGTCAGATACCCCAATATCATATTTACACTATGATTCATGACAGTAGAAAATTATGGTTATGGATTAGCAATGAAATAGCTTTCTAGTTGGAGGTCACCACAATGTGAGGAACTGCATAGCATCACTGAGGACCATCACACTAGGCCATGAGCACCCCATGGAAGAGATCGGAACTTGTGGTTTGTGAACAGAGAAAAGGCCTGGTGTTTCATGGCAAATCCTGGACTCTTCCTCCTGATGCTTTCACTCCCTACAAGCTGCTCAGATCTTCTACTTCCCCCAGCAGGCTGCAGTGCAGATTTCCTGGGAAATGAGCTCGTGCTTCTGGGAGATTTTCCCGTCTCATGGGTTGCTGGGTTCTGAGGCACATCTCCATTTGCATCAGGTTTACTTGTCAAAGAAACCACTTCTGTCCTACCCCTTGCATCTCTGTTTTTTGGGTCAGTGTAGCAGCACTACTAACTCAACAGAGTGACTCCTCAGAGTGACATTCCTCAGAGTGACAGCCTTCACTTGCCACTGACTGACTACAGCATGGCTGGCGAGCTGTGTTGGCTGCAAAGCCTAGGCACTTGTAATGATACGGAGGGGACAGGCCCCGAGATGCATAGCTCCCACTTCCCTTCCCTTGATTTCACTTGAGCCATTACTCTTTCCTGCCACAGCTGACAGAAGGTGGCTCTGTGTAGAGTATTACTTTGACCATTTTGCTCCAGGAAAAGCATTAGTAATTTATAAATAAAATACACATAAAATAGGAGACATCAAATATAGGTTTATCGACAACAAAGGCACTATTAATGCTGGAACCTGCTGGTTTGAAATCGAGTTAGTTCCGTTGCTGATTTACGTGCTGTTTGTTTTAGAAGGGCTGGCGAGCGGGTCATGATGGTGCTTGGGTACTGGCAGCTGAGCAGGGAAAGAGAAATTTTGGGGTCTGAGTTCTCCAATAAAGTGGGAGGGGAAGAAGTAGAGGAGTAGGGGGGCTAGAAGAGGAGAAGGGGAAAGAAGCAGAAGAAGGAAGAGGAAAAGAGAAGCAGAGGAGGGGGGAGGGAGAGAAGGGGAGAGGGAAAGTGAAGCAGAGGGAGAAAGGGAGGGAAGGGGAAGAAGAGGGAAGACACAAGGGAGGAGGAGGGAGAGAAAGGAAGGAAGCAGGAAGGAGGAGGGGGAGGAAGGCAGGCCCTCAGCAGCAGCAGGAATGATAAGCATCTTTCTGAGTTTGATGGCTGTGTATTTAAGCAAGAGTGTGTTGCCAGGAAATTGAGAAAGTAAGTGTGTGTGTGTGTGTGTGTGTGTGTGTGTGTGTGTGTGTGTGTGTGTGTGCTTTATGTCGGGCATAGCTCATTTGAAGTATACCTGTGAGGGCTCGCAGAAAACTGTTATTTATTTCTCTTGAATTTGCCCTACTTGTTAAACAAAATTTGACAGATGGTTTGCAGCAAGAGTAATGAGGCCATTATATCGGCAAGTCTTATCTTGAGCCTATCAGTTGTTGTGGAGGAAAGGGGGTTGTCTTGGTTTGGGAGAAGTCTTTTTCCCTCCCTGCAGGAAAAAAAAACCCTAGAAGGCAAGGACTGGTACTTGAGGTTATCCTCTGATTTCTATACATGCAAGATGGCCAAGCACATGACTACATTTTCTCTCTGTCTCTCTCTCTCTGTCTCTCTCTCTGTCTCTCTCTCCCTCTCTCTCTCTCTGTGTCTCTTTCAAACACACATACAGCACATGCATACACAACACATACATATGTATATACACATCACAAACACACATATGCACACACATACACATGCCCACACACACACACATACCACATACACACATCACATACACATGTATGTATACAAACCACACACACACATCACATACCCAAAATATCCTCAAATGAACTGTTTCTAGTATGGGACCTAAGTCCTCGTTGTAGGGGTTGTTATGATGTTTCTTATAGTGTCTATTCTTGATCTACATGAGAATGCTGGGAGGTGTGGCTCTGTGGTAGAGCTCTTGCCTAGCTAGTAGCATCTGTGACACTCTGGGTTCAATCTCTAGGACTGAAACACACAAAAGAGTATGGGTCCTGTCATAGTCACTGTGCTATTGCTATGAAGAGGCACCATGACCAAAGCAACTATTGTAAGAATTGTTTAATTAGGGGCTTGATTATAGTTTCAGAGTTTTAGTCCATTGTCATCATGGTGAGGAGCATGGTGGCATGGTGTGACTTGGAGTAGTAGCTGGGAGCTATATCTTGATCTGTAGGCAGAGGAAGGGAGGGAGGGAGGGAGGGAGAGACAGAGAGACAGAGAGACAGAGACAGAGATGGAGTCAGATATACTCTGGGCTTGGCATAGGTTTTTGAAACCCCAAAGCTCACCCCTAGTGACACATTTCCTCAGTTCCTCCAACAAGGCCACACTTTCTAATCCTTCTAATCCTTTTAAAGAGTTCCATTTCCTAGTGACTAAGTGTTCAAATGTATGGGTCTATGGGAGGGCCATTCTTATTCAAACGACAAAAGGTCCAGAGTGGGTAGGCACTGCAGGATCCTAGAAAGGTGACTTGACCCCTCTGATCACAGTAGGATTTCTATTCTAGGTAGCACACAAAAACATAGGGTACTCATCAACTGGTGAATGAATAAAGACCATGTGGAATGGGCTGTGTCTGAACCACTCAGACGTGTTTTGTAGTTTAGACTGTGGAGTATTTGTATATGCATGATGAGCTGTGTTTGGGGGTAGGATCTATATTTTAAAAAACAAAACAAAGCAATGTGTTTCCTGTGCATCACATGCACACAGCCTAAAAATCATTATATGCGATATTTTTAAATGCACCTTTGTTTTAACTGTGGCCCATCATGAAGCCAGGTGTGGAAATCTCTACTTGCATCATGCTGGATCACAGAGTGATCAGATTTTCAGATAGGGACACAAAGCCTACATAGTTGCTAGTGAGAGCATAGGACCTGCTCCGGAGCCAACTATGCTCTATATTATGTGCTTACTTGGACTCGTGATGGTGTATGTTTACACAATCTAGAATTGCCTTTGAGACAAATCTCTGGGCATGTCTGTGAGGGAGTTTCTAGATGAAGATTAACTGAGGTGGGAAGATTCACACTACGTGTGGGCCGTACCTTTCCATGGTGTGGTGTCCCAGGCTGTGTAAAAAGGGGAAATATAGCTAAGTGAACATTCTTCCCTTGCAGCTTCCTGGGTATGCACAGGCTGTGACCATCTGATTTCTGTTCCTACTAACATCCCTCTCCTACTGTGATGGACTGTGTTCTCTGAACCTGCGGGACAGAATAAACTCTCTCTTAGGCTGTCTTGGTCAGGGGTTTTATTACAATAAGGGATCTAATATGGAACCTCATGTTTTGTTACAAACTATGAAGAGAGCACTACAACTGTCCTCTTCAGCAGATAGGGACACTGATGTGGGACCTAGCTACCCAGATAAGGGCCCACCACTGAAAGTAACAGGTTGGCTTCAGAGTCTGAATGTAGATAGTTTGGCTGGGAAGGACTTAGAGAATATCTGTTGTAGGGACTGCATATTCAAAAGCCCTGTACAGAGAATTTGAAAGAATTTGAAATATTTCAGGTAAAATAACTGAGGTGGGGAAAGTGTGGGTTCCAAAGCAAAATAGCAATACAATACACATGTACAGGCACACACACGCACACGCACGCACATGCACACACACACACACACAAACACACACACACACAAGGCACACACACCTCACAAAACAGTAAAAAATTCTGAATCAGTCAACTGAAGATGTGGAACGTAGGGGGTATGTCCAATGACACAGTCCTTGCTCATATGCAAGGCTCTGGGTTCAGTCCCCATACAACAAAAACAAAACTGAATTGAGACAACAAAAGCACCAAAAACCATCTGCAGACATTGGCAATGACCCACATGGTTGTGACCTCTACTTTAGGTCACACACTTTATCTATTCATTATTTGAGGCAGGCTTTTACTTCACAGCCTCGCCTGACCTCGGCTGAGCATCATGCCTCCTGTTTCAGCTTTCTGCACACTGGAATTCTAGGCATGAACCACCATGCCTGGCAACCTTCTTATTTTATGTTTTCTGTTTGTTTGAGACAAGGTCTCATTCTATATCCTAAGCTAGTCTCATGGTGGTCCTCTTGTTTCAGCCTCCTGAGTTCTGGGGCTTTAGGCATGAGCCACCATGGTGGGTAGCCTCCTTATTTTAAAGAGAAAGGAACAGGCACAAAGGGGTGAGGCAAATTGTTCTGGTCCTCACCTTGTGAATGGCTGAGGAGATCAGGTGACATGAGTTCCAAATAGCAGGTCCACCTTGATTATAAACCAGAGCTTCCTTAGTGCTGTGGATGGGGCCAGAGTCAGACCTAATGTATCAAGGTTGAGCAAAGAGGAACTGAAATGGACTAAAAAACATTTTTAAGGACACATGAGAAAGGTGGGGATAAAGCCAAAGCATTCTGGGAAATCGGGACCCAGACAAGTGCTTACTGCTGTTCTGGCCTGAGTGCCTGGTGCCTGGTGGTAGACAGAGCCACTAGAAGGTCATGAGAAGACCTGGATCTGGATCTGGCTTTGCCTCTGGCTGGCAGTGCAGCCTCTGGCAGCCACTGCCCCTCTCTGAACTAACTTTAGTTTCCTGACTTGTCACCTGGAGCTGGAATGCTTGCCTTCCTCCCTCATGAGGGTGTTGGGAAAGAAATGGGAAGGTAGAGTAACGTGGTTTTGCTAACTATGGAGTGTGCTGGTGTGTAAACTGTTGTTAACTGTCTCTGGGCAGAGATCCCATGAGAGCTGGGTGCAATAGCATGTGTATACATGTATTCTCTTGACAAAGCCTGTGTCACCTTGAGGACATCTTGTTTCAAGTCTTCCCATAATTACACAGTAGTGCATGCGGGGGTTGGTGCTATGCGTGCTGGACACCTAATAATTACAGAAGGAATAAGAGCCCTGGTGTGATGGGTGCCCGGGTCTGCTGCCCAGGGGCCTCTGTGTGATCTGCTGTCATGTTGCTTTCCACTTAGACGAAGCAGGGGGGCTTGACTGTATCAACCAGAAGCATGCATTAGCTTGAAGCTGTACATGCTGGGATGAGGACCTGCCTTCAAGTCTACTTGTGGCAGGGAGTAACAAGTGACCGTGTAATTTGTTGTCTAGATTGGACATGTCTGAAAATGAAAAAAGGAAGAGGGAATTGCAATAAGTATTCTGGGTGTAACCTGGGGTTGTTCCAGACTGTGTCTTTCGGCTGTGCTAGTAATAACATCTGGACAGCTATGTCCAGCTAGCTCCAGCACATGACAGGCTGTGTGAAGGGTAGTGTTAGCCTCTGGCTTCATATTCCTCAGGAGGCTCAGGACACTGGTTGGCACCTTGCACTTGACAAGGACTTTACCGAGCTCCTGTTTTTCTCCTCAGTGTCCTCCTGTTTGCCCTTCCTTCCTAAAGGCAGAGTTTGAGCTTAGAGTTAGAGTTTTGGCCAACTGGCAGCCTTCATCCCAGTTGATAACTTGCAAATAAAATAAGCTCTGAAAACACAGAGTTGGGAGGCGGAGGAGATGGCGCAGTCAGTGAAGTGCTGGCTGCAAAAGCACAAGGACCTGATTTGGATTTTAAGCACTCATGGAAAAACTGAACCGGGAGAATGGAGATAGGTAGATTTCCAGAGCTTGCAGGCCAACCAGTCCAGCCAATCAGTGAGCTCTGGCTTCAGCGAGAGATCCTTTCTCAAAAGTTAAGTTGGAAAACCACAAAGAAAGACATTAGTGTTGACCTTTGGCCTCTATAAGCACACACACACACACACACACACACACACACACACACACACACACACAAAAGCATATCATACATAACACATAAAGGGGAGAGGGAAGGAGAGGGAAGGGAGGAGGTAGGGAGAAAGAAGGGGAGAGCAGAGAGAGAGAATGACCATCAGAAATTAGAACACTTAAGGACCAGCAGTCTACAGTTGTGTGTTGGCTAGGCCTGCATCTCTCTTTTACAGTGTGGAATCAACTCGAATAGCGTTAGGACTTTGCTGTGTAGGGCCAACAAAGAAGTTTATATGGAAATGACTCACGACTAATGAAGGGTTAATATTGAAACAAAAGATTGTTCGTAAGGTTATAGAGGCATCTTAGGGGAAATAGACCGAGTGACTCACTTACAGTGGGGATGTTGCTAGCCTTGGTGAGAGACGTTTTGGGAGATTGATCTTTTCTGGGGGCCTTCAACTTGTATCTTGTTGGCAACTTATTCATCTAAAGAGTTGATTTTGGGTACAGTGGATTGTGTAGACAGACATACCCAAGTTTGAGTTTTTTCTCTGTTTCATTTGCATGACCTCTCCTCTGAGTCTTGGAATCACTGTTCTCTGCAGCGGACAGCAGTGTTTGAGAGAATATTTACACAACTGCAAATGCAGTGCCTGACATACGCGGGCTGTTGACACGTTGGGCCTTCCTTTCTTTTTTTTTTTTTTTTTTTGGTTCTTTTTTTTCGGAGCTGGGGACCGAACCCAGGGCCTTGCGCTTCCTAGGCAAGCGCTCTACCACTGAGCTAAATCCCCAACCCCGGGCCTTCCTTTCTTTTGTGTTCCTCTGCCAGGGTCATGTGGGGGAGAAAAACGGTAAGTTAGTGAGGATAGCCTTTAAGGAACTGCTTGTGGAGATGGTTTCTTTTACTGAACTGTAGCTCTATGGTCTACAGATAATGAATGTTAAAATGGAGGACATGAGAGTTCAAGCATAGAAGAGAAATAAACTGGACACTGGGCATGGTGGTATGGTGGTTCATGCCTGCAATTCTGACACTCAGGAGGCTGAGGCAGGAGACTATTGGGATTCCGAAGCCAGCCTGTGATACATAGCAAGGACCGGGCTGCCAGCACTATGTCTGTATCTCAGGACTAGCTTTGAACTCATTGAGTAGCCCCAGTTGGCTTCAAATTCACAGCAGTTTCCAGCCTCAGCCTCCTGGGTAGTGGTGTTACAGACGCTCACACCACACCTGTTTGTAGCTGAGATTTCGGTGATATCTGCAATTTTTTCAGAGCACTGACAATTCTCCAGACTGTGCAAAGACTGGGCCTGGGAACTATCCACATAGATTCTTCCTTCTTTCATTTGGTTGAGAAAGGAAGAACATTTTAGGCCATGGGTGGCATCCAGTTACAAATGTCTGGGTGTTTATTTATTGCTCCCTAAAAGTAGAGGCAGTCAGGAGGAGGAGCCTTCTGAAGGGGCTGTGTGGGGTTTGAGGATCCTTGGTGCAGAGGTTTGCGCAGGCATGGGGCTTGGACTGTCATGACCACAACCTGAAACTTTACAGATGACTAGAGTCTGTAGCTCCTATGGTCTGGGCCCTTGATCTTGAGCTGAAGGTGAAAATACTCAACTGGTTAGGGTTCACTCTGGCATGGATAGTACTTGATGGGATTAATGTAATTGCATTTTGAAGCCTTTATAAAAGGGAAAATTGGCCCATTGCCATGTGACCCCAGCACACTTTTCCTCCCTGTAATATGCGTTACTATAAACTTGCCCAGCTGGTCTCCCAATCCTGGTCTAAATGTATTTGTGTTTTCTTGTGTTTATCTCATTCTTGACCCAACTTGCTGGACTAATCTTCCCTTCTAGGGCCCGTCTCACCCAGCTGTGTTTATTCCAAAGCCTTTTATAATTTCCACAGCTATATCCATTTCTTTTGATGTTCACGTCCTACACTGCCTGAAACTTTTTGACCACAACCACTTGTTGCACAGCGTGGTTGTCTTTTCTTTCCTGGGCTACTGATCACAAGATGATATATGCCAAATGTAGCTATATATTATCTGTGTGTGCATATAAGTATGAATTTTACATTCTAACTTCATACTATGCTCCGGCATGGTAGGGTTTTGCTTTCCAGTGCCTCTTATTTTATTTTTAAAAATCCCCGTTGTGAAATATTGGTTGATTTCCTATTTTAAATACTATGGAGACAGACTTTGAAGTAAGAGTGGCCAGGGCAGCGTCCACGAGCCTTCTATTTCCCTGAGGCCCTGGAGTGAAAAGATTACAAGGTGAGTAACATCATTTGGTGGAAATTATAAGAATGGAGTATGATGTAAGAGCTGGCAAGACGGCTCAGTAGTTAGGAGCGTTTGCCTTCCTTGCAAAGGTTCCTAGCACCCACATGGCAGCTCATAATTGCTTGTAACTCCAGCTTCAAGGGATCCAAGGCTTCTGTCCTCCGTAGGCAACTGCACTCACAGGCATACATTCATGCAAGCTACACGTATCCATAATTAAAAATAAAGAAAATCCTTAAAAACATTTTCCAGGATCCCAATAGCATAATTCTGAGTATTTATCCCTGCCTCTTAACTGGATTATATATTTCCTCCATGTTCTGCAGTGAGCATACACTTTTTTTTTTTTTAAGTTTGAAAATCACAATAACAATGTCTTGACTGATGGGAAAGTTACATGAGAATTCCTGGTCTGTCTCCATGGCTTTTTACTCATGGCAACTTTCCCTCGGGAGGAGATGTCTCTTAACAACACGAAGGCATCACAGGAATTCAAAGACAGAAATGGCGAGAGCACCTTGGGTCAGTTGACAAGTGACAGGATGCCTGTGAGTCCTTCCCAGAACACAGGGACCTGTGTTTTGCGCTGCTGATCCCAGTGTTGACTCATCTCTGGTGGCTTGTAGCTGTGAAAGGCGCTCCCCCATTCCCACCCTGGTTACTATGCCACCCTGTGTACATAGGTTCTTTAGGGCCGTGCCTTATAAATCAGCATGCCTTCCTTCCCCGAGGTGGGAACGGCTTTCAGCATGCCCTCACACAGACCCTTGGTTTCAGGTAATAACCCACTGAGACTAGAAAGTGACACATGGCCAAGAACATCTCAGCTCAACATTCCTGAGCACATTTTTCCTTTTGGTAACAGAACCCAAGGGATGGGATTAGGGATTGAATCTGGGGACTGGGGTCTCAGGAAGTCTCTTCTGGCATGTAAGCCCCTCGTGTCCTTATGTCTTAGCTGCTTCATCATGGGAAACACTGGACATTTTTTGAAGATAAATAGCTCAGTATTCACAGTCTCTGGCAGACTCTATGCTGTGTTTAGTGAGATGGAGTGGAAGCACACTCACACCCTACCTTTGGTCATCCGTCAGTCATGTGGCGAGGCATTCCCTGCATCACACTGAGAGGACCAAAGCTTAGCAAGGTCTCTTTCTCCTTGGACGTGATCATGTGTCGGTCTTGGGATCACAGGGAGGGACAGGATACCTGCTAGCCCTAGCTTCATGGAGCTTGGTTATGGTATCAACACACCCACATGTAACACTGAAAGGAAAGTTCAGGAGGGGGAAGCGGGGAAGGCACAAGGGACAGAGAACATAGTCAGGGGACCAGCAAAACTTGTCATTGGACTTTAGTCCCAGAAGAAGAGCAGCTATATCCAAGAGAGAGAAGGACAGCTGAACAAGTTGTGACAGTTGGAGCTAAAGTTTCTCTTCTCCCTTCACAGACTCAGGTAAAGATGCCTTATAAGAGGTTGAGAAGTGGCTCAGGAATAGAATGATTGCTGGTCTGTTTGGTTGGAAGCCCAGTCCCCAGCACTGCGGGAGGAAAGACAAGGTCACTGTTGAACTGTTTTCTGTGACTCTAAACCCAGAACTCTTCATCATGTGTCATTTTCTAGTTTTCTGAGAGTCCTGGAGTCAACGTGCAGGGACCCAGCTTTAATGTAGATTTGAAGACAGGACACACAGTAGCTTTACTTAGAGGACTCACAGTCCAGTGAGGCTACCTGGCCTTGAACTTGGAAAAGGACCAGTAAGGGGCACAAGGCTGTACTTAACACTTTCCAAAAGAGAACCCTTTGTGTTTCTGGTGGTCCGGTCACAGTCTTCGTTATCTTCCTTAGGACTCCTGACTTGTTTGACCTCCTACCAGAGGTTAGACTCTTGAAGATTCTGGGGCAGGGTGACAAGATATTCTTCAGAGCCTGATTCCATCACAGCAGAGGGTTTGGGCTCCTTCATTTTCTTCTGTTCAGAACTGTAGTTCTTTCTTGTTCTGCCCTTCGAGTCTTTGGAGTCCTTGGGTGTAGGTTTTGAGTTACTGAGGTACTGAATAGAGCAGCGGGTTTAGGGGTGGTACCTCCTCTCTGCTGACAGCCAGTGTGGTGGCTGGACCGGTTATACTCACTTGGTTTGTTCCGTGTATAGTTCAGCTCTAGGCACTTTGGACCTCTAGAGGAAGAGATGCTGCCATTGCCCTCACAGGAGGCAGACAAGCTATCAGGAGACCAACAAAACCTACAGTCTCAGGGTCACCGGTGATGTCTCTTGACTTATCAAACAGAAAAGGAGAGCACGCACGTGGTTCATAATTAAAAGTATGTCCTCATGGTGAGGTTTTATAGAAATAGGAAAAGCACCCGTAGAATAATATAGAAAGTTCTATGTGTGTTCAGTGGCTGAAAAAAGGGTTGGCAAAGAACAGTGGTACTTGGAGGAGCCCTCCCTGCCTCCCATGCCCATCGGGACAGTCAGGTGCAATTAGGGGCAAGAGTAGAAAAGCAGAGTCAATAGGGCACAGTGAGAACTACAAGCAATTGTGCTTCCTCAAAGGACATGGCATTTGTAGTGGACTGATAAGATTGTCATAGAATAAAAAGACAAATGTTATAATAAGATGTATGTCTGATACAAGATTAGGATTCCTCTTTTGAAAAAAAGATTGCTTTATGTACATACGAGTGGTTGCCCGAATGTCTGTATGTGCCTCATGTGTGTGAACGGTGCCCTTGGACGTCAGAACAGAGGTTACAGGCAGTTGTGAACTGAACCCCGGACCTGTGGAAGAGGAGCAAGTGCTCCTCTCTACCTCTCCAGCCTCTCCAGTTAGGCTTCTTTATTTTGCAGGGATGGATAGTCCAACTTAAACTGGATTTAAGAATTCTGAAAACAGAAATGAGGTCGGGAGGAACCTCTTGGCATGTTTAGCATCAACAGGAGACCCTAAAGTAACCCACATAGCAACCAAACAGCCTGCTGTGTGGGTTCTTCCCGGAGTACCTGGTATATGTGGGTGAGCATTTGAAGCAGCTCTCACGGGAAGTGCTTATAATGCAAACCCAGTTCATTAGCTGGCGCTGGGTATCACTATGTGAACAGTGAGGCCATTAGTAGCCCTTGGGGCCCCATGAGCCCTCTACTGCCATGTAGTATATTAAAACAGTGAAAAAAGCAGAATTGAATGACATTTAAGATGGTCTCTGGCCACCCCGGCTCTTGAAAAATTTATTTGCTTTCCTTGCAGTGTTGTGGAGGGAGGAATTCTGGGTTTATGAGTTGGGTTCACGAGTAAGAGTGGAAGATGACAGGGACTTGTGATCTCTGGGTTTTAAGTCAAAGACTGCTCTTCCAAATGCATGTTAGCACTTGGCCGGCAAGCTGACACTGAGCAACACGTGGGGTCACACACTTAGACTGGAATAGCGTCTGAGTTACAACGTATCTGTCTTCTTTTTCCCAACTCCTGGGTCACACACTTAGACTGGAGTAGCGTCTGAGTTACAACGTATCTGTCTTCTTTTTCCCAACTCCCGGGTCACACACTTAGACTGGAGTAGCATCTGAGTTACAATGTATCTGTCTTCTTTTTCCCAACTCCCGGGTCACACACTTAGACTGGAGTAGCATCTGAGTTACAACGTATCTGTCTTCTTTTTCCCAACTCCCAGGTCACACACTTAGACTGGAGTAGCATCTGAGTTACAATGTATCTGTCTTCTTTTTCCCAACTCCCGGTGGCTGGTGGACAAAAAGATGCCCATAAAACCTTCACGCAAAGCACAGAACAGCTGAATAATTCAGACTTGACTTTATTTATCTATTTAAGGATTTCGAATCTGAAAATAGAACTCTTAAGGAAGTGTGCTGAATGAACTGTTTGTCCCCCTCCCCCTTTAAGCTTGTTACACACTTAGGTGATAGGGGGGCAGGTCAGATTTGAGGGAAAGTTGTGCTAAAGTGAGGTTAAACTATAGCTCAGAGTGTTTCTTTTCCTATAAACTTTAGAAAAACAACAACAGAAAGTTCAGGAACCCCCCCACCCCCGCCCGAATAAATAACATGTCTTTGAGTCCACCATGTGCAAACTTGGTCAAGTGTATGGTAGAAAAACATGTAGCTTTGGTATAGAATTGTTGTTCTTTTTGACAAAAACAACAACAACAACAACAAGTCTTTTTTAAATTAGAGATTTATTGCCATGTAATTAAGATGTTTATTTCACTGTGTGTATCGATGACGTGTACAGAATATGCACCATTGTGTAAGTGTAAGTCAGGACAACTTTGTGAAGCGGGTTCTTTCTTTCCACCTTTAAGTGCGGTCTGGAGATCAAACCCAGATCACGTGGCTTGCATGGTGTCCTAGTTATTATGAACTAGTAACACCGCACAGCTTAGAGTCACCTGACAGAGTGATCTCAGTTGGGTAGTTGTCATTACCAGGTAGCTCTGTGGGCATGTCCATGAGAGATCGTCTTAATCGTTAATTGACAGGAGAAGGGCCCAGCTCATGGTAGGAAATATCTTCCTGTGAGTGGGCAGTTGTGGGTTGTAAAGGAAGCAGGTTGGGCCCAAGCTGGAGCAAGCCAGAAAACTGAGGTCCTCCATGGTTTTTGCCTTACCTTCCTGCCCAAACTTCCCTCAGTGTTTGCTGTACTGCGACTGGAAGCCAATCGAATGCTTTTATTCTCTGAGAATAAAAGCTCAGAGTGTTTTCTCGCAGTGGAAGAAAGGGAACCAGAGTACACAGCAAGTGCCTTTTGCCCGCAGAATCATTTCCCCAGCCCGTCATGTAACTGTTTTTATGGTTCCTTCCTTTGTCCTAATTTTAGAATGCTTCCACATCACTGGTGAACAGTCTCACAGTCTCACAAGAATTTTACTTGACACTTTAGCAGCCATAAATATTCAGAAAGCTTTCAAAAAAATTTTTTTTTCTTTTTGTAAGAAAGAACACTTTTTTGAGGCAGGGTCTCCCGCAGTCCAGGATGGCCTCGGATTCATTCATGACCTTGCACCTCCTGCCTCTACCTCCTGGTGCTGAGATTACAGGTATGAGCTACCGTACCGTATTGATGTGGTGGTTGGGCTTGAACCCAAGGCTCTGTAAACCTTCTGCAAACCTAGGACCTTTTTCTATTCTATTTTTCCAGCCTGGTCTTGAAATCCTCCTGTCTCAGCTCCCCTGGCTACCGTTTGGAGTCCGAGGTACATATCCTCACACCAGCTGAGTCTTCACTATTCTCTAGTTTCCTTCTTAGATTTCTGGTTTACAATTTTGTCTTTTTAGATGCCATTACGTTCTCCCATGGCCTTTTTTTGGGGGAAGTGATTTGTCTACAACATCTTATTTGTTTTTAAAGTTGTGTATCCCTCTGTGAAAGGCCAAATCTTAAATCAAGTGTCCTAGTCCCTATTCTATTGGAATGTCTTATAATCTCCACTTCCTTTTCTTTGCTTTGCCCATGTTCCCCTTGACTCTCTGTTCCTGCTGCTGCTCCAGCTTGTCCCTGGGCTGAGAATATTTTTCATCCTTTAGCAGGTCCAGCCTCTGCCCTTTGGAAGCTCTAACATGCTTATGTCCTAGTGGTCCTCGGCTCCCATATGCCTCCCTGGGGTCTACCCTGCCCGTCCCTCTCTCCTTGTTGAGCTAAGGTTTGGCAGCAATCACACATGTTTGAGGTGTACACCTGTGTTCCTGCTTCACCGCCCTCTGAGGTAGAAAAATGGCAGAGCTGTTGAGACCCATGGGACCTTAAGCTCGCCAGCAGATTGAATGTAAATCAGAGAGCCATGTTAGGCCAAAGAGGGAGCCACTACCCGACTTACTCAATTTTCCTTTCCTTTCCCAGAAGCCCCTGGAGTCTTTGTGTTGTTTGCCAAGCGTGATAGCACAGACTAACTGAACTGTGGTGTCACCGGTGAAGAAATTGCCAGAGATATAGGGAGGGAGGGACAGTAGTTCAGTTAAGTCTCTACAGCCCTCTTGAAACCAAGTCAGGCACTCTCTCCTTGCCCTATTCCGCCTCACACAATAGGTGCTGGAGGGCAAGGCATAATTACTAGTAGATCTCCTATTCACTTGATTTAAGGTTTGGCCTTTCACAGAGGGATACACAACTTAAAAAACAATGAGTTTCTTGTGACAACAACAACTTTCACCATGGACTGTTTATTTCTTTAGGGCGATAGATAGGATGTCACTGTCCCTGGGTACCTTAGGCAGGCCCTGACACTCCTCCTTGGCTTGACTCGTACTTTGGGTCAGATGACTGCGGCTGTGTGTTTCCAGCCTGCAGATCTTAGGGAGAGGCTGGTAGGCCTCTGTTTTGTTACCTAAGCTGGGATTTGATCTTCAGACCTCCAGGGTGAAAGGCTAATACTTTAATTTGCCTGTTTAATAAACATCCCCAGGCGATGATGACCTTCTTGTACCTTCCTGTGATACGTATTCTTCGGGACCCACAGCTCCACTGTGTGGCTTGGAGCTCAGTGCCCAGCAATGCGCGCGCGCTGCCAGCGAGGACCGAGCAGGGTGTCAGCTCCGTATGAGATCCGCGTGAGTCTCGCTGTGTGCCTGCAAATGAAGACCTCCTAGGGGGATCTTCTTGCAAATGGAATTTTTTCTCTTAAATGAAAAAATATTTTTATGGGTTTAAAACTAAAACTCCCCCACATCCGCCCACCTCCCCACTCCCCTAAAGGATCTCGCCCTGTGAGATATCCTTTCTGTAGTTTTCTCCTTCCCCAGAGCTCTCTCTTTAATGGTCTTCTTTATTTTTCTGGTGTCAGTTAGTTTCTTTTTCAGCCAAGCACGGAAAGTAGAGACGGAGACACACCGCGGCTGCGTGAGAGAGGCACACTGAAAGTTTTTTGTTTTATGTAAATAGAGATTGATGGAACATTTTACACAGAGTACAGGCTTTTGACAAAAAGTATTGATGGTTGCTTTCAGTAAGTGTTACTTGAGATGACAGAACGTTGCGTTTTAAGATGAATTACGGGAGCAAACTCCCTCTTTGGGAATGTCGTACATTTTATTTCATCTCTTGTTTTATGAGAGAATGACTGAAGCCATGAATACCGTAGACGGGACCATTTCCCTGACTCAATGCAAGTCCCGCTTTGGCGCATTCCTATTTTAAATACAAGGTTATGGGGAGATATTTATACTGGCAAATATACTGATAAAAATGCCTAACCGTTTCAGGTGTGGAACGCAACTTCCCACGTGGCTTCCTGGTGTGCGGAGGCGGCAGGGGTGCGATGCGTAGGAAGCCGGAGAAAGTGGTGAGGGCTGAGGGTGGACTCTTCAGAAAGATGACAGAAGTTAGATTTAGTTAAATGGTCAATGGCGATCTTGCCCTTCTGGCTATTTCCATTTGAAATAAATGTGCCATTTGTATGCATCCTCGTAAGAGTTATTTGCTCTGGATGCAAAGGCTGTTTGGAAGTAAAGATGTGTGGTGAATTTGGCTTTGGGCCTTAATTTCCTTTATTAATTTCAGGATAATTAGCTTAATGGCATGTAGTGTCTTAATGGGCATTAATATGGCCGCAGTATACTTATCGAACTACAGGCAATCTTTCCCAGGAAGTGGCATTACGGCTGATTTTCCTGTGGTTTCCATCCTAGTGAGAAAGGGAGCAGAGGATGGGTGGGGTAGGGAACACAGGCCATCATACAGGCCTCTGGGTCAATTAAGCAGAGCGTATGCACTGGTATTTCAGAGAAGCTGCTGTGAGTGACTTCAGATGGAGATGTCACAGGACAGTACCCTGGGAAAAGCTGTTCAGCTAACGTGTGGGATGTTTGAACTGAGCAAAGCTTCAGGAACTTGATAGAAGGTCCTGAACTGCACAGAGCAAGTGCAAAGGCCCCTGGGGCCAGGATGGGCTTTGCACGATGCAGGGTGTGCAGGAAGGCTAGCTCTGGAGCCATCAAGGGAGGCTTTCAAGTTTAGAGGCTGGTATAGGCAGTGCGTATAGGTGGACACCTACAAGAGAAATATGGTTCTGTTATTTGTCCTGTGTGACCATAAAGGTCTGGTTTGCACGCACTGTCTTCCAGCTACCCAACACCGAGCCAAAATGACATTCTCATTTTTCCCCTTGCTGGCTCCTGTAGAAACATCTTTCCCCCTTCTTGGCAGCCCTGTGTCACTCTTTGCCGGATGCCAAGGTCAACGATGCCCCCTCATCAGCAGAGCAAATGGCACACCTCTGCCCCCTTCCGAGTGACGCCCCAGCCACACTGTTCTCTTGTGCTGTCTGTCACTCTTTCTCTTTGTCTCCCCAGACGCTTTAAGTAGCTGTACCTTGGGTTGTCTTTTTGGATGGAAGCACATGGTCTTTAGATTTGAAATCTCTGTGTTTAGCAGAGGGCTTGGAACCCAGCACATATCCAGTACATTTGTTGGCTAAATAAGTGAGACACTGTCCTCCCTGGCTGCTTACTCTTGGTTCTAGAAATTAGGGGGGATTCAGAGTCAATCAACACCTCGATTTTACAGAATGAGCTTAAAACAATGCTAAAAAAAATAGACGATAACTCCAGATTTAGGCCACTTAGAAGCTTTTCGGTAGACTGGTCTCAGTGGTTACTGCAGGAGTGGGAAGTCTTTCTGGGGCCTCATTAGCCCAGGCTTGGCTAATGTCAAACCCCAGGTGGGTGGCCAGCCTGAGTCTTTCCTGTTTGGGAGTCAGTGTCCCCAGGCCTTACCAGGACTTTGTTCCCTATAAGTTTGGAGCTGATTTAGAATTAGGTAATCTGTTTTCTTCCCCACTGAATTGATAGCTGTGCAGCCTAAGCTCCTCTATGAAATGCAACAAAAGCGAACTAAAAACAGATCAGTATTTTGCCTCTAATGTTATGGGGATATTTGATTTTAAGTCATCCCGAATCTCCCCCCATGGCGCTTTCTCCTTCCTTCCCCCATTTTCTTTCCTCACCTCTTTTTAACAGAGACTTTCTTCTTCTTCTTCTTCCTTTTTTTTTTTTTTTTTTTTGTCTAGTGCAAAAGGCCATTTCTTAAGTCCTGATTTATTCTGAAATTTACATGGGGAAAATGGCTCCGGATCCCACACAAGTGAAACTTTATTTTTTAATCTGGGCCACAGTAGGGAGCCCTGAGAAATGCATTTTCTTCAGGTCGGAGGAGGAATACATAGTGTTTGTTTAAAGCATCAGGTATTGAGAAATGCAACAGGGTGAAAAGTTTGACCCCAGCTGCCAGATCCGATCTGCTAGGGGGTAATTGAGTTGCCATGTTTTCTCCCTCTTCAGTTTAAATCAAGTTTTGCTATAGCCCATTTATGTGTCAAATTGGTAGCTAAACTTGACAACTTCAGGGTGCAGGCTTGCTTTTGATCAGAATTTACATGCAAATCATTTTTTGCCTTGAACTGTCAGCTCCTGTTTCTGATACTCCGAGGGGGACATGTCTGTCCCCAGCTTCTCTCTCTCCTCACCCCCACCCCAAGCCAAAGGGGATGTTGGCTAATGTTATTAATCAGCGTGTGGAAGAAAAATTATCTTGATAAATATGGTGGCTAAACTATATTCTCCCTTTTGTGTGTCAGTTGTCGCAGCCGGGCATTTAATCTCCCTTTACCTAGAAGGAAATCAAACAATTATCCAGCACTTGGTGTCAAAAGGAAGCCGGTGAATGAAGGTGGAGGGTCCCAGTGTATTGGGGGATGGACTTAAGCCACCAAATCCTGACAAAGGGCGCTGACAGTCTGCATTTTCTTGGGCATTAAACAAAGTCTTTGGTAAGTTTAAAGAATCTCTCCCTGCATGACTAAACTCATTGAGAGCCTTAGAGAGAAAGCTGCCTCAGAAGTCTTAAGCCTGAAAGCTTTTTTTTTTTTTCATTTGATTTTGCCCTAAACCCTTGGGACCCTTAAAACACTTGAGCATGTGTTGCTCCACCCTTCATCCAGACAAAGGGGTGTTTGCACTTCCAGAGAGTTAATAACGACAGTAGTAAGTCTTTCTGGTTTCTGGTTATTCTGTCTCAGCGTTCTCCATCAGCTTCCTACTCAAATCATTTAACTGTGATTTACACCCTGCCTGCCTCAGTTCTTCTGGACAGCTGGGCTCCAAGGAGCAAGAAAAAGGCAAGGCCTCCAACAACAAGCACAACCCGAAGATAAATTTAGAAAACAGAAGTTTCTAGAATATGACAAAGATAAAGAGCACCGGTTGTGAATACTCAAGAGTTATCCATCGCAGAGCCCGGACGTCGAGTGTAATAATACGAAAGTTTTGTTTCTAGTTGGCCTGAAATTCCGTTCCGTCAGTGCCCCCTCCCCTGCCCCCCTCATGGGGTGAGAACATCAAACATGTTTTCTTACCAGGATGACAGCCAGCATTGTGTCAGATGGGAGACACATGTAAGCCTGACTTGAGAAGTGAAAAACATCTCAAGATCGGGCTGGTGTGATCGGACATGGCCCCCGCTGCAGGTCCTTCTGGAACCTCCAGGGCCAGACCCTTTGAGCCTCTCTGTCCAGTGAGTGCTGCCTGCCTTGTGCGCTGTGAAATTTTAATTGAATTGTTAATGACACCGAGGAGTGACACAACACACTCGGAACTTCCAAAAATCAGTCAGGAGGAGCCCTCTTTCTCACTGTTACAAAACAGAAGACACTGGGAAATTGACAAGTCCAGGCAGCGAGGCCAGGGTCATAATTGATAGCAGGCTGTCTAAAGCCAAGGCCCTTCTCTGGTAATTGCAAGCAGAGGCGCCTCTCTGATCTCACCAGAGGTGCTGGCCGTGCCAGAGCGACCCGGCTTTGACGGATGGCCTTCCGAGGTAATGACTTCGGCATGTTCTCCCCCTCACATGAGGCTGTGTCCCTCCCACTGGAGAGAATGAGCCAAGCATTTTGCTGCCTCTTAAACAGGCCCCTGTTAAAATAACTCTATTCTATTATATAAGCTCTATAGTGCCAGGGGCTAAATTTATATGGTTATAAACAAGAGATATTACTTTGGAATACCACAATACTGTGTTTTGCTCTTTCTTGAGGATTTCAAATGGTGTTTTCAAAATAATGGATTTTACTTCAAGAAGAAAAGAACGAGGGGCGTGTAGGAGGCCGAAAGCAGGAGCTCGTTCCTGAACCAAGCCTTCGCTCTAGTTTGAAATTCCTCTGTGTGCCTTCCCTAATTCACTTGCCCAGTATTTATTCGTATTTGTTTGTTTTGCTGGCCGCATTTGACTCTCTTTGGGAGCATCAGAAGTGTTATTTACTCCAGGCCGCTGAAATAAGATAGATATTTTATTTCATGGCTTTTACACCCCTCGAAGGTTTCTCTTTATTCCCCTCCCCTATCCGTTTTTGGACATTGATATATTTCAGAACTTTTATGTGGCTTCCTCCTCCCTCCACCTCCGCTCCCTTCCCCCAGCTCTCTTCCTGGAATGTAATTTTGTCTGTGAAATATGACGGTAAGCTCCAGTGTCCCTGATGATCTATGGTACTTCTGGATTTTCACTCTGTTGGTGACAGAAACTGACTAATTCTGATATAGGGACCCTGGGTGCCCCTCCCCACTGTGGCTGTTGCTTTCTGGTGTCTTTAAAGTTTGGGTCTCTCAGAACACAGTTTCATACCAAGAACCAACCTCAAAAGAGAGCTAAGGAGATCCCTAAAAACTCAACCTTATATTCTTAATTCTCAGGTTCTTGGTGTGTGTGTGTCTCTGTGTGTGTGTGAGTGTTTCTCTCTGTCTCTATGTGTGTATGTGTCTCTGTGTGTGTGTGTGTTTCTCTGTGTGTGTCTCTTTCTGTGTGTTTTTCTGTGTGTGTATGTTTCTGTGTGTACGTATCTATGTGTGTTCACACACATAGATGAATAGGTTTAATGGAGAGCTGTGCTCAGATTTTCTTTATTGGGAATTTCAGGGGAATGGCTACAGAAAAGATTTGGCTATGATATTTATATTAGCCTTATCTCCACCTCTTTTCATTTTATGTGTGTTAATCTATATATGATGGACATCCACATGCATGTGTGTATACACACCTGTGTGTATGTTTGTGTGTGCCTCTGTGTGTGTGTGTGTGTGTGTGTGTGTGTTTTAGGTGGAAGTTGAAGTTGCTTCTTCTTACTTTTTAAGACAGCAGCTCTCAGTGAACTTAGAGCTCATTGCTTTGACTTGCCTTGCTGGTGAACAAGCCTCAGGGATCGCTCTGTCTCTGTCTCACTCATACTGAGATTACAGATGTGTGTTGCTGTGCCAGTCTTACATGGGTTCTGACTTAGTTCCTCATGCTTGCATGACAAGCACTCCACTGAGCCATCTCCCCTGATCCTAAACCTTATATCCTTACAAAGATGGATGTTTAAAAAAGCTTCCTGGGCCATCTCAAAACAATCATGACTGTATACATGACTGTGTATTTGTAGGTACAGACTTTGGTGAGCTAGCCCAAGAACCTAACCATGACAGCATTAGTCCTACTAGGAAATACCTATAGACGCTGACTTGGAGATGCAGGATGCAAAGTTGTTTCCTGACTTATGATATGGAAAAGGAGGGATACCCCCTCATGTGATCTCAGCAGTAGAGGGCTTGGTTGTCCTTATCTGAACTAGAGTAGGCAGGCAAGTCTAAACCTTTCCTCCTGTGCTGTTCCTTTCCTGTGGGTATGCTGATAAGTTAGACAATTTAAGGTAGGGATACATGGTAGGATTATTAGTCTATCAATTATTAATTCCGTTATTACATTTGTTCTTACCCCTGATGTAGGCACTCGCTGGGCATTTCTCCCGTCTGTCTGTCTGTCTTCTCTGTTGTCAGGATGGAAGAATATGCAGCAGAAGCTCCCAGTGAAGAAGGACCTTCCCCTCACCACCTGGAGACATTTACTTCATTATAACCCAGGGCAGGGCAGCTGTTACTGGCATCTAGTAGAGGCTGGAAATGGTCTATTTCATCCTCAGCATGGCTTCTGTGACATTGATCATGTCCGTAGGTCAATATTTTGTCTCACATAATGACATGTTGAAATTCAGTCTCAGAAAAAGTCCATGAATAAAGTCAAAAACCACAACCTGCCAGTCAGCATGTGTGACCAAGAGCTCAGAGAGAGCATGGGCACTGTGGACAGGAAAGGATCTTAAGAAGTATATGGCTTCCTGGTTGTGAATACAGGCTTTCAACACACACACTCACACACACACACACACACACACACACACACACACACACATGCACTTTTGTGGCATGATCAGTGACTTTGGGTGTACTGCCTGTCTCTGAGAAACCTCAGTCAAGTAGAACAGGTGGCGATACCAATCTCCTAAAACAGAGATCAAGAGATATTTATTTAATAAAATAAAATAAAATAATTAAAAAAGACAGAGACAATAATACTGGCATGTGCTTAAACATAATGAGTAAGAAGCAGTTGTGGCTCTAAGGGTGGTGATGTAGGAGCCTCTGCGATGGGTAGGCTTCCTTAAAGCCTCCTGTTTCACAGTCAAGGAGAAAGATCCAGAGGGAGGGGCGGTGTTGTAAAATTATAAAAAACAAAATGGTAATTTTTATCCCCACTATGTCTACACCCAAGTGCCCCAAGATATCTGCTGGACATGTTGCCAGAAGCACACATTCCAATTCCACAGTGGCCCAGACCATCCGCCCCGCACTCCCTTACACTTAAATCTTCACATGAAAGAACACACAACATAATATCCTTTGATCCAATTGATAACATGTAATTGCCCACCTAAACACACAAAGCCCAGTACACATCCATCCCTTAAGAACATTAATAACAACCTGTAAATACACAGAGCAGAATCTTAACATCAGTTTCCATTTTCTCTCCACCATGACTACTCTCTCTGTCCATCCGGTCTCTCCTCTTTCCAGTCCAGTCTCCTCCTTTTCCTTCAAATTTTCTCCCGCCCATCCTTCCTTCAAATCCAATGGCAGGCCTCCTTCTCTCCTGTATCTGCCCTCACCTGTATTTTACAAATTAAATGAGGAGAAGGTTCTGGTGAAGTCACCTGAGTCCTGAGTACTTGACTAGCCAGCTGTCTTTGTGGCAGTGAAATTAGCATCAAAATACAGCAAATCACAACATGGTTTTGTCCAGTTAAAAGGCCTTTTCACTTATACATAAATTGAGTACAATTATTACCATTCTACAATTTATAAAACATACAATACACTCAATACCCAGTCCATCAATTTTGTCCATTAACTAAAGCACCTTGTCACCTATCCTAAAAGACTATAATTCTATACCTGACTTATATCCTGGTTTGAGATCGTAGGCCATCTGAAAAACCACCTTTTCAAATTTATTATCCTTCTCAATGCTAAACTGCTTGGGTTGTTTACAAAACTACCAGTCTTCAACCACATCAGAAATATTTGAATGACCAAATATCTATACACATAGGAAGTCTAACATGGCTTCCAGAACTGAGAGGTTGTAGAGACAAATCTCCACTAGCACAGTCCTCTGTTAGCAGCATGTGAGCGTAAGTCTTCAGCCTTCTGGCCCAAAATCAACTGACAGACTCTTGAAATGCAGATTCTTGAAGGGCTGATCACCCTGTCTTGGCAGAGCTTATCAGTCAACTATTCTGCATAATTTGTCCTTTTCTGGACAGTATTAGCCTGCAGATGAAACAGGCAGTTTTGTCCAGGGGCTGCCTAGTCACAAAGTATTGCCTCACCTGGAGGTAGGGATGTTCAAATTCTTCGTTAAATCCACCAAAGGGGAACTGTTAGGAGCAGATATGTCTCAACAAAAGGTAAATAACTTTAAATCTCAAATTTTGTGGATTTCTGATGTTTTTGAAAACCATCTATCTACATATGGTAATCTGGACTGTAGTCTTTATATCTTAATATTGTCTTGAAAGTACTCTCATAAAGTCAGAGCCATGAATTTGCTATTTGGCCCTTAACTCACATGTGTAATCAACTCAGAAGTTTGTAATGGCATCAATAGAAGGACTGGCTCTAAACCTTGTACTTTTAAACTTTTTAAAAAAATAAATTCTATACGAAAGCAAAGATATGATTTTAGCTTAGTTACCAAATGAGATTATGACTGTACAACTCAATCTAGCTAATTCCTCCCTGTTAAATTACAACCAATTTTAAATTCCTCATAAAAACAACTTTAGAATAACCACTTTCAGCCCCCCAAAATTCCAGGGAATTGGGGCGACGACTCCTCCATAACTTCTTCAAGGTGTACATGGGCACTGAGATATCCTTGGGGGTTAGGGGGTTGGAAGAATGAAGCAAATGCTGTAGATGATGTGTCCTGACTGGAACCAGCTGAAAGTCCTTGAGACCAGGAATCCAAGTAGGCACATTCTGCAAAATACAACTCTCAAGACAAAAGTTTAGAATCCAGATATCTTTTTGTTTGATTCTCCTGAATCAATTTTTTTCAGGCGGGCGGTCTACCTCTATCAAATCTGAACAGCATGACTCTGTAATGTTTCCAGAGCCTAATCACACTTTTTTTTTTTTTTGGTTCTTTTTTTCGGAGCTGGGGACCGAACCCAGGGCCTTGCGCTTCCTAGGTAAGCGCTCTACCACTGAGCTAAATCCCCAGCCCCCTAATCACACTTTTTTAAAAACACAAAGACAAAATCTTTCTCCCAAAATACTGTGTTCCTTAGTCTATAACCAGAAAAGCTTGTGTCTTGCACTTTCTCCCAGAGTAATAATATAACCATAAAACTCAAAGTCACACCCATCATGAAGACTAAACAATTTTTTAAAAAGGAAGTAAGCTAAACAATGAGCCTGATAGGCTTTTGTACTCTGTACTATCAGGAAATAAACACAAAATTCCCATTAAGAGAATCTGTGCTTCCTGTTGTGGTAAATATCAAAAGTAACCACAAATCCTCGCTAGCCAGCATCAGTGAGCCATATGGCCTTTAGCAGGGTAATTCATAAAACAAACTAAACACCTTCTATCAATTCTTATTCCAATAAGCAATGTATCAAACCAGGACTGTAGCCCAAAATATATCCATCTGTTAAGCTCTCTACCTGGAGCCACACATTTTTACTTAACCTTAATAACTTGTAAATATCACAATACTCTTCTTGGAGTCCGTGACTAATTTTTCCCTATCTAAGTTCCGAACCATGGATGAAAATCCCCACGTGATTCGGGTAATCTCTGTACTTACCTTAAAACAAACGTAAACACCTTCTATCAATTCTAATGCCAATAAGCAACTTAAAAATCAGGACTTTAGTCCAAAATATATCCATCTGTTAAGCTCTCTACCTGGAGCCATAGATTTTTATTTAACCTTACTTGCTTCTATAATATATGTCTGTATTCACTCTGCCTGGTGTTACAGACATTTATCACAACTCTCTTCAAAGTTACAGACTAAGGAACATAGTATTTTGGGAGAAAGATTTTGTTTTTGTATTTTTAAAAAGTGTGATTAAGCTCTGGAAACATCACAGAGTCATACTGATCAGATTTGATAGATTTTCTCCTGAAAAAATTAATTCAGGAGAATCAAACAAGATATCTGGATTCTAAAAATTAGTGAGTGACTAATTTTTTCCTATCTAATTTTGAACCATGGATGAAAATCTCCACTTGATTCGGGTAATCTCTTTACTCTCTTCTTTCTAAAAATAAACTTAATCACCTTTTAATAAACCTGTCATTAAGAAGTAGCTTGTCTAACTAGGATTTCAACCCAAAATTCCCGTGGAGCCCAAATTTCCTCGTTAAAAGGAATATGAGTACCCTGAAAGACTTTCTAAACAACTTTTTTTAAAAGCAGCTTTTAGTGTCTAACTCTCTGATCTGCCATTACTTATCACACAGCAGGGGAGCTACAGCCTGCCAGCACAGTTTGCTTTTGTGTTTGTTTAAAGTTCCTGCACTTGAGACATCAACATGGCGCTAGCCTCCTCTTACTTAGAAAATAAAACTTTCACTCAAGTATTAGGATTACCAGTGGATTCTTGCCCATCACATTGGTTCACCATCTGTCGTAAAATTATAAAAAATAAAATGGTATTTTTTATCTCCACTAGGTCTATGCTGAAGTGCCCCAAGATATCTACTGGATATTTTGCCCAGAGTGCACATTCCAATTCCACGGCAGCCCAGACTAGCCGCCCAACACTCCCTTACACTTAAATCTTCACGTGAAAGAACACACAACACAATAACCTTTCATCCAATTGATAAGATATAATTGCCCACCTAAACACACAAAGCCCAGTGCACATCCATCCCTTAAGAACATTAATAACAACCTGTAAATACACAGAGCAGAATCTTAATGTCAGCTTCTCTGTTCCTCCTGTCTCTCCTCTTTCCATTCCAGTCTCTTGCTCTTCCTTCAAACTTTTCTCCCGCCCATCCTTCCTTCTCATCCAATGACAGGCCTCCTTCTATCCTGTATCTGCCCTCACCTGTATTTTACAAATTAAATGAGGAGAAGGTTCTGGTGAAGTCACCTGAATACTGAGTACTTGACTAGCCAGCTCTCTTTGTGGCAGTGAAATTAGCATCAAAAAACAGATAACTCGGAATTAAAAATGGAAATAGAAGCAATCAAGAAAGAACACATGGAAACAACCCTGGATATAGAAAACCAAAAGAAGAGACAAGGAGCTGTAGATACAAGCCTCACCAACAGAATTCAAGAGATGGAAGAGAGAATCTCAGGAGCAGAAGATTCCATAGAAATCATTGACTCAACTGTCAAAGATAATGTAAAGCAGAAAAAGCTACTGGTCCAAAACATACAGGAAATCCAGGACTCAATGAGAAGATCAAACCTAAGGATAATAGGTATAGAAGAGAGTGAAGACTCCCAGCTCAAAGGACCAGTAAATATCTTCAACAAAATCATAGAAGAAAACTTCCCTAACCTAAAAAAAAGAGATACCCATAGGCATACAAGATGCCTACAGAACTCCAAATAGATTGGACCAGAAAAGAAACACCTCCCGTCACATAATAGTCAAAACACCAAACGCACAAAATAAAGAAAGAATATTAAAAGCAGTAAGGGAAAAAGGTCAAGTAACATATAAAGGCAGACCTACCAGAATCACACCAGACTTCTCGCCAGAAACTATGAAGGCCAGAAGATCCTGGACTGATGTCATACAGACCCTAAGAGAACACAAATGCCAGCCCAGGTTACTGTACCCTGCAAAACTCTCAATTAACATAGATGGAGAAACCAAGATATTCCATGACAAAACCAAATTTACACAATATCTTTCTACAAATCCAGCACTACAAAGGATAATAAATGGTAAAGCCCAACATAAGGAGGCAAGCTATACCCTAGAAGAAGCAAGAAACTAATCGTCTTGGCAACAAAACAAAGAGAATGAAAGCACACAAACATAACCTCACATCCAAATATGAATATAACGGGAAGCAATAACCACTATTCCTTAATATCTCTCAACATCAATGGCCTCAACTCCCCAATAAAAAGAAATAGACTAACAAACTGGATACGCAACGAGGACCCTGCATTCTGCTGCCTACAGGAAACACACCTCAGAGACAAAGACAGACACTACCTCAGAGTGAAAGGCTGGAAAACAACTTTCCAAGCAAATGGTCAGAAGAAGCAAGCTGGAGTAGCCATTCTAATATCAAATAAAATCAATTTTCAACTAAAAGTCATCAAAAAAGATAAGGAAGGACACTTCATATTCATCAAAGGAAAAATCCACCAAGATGAACTCTCAATCCTAAATATCTATACCCCAAATACAAGGGCACCTACATATGTAAAAGAAACCTTACTAAAGCTCAAAACACACATTGCACCTCACACAATAATAGTGGGAGATTTCAACACCCCACTCTCATCAATGGACAGATCATGGAAACAGAAATTAAACAGAGATGTAGACAGACTAAGAGAAGTCATGAGCCAAATGGACCTAACGGATATTTATAGAACATTCTATCCTAAAGCAAAAGGATATACCTTCTTCTCAGCTCCTCATGGTACTTTCTCCAAAATTGACCATATAATTGGTCAAAAAACGGGCCTCAACAGGTACAGAAAGATAGAAATAATCCCATGCGTGCTATCGGACCACCACGGCCTAAAACTGGTCTTCAATAACAATAAGGGAAGAATGCCCACATATACGTGGAAATTGAACAATGCTCTACTCAATGATAACCTGGTCAAGGAAGAAATAAAGAAAGAAATTAAAAACTTTTTAGAATTTAATGAAAATGAAGGTACAACATACCCAAACTTATGGGACACAATGAAAGCTGTGCTAAGAGGAAAACTCATAGCGCTGAGTGCCTGCAGAAAGAAACAGGAAAGAGCATATGTCAGCAGCTTGACAGCACACCTAAAAGCTCTAGAACAAAAAGAAGCAAATACACCCAGGAGGAGTAGAAGGCAGGAAATAATCAAACTCAGAGCTGAAATCAACCAAGTAGAAACAAAAAGGACCATAGAAAGAATCAACAGAACCAAAAGTTGGTTCTTTGAGAAAATCAACAAGATAGATAAACCCTTAGCCAGACTAACGAGAGGACACAGAGAGTGCGTCCAAATTAACAAAATCAGAAATGAAAAGGGAGACATAACAACAGATTCAGAGGAAATTCAAAAAATCACCAGATCTTACTACAAAAACCTATATTCAACAAAACTTGAAAATCTTCAGGAAATGGACAATTTCCTAGACAGATACCAGGTACCGAAGTTAAATCAGGAACAGATAAACCAGTTAAACAACCCCATAACTCCTAAGGAAATAGAAGCAGTCATTAAAGGTCTCCCAACCAAAAAGAGCCCAGGTCCAGACGGGTTTAGTGCAGAATTCTACCAAACCTTCATAGAAGACCTCATACCAATATTATCCAAACTATTCCACAAAATTGAAACAGATGGATCACTACCGAATACCTTCTACGAAGCCACAATTACTCTTATACCTAAACCACACAAAGACACAACAAAGAAAGAGAACTTCAGACCAATTTCCCTTATGAATATCGACGCAAAAATACTCAACAAAATTCTGGCAAACCGAATCCAAGAGCACATCAAAACAATCATCCACCATGATCAAGTAGGCTTCATCCCAGGCATGCAGGGATGGTTTAATATACGGAAAACCATCAACGTGATCCATTATATAAACAAACTGAAAGAACAGAACCACATGATCATTTCATTAGATGCTGAGAAAGCATTTGACAAAATTCAACACCCCTTCATGATAAAAGTCCTGGAAAGAATAGGAATTCAAGGCCCATACCTGAACATGGTAAAAGCCATATACAGCAAACCAGTTTGTAACATTAAACTAAATGGAGAGAAACTTGAAGCAATCCCACTAAAATCAGGGACTAGACAAGGCTGCCCACTCTCTCCCTACTTATTCAATATAGTTCTTGAAGTTCTAGCCAGAGCAATCAGACAACAAAAGGATGTCAAGGGGATACAGATCGGAAAAGAAGAAGTCAAAATATCACTATTTGCAGATGATATGATAGTATATTTAAGTGATCCCAAAAGTTCCACCAGAGAACTACTAAAGCTGATAAACAACTTCAGCAAAGTGGCTGGGTATAAAATTAACTCAAATAAATCAGTTGCCTTCCTCTATACAAAAGAGAAACAAGCCGAGAAAGAAATTAGGGAAACGACACCCTTCATAATAGACCCAAATAATATAAAGTACCTCGGAGTAACTTTAACAAAGCAAGTAAAAGATCTGTACAATAAGAACTTCAAGACACTGAAGAAGGAAATTGAAGAAGACCTCAGAAGATGGAAAGATCTCCCATGCTCATGGATTGGCAGGATTAATATAATAAAAATGGCCATTTTACCAAAAGCAACCTACAGATTCAATGCAATCCCCATCAAAATACCAATCCAATTCTTCAAAGAGTTAGACAGAACAATTTGCAAATTCATCTGGAATAACAAAAAACCCAGGATAGCTAAAGCTATCCTCAACAATAAAAGGACTTCAGGGGGAATCACTATCCCTGAACTCAAGCAGTATTACAGAGCAATAGTGATAAAAACTGCATGGTATTGGTACAGAGACAGACAGATAGACCAATGGAATAGAATTGAAGACCCAGAAATGAACCCACACACATATGGTCACTTGATTTTTGACAAAGAAGCCAAAACCATCCAATGGAAAAAAGATAGCATTTTCAGCAAATGGTGCTGGTTCAACTGGAGGTCAACATGTAGAAGAATGCAGATCGATCCATGCTTATCACCCTGTACAAAGCTTAAGTCCAAGTGGATCAAGGACCTCCACATCAAAGCAGACACACTCAAACTAATAGAAGAAAAACTAGGGAAGCATCTGGAACACATGGGCACTGGAAAAAATTTCCTGAACAAAATACCAATGGCTTATGCTCTAAGATCAAGAATTGACAAATGGGATCTCATAAAACTGCAAAGCTTCTGTAAGGCAAAGGACACTGTGGTTAGGACAAAACGGCAACCAACAGATTGGGAAAAGATCTTTACCAATCCTACAACAGATAGAGGCCTTATATCCAAAATATACAAAGAACTCAAGAAGTTAGACCACAGGGAAACAAATAACCCTATTAAAAAATGGGGCTCAGAGCTAAACAAAGAATTCACAGCTGAGGAATGCCGAATGGCTGAGAAACACCTAAAGAAATGTTCAACATCTTTAGTCATAAGGGAAATGCAAATCAAAACAACCCTGAGATTTCACCTCACACCAGTGAGAATGGCTAAGATCAAAAACTCAGGGGACAACAGATGCTGGCGAGGATGTGGAGAAAGAGGAACACTCCTCCATTGTTGGTGGGATTGCAAACTGGTACAACCATTCTGGAAATCAGTCTGGAGGATCCTCAGAAAATTGGACATTGAACTGCCTGAGGATCCAGCTATACCTCTCTTGGGCATATACCCAAAAGATGCCCCAACATATAAAAAAGACACGTGCTCCACTATGTTCATTGCAGCCTTATTTATAATAGCCAGAAGCTGGAAAGAACCCAGATGCCCTTCAACAGAGGAATGGATACAGAAAATGTGGTACATCTACACAATGGAATACTTCTCAGCTATCAAAAACAACGACTTTATGAAATTCGTAGGCAAATGGCTAGAACTGGAAAATATCATCCTGAGTGAGCTAACCCAAACACAGAAAGACATACATGGTATGCACTCACTGAAAAGTGGCTATTAGCCCAAATGCTTGAATTACCCTAAATGCCTAGAACAAATGAAACTCAAGACAGATGATCAAAATGGGAATGGTTCACTCCTTCTTTAAAAGGGGAACAAGAATACCCTTGGCAGGGAAGAGAGAGGCAAAGATTAAAACAGAGACTGAAGGAACACCCATTCAGAGCCTGCCCCACATGTGGCCCATGCATATACAGCCATCCAATTAGACAAGATGGATGAAGCAAAGAAGTGCAGACCGACAGGAGCCGGATGTAGATCGCTCCTGAGAGACACAGCCAGAATACAGCAAATACAGAGGCGAATACCAGCAGCAAACCACTGAACTGAGAATAGGACCCCCGTTGAAGGAATCAGAGAAAGAACTGGAAGAGCTTGAAGGGGCTCGAGACCCCATATGTACAACAATGTCAAGCAACCAGAGCTTCCAGGGACTAAGCCACTACCTAAAGACTATACATGGACTGACCCTGGACTCTGACCTCATAGGTAGCAATGAATATCCTAGTAAGAGCACCAGTGGAAGGGGAAGACCTGGGTCCTGCTAAGACTGAACCCCCAGTGAACTAGACTGTTGGGGGGAGGGGGACTATGGGGGGAGGGTGGGGAGGGGAACACCGATAAGAAAGGGGAGGGGGGAGGGGGATGTTTGCCCGGAAACTGGGAAAGGGAATAACACTCGAAATGTATATAAGAAATATTCAAGTTAATAATAATAATAAAAAAAAAACAGATAACTCCAGGGCAAATCACAACAGAGGGGGGTCATTGTTAACCTCAAATGAGGCCAGCCTTCAAGAAGCAAAATCGAGATTAGGATTTAGAACTCCAGATTCCAAGCCCTGAGTCAAAGTCTACAAGCCAAGTCTAGTGGGAAAGCAAAGTTGAACATGTTGTGTTTGAAACTTGGGAAGGATTTGTTGATAACTTTCTAATCTGAGCACTCTGAATTCTGGGAGGACATCTGCGGGAGGACTGTGGAGCTCCTGAGAATTCTCTCTGTCAACCATGCACAGTCCGTGGGGAAGGAAGGACTGAGTTCTCAGAGGAAGCTTCGGGCTCGAGATGCTTTTTTTTTTTTTGGGGGTGCTGATGAATTATCTTAAGGTGGAAGCCGGAATCTTTCATGAAGTTTTCTTTAAAGACTCGAGATACCCAGAGGAGGAAAGGGAGAGCATTTATTGAGTGTTGACCAGTGTCAGGCATGGTGCCAGGTGACCCCACACATGTTTTTAGGTTTTAGTTTCCGAGCTCTGGCCGTTCAGGCTTCTTCATTTGTAAGTTGGTGGGTGAAGGAACTGAGCAATGTTGTCTAGTGCGCTCTGCTGCCTTCAAAGTCTATGGTTTTAAAAACTGCTTAATGGCAGGAGAACCCCCATAAGTTATTCATTAAAAAAGTTGTGAAGTTGTGGACATATATATGCAGGGGACAGATTTGTAGAGAAAAGGGAATGGGTGACTCAGTATCGGAATATCAATAGGCTGTTTCTTGTGTTTGGGTCAAGGAAGATTTTTAGTTTTGATCTAATATATATATATATATATATATGATTATTTCTGTGATTTATATTTATTACATCATTGAATCCTCCCCCCGCAGACATTATTTCTGGTTCTTAGGTAAATATTCCAACTTCACAGATAGAAGAGTTTAGGTTTAGAGAAGTTGGCAAGTGGCAGAGCCAGGCTCTACCCAAAAGTATACACCTCTAGCCACCAGTTAATATTGCCTCCCAGAGGACTGTGCAAGACTGGTAAAGTCCCTTGCACTAGTAGCCCATGAGGATCGAAAGAAAGATCTTTTGAGAGCGGATGGGTTATGTCAGCCCACTGAAGAGAAGTTAGAAGAAGGGTCAGAAGTCTCATTCCGTCCCCAGCACAGTAAAAACAAATGAGGTTATCCTTCACTTTCAACCAGGATATAATATCAGGCTGGACACAAGAATGCATAAAACTGCTAACACAGGGGCCACTTCTGGGGCTACATCAGACATGGAGAGAGGAGGAGGAAAAGGAGGAAGAGGGAGGGGAGGAGGAGGAAGAAGAAGAGGAAGAGGAGGAGGGAGAAGAGGAGGAGGAGGAGGAAGAGAGGAGGAGGGGGAGGGGAAGGAGGAGGGGGAGGATAAAGAGGAGGAGGGAAAAGAGGAGGAGGAGGAGGAAGAGAGGAGGAGGGGGAGGGGAAGGAGGAGGGGGAGGATAAAGAGGAGGAGGGAGAAGAGGAGGAGGAGGAAGAGAGGAGGAGGGGGAGGGGAAGGAGGAGGGGGAGGATGAAGAGGAGGAGGAAGAGGAGGAGGAAGAGGAGGAGGGGGAGGAGGAGGAAGAGGAGTACGGGGAGGAGGAACAGGAGGAAAAGGAGGGGGAGGGGAAGGAGGAGGGGGAGGGAGATGAGGCGATGGCTAGGACTAAGTTGGAGAACTGTCTGAGGAAGCTGGTTTTCTTTGCTCATCTCTAACTCAGTGCTCTCTTTGGCTGTCCTTGTGAAGGTTTCAGCCCTGGCTTGGGTGGATGTGGCTCTCACAGACCACACTTCCTCCTGACCTAGCTGAATCATCCTGTTCACCTGGACTGTGTGGTACTCACACCATGGCCACAACCACCGTGAGGAATGAGTATGTGCTTGGTCTGTATCAGGAATATCACAAGGCACTTCCTGATTGCACCAACAGCTCACCACCCCATCTGAGTTTCCAGACTAAATACCAGTGCTCAAGCCACATGCGTTTATAGTATATAATAAATCTCCATTTGCCATAATGGTTTAAATTTAAAAGGAAAAGAAAGGCAAACTGTTACATTAAAAAAAAAGAATTTGGGGGGCTGCTATAAATTAACTCTATTGGAGTTTCAGGTCAAGCCCAATTTATTAGGGGGGATAAAAAAGGGAGCAAGCTGGTGTGTGATCACAACTGTGATTTATCCCTACCTTGAGTGGACCCTCCTTTGGACCTTCGCTTGAACCGCAGCTGGCTTGGTTTATGTAGGACCTGCTGGGAGCTGAGGTTGTAATGAAAACCAGTTATTCTTTCAAATTATTCACAAGAAGAGGGCTCATTTTATCAAGTGCTCTCCTAATTTGATTGTAAGGCTTTGGTATTTATTTTTTCTATATTAATCATACTGTACCTTTGAGGAAAGTGTAAGCAAAGTGGTAAAAGACTTAAAAAAAAAACCGAAAAAAAAAAAGAGAAATGTTTTCCTAGAGGTGGCCTGTTGCAGCCCTTAGTGGATAATTAGAAAGTTATTTTGGGCTCAGTAGCAAAACCATGAACTTTTCTAGAAGCTCTTCTTCAGGGCAGCATGGCATTTAATACTTTTGAAGATTAACCTTTAGCAATGAAAAGACTGTCCGGTATTGACTTGTCTTAGCTGGAACCAGGCAGGCACTGACAGGACAGCAAGGGTGTCTGCTCTCTGCAGCAATGCCTTCTCCGTGTCCTGGATCTTCTCCCACTGCTTTGAGGCTTCTGGCTTTTCTGTAGTACCTTGGTGGATCAGGAACTCAAGGACCCAGCTCTAGCCTTCTTGCTTGGATTAGATTCCTTCTGACCCAGACCGCCTGTGTTATCTGAGAGACAGTGATCACAGGCCCTTTCTGCTCTCCGGAGAGGCTCCTAGAACTTCCTCCTGAATAGTCTTTGTTTTAGAGAGGAGATCTCCGAACCAGATGGGGTGTGGCCCATTACACACAAAGCAGCAGATTTACACACACCTTCGTGCTGTTGAAGTCTGGAGTACTTCTCATTGGTTTGACTCTTTACCTAAAAAAGGGAAACCAAAGTAAGTAGCTGAAATAAAATGTGCTCGGTGGTGGAGGTCCGCTGGTGACGGGGAGTTGCATGGTATTCTATTTGAAGTCACAGGATGCGTTAGCAGCTCAAAAAACCTTATTATGTAGGAAGGTAAGTCAAGGCCTAGGCTGATCCATGTATATAAGATTTGTTTATTAAAATTATTATTTATTACAGCAATCTCTCTCCTGGGTAATAGCATTTTAGTACTTTAACGTTTATTTGCTTGATTTGAGTGTGGGCGTGGTGGGGGAGGGATACTCAGAGCTTGACTGTGGAGGTCAGAGAGCCTCTGGGGAAAGTCAGCTCTCTCCTTCTACCATGTGGAGTCTGAGGCTTGGACTTAGGTCTCCAGTGTTGGCAGCAAGCTCTTACCTACCCTGTTTTGATTTTAAAAGTCATATTTAGTGAAGTGATATATATATATATATATATATATATATATATATATATATATAATTTCCACTTTCAGTGAGCAATTGGATGAGTTTTAACAGATGCAGACAAAAGATAGAGCATTCCCCAAACTCCTCTTGTGTCCCTTTTAGTCAGTTTCCCTTCTCTCTCCCCAGATCATGGTAGATATTGACCTAATTCTTTTTGCTATATAGTTTCTCCTCTTCCGGAATGTCATAAAAATAAAATCAGATGGTGTACTGGGTTTCCTTTATCTTAACATAATGTTTTTGAGAATCATCTATATTCTTTATTCTTTTAAAATATTTATTTTATTTTGCGTGTATGAGTGTTTGTCTATATACGTACATATTATGTGTGTGACGGGGCCCTTGGAGGCCAGAGGAGGATGTCGGATACCCTGGAGTTATAGATGACTATAAGCTGCAGTGTAGGTGCTGGGAACTGAACCAAGGTCCTCTGCAGGAACAACCAGTGCTCTTAACCTCTGAGCTATCTTTCTAGTCCCCGTTCTTTCTTTTTTTTATTTCTTTATCGACAGTTTTTCTACTGCGTGGATTTTTTTTTTTAAATTTAAGACTAAAATAGCCAACATTTGCTCAGAAAATAACCTATTTTTCTAGATATTCCATGGGCTCTGGGAAACAGTTGACTCTGTTACTGTTAATTAAGCTCTTCTATAAATGCCAATTTAGCTAAATTGCTTGATGATGTTTTCTATATTCTTTTTTTTCTTCCACCTTTATTAACTTGGGTATTTCTCATTTACATTTCGATTGTTATTCCCTTTCCCGGTTTCCGGGCCAACATCCCCCTAACCCCTCCCCCTTCCCTTCCTTATGGGTGTTCCCCTCACCATCCTCCCCCCATTGCCGCCCTCCCCCCAACAATCTAGTTCACTGGGGGTTCAGTCTTAGCAGGACCCAGGGCTTCCCCTTCCACTGGTGCCCTTACTAGGATATTCATTGCTACCTATGAGGTCAGAGTCCAGGGTCAGTCCATGTATAGTCTTTAGGTAGTGGCTTAGTCCCTGGAAGCTCTGGTTGCTTGGCATTGTTGTACATATGGGGTCTCGAGCCCCTTCAAGCTCTTTCAGTCCTTTCTAAGATTCCTTCAACAGGGGTTCCGTTCTCAGTTCAGTGGTTTAATGATGGCAGTCGCCTCTGTATTTGCTGTATCTCTCAGGAGAGATCTACATCCAGTTCCTGTTGGCCTGCACTTCTTTGCTTTGTTTTCTATATTCTTGTGATTTTTGTCTACCTTATATATGCACACATACATATACATATGTCTATATACATATATGCTTTATATAAATGTGTGTGTGTATACATTTGTATTTTTAAAGCAAAGTTGTCCTTCATTTTAAAAGGGTTTAATATTGATTTAAACATGAGTAAAGAGACAGAGAGGAGGAGAGGAGGAGGAAGAGGAAGAGGAGGAGGAGGAGGAGGAGGAGGAGAGAGAGAGAGATAGAGAGAGAGAGAGAGAGAGAGAGAGAGAGAGGCTTAAGAAAGGATGTCCTGGGGTTGGGGATTTAGCTCAGTGGTAGAGCACTTGCCTAGGAAGCGCAAGGCCCTGGGTTCGGTCCCCAGCTCCGAAAAAAAAAAAAAAAAAAAGAACCAAAAAAAAAAAAAAGAAAGAAAGGATGTCCTATATACCCTAGAGTAGGCATGGGCTTCTTCTGTGAGTCACTTAAAGTCTCTTTGTTTAATGTTTGTGTGATAAATCTTTTTATCTTTTCCCTTTTAATATTTTTACACTTATATTTATAGCGAAATTTTTTTTAGAAAGCACATAGTTGGGTCTCTCTCATACATACTCTTATGACTTTGGTTTTCTAATTTAAAAATTAGGCCATTTATATTTAACATATTTTCTAATAGTTTTTGTTTAGAATCTACTATTTTGCAAACTTTTTTTATTTGTCTCAATTACTGTTTGCTGAAATTTCTTTTTTAAAAAATCATCTGGATATATTCATGATTTCACTTAATCTATACTATTGTCCCTTTCAAATAAATGCCAGTTATTATTTAACAGATTTCTATTTTTAATATATTTCTAAATTAAGTTTAAATTACAAAAAGTTATCATTTAAAGGGTATCAAATGAGGACAAAGAATTGTCACATGCATCAGATTCTTTCTGGGGTTTCCCCTTGACAGTTTTGTGTGTGTGTGTGTGTGTGTGTGTGTGTGTGTGTGTGTGTGTGTGAGAAA
This sequence comes from Rattus norvegicus, assembly GCF_021556685.1. Taxonomy (NCBI): domain Eukaryota; kingdom Metazoa; phylum Chordata; class Mammalia; order Rodentia; family Muridae; genus Rattus; species Rattus norvegicus. Next base: position 2,176,782 of record NC_141548.1, on the reverse strand, counting down.
TTGTTCTCCTTCTCAGCTTTGTATGTTATTCTTTCTGTTGTTTTGTTTTACTTTTACTTTATTTTTTGACTTCCAGTATTTCTATCCTCTGATTACTCAGTGAGGTTTTCTGAGACTCTTTGAACTTTTGTCCTATATCTCTCATTAGTTTTAGGAAGTTCTTAACATTTTTTCCTTTAAAAATATTTTCACGTAATATACCTAGATCCTCACCGCTCACCTACTCACCCAACTTCACAGTCTCTCTGTCTCTCAAAAATACCCTCCAAAAACAAGAAGTGAAAGTCAAAACAAACAAGGAATAAAAAAATGCCAAAAAGAAAACTCTCTCTCTCTCTCTCTCTCTTTCTCTCTCTCTCTCTCTCTCTCTCTCTCTCTCTCTCTCTCTCTCTCTCTCTGCCTCTCTCTGCCTCACATATACATGCGCTGCGCACACACATGCACAATCCACACAAACCTTGGGGTTCATTCGATCTCTTCAGACATTTTTCTTGCTTCTTGTTCTATTCTATTTTTTTGCATCCATATATATGATATACTGTTTTATTTCAGCTCTTGGATGCCTTGTTTTTATTTTTGATTTTCCTCCTTGTTACTAGTTTGGGTCATTTCCATTCACTCATCTTCAAGTGCATAAATCCTTCTCGTGCTTTCTGTAAGCATCATGTTTGAAGGAATTCTTGCCTTATGTTATTATATTCATCTGTCTTGTGACAGAGGAAACATTGTCTCTTAGAATTCAGAAGGCTAAGACGGGAGGACTGCCGATTTGGTGTCAGCTTGGCCTAAATGGTAAGACATGTTTCTAGGAAGAGATGGGGAGTTTCAGCTGAGAATCAGTGGGTAATGTTATGCCTAAAAACCAAACTGAGCAGCATCGGCAACAGCAGCAGCAGCAGCAGCAGCAGCAGCAGCAGCAGCAGCAGCAGCAGCAGCAGCAGCAGCGGCGTCACTGAATCAGCCTGTGGTACGGTGGAGATGATGGTGTGAGGGTGGGGACTTAGAGTCATTCCTGACAGTGGGGGAAAATAACTAAAATAAAGAGAAGCATGGGGAAGGGGCTAAGGGACAGGTGGCATCAGGAGCCCGCTATATCCTAAGAATAACACTTGGATTCCATAAAGACAAGTGACAGAAAGGAGGGACGGACTGAAGATGTAAAGGCTTGTAATGCCTCAGACTTGGAAAATGACACACATTGATAGATTCTAAAGTTCAAAGACCATGAAAGTAGGATTAATTTAAAGAAAAATGAGAGTCTGCGGATAAAGCAGGTATAGGACTCAGGCCTCAATCTCCAGAATGCTCCTACGCACGCACGCACATACGCACGCAGGTATGCACGCACACATGCTCACACACGATGGGAGAGTCAGAGAGGGGGTAAATCTTAAGTGTGTGTGTTGCGGAGATCGCTTGGTCAGTAAAGTACCTGTTGACCAGCATGAGGCCCTCAGTTTATCCCTAGCCCCATGTGAAAGCTGCGTGGTGTGTTACATGGTTATAATCCTACATCTGGGGATGGGAGATAGGAGCATCTCTGAGGTTTACGGGTCAGCCAACATAGCTGAGAAACCTATGGTAACTCCCAGGTCCAAGGTGGCCAGCTCCTGAGGAAGGACACTTGAGGTTGACTTCTAACTTCAACATGCATGTGCACACATGTGTCCCCATATACACAAAAGAAAGAAAACAGCTCAGGTACAGCTTAGCCAAATTTCTAAAACAAACAAACAGACAGACAAACAAAAATCAAGAAAGAGAAAAAGAAGTTGAAACACCTAGAGGGGAAGTGTGCATTGCTGCCGAGAATCCGTCTAGATATAAAGGCTTCATCTGCAACCTTCAAGGCCAGAATGGTAGTGGGACAGCATCTTGATAAGGCTTTAAGGAAAACCTACACCCAAGCCAGCCTCCATGGGAATCCAGAAATATCTATCTGGCAAAGGAACCCTTCGTAGTAAAGGTGAAATAAAGACATTTCCCCAAAGATGAATGCTAAGATAATCACTAGCAGAGGGTAGAGGACGGTCTTCAGGCTGAGGAGTGGGAAGTCACCCTCAGAAGCAATGAAGAGCAGCTGATGACAGAAATAAAAGGGTAAATATGATTTACCCCAATTTCTCCAAAACATTATCTATTTCCCTCCCTAACTTTGACATCTACAGAGAGCGTAGACACACGGTGCATGATAAATATAGAGACTGGAGTGTGTGGCAACAGAGCGTTTGTTACACTGTTTTATTTTTATTTCCGTTGCCGTTCCTTTTACACAGGTGGTATATTAGCTTTAAGCAGATTAGTCTAATTGTGAGATCATTGTGAGCCCGAGTTCCTAAACTGCTCCATAAGAGGTAGGGCAAAAGAAGCCAGCGGATAATATAAAGTGAAATCCTAAGAAAACTCCACTCGGTTTCTCCAACAGAAGGCAAGCACGGAGGGCAAAGGAATACAGACCGCAGTGGGCCAACCGAAGGCAGGTGAACATGTCAGGCTGCAGGCGCAGTAGTCATTACACTTTAACATGCTGCCCATGTGATTGAAATGCACCAGGAAAGCCTGGCTGCGTGGTGCTCAGGCACACCTTTGGTGGCTTGATCTCAGATAGGGTAGGGATGTGTGTGCTAGGCCTGAAAGAAAAGAGGAGTGACCGTATGGGACAGATAGACACTGGGTGTGGCTTCTGATGAGTCCAGGGTGTCTGGCTTCGTTTTCCTTTGACCTGAGTTGGGCTGAGTCAGCTAGGTTCTGCTTCAGTACTGACAACCGGGTGGAGCCTGCACATTTTTCCTCCGGCTTTGCCTGGCGCCGTCTCTCCCACCTAGTCTCTCCCACCTAAGCCAAGTGGTTCCTTGTTTTCGCTAAGCCTGTTTACCCTGCTTTCAAGGCCTCCCCATGTGGAGAGCAGTGCACTGATTTTGTTAAGCGTCCCTCTCTTCCAGCTGGGACTCCAAGAGGTCTCCAGGGCAGGTGTTTAACTGTGTCCTTTCAGAATGATGCTTTGGGAGGCTTGGCCTGAATGACTTGACTAAGTGGCATCTTAGGGAGGGCAGCCAGCAGCTGTCTGATGAATGAGGGATGTGCACTGAGGGGGCATTGCCCGTGTTCCCAGGCTGCTCCTCCCTGGGAAGGACTGGGAAACACCATCATCCAAGTTGGAAAACTAAATAAATTAAATGATAGACAGGAGGACGATTTCCCATCCTTTTCCTTCCTTGCCTGATTCATCCGGCTTCTGCCAAAGGGTTTTAAAGCCCTTGTCTGAAAATCAGGCTGAGTGAAGCAATGTGAGCTTAGGTATGACCAAGAGGATGCTGGCCTCGTGACAGAGGATGCTGTTTGTAGTTACTTCGCTAGGAGAGCGGAAAAACCTGTCTGTGTCTTGGTACAGATTTGGCCTGGAGAGCATAAAGGGAGCCTGAAATGTGTTGTTGACTCGAGCCCTGCATTTGGTGACTGCACTGTCTTCTGCCATGCGCCTCTTCCTGCCTTAGATCTTTGTGTGTGGGTATGTGTGTATTCATGCGTGCTGGTGTCAGGGGATGCATCTGCATCTGCAGGCATGAGCCCGTGGAAGCCATAGGGTATCCTTGGCTGTCATCTCTCAGGCATCTCTCATTGGCCTGGAGCTCACCAAGTGGTCTAGCTGGCTGGCCAGTGCATTGCCAGAATCAGGTTGTTTCCAGACACCTTGAGCTGGGATTCAGAGTATGCACCACTAATGCCCAGCATTTTTGTTGGTCCCAGAGATGAACTCAGGTCCTCATGCTTGCAAGACAAGTACTTTACCAACCAAATTATCTTCCTAACCCAGCTAGGTCCCCTTTGAAAGGAGATGAACTAGAATTTCCAATGTACATCCGGTTTCCTGGGAAAGCCGAGGAATTTCTTTGGTCCTTGTAAAGAAGATGAGTTATGTGGGTGTCTGTGGAGGGTTGTCGTCTGTAAGCCTTGCAGACCGAGGATCTGTGTTTTAGGTAGGTTTTCTAGGCCAGCCTTTTGCTGATCTATAAGGAGTTCTCAGTATTGGCATGCTCTGTGATTCTGTGAGTTTACACAAATGCTTAATACCAAGTCATTTCCCTGGGGTCTTCAGCTTCGGGTACCTGTGAAAGTCTGCCCTCTGCTTCTTCATTGGGTACTGATCAGGGAGAGAGGGTTGGTTAATCATTTACTTAACTTGTTCTTGCTGACATAGCTGGGGGTGTTGCCAAAGGTAAAATCTGTCAGCAGAGGGCAAGTGTTAATCAGAAAGGCATGGGGGACTAGGGGAGTTGTGAAGCTTGGCTGTGGAGAAGTGCATTGTGGGAGCAGCACACTAGTCTAGAAGTATCTTAGCATGGGGCAATGGGGGGTGCTGACCCAGGCACTAAAGAGGGTCACAAAGAGGTACTCTCATTTTCTCTGCCAATTAGCTTTATTTTGAAACCCTATCTTTAAACTTTCAATCTCTGGGGCCAAGTAGGAATGACAGAGGAATTGAAGTTGTGTACCAAATTCGCTTATCAAACTAACTGGTGCTCTCAGGTTAAGTGTCCAGAGCGGAGGGCTTAAAAAAGTCAGAATAGTTTCTTCCTCCCTTTAATTCTTAATTTTGATGTATTCAAATCTATATAGTCTGGCCCATTGGTCATTCTTCTCTTTCTCAAACTCAGGAAGTGGCGTATCTACCCACTGTCTCTACATATCTGCTTAAGCGTCCTCACCTCGGTGGCTGGCTGGCTGATCCGCCAGCAGCACTCAATCGCTTGGGAGCTTTTAAGGTGTGGCGTCGTGGACCCTGCCTCAGACAGACCATCTGAATCAGAACCCTCGCTTTGGGCACACTCCTGAGTGATCTGTGGCACTTTCTTGAAGGTCTCGCGTGACTTTGATACAAGCGCACGTTGACTTCCTTGGCATAGGTTTATCTCCATCTCGTTTTACTTTGCTGGTCATCCCTCACTCCCATTCCTGCTGGGTAAGTTTCTGCCTCCTCCTCTTACTAGGTATAAAGTACCGAAAATGCCACAGTTGGCTCCAGCGCCCTCTGTCTTTTCCCGTAGTTCAGTCACACAGTTCTCCTTAGCTTCTGGATTGTTCCGCACTGGCCTGAGTTCTGGGATCTCAAGTATTCTGTCCAAACCTCTGTGTCTTTTCTACTTCCCAGGCACTCCGTCCTCCTGGCGTTCCTCACTGAATAACAAGCTGCCCTCATTTACTCCTCCCTTCTATCTCAGTATTGTCTAGTGTTCTCATTCGCTACATCAGGGCATTTTAGCTCCTTTCCGGGAACAGATGTTTATAATTCTACCCGCCATCTGCTACCGCATTTTCGGTTCCTCACTCTTGTTTTTTCTTCATGTTCTCATCGCATCCTTCCTCTGTTCCAAAGTGCTCCATTGTTTCTCCCTGTTCCCAGTGAAGTCTCATCTCCTCTGTGGAGCCTTCAACGTTGCTCTCCTTCAAGTACCGGGCCTCGTCTCCAGCCATCAGCATGCTGCTCTCCGCACTGGTCTTTGCTTAGCCAAACTCAAGGCCTCTCCTTGTCTTTGGTTCTCCCCTATTAACTAAAGCTGGCCTTTTGATTCTAGGATGAGACTATACATCGTATTGTGACAAGGATGGATGGTGAACCAGCTGTGGTGATGAGTCAATACGGATTCATTGTGGATGGGACAGTCCTCAGTCTTCTATGGTTTTTCTGTTCTTTTTGCTGACTGGCACTATATCCAAGTTTCTTTTATTAACACTGTGATAGACTGAAGCCTGCATAGTCCCAGGCATTTTGTCCATATAAGAGTCTTTGATCCTGTCTGAAATGACTGGAACAGCCATTCTTTCTTGTATGTATGTATGTATGTATGTATGTATGTATGTATGTATGTATGTATTTGCTTTATATCCCAGGCATGGCCCCCTTTCTTTCCTCCCAGTCCCACCCTCACAAGTTTTTCCTCCAATTGTCCCCTTCCTTCTCCTCAGAAAAGGGGAAGCCCTATTCCCTTGGGTACCTGGACACTGTGGGACATCAAGTCACAGAAGGAGTAACCCATTCTCTCTCATGGAGGCCTGATAGCCAGTCTAGCTAGAAGAAGGGGATGGCAGGTAACAAAGTTCCCACTCTAATTGTTGGGGGACCCACATGAAAACTAAGTTGCACATCTGTTACAAGTGTATATGGGGCCTAGGTCCAGTCCCTACATGCTCTTCGGTTGGTGGTTCAGTCTCTGTGAGCCCCTATGGGCTCAGGTTACTTGACTCAGTAGGTCTTCCTGTGGTGTCCTTGAGCCCTCTGGCTTGCTCAGTTCTATCCTCCATTCTACATGACTCTCCAGTTCTGCCTGATTTGTGGCTGTGGTTCTCTGCATCTGTTTCTATCCGCTCCTGGATGAAGCCTCTCAGGAGAAAATTATGCTAGGCTCCTGTCTGCAGGCATAGCATAGCATCATAATAGAGTCAGGGGTTGGCTCTGTTCCATGGGATTGGTGTCAAGTTGGGCCGGTCACTGGTTGGCCAATTCCTCATTTCTGCTTTATCTTTATCCTTACACATCTTGTACGTAGGGCAAGATTTCCATCAGCAGTCTGTTCTAAACCCCTACATCTGGTATTCCAGGAGTTAGTTCTCCAGCTCATAACTCCAAACTCTTCTGTCTGCTTGCTGGACATCAGTTCCTGAGGGCTAAAAACCATATGGTCTATATTTTGTCAGACCAGGAAATAAAGAACTGACTGGGAATGGACCAAGGCCATAAGAAGGTTTTACAGACTCCCAAACTAGTATGACTAAGTCTTTAAACAGTACTTACATGGAGCTAGTTTTCTTGTGGTTGCCCATAGACCATGGTTTGGTACCTGATTCTTGGCAAAAATTCCTCACTAGTGACTTATATGAAGACAGATAAGGTATGTGTTAGCTTCAACTGTCAACCTGGCACAGACCTAGAGTCACCTCGAGAGAGAAGACCTCAAGTAAAGAATGGCCTCAATATGATTGGCTTGTGACATCTATGGGGAAGTTTTCTTGATTGTTAATTGATGAAGGAAGGCCAAGCCCACTGTAGGCAGTGCCATTCCCTAGGCAGGTGGGCCAGGGCTGTATATAAAAGGTAAGCTGACTGTGAACAAGGGAGCAAGTCAGTAAGCAACATTCCGCCATGGCCTCTGCTTTAGTTCCTTCCTCTAGATTCCTGAGGCCCCGACTTCCCTAGATTTACATCAGTGATGAACTATTACCTGGACATGTACCATGAAACAAAATCTTTCTTTTCCAAGTTGCTTTTAGACATGGTGTTTACCATAGTCCCCTGAAAGCAAATTAGGACAGCATGTATATAATCATATTTGTGAGAGACAGAGTTTGGAAGGACAGAAAATTCAAATATGAAATCATGAGTTTTCATTGTAAGGTTCCTATTATTTTATCGGCTAGAATCTGTTGGTAAGTGTGGGAGAGCTAAAGTTTAAGAACATGGCACTCGAATCCAATTGTGGAATTATCAAAACAGAAAATTCTAGGACAGAAAGGCTTTCATTTTTATTTGGCAACAAAACACATGGAATGTGAGTATTTTAAATGCTCTTGAGTTTTGTGGGTTCAGCAACACAAGCCCATCGTCTTGAGAGAGGAGGAAAGCCATACCTGGAATCCTGTGTTCTGTGCTGGGCTCTCTGTTTTAAGCTGAGAGTAGAGAGACTGCAATGTGTTTAGGGGGAGCATGGCAAGAATCACTGGCCAGGGTATGGTTGAGCATGACTACCTCAGCAGGGTTTCCAAGGGCCTTGAGTGTCTAGATTCACCCACTTACTGTCTTGCAGAAGGGAGTTTCTGTCTTGCTGTAGTTCCTCTGAAGGCATTTAGCAATGCTTTGCACAGAATGTGAATTAAGAAATACTGTTGAGTGATTGTTGTTAGTGTAGTGTTAGTTTTGCTTCCCAGTCCACAACATAATTTCCTTGAGGGCACATTCCACAGACTATGTTTATTTTTATATCTTCTCAGCATCTTGCATGGAGTTAGATTTTCAGCGGACACTTAGTAAACACAAGTAAAGTTCATAAAAATTAAATGTTGGGAGGAGTACCCTGGACACCTCATATTTACTCTGCAGTTGTCCCTTTCTTGTTGAATAACAACTAGAGAACCTTGCTGTAAGAATGAACTGGACTTGGGGAGTGAACAGCATGAGTCTTTAGGCTAAACTCTTCCATTAATAGCTTGTGCCAGGCAAGTGAGAACACACATCCAGCAGCTGAGGGCGAGGGAGACACGGGATGGAACATGTCAAGGGGATTGAAATTTAGGGCCAGGCCTCTGATGCAGCAGCTGAGCTCTCCCAGCTTCTCAGTATTGGTTATGGTCATTAAATGCTTGAAAATGACACAATTAACAGCCTTAATCACTTGCATGTTTAAGTTCCTTTCAGTTGGCACACAGGCAGGAGAACTTCCAGAGTTTGCTTCCTGGGAGATTGGAGCTCAAGATCCCATAACTCACTTGGGTCTGTACAGCTGTTATGTGCTGTTCACTGGCAGGTGTGACTGATTCCACGGCTGCCCCCACCTCTGAGATGAATGGGAACCTCTAAAGCTCTTGTTCATGGTTGCCTGTGAGAAAGCACTGTTGGAAGGGTGCTGAGAGCCTCTTTGTCGTTGCTCGTGGGGCTGAACCCACTTGAGTGACTTGGATTCATGCTAGCATTTCTACCCTAGGGCGGGTCTCCTCTCCACAGGGCCTCTCCTGGCATATGCCCACAATTCTTAGTGCTCTTTCTGTGTATTGTCTTGGCTCTCGGCAGTGGGCAGGCATATTTCTGAAGGCTCTTAAATCACTTTTTTTTTTCTGAAATGTGCCAGAGTAGCCATGGTGAGAGGGCAAGGCTAAAAGCAGAAGGGCAGAAATGGAAGTGCAGCCACATCAGAAGTGGATGTGCTGCCACGTCAGAAGGAAATGTTGGGTTTTCTAGGCAAGAAGGAAATGGCTACTACATTAAAAAACAATCTGGTGCTACTAGTTAATCTACTTCAAGAGTTAAAGATGACTTTTATCATTTCGTTATGTTTATCTTTGTTCTTTAAAAGAGAGAAAACAATAGGAAAAAAACCTCACACATTTTATTAATGTGCCTATTTGGGTGATTTTTCCCTGTCAGTTTAGCATCCTTAGTAATGTAGACTCAAATATAAAATTTTCATACATCTACAGCTGTATAAAAGGCAAGGCGTGTAAGTCTTTAAAACATTTTCCATTTTAATTTCACCTAGCCGACACTATCCATTAAGCTATTATTTACCTAGCTAAAAGGGGGTGGGAGGGAATCCAAGTTAGTGTAGTGTCTGCAGACAAGACCCGGTGTTGCTTTCACTGTCTTAGCCCAGCCAAAGGGCTCTGGCTTAGCACCAGTGAGGTTAAGGTGACTTGAAAAGGTTATCAGAGCCACTGAGATGAGACTGGTTGGCTGGTGAGATTGGGTCTCTTTTGTTGGTGGCAATGCTTCTCAGTGAAGATATGACTGGTGTTCCTTCTGAGGGTAGTGGGAGCCTTCATAAGGAATTCAAACTGAGCAGATGTCCCACCAGAGAGGTCTGTTTAGTATTAGGTCACATACAGTATGACCTGAGGTGATAAGGAATGAAGAAGGGAAAAGATCCCTTTCCATTCTATATTATGAAATTCCATTTTCCTGGCTTGTGCTGTGTGTGTGTGTGTGTTGGAGAATGGAACCTTATGCATGATAGACAAGTGTCCCACCCACTGAACTGCATCCTTAGCCCTTCTTGACTTACTTCTAAAATGGGTAGAACTTTAAAAAGTTTGTTAACTAATTTATTTACTTATTTACTCACTGTGTACATGCATGTGTGCCATGGCATGTATGTAGAAGTCAGAGGACACCTTACAAGGGTTGGTTCTCTCTTCTAGCTTGTAGGTCTCAGGGATTTAACTCAGGTCATGAGTTGCGGTGTCAAACCCTTTAACCCGCTGAGCTAACTCACCAGTCTAGTATTTCTTGAATTTATATTGTTTGGGTAAGATATGATAGGAAGATCAAGGAGTGAGAAACATGAATACATTTGTTCACTACATCTAAATGATGGTGGGGTAAGTTATAGATACAATGTATTTCAACGATGCTAACTACATCCAATTATGGGAGTTTTTTTATTCTAGGATAACAGGATGAGGTGCAGATGGCTCAAGAACAACTAAAAGGAATGTAAAATTGGGGTCTGTGGCCCCAGGCTCAACACTGCTGAATGGGGGATCTGTACCCTTGTTTCTAGGACAGTATGTCCATAGCCACATTTTAAAGCTTCCTCTTACCCCACTTGGAGCCCCAGTGCCACTGACTTATATAAAGCCTCATTTGAAAAGTGTGGGAGTTATATTAAATACTCCCCAAGAAGTCTCTCTTGGCCCTAACATCCCATTATTATAACTTCAATTTCTTATTGTAGAAATGAAAGCATTTAATTTACCACAGTCAATCATTTCCTTATCCTCCCTAGTTATGGAAATATATATGCTTTTGATATTTCAGCTAATCTGGAAATGGCTATAACATACATACATACATACACACACACACACACACACACACAGAGAGAGAGAGAGAGAGAGACAGAGACAGAGAGACAGAGAGCTCTTGACTACTACACAGAAAGCTCAGATTTGGCATTCTCAGGGATTACTTTGGAAGCAGTTGGACGCCACTGCCTTTATTGTTTGGTTATTGAGTTAGTGAAATAGAGATATCAATCAGTTAGCATGCTATGGGCTTTATCTGAAGCAGTTGAACTTGTGAAGAGCATTAAATCAAGCAAAATATCCCCAGGGTTACACTCTGCCACACTGTGTGCAGAGATGGCTGTGTTGTCTTGTCTTCACCACTGGATGTCAAGTGTTGAGGCGGATGACGAGTGGAAGAAAGTTCTACTTTGTGGTCTTCCCAGTACACACGTCTTTTCTTGCTCGATGGAGAAGCTGTGGTTTTTGTCTGATTGTTTCCCTCTCTCTCCACATCACATGGCTTTGGGGATTCTGCCTGCACTGCTCTATGACTGATACTAAAGTCCTGTTCACCTAACTGTCCTGGGTCACTGAACACAAGGGAAAACCCGAGAAAGGGAATCAGGGCAAGTTCCTTTTTAAGAAGAGATACAAGTGAGAGACAGACCTTTCTTTAGTGCTAGATTTTGGGCTATAGGAGATTTTTGGGACTCCAGCCTACATTCTTACCTCTGTGATTATCTGTTAGCTGGCACACTGAAGATGGCAGAAGAACAGCCTGCTGAGATCATGTAAAATCCTGAAAACTTGACTCTGATTCTCCTGCTCTGATTTCTAAACCTCTTAACCCATATGATCAAAATAATCATTGTTGCTTAGATAGCTTGTCATTTGCAGATGTTAGTGCAAAACTCTCAAGATATATTATTATTATTATTATTATTATTATTATTATTATTATTATTATTATTATTACTTTGAATACTTCCTATTTAGATTTAGCAGCATGCAACACAGGACCTCTATCCCTACCTGGTATAGTTTTCTCCCTTATTTTTTACTTTATTTTATACCTGATTATATATAACAAAATGTGGGTCTTGTTTTATTCATTTCTACATCCACATAAAGTTGAAGAGTTTCTAGCATAGGAGAGAAGACACAATAGGTATTGATTGACTGTCCTATCAATTGAGTTGATTTATTGTTTCTTCAATTCATTATTTCTAGAGTTATTTCTGTTGAGGACACTGTTAGTTTTGTAGGCCTTTGAGAAATGACTCATGGAGGATTTTATTTTTTTCACTTTCTCTTAAAGTAGTTTAACTTTGTATTTATGACTGAGAAATAAGTATAGCTTAGCTGGGTATAGAATTGTACCTGATAGTTTTATTTCCCCTCTGAGTACTTTGATGATATTATTTTGTTTGCCCTGAAACTGTGTCCCCTTCCACCCTCTACATTCCTAAGTCAAAGTTCTAACTCCACTGTGATTATATTTATAGAAAGGAACTTTGAGAGGAAGGATCTTTAGGAACTAATGGAGGTTAAATAATGTTGTGGGGGTAGGGCTTAAAGTCAACAAGACTGGTGTCCTTATAAGAAGTGTACCTTAGGGTTTCCATTACTATGAAGAGACACCATGACCAAGGCAACTCTTATAAAGGATAACATTTAATTGGAGCTAGCTTACAGTTTCAGAGGTTGAGTCCATTTTCATGATGGGAAGCATGGCAACATGCAGACAGAGATGGTTCTGGGCGAGCCAAGAGTTCTATGTCTTGATCCTAAGGTGACCAGAAGGAGACTTTCTTCTGTAGGTAGCCAGGAGGAAGGTTTCTTCTGCATTGGGTGGAGCCTGAGTATAGGACCTCAAAACCCGTCTCCACAGTGACACACTTCCTCCAACAATGCCACATCTCCTAATAATAACACTTTCCATGGACCAATCATATTTAAATTACCACAAAGTGGAAATATTAGAGCGTTGTCACTCTCTCTGAAACATATTGGAAAGAGACATGAAGACATGGCAAGATGGCAGCTACCTATAACCCAGAAAGATTATCTCACTACTAACTGAATCTACTAAGATCTTCATTGTAGGCTTCAGTAGTTTTAAAATTACAACACACTTTATCAACATATGTATTTGTTTTATTTAAAGTCTTTAGAATTCAGCAATCTCACAATTTATATATTTCCTCCCCCCCAGTTCTGAAAAACTGTTATTTTATTTCTTATTCATATCCCTTTCTTCATTTTTTCTATGATTCTCATTAGGTTATAGTGTAAGACTCATCCCCTCTCCCTTTTGCTTGTATCTAATATTCTATTGAACTTGCCCATCGAATGTTAATGTCGAAGCTTGTGCTTATTATTTTTGTAGGCATTGTTCTTTTCATCTGCCTGGATCTTGGGACTTCCTCTTCCTCTTTTCTTCTACTTGTTTCAAAGCTTCAGGACTTATATTTTGAATTGATTTTGGTGCAGAGAAAGAGGGATGTAATTTCTGTTTCCTACACATAGATGTTCAATTCTGCCCATACTCTTTGCTAAAATAGCTGCTGTATGTCTGATGTTTGTGTATTGTCCATTTGCCAACAGTCAGATACCTGTTGTTATATGGGTTTGTTTTTGGGTCCTCTATATATTCTATTTGCATACATGTCTGTTTTTTTTTTATGCCAATACTATACTCAGGTAGTAACTTTGACTCTGTAGTATAATTTGAAAATAAGGTATTGTAATATTTATAGCATTGCTATTTCTAGTCAACATTGTTTTGGCTATTCATGTTCTTTTGTATTTCCATATTCGTTTTAGAATTGCTTTTCTTGAAAGAATGGCCTTGGGATTTTGATGTGTATTGCATTCAATTTATTTTTTGCTTTTGGTAATTTTAATAACATTGATTTTGAACATGAACTTAGAAGATACTTCCATTTCCTAGAGCCTTCATGCCCCACCCCCCTGCCCCCAGTGTTTCATAGTTTCACTGGTAGAGTGAAACTTTAGTATCAATGTTCAAATATATTCATTCCTAGGTGGTGTGTGTATGCGTGCGTGTGTGTGTGCGTGTGTGTGTGTGTGTGTGTGTGTTGTTTTGTTCTGTTGTGAATGAGATTGCTTTCTGATTTTCTGATTTAATGAGTTCATTAAAGAAGATCTGATACTTGAAAGTTGATTTTTTGCATCCTGCTACTTGGCCAAGTGTATTACATATAAAAGTCTTTTATGGAGTTTCTAGGATCTAAGAATAGGTTTATAACATTGGCAAATAGATATATTTTGACTTCTTTATTTTCTGTTTATATAGCTTAGTTCTTTCCTTTACTTTGTTTCTTTAATTAAATGTTCAAGAGCTGTTCTGAGTAATAGTGATGGCAGTAGACACCCTTATCTCATTCATAAAAACATAGTCCTGGCTTTTCCCTATGACATTGAATATGAGTATGTCAGATAGAGTCTTCAGGGTGTTCAGGTGTCACCCATGTAGACCTAGTTTCCTCAGGACTTTTATTATGAATGGAGGCTCAATTTTGTTCAGTGACTTTTTTTCCCTATAGCTATCAAGATAGTTATGTGATTTTTGCCCTTTATTCTATTAAAGTGCTATGTTACATTCACTAGTTTGCATCGCTGAATCCTTGAAATGAAATCGGTTTCATCTTTGTATGTAACCTTTAAAATTCATTGTTGAATTCACTTTTTAGGTATTTAAAACAGTTTTAATTTAATCTTTAATTATGTGTATGTAGGTATCTGTCTACGGAGGCCAGAAGGAGCATCAAGTTCCCTAGAGATGGTGTTACAGGTGATTGTGAGCTGCCTGATGTTGGAGCTAGGAACTGAACTTAGGTCTTCTACAAGTGTGGCCCATGCTCTTAACTGCTGAGCCATCTCTCTAGCTTGCAGTGTGAGTATTTTAGTGAGGCTCTTTGCACCTGTGGCCATCAAGAATATTGGAATGAGTTTGGAAGCGTCTTTGTCTTTCCACTTTGTGGAGTAGTTTGAGGAGCCTTATTGTTAGCTCTTCTTTGAGGTTTTGGCAGAATTCAATAGCAAATCTGTCCAGTCCTGGGCTTTTGTTGAGCATCTTTTGTTAGCTGCTTCGATCTCATTGTTGATTATTGATTTGTTAAAGGTATTTATATTTTCTTGTTTGAATTTTAGTAAGCTATATATGTCTAGAAATGTATCCAGTTCTAGATTTTCCAAATTTTTTGGAGTATGTTTTCAAAGTAATCCTGGATAATCCTTTAGATTTCAGTGGTACCTGTCATAAAATCCCCAGTTCTATCTTTATTCTGTTTACTTGGATCTTCTTTCTCTTTTTGGTTAGCTTGCTAAGGACCAACTGTCTTATTTCTCTTTTGTGTTGTTCTTTTAGATTTTATTGCATTTCTTTCAGCATTGATCTTTATTATTTCTTTCCTTCTGCTGCTTTTATGTCTGGTTTTTTCCTTAAAAAACCCTTGATATATATATATATATATATGTATATATATGCATATATATGTATGTATGTGTGTGTGTGTGTCCATCACATTTTTATGAAGCACTGTTGGATTTTAATAAAGATATTTTAATACAGGCTTAAGCAAAGGGCAAAGAGAAGAGCTGCTTAGAATAAAGTAAGATACACCTATGAATATGGATGAAGCAGACTTGAGGTTTAATAAAGTTATTTTAATTCAGGCTTAAGTACAAGGGCTAAGTAAAAGAGGTGCTCAGAAGAAAGTAAGATAAACATAAGCATGCGTGTGAGATTCTCAAAAAAAGTCATAGTGAGTAAAATAAACCCAAGTGTGGGGTCTGGTTCCTCAAAGAACAGTTTCCTTCTTGGATATTTTGATGTAGGCATTCATGGTTGCAAAATTATTGTTCATAACTGCCTTTGTTGTATCTCATGGATTTTAATATGCTCTATTTGTAGGTTCATTTGATAATAGGAGTTTAAAGATTTTTCTCCTGCTTTATTCACTGGCATACTTATTATTTAAAATTGCATCTCTCAATTTCTACATGTACATATAGCTTCTGAAGTTTCTCTTGATGTTCATTTCTAGTTTTATTCTGTTATGATCAGTTAGGATTTAATAAATTACCTCGACTTTTTGTGTTTTTTAGGACTTGTTCTATAAGCATATAGATTCAAGCATATACTAACTCCTCCCATTTTGTTGTTTTATTGTTTTTAATTTCCATCATTCATCTACCTTTTTGGGTTTTTTTTTTTTTTTGAGACAGGATCTCAAGTAGCCAAAACTAACCTTGAACTCTTGGTCCTCATATCTCCACCATCCAATGGCTTGAATAATAGGCCTGTACCTCCATTATAGGTATTGGTAATCATACATTGCTTTATGTGGTGTTGGAGAATCAAACACATAGTTTCATGCATGCTAGACAAATACTTTGTCAACTGAGTTATACCTCTATCCCTGTACCAACTTTTGAAGTGGGATTTGTTGTTTCCTTTCCTCTCATGGTTGTGCTTATCTTCTTCTGCATATAGAATTCATTTAAGTATGTTCTATTATGCTGACTTGGTGCTATGAATTGCTTTAGTTTATGTGTATTTTGGAAGTTGTCTATTTCTCCCTAGACACTGAAAGATAGTTTTGCTGGGTATCATAACCTAAGTTAGCAGTTACTTTCTTTGGGGGTTTAAATATATATAACTTTAACATCTCATATGTGTGGATTTCTCTCAAGAAATTTATCCCTATTCTGATGGGATTGCCTTCATAAACAATCTCTTGACAACTTTTTCTTTCAGCTTTCAATATATTATTTTTTGTATTGTTGGTGTTTTAACTATAGTATGAAACGGGGAATTGCTTTTCTGATCATGCTTGTTTGACAGTCTACATACCTTCTAAACCTTGATACCCATAACTTCCTCAAGTTTTTTGTTTTAGGTGGGTTCTTCTATTATCTTACAGAATAGATTTCCTATTCCTTAGTCTGTGTTTTAGCATCATTCTACACTAAAAGTATATTTTTTTTCTTGAGGTGCTATGGATTAAACCCAGGGACTTGAACATATTAAGCAATTATTCTGACACTAAGCTACATCTCTAATCCTTAGATTTGGTCATTCAACCCAGTCCTTGAAGATTTACCTCTTCAGTTCATAATTTTTATTTTTTTAAAATGCAGTAAATGTCCTAATCAATTTATCTTCAGGACTTGAAATGGTCTCTTTATTCTGTTCTAGTATTCTGGCGAGGACTGAGTTTTTAAATTAGTATGCTTCATTTCCAAGATTAAAAATCTCTCTTTATTGGGGGATTTATATCTCCCACTTTTGTGTTGTCTTTCTAAATTCCATTATTTTTCTTTATTTGGTTTAAAATTATTGATTAAAATATTCTTTTGGATTATTTATCTGGCAGGTTTATCCACTTCAGTATTCTTGGAGTTGCTTGCTAGAAAACTATGAATTTTATGTGTGCATGTGGGTATGATATATTACATGCCTTTGCATATATGCCCACATGTGTGCAAACTATGCTGGAAGTTAATGTTGGGTTGCTTCCCACCTTGTTTTTTTTTTTTTTTTTTTTTTTTGAGACAGGGTCTCTCACTAATCCTTAAGATTGCCATTTTAGCTACACTGGCTAGTTGTTGACCCCTGGGATCTGTCTGGCTCTGCCTCTTGACCCAATCCTTGACTTTTGGACATGAATGGTCACACCAGACTTTTATATAGGTTCTGGGGACCTGTTCCTCTTGATTATACAGCAAGTATTTCACCTAATGAGCCATCTACCCAACCTGAAAACTGGATTCTGATGATTGGATGATGGATCTATGCTACTTTTATATATTGTTTTATATCACCCCACCCCTTGTTTGTTTGTTGACTGATTTTGCTTTTGGTTGTTTAGTCCTCTCTAGTATTCACCTCAAATCCAGCTCTTCTTTCCCTCTCCTTTTCTCTCTCCTTCCCCTTCTGCACTTTCTCCTGCTTTTTCTCTTTTGTAGGGATCCATGTTTCCCAAAGTAGCAAGTCTAGACGTGACCTTCTCAAGATGATTTTCCAGTCTTGTACCAACCTTTTAATCACAAAACACAAAGTTTCAAGTACTAGGACCCCCTGAAGCTTTCAGGTTAGCTACACTGGAGCTGCCTTTCTGTTCTGCACATGATTCTGCATTTCTCTCTGCTTCCTTTCTCTCTTACTTCTTCCTTTTTCTTCACTGGTGGGTCATGGTGGGCTTTGTATTTACTGATGGTTCTTTCTTGCGCTCTAGACTTTTAATGTAATAGACTCTTAATTCCTAGTCTCTTGAATTCATTTGTCCAGTACAAAACCAATATATCCTCCCCATCACCTACCTTACTGAGAGCTTGCTTTCTTACTAGTTTGATTCTGAGAGGCTTGAAGGTGCTTCTTTCTTTGAATTTGAACATGTGGCTCCTCTACTAGCTTTCCAGTCATGAGTTTCTATTTCTCCAGAGTCATCACATGAGGTCTAGTTGTATAAAGATCGTTATTTTTGAAAAAAAAAAAAAACCCAACAGGTTTCAAAGATCAAACAGCATTTTTATGTTATTTCTTAGCATGAATTTCAAATACCATGATGCCATGTGCATGGCTCATGGAACCTTTGAGCTCTTGTTTTAGCCAGAGTCGTCAGAAACAGCTTGCTTCTTTCTTGTTTTTCCAGTCTGGTAGATAACTCCTTGTCATTTCCCCCCCAGCCCCCACTGGAAACCCTGAGATGTCCAGGTTAACATAATTCATCCACAATTCTATTCCTCTGTCTTAGAAAAACCAAGAGAGGGGTTGGGGATTTGGCTCAGTGGCAGAGCGCTTGCCTAGGAAGCGCAAGGCCCTGGGTTCGGTCCCCAGCTCCGAAAAAAGGAACCAAAAAAAAAAAAAAAAAAGATATGATCACAACGGTCTGTGTCCTTGCTCCTATAACTATGGTGGCTGTCTTAGTCAATATCCTATTGCTCTGAAGAGACACCGTAACCATGGCAACTCATAAAAAAGAAAGCACTTATTTGGGGCTCGTTTACAGTTTCAGAGGTTTAGTCCATTATCATCATGGAGGGGAGCATAACTGTCACTGAGACAAGTATGAGAGAAGTAGATGTGAGTTTCACATCAGGAGGAGAGAGACATTGGGTCTCACTTGGCTCTTGAAACCCTAGAACCCACCCCTAGTGACACACTTCCTCCGCCAAGGCCACACCTACTTCAACAAGGTCGCACCTCCTAATCTTTTCAAATAGTGTTACTCCCTGTGAGCCTATAGAGCTATTCTTATTCAAACCACCACAGTTCACAGTGTAGTTACTCTCCACATATGTCTGTGATTCTAATCGCTTTTCGCCCATCACTTTCCCATCTAATACTGCGAGTGCCTCCTGGAAGGCCATTCTCCTTTCTTCAACTTTCTCTTGAGCCCGGAGTATAATGAACATTCCCAGGGATATGTGGGCGGGAGGGTGAGTGAGTGATTTGGTGCAGAGGTTGTTAGGAGAATGGGAGGTGTTTGAGGCCAGAGAGGTCTGAGGTTCGGGTAGCTTCTTGAAGCAGCAGCATGAGGTCTTGACTGTGAAAGAGTTGGTTGGTATGAGGGTGACAGGAGGGAGTAGGGCAGGAGAAGGGTAACTACCTGTGTTTTGTTTCTTTTTCTCCTTTTGGGGTGGTGGGGTTGGAGAGGGAGGGCGGCACTTTGCAAGGCACCGACTGATCACAGTAGCAGGTGACTAATGACTTAACAGCCTTCTGACAGACCCTGCTGACAGGTGATAATGAGATTAGTGCTGTTTGATTCCATTATTAACAAGTAGCCAAAGATCCATTTGGACATGTCAGGGCTAATGATAGACGCTAAGGGTCCTCTAACTTCGGGCCAGTGGTTCAGGTACCCGATTACTCTGACAACTAATTGTGAGCTTCCCCCCAAACTGTAAAGAGTTTAAAATGGACATTTTTACTGATATTTAATATGCTTGAAAAGATGCACGATCCTAAGTTTCATCTTGATTAACTATTACAAAATTAAAATACCTACATAGGTTCGTATAGAATTGGGGTATAAAATATTGGCACCCCGAACCACAAGTCTCCTATGCTCCCCTTAACTATCTTGGTTACTGCTCAGGGTAGCTGACCACTGTCTTGATCTCTAAAGGAGGGTGTTGACTAAACCTCTTTTCAAACTTTGGAGAAGTGAAAGCAAATACTCTGGTATTGAATATACAGTCACGTCAGTCACTCACCGTCACTCACTATTACATGGGTTTGTCTATAATTTATACATCATCATTGGCATTTATAACTCAATTGATAGAAGAAGCTTTAAGTAAGTGAATTGACCAGTGGTGATTATTTTGGTTATTTCCACTTTGGTCCCAATATTTATTTATTTCTAAAATTTTCTCTAGCATTGTATAAGAAAATATTTAACATGATCTAAACTATGCTTAATTTGAATCACTTAATTCGACATTCTAAAGGATTTCTTTTTATTTTACATGAATGTTTGACTGTATGTATATATGTACATATGTATATATAATATACATATATTTATATGTGTGTGTGTGTGTGTGTGTGTGTGTGTGTGTGTGCCTGTGCCTGTGCCTGTGTGTTTGTATTATATGCATTCCTGGTGCATATGAAGGCCAGAAGATTGTATTGGATACCCTGAAACTAAACAGAGAAAGTTGTGTAGCAAGTTCTCTTAACTGCTGAGCCATCTCTCCAGCCTCTCCCCTCCCCCGTGTCAGGTGTATAACTTTAGGTATATTACTGTACAGCAGATCTTAAGAAATTGTTCATTTTGTTGAATATGAACTTCAAGTCCACTAATTAGGAACCACCCATTTCTCCTGCCTCCTAGCTTTTTGTTTAATTGGCTATTTTTAAATTTACATTTCAACTGTTATTCCTTTTTCCAGTTTCCCATCCATAAGACCCCATCCCATTCCCCCACCCCATTCTATGAGGGTGTTCCCCCACCCACTCACTTACCCCTTCCAACCTCCCTGCCCTGACATTCCCTTACACCGGGGTGGGGGGTGTCTAGCCTTGGCAGAACCAAGAGCTTCTCCTTCCATTGGTGCCCAACAAGGCCATCCTCTACCACATATGTAGCTGGAGCGATGGGTCAGTCCATGTGTACTCTTTGGATATTGATTTAGTCCCCGGGAGCTCTGGTTTGGTTTGCATTGTTGTTCTTATGGGTATGCAAGCCCCTTCAACTCCTTCAATCCTTTCTTTAACTCCTCCAATGAGGACCCCATTCTCGGTTCAGTGGTTGACTGTGAGAATTCGCCTCTGTATTTGTCATGCTCTAGCAGAGCCTCTCAGGAGACAGCTATATCAGGCTTTTGTCAGCATGCACTTCTTGGCATCAGCAACATTGTCTGGGTTTGATGACTGTATGTATATGGGCTGGATTTCCAGGTGGGGCAGGCTCTGAATGGCCATTCCTTCAGTCTCTGCTCCAAACTTTGTCTTCATATCTCCTCCTATGAATATTTTTGTTCCCCCTTTTAAGAAGGAGTGAAGCATCCACACTTTTGTCATTCTTCTTGAGCTTCATGTGGTCTGTGGATTGTATCTTGGATAATTTGAGCTTTTGGGTTAATATTCACTTATCAGTGAGTGCATATTTGAATCACTTAATTTGACATTCTAAAGGATTTATGTGTGCTTTTGTGTGATTGGGTCACCTCACTCAGGATGATATTTTCTAGTTCCATCCATTTGCCTATGAATTTCATTAAGTCATTGTTTTTGATAGTAGTACTCCATTGTGTAGATGTACCACATTTTCTATCCAATCCCCCTTCGATGGACATCTGGGTTCTTTCCAGTTTCTGCCTATTACAAATAAGGCTGCTATGAACATAGTGGAGTATGTTTCCTTGTTATATGTTGGAGCATCTTTTGGGTATATGCCCAAAAGAGGTATAGCTGGGTCCTCAGGTAGTTCAATGTCCAATTTTCTGAAGAACCTCCAACTGATTTCTAGAGTGGTTGTACCAGCTTGCAATCCCACCAACAATGGAGGAGTGTTCCTCTTTCTCCACATCCTCACCAGCATCTGTTGTCACCTGAGAATTTGATCTTAGCCATTCTTACTGGTGTGAGGTGGAATCTCAGGGTTGTTTTGATTTGCATTTCCCTGATGATTAAGGATGTTGAACATTTCTTTAGGTACTTCTCAGTCATTTGATATTCCTCAGCTGAGAATTCTTTGTTTGGCTCTGCCCCTATTTTTTTTAATAGGGTTATTTGATTCTCTGGAGTCTAAGTTCTTGAATTCTTTATATGTATTGGATATTATCCCTCTGTTGGATATAGGATTGTTAAAGATCTTTTCCCAAGCTGTTGGTTGCCCTTTTGTCCTAATGACAGTGTCCTTGGCCTTACAGAAGCTTTGCAGTTTTATGAGGTACCATTTGTTGATTTTTGATCTTAGAGCATAAGCCATTGGTGTTTTGTTCAGGAAATTTTCCCAGTGCCCATGTGTTCGAAGATCTTCCCTACTTTTTCTTCTATTAGTTGAGTGTATCTGGTTTGGTGTGGAGGTCCTTGATCCACTTGGACTTGAGTTTTGTACAGGGTGAAAAGAATGGATCAATTTGCATTCTTCTACATGCTGACCTCCAGTTGAACCAGCACCATTTGTTGAAAATGCTATCTTTTTCCCACTGGATAGTTTTAGCTCTTTTGTCAAAGATCAAGTGACCAGTGTGTGAGTTCATTTCTGGGTCTTCACTTCTATTCCACTGGTCTACCTGCCTGTCTCTGTACCAGTACCACACAGTTTTTATCTCCATTGCTCTGTGATATGGCTTGAGGTCAGGGATGCCTCCCAGCTCTTAGCAGCTACTCATTTACTCTTTGATTCCAGGAACTTGGTGATTTAGATGTCTCACATAACCAGAATTGTGCCGGTTTTCACAATATGTATGTACATCAAAATTCATTGATCCATTCATCTGTTGATAGACACTTAAGTGGTTCCCACTTCTTCACTGCTGTGAGTACAATGGCTGAAGAGCCCTAACATTACTTCAGAATGCCAATTTCACATTTTGAATAAAGACCCCAAAATTAAATAGGTGGATTATGTGTTTTAATTTTTAAATTATTAAGGAACCCCCATTCTGTTTCTCATATGACTGCACATTAATGATATTCTTAGTATGAATGTGCCAGAGTTAACAGTCTCCCTAGAGTCCCACCAACACTTGTCATGTTTGTGTTGTTAAAAATAGCCATCCCAACGTGAGTGTGATGATACAAATTCTGCTTTGGGTTTCCTTGATGATTAGTGACATTGAACACCTGTTTTCACGGGTGTCCTCCTGAGGGTTGCTATTCCTGTGAGGAAACACTATGATCATGTTGGGGAGGGGAGGGCTTATCTGGCTTATACTTCCACATTGCTCTTCATCATTGAAGGAAGTCAGGACAAAAACTAAAACAGCGTGGGGACCTGGAGTCAAAAGCTGATGCAGAGGCCATGGAGGGATGCTGCTTACTGGCTTGCTCATCTTGGCTTATTCAGTCTGCTTTCTTACAGAATCCAGACTACTATTCCAGGGGAGGCACCACCCACCATGGATGGGCCCTCTCCAATCAATCAACAATTAAGAAAATGCTCGGTAGCTGGATCTTTTATGGCGGCATTTTCTCAACTGAGGCTCCCTCCTTTCAGACAACTCAAGTTGACATAAAGCTAACCAGTGCTATTCATCATTTTTGTGACTTTTTTCTTGAAAACTTGATTTCCCTGGCACATTATATATGTGGAATATTAAGGCATTATTTTTAAAATTTAAAGCTATTGAATTATAGGGGTTCCTTACATATATATTGGAAATTAACCTTTTATCAGATTATACATGATTTACAAGTAATTCTCTGTCTCATCCTATGGTCTACCTTTTCATTGTTGTCTTTGCTGTGCTGATCATTGCTTTCAATAGTGGAATTTACTTGTTTGTTCAGTAAGACTTTCTAACCCTTTTTTTCTTCTTTAAAGAATCCCACAGTCTCTTTCTTATATATTCAAGTCTTAAATATACTGAGTTGATTTTTTTATATGGTGCCAGATGTTAGAATACATTTTAAAAACATGTATTAACCTTTCATTCATTTGTATAGAACCAGAAATCGGATGCATATAGGCTAAATGGGAATTTATATTCATGTAAGTGAACAGTGGTTTGCAGAGGATATCTGCACTGTGTTTTCATATGCAACTTATGCCTTTTTGTCTATTTTAAGGAACCCACTGAACATTTTAGAGGTCTCTTAAGACAATATAATAAGAAGTGCATTATCTTTTAATTGAAGTTTTTAAACGTATGCATTTAGCAACACTTCATTAAACCTTTTACATATATTCTTGAAAGTAAGAAACTATACACATGCATGCACATGTGCAAATGTGTACACACACACACACACACACACACACACACACACACTCACATGCACGTTATGAGTTGCTTAAATAGCATTTCTTTAGGATCTGTAATGTGTCCTGTGTCCTCTGTGCTTTGGTGAGGCTTGCCATAGCAAAAGCATTTGTTGACTGACTGGTCCAGTCTTTCGATAGCTTGTATCATGAAGGAATCTAGGGTTAGTAACTTAAGTGAGTGATCTGGGACCCAAACATATTTTGTAGGCGGGAGAGCAACATGGCTTTACTCTAACAGGAGAGGTTGCTGGTGACTAGACAGCTATGCTTTTGCTGAGTGTCCATTCACACTTGGTGGAAAAGCCGTAGTTGGGAGTGTGACCAATGGGTTCCAGTGTCGCTGCCTGTGTATACTTAGTGCAAATACACACTGTTTTCCTTTGATCTTCTTTTTACCGATAACCTGGAGCTAGCAAGGCTTACAGTGCTGGCCACCTGCTGTGAGCACAGCATGCTCTGGAGGGAGCTGGATTGAGAGAAGAGTGAGCTCTGGGCTAGCTAGGGTGTGAAAAGGCTGGGGCTGGGACAGCAGGTCAGCTGATGGCATAAAGGCATCTGGAGAAGAGCACAGGAGCTGGGTAGCACACTGCCAGGCCTTTGCCCTTTGTCTGTTGGATGTGTCGAGGCTAGTTTAAGGTCCCACCCTACCGTGGTCCTGTCTGGACCATCTGGGGCTCAACTCACGAAGGACTTTCTGTCTCCAAGGTCCATGAATCTGACCCAACTGTGCTTTCTTTGATTTTGAAAACATCCTAACACTATGTGGGTAGAGGTTTATTATTCTTTTTAAATCACTTTCAAGTTTTAAGTAAGTAATATTCCCACACGATTTGGAAATTCAGAGCGACGTGTAGGAGAGCATGGAAGGACCGCAAATGGAAGTCACCTGGCCTACATAGTGAGTTCCAGGCCAACCTGAGTACAGAGCAAGACCCTTGTTGCAAAAAAAAAAAAAAAAAAAAAAAAATCAAAATACCAGGGGGGAAAAAAGAAAGATTATGAAAAGTTTCTCTTTCTTGCCTTCTTGAGTTTCCATAGCAACCCCCAAAGGTAACTATTACTGGTTTCTTGTTCAGGTTTTTCTGTTTCTGAAATACTGTATGCATAAGTAAAGTTGACTATATAATTAAAAATTATAGTAAAGCTACATAAATTGAGCATTTTAAAATGCATTAAACAGATTGAATATATTATATAAAATATATAATTAAACTATGTATAATATGTTGAAGCAAAATGGTATGTTATTGTATGTATAAAATTGTACATATAATAACATCTGATTATATATTTAACAGGCATCTATATTCCAGTTTCTGTTTGTATGAAAGATAATACCTTTTCATACTATGTTGCTGTTGGTTTTTTCACAGAACAAAAATACCCTTTCCTTTAGTACAAAGAGTGCTTTCTCATTAATTTTTTATAGGCACAGGGTTCCATTGTACGGATGAATCATTATTTGTTTATTTAGTCCCCATCAATGGCCATGGTGTGTCTTTTTCTTCCTTTTGTTATGACAGAGCTGCAACAAATGATCTTAAACTGTCATCTTCCGGTATTCGCACGTATCTGTGTAGAGCCCATAAATCCCCAGAAGTAGAGTTATGGGATCAAAGGGTCTATGCATTTGTAATTTTGATAGACACTACCAAATTGTACTCCTCAGGAGCTGAACTAATTTATACTCTCCAGCAATGCTAGGGACATGCCTGTTTTTCACACAGCCTCAGTCACAGAGTGTGTTATTAGACTTTGGGATTTTTGCCAGTGTGGTAGGTTAAGAAAACGGTTTCTTGGTGTTTTATTTGCATATCTCTTATTAGAGTGAGGTTAAGCACGCTATTATGCATTTAGTAAGCACTTTCATTTCTCGTGAATTGCATGGTTGTGCCTTTTGTCCATTTTACCACTGGGTCTCTGTCTTTAAAAAAAAAAAATAATTAGCAGCTGTGAGGTAGCTCAGTGGTTAAGAGCACTTGTTCTTGTAAGGGACATAAATTCTGTTTATATGTTATACCAGGCATCTTATCACTGCCCCTAGTTCCAGGCAACCTGACACCTTCTTCTGTCTGCAGAGGACACCTGTATTCATATGAAATACAAACCTTCTCCCCCCAGCCCCGCCGCCAAGTAAAAATATAGCTTAAAAAAAAAAAAACAAAACAAACCAAAACCTCAGTGTAGGCCCTTGCTTCCCTGCAGTGACCAAATTGTCCCCGGTTCTGTCTGTCAGATGGTGTATCCAAAGTCCAGAGTTTCTGCTCTTCCACTGAGGCTCTTTTGTTTATGTCATGGCCAAGTCTCCCCATCTTTGTACTTTAAACAAATGGAACCCAAGCTTCCGTGTCTCATGTCACTTACAAGCAACACCTTCTGTAAGTACTTGGAGATGTTAGTTGAAAGTCATCCCATCTTTTGAGATTCCCCACAACCCGTCTCATTGAGACTCTTCATTTGCTCTTAAAGCCGCTGTTGGGTCTGACAGAGGTCTCAATTTATGTTCACAATGATATTTTGTCTGGAGCTGTGGAATCATTTTTAAGTGGCTGCTGGAGACACCACTCTGAGTAAGCAGGCTTCCCTTCTGGTACGGGAGACAGCTAATAAGCGTAGCAGGGAATTCCTAAATGATAGAGTGTCAGGTGAGGTGATTATCTGAGCAAGTCGAGATGGCATGTGAGGGAGGCTTTTCTCAGAGGAAGCCATGAATGTAAATAACAAGCCAAGGAACGGGAGAGAAAAAAAACCAAAAACACAAAACCAAACCAACATACTCCGGGCAGAGGCCCCCAAGGCGGCAGAGAGCAGTGGGCAGAGTTGGAAGAACCTTTGCTCTGAAGCATGACGGTGTGATGGAGAAGCAGGCAGGACTTGGCACTGACCAGGCCTGGCAGAGAGGTATGCAGTGGCTCTGAAGTTGAGTGACAGTCATTGGAGTTAGTGTTCTCATCGGGTTTGTGTGCCTTTGTCATCTCCTCAGTCCCGTTTTAGAGTGCCGATAGGCGTCAAAGCTCATATGTTGTTCAAAGTTATAATAAAGTCTTCAGAGTCTCATTTCCTGTTCAGATAGCAGCGTCCAAAGTATAGGCTTTCCTCCTCCACCGCCGCCACTGGGGACCAGGAGGCTATCAGCGCACCGAGACAGTGGAGGTGGGGGCCGAGCGCGGAGGGTCTGCCTCCTTTGATATTAATTCACCTGTAATGGGTATACAAATGGGGAGGAAAAGCATGAAAAAGGTATTGGCGCAGCTGCTCAATAGTCAGAAATAATGGTTTCCTCTCGCAGCGCGGCTCCTGACAGGGCAGGCCTCCCAGGCTCCATCTCGGCCTACCTGCTCCTGAGGCTCAGTAAAATGGCTGTCAATCTACTTTAAGCGAGGACAGTTGAGGACGGTTTTTCAGTGTTATTGCTGGCTTAGTTATGTCAAGCGATTTCTTGCAGAGTAATAATAGGTGCTGTCTTCAGAAATAGTTTAGTCACAAATGCCTGGTTCTTAAAGTTGATTCGCTTCCCACCTGGCTCTTTGCTTCACTCTCTTCTCCTAGCCCTGGAATCCTATATCCCCCCCCCCCCCAAAAAAAAAAAAAACCCACGTCTTCACAGAGATGCTGGTCATGTTGCACTTCATTTCTGATTTCCTTTCTGTCACCTTAACCCCCGCCCCATCCCCCATTTCCCCACTCCCCACCCCCAAACCCCCCAACCAGCACCCCTGCAACCAGCCATGCCAAAGCTGGTTCTGTGGTGCACCTTGTAAACCAGCTGGATGATGTCATCAGTTAAACAGTTGTCTCTTGTCTCTCCCCCCTCCCCTCCTCCACCCTCTGACCCCGGGGGCAGAGATGTCAATAAGTCAACCCCTTCCCTCTCCCTGCCCCACGATGTTGGCTAATTTATTTCCTAACTAGTCTTTGCTAACCAAATGTTAACACATATGCCGGATTGTTAACCTCCTCTGGGCACCGAACCTGTTTTCTTTTTCTTTTTTTCTTTTTTTTCCTTGAGTGCAGTAAGTGATTATCCAACTCACGCTGCTCTGGAAAAGAGGTTTTGTTTTAATAAGCAGTTTGCAGTTTGGCACACAATGCTGAGGAAAGCAACATTATCTCCGGCAGTAAACTCTGCAGCCATTGCAGAGCTTGACAAGAAAATGATTGAGTCTGTTTGTTATACCTTTGTGGGGCTGCCACTGCGGCTGCTGATGGAAACGCTGCTGTTTATTCAGAGCGCAATAACGCTTGCTGTAATTTATGGATGTACATTCCCCAGATTACTAAAGGTAATATTGTTGACTAAAGGAAAGTATACGAATGGATAGTTTCAGTTGTTGGTGTCCTTATAAAAGTGATTGACTGTTCACTTTGCACAGGAAGGAATTTGCACGGGACTCACCCCCCTTAACAATTACAGATTTTCTTCCCTCTGACAGTTACAAATAACATGGCCCTGTCCTAAGAGGTAAAAATTTACTGAGTCCGTGCAAGTTCAAGCTAGAGGCTGCGTGCATCTTATTTCTTACCTTGCTCTCTTGTCTTGCCCTTGCTGAATGCCAAACAAACCACCCCTGGACCTTTATCCTGGGACTCTGGCCCTGGATTAAGTGGCTTCAGTTGCATGGCTTGTCTTGTAGATGGACTTGAGGAGGCCATGGGCTGAGTCTCAGCCTTCCTTGGTAACTCCGTGGTGTGTTTTTCTGGTGTCATCTGAGATGGTTGGAAAGTGTCTTCTGACAAATTGTTCTATGGGGAAGACAGGACAAAAACGATTCTACTGTCCTAGGAATGGAGGCTGAGTTTTGCTGGTAGCAAAGGACCAGCCACTCTCCCAACCGCATTGGTTGGAGGGCTGGAGATGTCTCTTCTTGGCCTGGGCACACACCTGTTAAGGGACTAAAGGACCCACTCTAGAGTGTAGGAGGTCATAGGAATTCTGGAAGTTTAGCTATTTTCTCAGTGATAGTAGTTGTGGCTCTATCCTAGGATACAAGACAATGGCACTTTTGGTTTAAGGCAGGCAACATTTGGAAATCTCATACTTGGTCTTTATGATGATACGGAAGCAAGCCTTGGTAGGAGGGGCCATTACATGGGTAAGCAAGCCTTGGTAGGAGGGGCCATTACATGAGTAAGCTATGCTTTCTTCCTGGGAAACAAGTAGTGCTCACACAGAAATACGGATGAGAAACATTCAGATCATGCATTTTATACATCAAAGCTTTCTGCTACTCCACTACTAAGCTGTGCTGTACTTGGTAAGGCCTTTGTGGGGCCCACAGTTCTCCACTGAATGATCTGTTCTTTAATTGATCATCAGTGCGGGAGCTGAATATATACGAGAGGGTATTTGTTGAATCTTGGTGATTGATGGACATTAGTTTGCAAAAATATTATTCATCTTTTCTTTTAGGCCAGCTGCATGCTATTGAAAAGAGAAGGGTTAACTTAGGAACAATCTAGTTTAGTGAAAAGGGGCGGAGGAGAGGATACTGGGTTGAACATGCCATGTAGCTGAACATCTTGAGTTTTGCTCTCCATGCCGCACTTTCCCCCTTATGATCATCTTGCATTGATCAAAACTGACAAGGAAGGTTAGTTTACTTCAGGTAAATATTATTTACATCAATTTTGTAGGCTATTGCTTTTCTTCCATCTCATTGTACAAAGATTGACCACACATGTGTTTCTGTTTATGCGAAAGCAATTATTTTTGTTATGTGAAAAAACTTGTTTAATTTTGGCTTCTTCATGTGAAATACAAATCCTTTAAAAGTTTGAAACACCTGTGAAGCTTAAACTCACTTTTATTTACTCACAGCCCACAGTCAAAACAGCTGGTCTTAGACAAATAATTACAAAAGGGAAGACGAGCTGGCCTGCTTTCCTTGGCGGCTCAAGTTTGGTTGGCTGATGTCACTCTTGACATTAACCAATTTGAGAAGGTTAATAACAAGAATATTGCAAAGTGGATCTTAGCTCGTATCATTTGGATAATTAAAATCACAGTTACATTTTAAAGTTCAGTTGATGCTGACCGTGGTCTTTACAGCAACGGTGGCATCATTTCTCTGGATCTCAAATTACCCATTATATGATAATGTTGTATTAGCTGTGTTTGGGCCAGAGTATAATTTCTTTATCCATGACCTGTATATTCTCACATTAGTGTGTATATTTTGTATATGGATTACTTTTTCTTCCCTCATCATACATACATTCATAGTGCTTCTAGTAAATGGTGTTTAGATAATACAAATTATGTGTTTTCAAATGAATACCTATTTTCTGGTACATAATAGGTTTCATTCATTATGTACTAATGAAGAAGCAAATTGAAGAGTAAAGAAATTTGCTTGAAAAATTAGGTAGGGGAAGAAATTGAATCCATCCACAAAGATATCTAATCTGCATATTTTAACCAAATAGGTCATGCCATTTTGAGAGATTGAACTCTTCTGATCCACCTCCCCCAACCTTTTTCTATATTCGAAGCTTGTACTCTATGAAAGAAAAATAATTACAGTCAGCTGCTGTATCCCCATGCTCCACATACACTGTCCAACCAACTAGGGATTGAAAATAACATAGAGAAAACTGCAGATGTACTAAATATAAACAAATTCTTTCCTCATCATGAGTCCCTTAGCAATGTGCTACAAATTAAGGTATTTGTGTAGCATTCCTTGTATTAGCTTTTAAGATCTCAGACTTTGTAAAGATACGCTGGGGTCCTGTGGCAGTTTGGCACTGTTTTATAAAAGGGACTTGAGTATCTGTGGATATCCATGTCTTGAAGCAAGTCTTGGAACCAAGTAAGTCTGATGAACACCAAGGGATATTTAAAAAAAAAAAAAAGGACAATATGGTTATGTTTTTCTCTTTCTAGTGCTTAACCTGTTCAATGTTTATTTCTGTGAATTCGTATGTATCTTAGTGTTTCTACTACTGGAAGAGACACCATGACCACAGTCATTCTTTTAAAGGAAAACATTTAGTTGGGGGCTGGCTTACAGTTTCAGAAGGTTACTACTGTCCTCATGGTGTAGCAAGGTGGCACCCAGGCAGACGTGGTGCTGGAGAAGGAGCTGAGAGTTCTATACCGGGATTGGCAGGCAGAAGAAGAGAGTGATACTGGGCCTGGCTTGAGCATTTAAAACCTCAAAGCCCGCCTCCAACGACATACTTCCTCCAATAAGCCCACACCTACTCCAACAAGGCCACGCCTCCTAATGGTGCCACTCCCTATGAGCTACGGGGGCCATTTTCACAGTGTATATGCCTCTCTGTGTGCTAATCTATCTGTATGAATGAGCCAAAGGACAGATGTTGTTTGTTTTGCACCTTTACAGAGGTGTTTAGCCCTCCTACTCTGTGGTAGCCATGAATAAGCCCTGACTGTGGATGACGAAACTGAAGGGCTTATCAACTTCTTCCAAGTGATATGACTCCTAGGTAGAAGAGCCAGGATTTTGGGATTGGGCTCATTTGTGGCTGTCCCGTCTGACTGTGCTCAAGAGAGGAGGTGACACTGCTTCGCTGTTCGTGCTTCTGAGATCTGCAGGTTGTAGACTTGCTCATTTTGTGTTCGGCTTTGGCCTACCGTCCCCTGCCTTTAGCAGCCCCCAGTCAGCACACGCTCACACCTAACGCACAGAGGCAAACACAAGTCCCTGTGTCCAGCTACAAATTTATGTGGAGCGTTTACATAAGCAAATGCATGTGTGAGAGGTGGTATAACCCACTTTTCACATACACTTTCCTTTATAGTAAGTGAAAATTCTAGAAGGCTTTCATCTGTAGAGGTAAAGAAACAACAACTTGTTTTGATTCTTCTTTCTTCCTCCTCTTCCTTCTCCTCCTCCCCCTCTTCTTCCTCCTCTTCCTCCTCTTCCTCCTCTTCCCCCTCTTCCCCCTTCCTCCTCTTCCCCCTCTTCCTCCTCCTCTTCCTCTTTCTCTCCCTCCTCTTTCTCTTCCTCTTCCTTCTCCTCCTTCTACCTGTTCCTCCTCCTCCTGCTCCTCCTTCTCCTCTTCCTCCTCCTCCTCCTCTTCCTGTTCTTCCTCATCTTCCTCCTCCTCCTTCTGTAAACTGTTCTTTCCTGTTTTTAGTTTTCTGTGTGTATTGTGTGGTGAGCATGTATGTATGCAGACTTGCATTTACATGCATACATATGTGCACATTGGGGCCTGAGGTGCTTATCAGGAATTTTCCTCACTTAACCTTCTAGCTTATTCGTTGAGGCAAGGTTGCTCAATTAAACCCAGAACTCGATGGTGCAGTTTGTTTAGCTATCTCCCATCTCTGCCTTCTGAGGCTGGAATTACAGGTGGGTCACCATGATCTCCTGGAATTTACTCGGGTTCCGGGAATTCAAACCTGGGTCCTTTTGCTTGTGTGTGAAGTACTGTTAGCAGTGGAGCCATCTGGCTAGGCCCTCGCATGCTTTACTTTGCTCTGATCTTTGAATCCTTTGTACCATATTTCGAAACTTTGGTTTTTTTTTTTTTTCTTTCTGCAGTGTTCCACCTAGTTATAAAATCTCAACTGAAGTCCAGTCCTCTGCAGTAGATCCTTCATCTTAAGGATGCTGTGACATACTACTAGGGCAAGCTGCTGACTAGAATAGGAAGGACATTTGGTGAATGTTTACCTTAATGCAGTTGGAATAAAAGTCAACGTGGGCTGCAAACATATGAAGGCCTTTGTTTGGGAGACATCTTGGGGCAGTTGAAACAATGGCCACTGGCTAGGACCTTGAACCCTGGTCTCCCACTGGCTAGTGCACCTCACCCGGGGAAGCAGACCTGGCCCCAGGTGAGCCAGGCGGGTACTGTGAGACACAGTCCTGCAATCTGGGATATTGTTTAAATACCGTAAAAAAGAAGGCCTCTGTCATTTACTCCTGTGTACCAGAGAGAAAAACGGTGTGGTAATCCTGGCCTAGCAGGTGGCATGACTTTCATATCAGTAGAAAATGAAATTGTGTGGCTGTTTTTTTTCCCCGTCCCCCCACTCTCCTGTTCACTCTTTTTAATCTTTAAATAAGACGATTGGTAGCTTGTTGGCAAGAAAATGGGCCCTGGATTTTTATTCAAAGTTATACAAGGATGATAGTTGGAATTTTTGGCAGGAGGCACGCCGTCGCTTTTCAGAAAGTGCAGTCGAGGGAAGCTTTTCTGGAGTTACCTGCTGGGCCTGGGCGCTTCTATGTTGTTGTTGTGACAGGTAGATTTATAAGGCTTGAAATTTGTACAAATCAGTTGTCATTCAGTGCGAGCTGTCAATGTGTCAAGCTGTCAGCCTGCTGCGAGGGGACGCCTGAGGGGGAGTACAAGGGGGCAACCATGGAGAAAGGAAATGAGTTCAAACAGACCTGAAACGGAGCTCAGTTCTCGGGCTTGCTGCCCCCGTAGAGCCCACATTGATTTTTCTTGATGTTGAGCCACAGCAAACCTTAAATGACACGTTGTTAGCAATCTCGAGTTGCTGTTTATTGTCTTTTAAATGGCAGCCAATCATGCAGAAGAGAATACAGTGCGCATTTTCCACCCGTGCATGTTTAGCAGCATCCTGTTCATGTCACTTTTCTGGCCTGGCTGGTTTCAACCAAGGGACCCGCTGCTTCGCTGATGAGTCCGACTTCTGGAGCATTTTGCAGACGCAGCGTGAGAGGGAGTTGCGCTCGCCTCTCCCTGGGCTGCGGAGCACTAATAAACGCAGTATTAAAGGTACAGAGTTGACACTGCTGTTTAGCCTTCAAAAAAGAGCTGGGTCCCTTGCCCACCTTCAGCATCCTTTTAAGACCGAAGGCCCCTGCAAGAGACAGGGCTTCCGGGGCTTCCAGGGCTTCTGGGTAAGGTTGCAGATGACGTCGTCTGTTTTCGGTGCAGCACTAGCCATGATATTGAGCTTAAATCGATTATGAAGGGAACAATAAAGAATTGTATCTCAGAGACACTTTTGTGCTCAGACTGGCTCTGAGCTCACCTTGTGACTGAGGCTGGCCTTAAATACTTCATCCACTTTGCCTCTACTTCCTGAGTTTTGGGGTGATAGTGTGCAACGTTGCTCCCAGTTTATGAATTACAGTGGGTTCCACCCAGGGACTTAGTGAGTACCAGGCCTGCAATGTACTAATAGCTATGTCCTCATCTCAGAAAAAAAAAATTCACTTGCAAAAACGCATCGGCAAAATGCTTGGTTGCTGTTTAAAACAATCTAATGAATTTCCTCTCTTTTGTCCAAAAGCATCGTCATTCTTGGGACCTGGTAAGTATTTGGTAATGGTGTCCGTTTTCTGTTTAGTGCCCAGCCCCTGGAAGGTTTCTAATACAACTCCCTCCATCCTCCTGCCGTTTTTGAATTTATCTGGTATATGGAGAAGTTCAAATCTTTCCTTAAGAAGTTGTCAGAGAGGGAAGAAAAAAAATCTTTATTTTTGAAAGATAAAAATCATAGGCAAGAAGGGCCCTGCTTTCTTAGTGTGTGGCATTTAGCAAAGGGGCCTGGCTTTTGTCCAGATGTGTAAGCCTGTTCACCTCTGGACAGTGTCCTGGCTTTAATCAGCCAGAATGATCTGGGCTTGTCTTCCTCATACTCTGTGTATCAGGTGTTCCAGGAGAGAGGCTGTGGGCATGGCGGTGCAGAGAAGAGAGGAGAGGTGACTAGAGAGAGAAGCCTCAAAGGTGACATTTGAGAAACACTCTGAACCAATGAGTTAAAAAAAAATTAATCAAAGATTTCCATCTAGCCATTACGGGCTGGCGTGCATGGCCTCTGAGCCTCTGAGCTAAAAAGTCTGCAGAGTCTCCTGGCGCTATAGAGTTTGTCTTGTAAAAGTGCAGCTGTCCAAAACATGACAGCTACAGCATTAGCAGGGCCATTAAGAGGTGTAGAACATTTCCAGGGAAATGATTTGAAAAATGACAATGCTGGCTCCCGTGCGATATTAATTATAACCTGTACCCGTGGCAAATAAGCTAAAATAGTTGGCAAGAAAGACAAAGTGAGGTGTCCTGGTTCTGACCGTCACTCTTGTCACACGGTCACCTGCTCGGTAGAGCTTGATGGTCCGCAGGTAATTGTAGAGGTGAGGGGACGCGCTACAGGACCATCTGTTAGGCTATGTGTGAAGGGCAGACTCGGATAGGCACGGCTCATGGGAGCTGAAGTGTGAGGGGGATAAGTCATGGGGTGAAGAATGGGGCATGTGATGAAATGTTACTAGAACTTTCCTCAGTGGTGGGAGTTCTGGATTTCTACCTTTCCCAGTGTGGGAATCACCAGACCCAGGCAGTGATGGAGCCACTTGAGACCCCAGCCGTTGGGGCTGAGGGCGCGAGGTCTGAATTTTATTTAACTTTGATTAAGATGTGAATATCTACAAAGAGCTACCAAACTGAGCAATGCCGGACCTTAGAGAGTAGCTGCTCTACGAGGCTGGGTCTGGAGGAGGGTGTGAATGTTAATGGTGGTCAGAGTCAGAATTCTGTGCTGGAAAAGGAACACGTGACTTTCTCATCGCGTCTTTGTTTCCTCCACTAGGAGTCCGTTGCCTAAGTGGGAAACCGAGGCACAGGGCTATCACGTGGACCAGCTTAAGGTCACAGAATCAGCGAAGCAATAGGTTCGCCCCTTACCTGGGAGCTGCCCCTTGTCCATGAGCGCCCAGGTTACTGCTTTTTTAATGTCATCTGGAGCTGGGGCTATTGGTCTGCTTTGCCTCAAGCTCTAGAACCTTCTCTTACAGCATTCTTTTTTTTTTTTTTTTTTTTTTTTTTGGTTCTTTTTTTTTTCCGGAGCTGGGGACCGAACCCAGGGCCTTGCGCTTCCTAGGTAAGCGCTCTACCACTGAGCTAAATCCCCAGCCCCAGCATTCTTCATCTTAACATTCAGCGCTCTATGTGAGGCATGTGCCAACTCTGAAACTACTCGAAGGGAGCCCCCACATCTCTTGCGTTGGCTAGAAAATTCTGGAATGCCATCAGCCAGTTGGGCCCCTCCTGGAGAGAGCCCTCCCATAAACCTGTCCGCCCTGCGCTTCTGAATTAAGCTTTTGACCTTTAGGCCAGATACATTCTCCTGCTTCTCCTTTCCCTGCTGATCCTGTAGCTAAATTACCCTGTGTAAACAAGCCTTGGAGGCTCCTGACTGTGAGAGATGGGCTGCTGGCTTTTGTGGAGGAAGAAAATGGACCTGGGATGTAAGAGGTCATGAGCAGGTCAAAGTGCCAGAGGAAAATGCTGGAAGGACTCCAGTTTCCACATTTGGAAGTGTGTCAGGAATGTGGGGTGTGTTCCTTGGGATATATACGCGTGTATGTGCCACATATACAGCCACCTATATATTTTAACTGGAATCCCCTCGTATGGCTTATTAAATAAAAAAATATACATTAAAAAAAAAAGCCCGGTGAAGGTCAGCTCAGACCTTTCGAAGAAGTGTTGAAATATGGCTGGGCTGTTATCTGCTAATCCCCCAAGTGTGCAGAACTCGAGAAACAGCATTCAGTGTTAAACCTCCAAGTGCAAAGAAAATGTCTTGAAATTACAGTGTTTGGTAAATTAGAGACTGGCTCACAGCAGCTCCCCCTTCCAGGGCTGAGGCCCAGGCATCTCCACTCTTCCTTGTTTACCTTAAAACCCACTTTAGTGCCTGCAGTGTCTCTGTTAACCTCCGGAACCCTTGCGATTTCATTCATGTGATTTGTTATTGAATGACCTTTTGAGGATTTTACAAAACATGACCTTTTCTTGTCAAACATTCAAGGGTCTGTAAAGTGAAGCTGTCAGGGGGACTCTGTGTGTTTGCTAATTATAACTAATATGTTTCCCCACATCCTTGGAAATGCAAATCACTTATTTGTCCCATGAATGGCTGCTCTTTCTTGCCTGTTAGTCTGAGATGCCTGGGAGCCTCTCAAAGGGGCTTCTCTAGCCTGGGAATCCCTACCCCTCTTCTTAGAGCACTAGGGAAAAGGAAAGCTGATTTTGTTGTAAGTTAATTTGACCCCTTGGGAACCACAATGGAAGATGCCACGGGGGGGGGGGGGATGTGGGGGCGGGGTGGCGGGATGGTGGAAGGGGAGAAGGACGGAGTTCAGAACAATCCGATTCTCAAGAAAGTAATGGGATAATGGCGATCTCAGGAATGTTCTGTGCTGTTCTAACAC
Source organism: Rattus norvegicus (assembly GCF_021556685.1). Taxonomy (NCBI): domain Eukaryota; kingdom Metazoa; phylum Chordata; class Mammalia; order Rodentia; family Muridae; genus Rattus; species Rattus norvegicus. Next base: position 2,139,650 of record NC_141548.1, on the reverse strand, counting down.
TTATCCAAGGGAAAGAACTTTCTGTTTGTAGGTGGAAACAAAGGCACTGGGAGGGAATTTCTGTCTAGGACACTAGGACTGCAAGGAAAGAAACACAACAGCTTGCTCTCCTTTCCTTGATCTTGATAGTTAAAATGGAGTCATAGCTTCAGCCAAATGACAGACATGGAGTGTTACAAAGGACCGAGGCTCTGCTCAAGTGTTTTCCATGCATTCGATCACTCCCCCACCCCCACCTCCGCACTCGCCTCAGCCCTATGATCCAGGTGTCATAGTCATCATTGTCAGGTTACAAGTGGCACTAAGGAGCTTCAGGAAAAATAACATGGACAGGATCTGTTGGCAAAGTCAGGCTTTGACCCACCTCCTTTCAGACTAGAGGATGTTAGAATGTCTCCTTGGAACTGCAGTTTGGACTTGACAAGAGCAGCTATTCTACTTTCCTTCAAAACTTTCTTTTCTGTACCAGGAAAGGTTCCTGTGTCTTTTCTTCTCCTCCAGAGCTCTATCTTCTGAGATTGACAATTACTTAACCGAACTGTTGACAGCTTTTCTAAATCCCAGTTTGGGAACTCAGGGCCAGATCAGATCACGGGAGAAGAGGTGAGTAGTACTTGTCGGGTTCTTACAAATACAACCGGCTGGATTTCTTATTAGTGGGAAACTACAATCTCCAAGCATCCCAAATGACACGCGGTTACTGTCGTTGGTGATTTGAGGTTAGAGGGGGAGGGATTTTGATTTTGAGTGACTAAGCAGTGACTACTTGCCTCTAAGTCCCGTTTGTTTAAAGGGAAAGGGTGGGGTAACATACGGACTGAATAAACCTCCTATTTTCAGAGCTTGGAGAAATTCCATTTGTACTGTATAAATTGCTGGAAGATAGCGTTTTGTTTTGGTTCCCTTCTACTCAAGGTGGGGTTGTGCCTTCAAGAGGTCGACCAGCCATAAAGTTGTTGCATGTTGGACTGGCTCCCTAGAGGCTAATACAGAGCCTCCTTTATAAGATTCAAATGCTTGGCCCTGCTCCCTTGTTGATCCCCCCAGTCATTTGAAAAACTCAATTTATCTAGGTAGGGGGATTACTGGACTTCTCCAGCTTCCAAGTATAACTCCTAGGAGATGTCTTTGAAATGACTTTCATGTGTTTTCCTTCCTCCTTCTGTTGATGGACATAGATGGGCAAGGTAATTTGTGTCTTTGGAACAATGGAAATTTTTGAAGCCTTGGCTCATTGTTTGGAAAGGGTCATTACAACTTTATGTACTAAAAAAAAAAGTTCAGACTGAGGATAGAAAAATATATTTCACTCCTTTTATGAGTCTGCTCTCAAGAGCCAAGCAATTTGTTATAAAAGGATGTAAGAAATATTGAGAATGAGAAAAGTTATTCGTTTTATAAAGCCTCGTCCCTCGTCATACTTTCTTCCCTACTGTAGCCTTTGACTGCTTCATAAATGACCCTCAGTGTGAGAGAAGCTGCCCACCCTGCTATCTCACATGTATTGAAGATGTTTATGGTAGATAGTTAGATTTCAACTATACAGTAACCCGGTTTTCCACTAAAGAGGACCCTTATATCTTAGTGCTTAACGGCGGGGCTTTACGCTTTTCAGGAGCATGCCATTCTGTATATAGTCAGCCTGACCTTAAAGTTTTTTAAAAGTCACCGTTTCATAGAGTAGATTTCAAGCGAAGAAGGGAAATCATGAAAATTTCATCTTGGCAGCTTCTCTTTTTAAAGCGAGTCAAGTTTTAGGGTCTGTTTCATGATTAAGAATGTACTTCGAAAATGAGTTCTGTCAGTGACAGTCAGTGGTGAGACAGCCTGAGTCACCCCCATACTTTGCCTGGGTCTTTATGTTAAAAGAAAGAAAAGGGAAGAAAGGGGCTGGGGATTTAGCTCAGTGGTAGAGCGCTTACCTAGGAAGCGCAAGGCCCTGGGTTCGGTCCCCAGCTCCGAAAAAAAAAAAAAAAAAAAGAACCAAAGAAAAGGGAAGAAAAATTCTCCCAAATATTATTAAATTTGTTTCAATCATATAAAACAATTTTAGGGGACTGAAAGTGATAGAAGTTTATGAGAGGCCAGACATCAGTATGAGTTTGTTGGTTCTTAGTATTATAAGAGAAAACATTTGAGAATCTGGTAAAAAGGAAGGATGTTTATTTTAGACAAAAAGCACACGAACATTTAAATTTGCATTTTGTTTTAGAGATTCATAGATCACACTTAATGTTGTTCTTGCTACCCCAGGCTAGACCCCTTACATTAAAGGTCTCCCCAGATACCCTGGGAAGTTAATGCCTGACTGAGAAAGTAATTCAACCACTGGTGTACATTCAGTTTTTAAAATTTAAGGTAAAATTTGCTTTATTGATCATGTATCGGCTCTTGTCCACAATGCTGTATGTATCACTAGTATCAGTTGGATGAGGATAGCCCAAGATCTTGTTACACACAGTTGGGATAGCAGAAACCCACCAGTGGCTGTGGAGATTGCTTGGTTAGTAGAGTGCTTACTGTACAAGCATGAAGTTTGGCTCTCTAGCACCTATACAAAAGGCCGGGCATGGCGGCACATGCCTGTAAACTCTGTGCTGGAGACAGGAGAATCCGAGGGCTTGCTGGGCAACCAGCCTAGCTTAATCACTGAGATCCAGATTCAGTGAGAGCCTCTGTCTCAAAAAGCAAGGTGAAGTGACTGAGGAAGTAACTGACATCTAGCCTCTAAGCGCGCGCGCGCGCACGCACGCACGCACGCATGCACGCACGCACGCACGCACGCACGCACGCACGCACGCACGCACGCACGTACTTAAGCACCACAGACACGTACCTCCCTAGTCTCTAATTTTGGATTTTGAAGCTGTATAGTTTACTAAGAGCCAAACAATGAAGTTAGTGTCACGAGATGTGGTTTTTGCTTTTTCCTGTGTTGAACAAGACATCTGACTTGTCTGATCTCCAGTTTTATCACTTGACTTGTGACTCCCAAGTGTGATTTCAGTGCCAAAAATTATGTTAACCATTCCCCTTTTGATTTTCCATTTGTATTTTAATTATTTAGTGCATATATATTCAAGGGCACATGTGTGAAGGTCAGAGGTCAACCTTGTGTGACTTCCTTGGGTGCTATTTCCTTTTTCTTCCCTTCTCCCTTCCTTCCTTCCTCCCTCCCTCCCTCCTTCCCTCCCTCCCTCCCTCCCTCCCTCCCTCCCTCCCTTCCTTCCTTCCTTCCTTCCTTCCTTCCTTCCTTCCTTCCGTCCTCATTCTTCCTTTTCTTTTCTTTTTTTTGTCTTTTTTTTTGTTTTGTTTTTTTTGTTACAGAATAGGCTAAGTTGGTTGTCTAGTAGCTCTGGGGATCTGTCTGTCTCTGCGTCCACATTGCTGGCATTACAAACACCCCCTACTATGCTCAGTTCTTTAGGTACCCTCTATCGTGAGAGCAGACTGAGCCATCCCTGAGCTGCCCTTTGTATATCATAAAATCAAATTCACTGCACAGAAAGAGAAAGTTAGACCTGATTTTACTTCTTAGAAAGCTTTCATATTTAATTTGGGCATTTCAGGAAGTCAAGAATATATAATATCATATTTTATACATTATATGATATATAATATCATACTATACAACACATTTTATATGTCATACAATATATCATATAACACTATTATATAATTATATGATAATTATGCAATCATATACATCATGATATAAATTATAGATTATGTAAATTATATATTATATAGCATGTATATACATATAGTGCATATTTATAGTATGTTCATACAATGTATAATATATAATACACAATGTAATATATTACATGGCATATGATATATTCTTTTTTCTTTTTTTTTTCTTTTTTTTCGGAGCTGGGGACTTCTTTTTTTCTTTTATTGGATTTTTAAAATTACATTTCAAATGTTATTCCCTTTCCTGGTTTCCCATCTGTAAACCCCCTACCTCATCCTCCTTCCCTTCTTCTATAAGGGTGTTCCTCTCCCCATTCAACCGCCCTTAACCCCCTCCATATTCCCCTACACGGGGGAGGGGGACAACCTTGGCAGGACCAAGGGCTTCTCCTTCCTTTGGTGCCCAACAAGGCCATCCTTTGCTACATATGCAGCTGGAGCCATGGGTCTGTCCATGTGTAGTCTTTGGGTAGTGGTTTAGTCCTTGGGAGCTCTGGTGGTTGGTATCGTTGTTCCTATGGGGTTGCAAACCCCTTCAGCTCTTTCAGTCCTTTCTCTAATTCCTCCAACGGGGGTCCCATTCTCAGTTCAGTGGTTTGCTGCTAGCATTCCCCTCTGTATTTGACATGCTCTGGTTGTGTCTCTCAGGAGAGATCTATATCCAGTTCCTGTCAGCATGCACTTCTTAGCTTCATCAATCTTATCTAGTTTTAGTGGCTGTATATATATGGGCCACGTGTGGGTCAGACTCTGAATGGCTCCTTCAGTCTCTGCTTCATACTTTGCCTCCATATCCCCTCCTATGAATATTTTTGTTCCCCCTTTCAGGTGGAGTGAAGCATCCACACTTTGGTCGTCCTTCTTCTTGAGCTTCATGTGGTCTGTGGATTGTATCTTGCTTGGGTAATTCTTGCTTTTGGGCTAATATCCACTTATCAGTAAGTGCATACCAAGTGTGTTTTTCTGTGATTGGGTTACCTCACTCAGGATGATATTTTCTAGTTCCATCCATTTGCCTATGAATTTCATGAAGTCATTGTTTTTGATAGCTGAGTAGTAGTCCATTGTGTAGATGTACCACATTTTCTGTATCCATTACTCTGTTGAAGGGCATCTGGGTTCTTCCCAGCTTCTGGCTATTATAAATAAGGCTGCTATGAACATAGTGGAGCATGTGTCCTTGTTATATGTTGGAGTATCTTTTGGATATATGCCCAGCAGAGGTATAGCTGGGTCCTCAGGTAGTGCAATGTCCAATTTCTGAGGAACATCCAGACTGATTTCCAGAGTGGTTGTACTAACTTGCAATCTCACCAACAATGGAGGAGTGTTCCTCTTTCTCCACATCCTTGCCAGCATCTGTTGTCACTTGAGTTTTTGATCTTAGCCATTCTTACTGGTGTGAGGTGGAATCTCAGGGTTGTTTTGAATTGGGTTTCCCTGATGACTAAGAATGTACTTCTCAGCCATCCAGTATTCCTCAGCTGAGAATTCTTTGTTTAACTCTGTACCCCATTTTTAAATAGGGCCATTTGGCTCTCTGGAATCTAACTTCTTGAGTTCTTTGTATATATTGGATATTAGCCCTCTATCAGATGTAGGGTTGGTAAAGATCTTTCCCCAATTTGTTGGTTGCCATTCTGTCCTAATGCCAGTGTCCTTTGCCTTACAAAGCTTTGCAGTTTTATGAGGTCCCATTTATCAATTCTTGATCTTAGAGCATAAGCCATTAATTAGTTTTTTGTTCAGGAAATTTTTCCCAGTGCCCATGTGATCGAGACACTTCCCCACTTTTTCCTTCTACTAGTTTGAGTGTATTTGGTTTGATGTGGAGGTCCTTGATCCACTTGGACTTAAGGTTTATACAGAGTGATAAGAATGGATTGATTTGCATTCTTCTACATGCTGACCTCTAGTTGAATCAGCACCATTTGTTGAAAATGCTATCTTTTTTCCATTGGATGGTTTTAGGTCCTTTGTCAAAAATCAAGTGACCATAGGTGTGTGGGTTCATTTCTGGGTCTTCAATTCTATTCCAATGATCTACCTGCCTGTCTCTGTACCAATACCATACAGTTTTTCTCACTATTGCTCTGTAATACTGCTTGAGGTTAGGGGTGGTGATTCCCTCAGAAGTCCTTTTATTGTTGAGTATAGTTTTCACTATCCTGGGTTTTTTTGTTATTCCAAATGAATCTGCAAATTGATCTTTCTAACTCCATGAAGAATTGAATTGGAATTTTGATCAAGATTGATTGAATCCATAGATTGCTTTTGGCAAAATGGCCATTTTTACTATGTTAATCCTGCCAATCCATGAGCATGAGAGATCTTTCCATCTTCTGAGATCTTCTTCAATTTCTTTCTTCAGAGACTTGAAGTTCTTGTCATACAGATCTTTCACTTGCTTGGTTAAAGTCACACCGAGGTATTTTATATTATTTGGGACTATTGTGAAGGGTGTTATTTCCCTAATTTCTTTCTCAGTCTCTTTATCCTTTGAGTAGAAGAAGGCTACTGATTTGTTTGAGTTAATTTTATAACCAGCCACTTTGCTAAAGTTGTTTATCAGGCTTAATAGTTCTCTGGTGGAACTTTTGGGGTCACTTAAGTATACTATCATATCATCTGCAAATAGTGATATTTTGACTTTTTCCTTTCCAATTTGTATCCCTTTGACCTCCTTTTGTTGTCTGATTGCTCTGGTTAGGACTTCGAGTACTATATTGAATAAGTAGGGAGAGAGTGGGCAGCCTTATCTAGCCCCTGATTTTAGTGGGATTGCTTCAAATCTCTCTCCATTTAGTTTAATGTTAGCTATTGGTTTGCCGTATATTGCTTTTACAATGTTTAGGTGTGGGCCTTGAATGCCTGATCTTTCCAGCACTTTTGTCATGAAGGGGTGTTGAATTCTGTCAAATGCTTTTTCAACATCTAATGAAATGTTCATGTGGTTTTTTCTTTGAGTTTGTTTATATGGTGGATTACGTTGATGGATTTCCATATATTGAACCATCCCTGCACTCCTGGGATGAAGTCTGCTTGATCATGATGGATGATCATTTTGATGTGTTCTTGGATTTGGTTTGCGAGAATTTTATTGAGTATTTTTCCCAATATTCATAAGGGAAATCGGTCTGAAGTTCTCTTTCTTTGTTGGGTCTTAGTGTGGTTTAGGTATAAGAGTAATTGTGGCTTCATAGAAGGAATTCGGTAGAGCTCCATCTGTTTCAATTTTGTGGAATAGTTTGGATAATATTGGTATGAGGTCTTCTATGAAGGTTTGGTAGAATTCTGCACTAAACCCATCTGGACCTGGGCTCTTTTTGGTTAGGAGACCTTTAATAACTGCTTCTATTTCTTTAGGAGTTATGTGGTTCTTTAGATGTTTTTTTCTGTTCCTGATTAACTTTGGTACCTCGTACTTGCCTAGAAAATTATTCATTTCCTCCAGATTTTCTAGATTTCTTGAATAGATGTTTTTGTAGTAGGATCTGATGATTTTTTGAATTTCCTCAGATTCTGTTGTTATGTCTCCCCTTTCATTTCTGATTTTGTTAATTTGGATACACTCTCTGTGCCTTCTGGTTAGTCTGTATAAGGATTTATCTATCTTCTTGATTTTCTCAAAGAACCAGCTCCTGGTTTTGTTGATTCTTTGTATAGTCCTATTTGTTTTGACTTGGTTGATTTCAGCCCTGAGTTTGATTATTTCCTGCCTTCTCCTCTTGGATGTATTTGCTTCTTTTTGTTCTAGAGCCTTTAGGTGTGCTGTCAAGCTGCTGATGTATGTATGCTCTCTCCTGTTTCTTTTTGGAGGCATTCAGAGCTATGAGTTTTCCTCTTAGCACAGCTTTCCTTGTGTCCCATAAGTTTGGGTATGTTGTGCCTTCATTTTCATTAAATTCTAAAAAGTCTTTAATTTCTTTCTGTATTTCTTCTGTGACCACATTATCATTGAGTAGAGTGTTGTTCAACTTCCATGTATCTGTGGGCTTTCTGTCATTTTTGTTATTATTGAAGACCAGCCCTTAGTCCATGGTGATCTGATAGGATGCATGAAATTATTTCTATTTTCTTGTATCTGTTGAGATCTGTTTTGTGGCTGATTAGATGGTCAATTTTGGAGAAGGTACCATGAGGTGCTGAGAAGAAGGTATATCCTTTTGTTTTAGGATGAAATGTTCTTTAAATATCTATTAAGTCCATTTGGTTCATAACTTCTGTTAGTTTCTCTATGTCTCTGCTTAGTTTCTGTTTCCATGATCTGTTCATTGATGAGAGTGGGATGTTGAAATCTCCTACTATTATTGTGTTAGGTGCAATGTATGATTTAAACTTTAGAAAGGTTTCTTTTATGAATATAGGTGCCCTTGCATTTGGAGCACAGATATTTAGGATTGAGAGTTCATTTTCTTGGATTTTTCCTTTGATGAATATAAAGTGTCCTTCCTTATCTTTTTTGATAACTTATGGTTGAAAGCCGACTTTATTGAATATTAGAATGGTTACTCCAGCTTGTTTCTTTGGACCATTTGCTTACAAAGTTGTTTTCCAGCCTTTTACTCTGAGGTAGTGTCTGTCTTTGTCTCTGAGTTGTGTTTTCTGTATGCAGTGAAATGCTGGGTCCTCTTTATGTATCCAGTCTGTTTGTCTATGTCTTTTTATTGGGGAATTGAGTCCATTGATGTTAAGAGATAATAAGGTATAGTGTTTGTTTGTTCCTGTTATCTTTGTTGTTAGATGTGGAATTATGTTTGTGTATCTCTCTTCTTTTGGTTTCTTTGCAAGGAGATTACTTTCTTGCTTTTTCTAGGGTGTACACCCTCCTTGTGTTTGAGTTTTCCATCTATTATCCTTTGTAGGGTTGGATTTGTAAAAAGATACTGTGTAAATTTGGTTTTGTCATGGAATATCTTGGTTTCTCCATCTATGTTAATTGAGAGTTTTGCTGGATATAGTAGCCGGTGCTGGAATTTGTGTTCTCTTAGGGTTTGATTGACATCTGCCCAGGATATTCTGACTTTCATAGTCTCTGGTGAGAAGTCTGGTGTAATTCTGATAGGTCTGCCTTTATATGTTACTTGACCTTTTTCCCTTACTGCTTTCAATATTCTTTGTTTTGTGTATTTCATGTTTTTATTGTTATGTGATGAGAGGAATTTTTTTCTGGTTCAATCTATTGGGAGTTCTGTAGGTTTCTTGTATGTTTATGGGCATCTCTTTCATTGGTTAGGGAAGTTTTCTTCTATAATTTTCTTGAAGATATTTACTGTCCCTTTAAGTTCAGAGTCTTGCTTTCTTTTATACCTGTTATCCTTAGGTTATATATTCTCACTGTGTCCTGGATTTCCTGGACGTTTTGGGTTCAGAGTTTTTTGTGTTTTGTTATCTTTGATGGTTGTGTCGATGATTTCTATGGAATCTTCTGCCCCTGAGATTCTCTCTTCTATCTCTTGTATTCTGTTGGTGATGCTTGTGTCTATGACTCCTGATCTCTTCCCTAGGTTTTCTATCTCCAGGGTTGTCTCCCTTTGTACTTTCTTTATTGTTTCTATTTCCATTTTTCAATCTTGAATGGGTATTATCCTTGGTGATAAAATATAGTTGACAGGATATTCTTGGAAAATTTCTTGCAGCGTTAGTGCATGGCCATACCCTTTGAGGCACAGGAGTTGAGCTTTTTTTAAATAAGGCTTCAGGTCTGTTATGATCACCTTTGTCTTCTCCAGCTATTTCTTGTCAGAACGTTGCAGATAGAGTTAGTGTGCGCTCCACAGCCATGCTATGTTTCTCCCTTGATGCATGTTGCAGGGAACTGAAATGAGGGAGGGTGCTCCTAGAGAACTGGAGTAAGAGAGAATTCTCTCACAGGTTTGTAGTAGCTAGAGGAAGGGAAGATGCTCCTCGACAAGACAGTTTGCTCACATCAGCTCCAGTCACCATGCCTAGTTGATACCACTGCATGTCTCCTGCGACTAGGGGCTGTGAATTGGAGAAGTCCAGGCATGGGCAAGGAGACTCCTGAATTTTAATTTCATTTTCTGAGTTTTGATTGATGTCTTCTTCAAGCCTCTTTTCTTCCCAGTGCTGTTGCTGCTTTTCTAGTTGCTCAGCCAATAGTTCCTGTTGAAGAGCAGGACACACTGCTGTACTTCGTGGTATAGCAGGCTCCAATCAAGAGGCTGTCTGTTCTCCATTGAAGTATGCCCTCTGCTTTCCATGTCAGGCTAAGAAGACAGCAGAACCCAGTAAGTTCCTACACGGTGGGGTTGTTTATCTCAAACACTAGTAGTGGGAAGACAAAGGAAGAAGCTAGATACATTTGCCCCTTGTGCTAAGATGTCCTCTCTTGACCTTCTTTATAAGGCAGGGATGTCAGCATTGATGGGAACAAAGCAATGGTCAGTGTCCTAGAGGCCAAGAGATGGAGTGCACAGGACAGGAAACTGGAGAGGACCCCCTCCCCTGTACAGTCAGATTCTTTGGTATGGTGTGGCTGGCTGGTGGAAAAAGATTCTGGTCACTCTCATGGGCACCGAAACTATTCCTGGCCTCACATCTTTTGAAAGAATGTTTGTCTTCCAGTGATGAAATAAGAAGCATCTGCTGCTGGAAGGGTCCTTCCTCTATGAAACCAAGCCTAGATGAGGCTAGATTGATGTGTGGTGTGCATGTATGTGTGTGTGTGGGAGCATGTGGGCCCATGTACACAGGGCATGTATGTTTATGCATGTTGGGTGTGTGAGTGTGTATTGGTGTTAGCTCCTTACCATGTGAATTCATCTCCACCGATACTAGAACTAAGTCCCAGAGCTGATATAGCCTTTCCTTCATTCCTTTCTTCTCCTTCCTTTCTGTTTACCTTTGGCTTGAGCAACTCAGTTGGTATTTCTCTTTGAACTGTGAAAATTCAGTATTTGCCACGAGCAAGCAGGAGGGCAAAAAGTGAGGTTACAAATAGATCTGAAGGTATGTTTGTGTCCGTGTTTCTATTTCTCAGGGCCAAGGGACAGTGTGGCCATCCATTAGTCACTGTGCTAGCAACCTCTGATCGTCCCTCCTGACAGGAGGAAGAGGTGATACTATAATCCAGAATAAAGTTCCAAGTTTCCCTGATTTGATTTGGCAGAGAATGACAGTAAAATCCCATGAATTCAACCCAATTAGGAAAGAGGCCAGTTTGGATTAGCGAAGCTCAAATTATATTTTATGGAAAATTGATTTTGCAGCCTCCAAATTTATACGGTCATTTGAGTTAGATATCAAAGTCTACAATGGGAAATTTGTGGGGCAGTTTTAATGACTGGATAAAAATATTTGGCATTGTGTCATGCAGTTTGACAGAAATGGTTATTTCCAAAGTGATTAGGACATTTTGCAATTCTTATAATCTTCAACTGTCTCTGTCAGTCCTTTCTATGTTGTATGAAGAATGAGACTTTTCTTGACATAGCAAAATAAGTGCCTGCTAAAATCTCAACCAATTTCTAACCTGCCAGAAATGAATGAGCAGGATCGGCTTGCGTGATGCTTTCTTGCAACGGATTTATTGTCTTTATTATGTACTGTTAAAGATCGTACAGATGGCAATCATTCTAAAAATGTATTTATTTCTTGGTGTGTCCTTATATTAAGCAGTATATTTCTCTTGATGCAGGTGATAATTTTGTGATAGAAACCAATTTAGTCAAGACCAGTCTATTCCTTGCCCTTCCAGTTTGAGTTTTTAAACAGATGATCTGGTATCTGTGATGTCCTCTTTTTTTCCTGTGCTGAATGGTCTGTGAAGAAGTGCTAACACATTATTGATGAGTGGCGCTCCCTCCCTGCCCTGGTTAGGTTGGGGATGTTGGGAGGAGCACTGCTTCCCTCACTATGGGAAGGTAAGTGTGATGACTTTGAAGTTTCCCAATCCTAGTCTGTAGATCACCTGTGTCGGAATCATCCATGAAATTGTGTAGGTTCTTTTTTTTTTTAATTTAAAATTTTTTTTTTCCAGAGCTGAGGACCGAACCTAGGGCCTCGAGCTTGCTAGGCAAATGCTCTACCACTGAGCTAAATCCCCAACCCAATTGTGTAGGTTCTTAAGCTTTACTCTCCTAGTTAGTTCAGTAGAGCCTAGAAGAGCCCATTTTTAACTGCTTAGCGGACTGCTTTTCTGGTGGGTGTCTGAATGGTGAAGAACTTGACTGAGGAATCTTTGTAAGCTTAGTGGTCATGTGTTGGCCAGTGTGAATATTGGTACCATGAACTTGGGAGTGTGGCCATCTTTATGAGATACCAATTTCATTTCCTTTGAATATAAAACTAGATAGGAAAATTATGGAAGCAATATAAGTAACCATTGTTAAGGGATGGCTAAGAAATTATGCTTTGAGTATACAAGGGGAGGTGTTATATAGCCTTTAAAAAAAAAAGAAAGTTAGTCTTTCATTTGCGACAATATGGAAGAATCTGGAGGATACTGTTAGGTCAAATAAGCCATATGCAGAGTATCCTGTGACCTCACTTATACTTAAGACTCTAAAATAGTTAGGCCTTTAGAGCCAAACAGCAATGATAATGAGATTTTCCAGATTAGTGGGGTGGGGGATGTATAGATGTTGGATGGAGTGCAAAAAGTTTCAGATCTAGGAAGAGTAAGTTCCAGAGAGTTAATGTATGACTAAGAGACTGGGGTTCTCATGTTTCATACAAGTTTGAAACTATTGTGAAGTTAGATATTAAGCATTTTTTTTTTTACTTTATACAAAAATAACCATTGTCTAAAAAGCAGATACTGGCTTGGTTGTGACAATCAGTTCATTATGTATATATGTGTTAAATATCTTTTAATTTTTTGTATAGATCACATACACATAAAACATACAGATACCCAGAAACACCTACTTTTTTAAATTTAAAAATTAAAACAAACAAACAAACCAACCAACCAGGCTTGGGATATGGCTCAGTTTGTAGAGTGCTCACCATGCAAGTACAAGGCCTGAGTTTGCATCATCAGCATCTATATAAAAAGCTGAGAAGGGCACTGCACACCTGCGATCCCAATGCCGAGGAGACCGGAGCATTCACTGGCCAGCCATTCTAGCAAATTAGCTGCTCTAGGAGCAGAGAAAGACCATGTCTTTAAAAATCATATTTTGAGGAATGTGATTGAGGAAAACACCTAATGTCAACCTCTGGGCTCCACCTACATATACACACATGCATGCACACTTACACACACACACACACACACACACACACACACACACACAGGAAAAAAAATGATCTAGTAGTAAAAACAAGGACCCTCAATATGTGGTAAGATACACTTACTGTAAAAGTTGCAATCCCAGATCTCCAATACTGTATGAGACTGTGGCTCTCAGTACTTACAGTGATGTGCAGGTAATGGCCTCTGGTCAGTTCCAGCTTTATTAGTTCTAAGAGTACAGAATGTTTTAAAATACATGATACCTTCTTTCTACCCACAAACATACTTCATTACTACATGTTCAGACACAGACATACAGGATACATGTCAGTCACGACACATATACACACACATATCTCTGACACTGTCTCTTAACTATAAATGCTCCAGATACCTTATGTAAGCTGTGTAATCTAATGGCAAACAGAAAGGACTTGGAGGATCTACCTGTATGGAAGATAAAACAGTGATGAAGGACTTTCTGGGACTGACCCAGCTTTGCCCGATGGATGTAGAATCAAGTTACCTATCTCTATCTATCTCTCTATCTCTCTATCTCTCTATATCTCTATCTCTCTATCTCTCTATCTATCTATCTATCTATCTATCTATCTATCTATCTATCTATCTATCTATCCATCCACCCACCTACCTATTTACCTATGTATCTGTCATTGTTTGAGAATTTCATAAAGAAATGTTTTGATCAAATCCATTCCCCTGTTCCTACCCTTCCTATTTTTTTCTATATGCCCCTACCATCTTCTCCCAACTTCATGAGCTCTGTTTTTAAACCCACTGAAGCCATTTTGTATTGCCTGTGTGTGCATGGATGTGGGACCATCTACTAGAACACAGGAAGCCTCTTCGGGACCACGTACCTGAAAAGAACCAAGGCTTCTTTTTCTCATCAGCCATCAAATGCCCATAGTCTCTCAGGCACAGGAGGGAGTTCATGAGCATACCTGGCCCCCATGCAGTGCTTTGGGCTGGCCTGTTCTTATGCACTTGTAGCCACTGTGAATTCCTGTGTGCAACCGCCCTATCATGTCCAGCAAATAACATTTCGTTGCAGTTGTCCACTACCCGTGGCTCTTAAAACCTTCTCATCTGTGATGATCCCTGAGGCTTTTCCTGGAGGGAAGGTGATGAGACTCATGCCCCTTTCAGAGCTGGACATTCCCTGCTTTCTTATTCTCTGCATGTTGACCCTTTTGTAGGTCTCTGTTCATTGCTATCTACCACAAAAACAAAACAAAACAACAAATCAACAAAACAAAACAAAAAACCCAAAGAAAACAAACAAAACAAAACATAAAACCAGAAGAAGTCCCTTTGATGGGAGTTGAAGGATACACTACGAGGAAAAGATCAGAATCTAGAGGCCAGTTCCTTACTATAGGATCAACTTTATTAGACTTGACTCTTGAATGTCTTTCTAATGGGCGGTATTGTGACACGATATAAATGTTTGAACTCAGATCATTAAGAATCATTTCTTCTTTCTGCTTGAATACTCCCTGACTCCAACTCATATTTACATTATGAGTTTAAATACCAAAATCCTTTTTTTTTTGAAGGGGAGTTCAATCTAGTTTAAATTTTACCACAAATTCCAAATCATAAGTGTTCTGAACTTTTCTTCGTTCTGGATTGGCTATGGATAGGTAGAGACTTGAGGTGTGGGAAGCACTGAGATGTGCTGGGTAGGAACTGGGTAACTATGGATGGATTCACAGGGAATGAGAAAGGCGGGGTTGCCCGGTAAAGAAACACAGGGCATGGGGGGAAAGAGCCTTGGGAAGAAGACCCTTAGTGTCTTTTGGAGGCCAAGGTGGGCATAGAAGGGGTGAGTTGAACAAGTTGTTTACCCCTGGGTGGCTGTGACACACGCACCATGGTCCACTCTTACCTGCTGGACCAGGGTGTACGAGTTTAGAATGCCCACTCAGAGTCCCTACCACAAAGCCCATGGTTGAGTGTAGCTGGTAGTGATTGACTTTGCTCTCTCTCATTCTGTATTTACTGTGGTAATATCCAACAGTCTAAAGCCTACCATCTTAGCTATTTTTAAGTGTGCTGTTCTATGACATTAAATATTTTCCCAGTGATATGTAACCAGCACACTTCTGTCTGTCTCTAGAACTTTCTTTTCTTTCCAAGTGCACTCTCTGTACTACAGAACACTGATATTCCCCATTCACCTAGGACCAGGCAATCTCCCTTCCCCTCTCAGTTTGTGTGAATTTGCCCACCCCAGCTACATCCTGGGAATGGAAACCTGTCTGTCACTCTTTATGGTATCAGTTTACTTTGGCAAGCTTCTTCTTCAGGAGGCTCATCATCACACAGTTCCAGTAAGGTCTGCAAGAACATCTCCCTTTCTCTGTGTGGACACAAGCCTTACTTACCAGACTTGAGTCTGAGGAATTAGCTGAAATGCCACGAGATAGTGAAGAACCCAAACCACTCCATGAGTGAGTTCTGTGAGACCTCAACACCATTTGTGTTCCTTGAGTCCCCTTTGGCAATTCCATACTTCCTGCTACAATCTGAGGTTCAAGTTGGTGGCTTCTCAGAATGGGCTTCGCAGGAATGGGAGGCCTTCAGAGGCCATCAGGGAAGCCCTCCTGGAGCACCCTTCCTCTGAAGCTAAGCACAAATGGCTGTGCCTGCTGTATTTCCTGTGGAGAGACTCACACTAAAACCAAGGGGAAAATGCGTAGAAAATGGATGTTTTACTTATGCAATGCCTTTGAGAACTCGTTGAAATATTTAGCAAACTGAAAATACAGCTGGCTGAATGTGCTTCGAACCATGCTGGGCCCTTTCACCCAGCTCTTTAATAAGGCAGGGGCTGAATTGAAAGCAATCTAGGCAATAATGAATATTCTTGTAAATCTCTCTGGTTGAAAAAAAAACCTCTAGAAATATGGCCAAGGTCCAAGTGGTACCTATTTCCTCTTAATTCTACTATAATACTTGAGTGATCTTTTATAAGACATTAAACTTTAATTGATGCCATTTTACTAAGCAGCTTTTAAAAGCAGCGATGGCAGTAATTGAACTGATTAAGGTGACTTCTAATTGTTTATTATGTATGATGTGAAAAGAGTTTTTCCGCTAACACGTTGATTATTTTTGTTCTGCTTTCCAAAGATCTTATTTACCTAGCATTGTTTGTGCCCCCCCCTCTCTCCCCTTTCTCCCTCCCTCCCTCCCACCTCCCTTCCTCTCTCTCTCTTCGTCTCCCCGTTGGGTATAGAGAGCTAATCATGGGTGATCGTGGATGAGAATGGATTCTTCTCACTGTGAAACTACTCTAGAAAATATTGATGCAGAATATGAAAGAAAAAAACAAACCCTGTGTAAAATGCTGGAGTCTTAGATGGAACAGAACTAGGGAAAATCATCCAGGGGAGGCAATTTTCAGGGTAATAACTTTGGTGGAGCCTTGTCCAGCCCTTCAACTTTGCTTTGGCCTTGTGTTGCTTTCCGGTTCTCTGAGCGTCCATTCCCTAAGCGCATGTTCTCCAGACCTCCCTCCTTCTCTCTCCTTCCTTGTGATATTCCTGGGCCAGGCTGTCTGCAGTCAGAACAAGGCATGGCATGTAACCCGGTGGGGAAAGCCGGATTCGGAGAGCTGGCCAAGTGCTTTTGCTTCGGCAGTTCTCTGTGGCTCAGGTTTACCCAGCCAGAGAGCACTGCCTACTTTCCTTCTTACCCTCTTCTAGGATTCCCACAATCCCCCCCCCGCCAGAGCTCGGTCAGTAGTGCTGCTGCCCTTAGAGTTTTAAAAAGTTGGATGCTTCTCTGTTATAAAAACAGCACACGTCACACTTGGAGATGGCCACTAGCCAGGGAGAGAGGCATTTGGGGGTGTGTGGGGTGGCAGGGGTGGGAGTCAGGTGGTGCATTGAGCATGCAGATTTTTATTTTCTGACTGGCATCCTATGGAGAAGTGGGTTCCAGAGAATAGTGGTGTACAGGAGACCAGTTGAATTTAAAATATTTATGTATTGAACTATCTAAATCTCTCTCCTCCTCCTCCATACATCACCTTCTTGCCTTTCATCCCTACCCTTGGGGCAGCTGTCCCATTTTCTGGGTGAAGAAGAAAAAAAAAAAAAAGCAAGAGGCTTCCTCTGTGTCTTGAGTGTGATTGCCGAGGCTATGGTGTTTGCAGAGCGTTTCAGGTCTCCCCTTGTTTTTCATAAAAACAAGATTTCTTATGCAAAATGGGTCACTTGAAGGCTCCAAACAATTTCTCCCTCGCAGCCGCTGGTGCCTCATGCAGGGGCGATGCTAGCAAGCCACTGACATATGGATGTGATCTCTGTTACTCTGACCAGATTTGGTTTCCTCAGAGTGCGTGAGAAGGGAAGATAAATTTTGTCCTAGGAATACTATAGCGACTCATAAATAAATGGTTACCCTTTGGTGCTTGCAGTTTTCATTAAAGCCGCCTGAGCTTTGTTATTGACACCATAGGTTGCCTATTCAGGGAAATGCAGTAAAATTTATCAGTGTGCTTTCCACACCTAATAAATCATCCAAACAGGGAACCATATGGCAGATAAGACCTTGAAAATGTGGCTTCAGCATGTGAGGAGTCAAGTCGTTGAAATCTTGAATGATTACAACCTGCACATTTTCCCCAGAATATCTTAGAGTTATTTTACATGTTATTTTCCTTGTTCACCCCATCACCTCTTTGTCTCTCTCTTCTTCTCTTCCTCTCTCTCTCTCTCTCTCTCTCTCTCTCTCTCTCTCTGCCCCCCTCTCCCTCCCTTACCTTCTTTTAGCAGCACCCTTCCTCAGGCCTTCCTTCTCATTCTTTGTCTTTTGGGTGGGGGTCTAGTTGTGATTTCAGCTTTAAAGTCAGCGTTGGGAGCAGATAAGACATTTTTATAGTGCCTGGCTGGTAGAATGAAGAGGGGCAGGAGGAGCAGAGACTGACGGGAAGGGATGATGTATGTGGCGGCTGTGTCCCCACTCTCCTCCAGCCCATTGTCATTAATCATGGCCATTAGTTTTTTTCAGAGCTGCCTTGTCTGCACAGCGCCTCAGAAAAGCCATTGTTTTCCATGCCATAGCTGGGTGGGTGGGGGGGAGAAAGAAATCCCCCCCTTCTGAATCCTTTTCTCCTCCTTCATTCTGCCTTCTAGGATCTGCCCCTTCCTCTGTCTGGCCCATAGTCCCCTCCCCTGCTCAGCTTCTGTCTCTCTTCTGAGGGGTGGAGGGAGCTTGCCTCTTGGGTCCTGTGGTGTGCGTTTTCCTGAGGATATAGCATGAAGACACAACTGTGAGGAAGTCACTGAGTGAGGGCTGTACTCCTGATGCTGCATAGCTTATACGGAGGCTGTGGATATTTGTGTCTCTTTCCTGGTCTTTCTCTTCAGGAACCACAGACTTAGAGTAAGCTGAGGATGTCAGCAAGATAGGAGGAAGTGTCTCTGGTAGCATGAGTGTGCTTGGCAGCTGAGGGAGAACAGGTTGATGGCCTGTTAAGTGCCTAAGCAGCCTTGACACCATTTTGGGGCTCCCCCACCACTGCTGTGTTGAGCTCAGGATCAGCTGCCAGCCAGTCAGATCCTAGGAATGGGAATGCTGGTTGTTGATGAAGAGTGACCCTGTCTTTCCCTTCTCCTCCACTAATGAAAGACTTAGGCTCCAAGGAAGAGATCTCAGAGACCTTGATGACGGTCTTGCTTTCAGTGCCATACCTTCACTAGGTAATACCCATGTGATTGGACTGCCAAAGACACCAAGGTCATCAGAAACATGCACCATGCTATGTAAAACTCAGGAGCCAACTTCGAGCACAGAGCATATAAATTATGGCATCATTTTATGAAATTTACTATGAAAACAGAAAATTGTTGCTGAAAGGTGAAGAATAAGAATTAACAAAAAAACCCATGTCAGCTTTATTTGAAAAGAAAAACTACTCTGTTTCAGTACAGTTGCTGGAATGGGGGGTTCCTAAATATATAGTACCTAGAACTTATTTTAGTGACCAGGCATGGTAATGTATGCCTAGAACTTTGAAGACAGAGGCAGGAGAATTATGAATTCAAACTTACCCTTAGTTGCATAAGGATGTGAGGCCAGGCTGGACTATATGAGACCCTGTCTCAGTCCTCTCTCTACACAAGAAGGGAAAACATATGTGATTTGCTACCCAAGTATTAACTGAATATTTATGATACAGAAAACAATATGAATGGGCAAATACACTGGAGGCTCTAGAGATGAGAGACATTGATTTTTTTAGGGACCATGTAACATTAATCAAATTACTGTTCCTATTAGTACTGCAATTTTGCCTTCTCCTAAATGAGATAGTTGGTTCTAGGATCTGTGCAGTAGTGTAGCCATCGCAGAGATCCAGCAAAACTCATGGTATGGTACCCAGATGAGCCAAGGCTGTTAATTTCCAGATCACATGCGCAAGGTTATGAGTTAAGGGGAGGGAGGAGGCTGCAATGCATATGTAAGTTTCCCACTGGAATTATAGACACATGCACAACTATCTTCTTTATCAGTGTCATGTTTGATCTTTTCTTGATTTGTTGAGCAAAATTAATTTTCACATACATTGTACTTGAATGTCCTGACCTCTGCTTCCCTGAGATCTTTGTTAATTAATAGGTGCTTATATTAATACACATGCTAAATGTGTAGCCCGACACCAACACTAGGTTTCCACAGATGTCTCTTATTTGGTTAATTAGTTGGGGTAGTGTGGACCCCAACACATCCTCTCTTGCAGAATACCTGAAATTCCTGTGTCCCCCTTTGGGATTCCAGTGAATTCTAATTTGGAAAAATGTCAGAGTCCCTTGGAGAACATTCTAGCAATATACCTAACCACACCCTCTTGACCCAGCGGTCAGACTGTGTGGGAACCAGTCTGGGATGACATAGGCTGGCTTCAGTGTTGGGATCTACAGAGCTAAGGCTTTGTCTCTACATGAGAGAACTCTTTTTGGAAGAGACATACCATGGCTTCAGCATCCCCATGGCCTTCAGGTTGGATTACTTGTAGATGCCAGTAAGACGTTATCTCTTGGATGAGATGGCGAAGTCTGGAGGGGAACCTCTGGGAGGTCCAGGCAGTTGCTGAAGGGCACACAGGAGGCCAAGGGTCCTCCAAGTTCTTCTAAATGGCAGTAGACCCTTTTACTTGGCAAATGGGTACATGTAGCCCATGTCTCACCCACCAGGATAGTTTGGCCAGCTCAGTTGGTTTCAGTGACTCCTTTTCATTCCTAATGTCCTACTCTATTCTCCTGCTTCTACTCTGCATATCTTTTCCTTAGGAATCTTCTTTTAAGGCCCCCACTGACTCATGGAAGCAAGTTTTGCCTCTTCAGCTTGGCCCTCACTGCTGCCCACTTTCTTTTCTTTCTGGACTTCTCCTCCAGTCCCCCTGTTTACTCTGTTCCAAACCAAGCCAGTTGTATCATTTTGCAGCCATATCTTAGGGTTGTTCATTTTCTAATCATTTCCCCCAATTGCCCCATGAATTCCCTACTTTCTTGGTCATACAGTTACTGGGGTCAGGCATCACTGGCATTACCTCCGTGAAGTCTGACACCATCATCTGCCAGTCCACAGTCAGAACTTCTGGCTCCATGGGGTTCAGTAGATGGCAGAAGGCCTGGTACTGTGACTCAGGGCAAATCAGCCTCCAAGGCCTGAAGCTGTGCAGGAACATTGAGAATAAGCATCTTTCCCCTCTTCTGGGAAGTCCAATGAGATGATGAATGGAGAGGAACTTTGTAAATAGCAACACACTGTACTCATCTTAGGGCTATGCTTGGGGAATTAATCACAGAGTGACTCATGGCCGCTCTTGCATCGCTGTCTTATAATGCAGTTCACCTGCTGTATTGTTGTTTAACATTTCCTGCATCTGTCCTGACTCTGAAGTTGCCACTTTCTTTCCTTTGTGACTAATTACCAACTTATGGAGATGCTTGTCATTGCAAAATAACACCGTAAAAAAAGACCAAAGCATTGGTTTACCTACTCTCTAGTTCTTAACCCCCTCCTCATGCCATCTTCATGTTGTCATTGTAGCCAGATCTGATTGACCTTTTTATATGGAACACTAGTCCTTTGGACCCACTGGGTACTCTGAGGAGGAGGGTGCCTACCATTATTAGGAAAACTTTCCCATTAGTGACTATAGTTTATACCTATACAAATAGCTTTGCTGGGTTTGCAGTACATACTGCTAGTTTCAATCAAGGTCAACAGTTGTAGTTCATTGATGAATTAAAGGGTGAATGCTCAGGGTTGTGGGGGTGAAAGAACAGAGCACTAAGTATTTTTCTCTTCTTGATGGGGACGGAAAGAAATATAATCTTGTGTTTCTGTCTCATCCTTTATTTCTAGCTCATTTTCTGTGACTTTATTTTATTTAAACTAATACTTGTGTCTTCTGAAAAGGGACCCCATGTCCTGGCTTGCACAGTCACTCTCTTTGAGGTGCAAGAAGGGAGGGGCATCATTAAGTTAGGGGTTAGGAAGCTTGTGGTTCACAGTTGGCCCCTATAAACCTGACAGCCAGAGGACACTGCCTACACATTTAGCTGGAGCCTTGGTGTCTTTATCTGCAACCAAAGTAGCCCAGGCTCAATTGGTCCTCAAAGGGCCAATGCAGTGGATGATCTTTTCATGTTTTTTTTTCTCTTTGTTTGGTCTTTTTTTTTTTTAAACTAAAATCTCATTAGCCTACTCTTGCATATTATATCCTGTGCTCATTTTGGGTGCACACTTCAGTCCAATTGCAATGTGAGATCCAGAGCTGCACAGTCAGAGCAGGCCCTGCAGAGGGCTTAGTGTGTAAAGGCTGAGTGTATCTCTGGTCTCTTCCCTGGAATGAGAGTTGCCACAATACAGATGTTGCCTAGTCATGTCTTCGCCAGGGAGACTGATCATCTTTCCAGTTCTACCCACACCTGATTAATCATGTTAGAGAGGGAAAATTCCACACAAGACAGAGCTATCACAGGGCAAAGGATATGAAACTCAAGACCACATATGCAAACATTTTCCCTCATGACTTAGTATGGGCAGGATGTTGCACCTAGAACTATGGCGCTCTGGATGACCTAAGCTGTGTAAGTGGGCTGAAACCTTTGCTTATTGTTCTGCTGTAAGGTGGACCCAGGGTCGCATCCACAACAGGAGTGTATCCTGCTGTACTCTGTGTGCCTCTGAGTATGATCCTGGTTGTGCAGAAGTGGCTCCTGAGTTTCAGGTCCTGCAACCTCACCTTTCTAGCCTTTGGATCTGCTCACTTTGAATGAGCTTCTCTCTTCTCCAATATTCAGATTTAAATAGATTTAAACCCTCATCTTACTACCCAATCTTAGTAACTGTGAGTTATTCAGGTAGTAATTGCTGGATGAGTCTCATTTGGCAATTAATCCTTAGGACATTAGCCTCTCTGCTATTGTTTTGAAGAAGAACATCGGATTCTCTGGGTATTCTTAGTCACAGCTGACATACTCTACTTCTTTCTAGGGTCAGCACTGTGCTCAGCACTGAGAAAGTACTTGTAGGCACTTCTCTTAGTTGATTGGTTGAAATAAGTGCCTTGTCCTCCTATTGCTGTTCTCCCAGCCAAACATCATTCCCTTTGCGTTCCTGGCCAAGCCACTCTACCTACTGTTGGATGGTATGTACCTTGGTAGTCACTGGGTGTCTTACCAGGGAGTTGCCCACCCCTGAATCAAGCAGATCTGTGTTGAAAGCACACAAACCAGGAAGCTGGCGAAACTGTGATGTTTCGGAATTCTCCTGGGCACAGAAGGCTGCCAGACATTTCCCTGAGTTCTGTAGGCACTCTGAAAAATCTGGAAATGTGGCTTTGACTTTAGCAAGAGTAGATCCCAATGGAAGCTTCTCTGAGCTTTAGTTCTCTCTTTGTCTCTGGCTTTCTGCCTGTCTGTCTCTCTTTGTGTCTTTTTGTCTCTCTGTCTCTCCATCTCTCTGTCTCTGTCTCTGTCTCTGTCTCTGTCTGATAAACTAGTGTGGCCCCTATAGGATTCATGGAATGAGAGGCTGTATTGTGCACTTGAGTAGAAAGAGAGGGAATGTGGGAACTGACGAAGACCACTGTCCCTTCATGCAGGTTGAAAGGTCGTTTCCTGGCATTGCTTCCTGATTCCCACATGTCTTTGCCCCCCTCCCCTTAGTTATCACCACCTAGTCACTTACTAAGATCACAGAGTTGAGGGGCCATCATGTCCCTGTATTCATCAATCTGACAGTAACATCTCAGGGTGGCGGTTGCCTACTTCTGGATTAGGTAGTAGTGGAATTGATTTTCTGCAAAAGAAGTGTGTGTGTGTGTGTGTGTGTGTGTGTGTGTGTGTGTGTGTGTGTGGTGTTCAAGTTTATGAGAGAGAATGGAGCTTGGCATTTTTAGGAGTATTTATTTTATTTAGGATGATAGTACTAGGAAGAGAGAATGTGCTTCAAGAGTTATCCAGGAACTTGAGAGAGAAAGGATAAATCAGTCTTAGATAAAGACAAGAGAAATAGGAAATTACTTCTGTTTTATAGTGAATTAAGAACGATGGCAAAATATAAGACAGGCCAGAGATGCCAGGATCATGATAGTTGAGTGCACATGCCCAAAACTTAGTGCGTGCATGCTGACATCCTCACCTTAACCCTTTGCCAGTCCCTCTGGTGGCAGTTGGCCCCTAGGCCATTGTGTGGGTAGCCTTGCCTTCAGGTTTTTGCTTTCTGCAAAGTCATATGTTTTTAGCTGTGATTGCAGCCACTGCCGAGTGGCTCACCTTGTCTTGTGTAATGAGAATAAACAACCGGTCACCGTGCTGACCACTGAAACTAATAAAGATATATAGTGCTGGCTGGCTTAGGGAGTCACAGACGCATTCTTAAACTCCCTGTGACATTTATACCAAAGGAACATGATTCCAAACTCACTCACTGCTTACCCATTCTGAGAAAGAACAAACTATTTGACTGATGGTTTGCTAAATTTAATATGCTTAGCAAGTAAAATTATTGCCTACTCTAATGCCGGGTAATTATTAAGATACACTGCTTTTAAAAATACCAAGTGAATAATATTGATTTAGTGAACTGCTATTTAGAAAAATGCCAGCAAAGGAGGGATATTTTATTTTAGCTGCCTTAAAGCTGTAATGGGTCTGGGCTGAGATACGCATGTGGAAATAAATTATGTACAAGGTAAACTATTTTGTTATATAGTACCCATAATATTAATTAAGCTGTAATTTTACCAACAATGCTTTAATTTAACAAATAAAGAGGAATCATCTGTACCATTCTTTCAAATCTATAACTTTGGGGTGGTAATAAAACACACAGAAGCACCTGCAGTTAATTGTAGAGCAAACAGTGGGACTAGCGACTGTAAAGGGTAATTGTAATTTATAATTTATTTATTTGACTTATGCTGGGTATAATTACCGTTCTAATGTGTTATTATTTTCAGTCCAGCATTAGATATATCTGATTCCTGTTTGCCCAGGCAGCCTGATGATGCTCTCTACTTGGGTCCCTTCAAAGTCTACTCTCTCCCCCTCCCTTCCCAGTAACGGGAGCTTGTAAAATAAAGAAGAATGGATGGGCCCATGTCAACAGCAATCCTTGTCCAAAGCCCCAAGAATATTTCCATTTCCATTAAAGCCAAGAGTTTGTCCTGCCCTCTCGGTCTTTTAGCTGGCAGCACCCGGAGTGACAGGGCCGGGGTCTGCATGGCCCCCCGCCATGGGTGAGTGAGTAGGGCTGATGCCTCTATAGGCAGGACGGTGAGGAGACTGGAGGGTTGCTTGCTGCAGCCCCGCTCTTCCTTTTGATCCTGGGAGTTGTGAGTATTTATTATGGTGGTGCTTTTGGGCTTTTGTTGTTATTATTTTCGTGAGCAGTCTGGAAGGAACAGCTCAAAGAGGAAAAACACCAGGGGTGGAAGAAAGAAGCAATTACAGCGGGCCGTTTGTTTGTGGCTAGCAGAATGCTGAAATGGCAGATTTGCAAATTTGTGAGAGAGGGACGCTTAGTGTTCATCTTTATCAGCCAAAGTGGTTTCTTGTTAGCTGAGCAGCAAGCTAGAAAGCCACCGATTTTGACAACATAATTTACATCTTTGTATAAAACTATTGCTGGCAGCCGAACTAATTTGTGCTGGATTAGGTTGTTTGTCTCTGCTGCTGACTAACCATGCAATCTATCAGAGGCCGTTTTCAAATATCACTTTTCAACTGTGCCCTTGAGAGGGGGAATTGATCGGGAATATACGGAAGCGAAATTACTCCAATAACTTTATAGAAGAAACAATTACGGAATCATACAGATGTGAATAATTCTGAGGAGCAGAAACACATATAGTGATTTCACCCCACTCTTATCTTTCATGTGTTCATGAAATATACAATAATATAAATGAGGTTCTGTTTCTTCTTTCTGGAATTTGGACAATAGCAGAATTAAAGGAAAGGGTAGGAATGTAGAGGGAATAAAAGATTCTTGGAGGTCATCATTGAGAATTCCCAATGTAGGCTTTACAAACATAACTAAGAATCCATATATCATTTCACACACACACACACACACACACACACACACACACACACACACCCTGAAATATGTCTTTTGATCCAGTATGAGTTTTTATAAGTTTTAAAGTAAAACATCGAGCTAGAAAGTCACATCGGTCAGGCAGATGTATTTGTCTTAGCAATGTACACAACGAACACACGTATGTATTTTATCATGCAGTTCTACACAGAGCTTCTCATCTGCTTTTTAATGGGTATCTTAGACATTTCTTTCTTCTCTCTCTCTCTCTCTCTCTCTCTCTCTCTCTCTCTCTCTCTCTCGGATGATAGAGTATAGTAGAGCAGGAGGGGGGATAAAAGAAGAGGGGATTCACGATGGACATCCAAGCTGGGCCTGTAAGGTGCCTGATGTGAGGCAGCAACAAATGAACAAAACCCATTAACCTTTTATTATTTTAAAGCAGTGGCTACATTTTTCACCACTTTCCCCTGATAAATTTTTGCTTGTGCATCCTGCTTCAGGTAATTAATTGCCTTCAGTTCAGAGGAGTAATAATGCAATAAATTATGCCAGCATTTCTAGTCATAGGATCATATTGCAACTTCCTAACCAAGGCAACACTAATAACAATCCAGGAGACTTGTGGGCCTCAGAAATAGGCTGATTATTATAAATTGGTTGCATACAGTCTGAGGACCAAGCCTTCAACATTGCTGTCAAAAGTCTCTTTTAGGGAAGTTTGCACATTCATAGGTATGTAAGTTACTCTTTGCTGTTCTGTGGCAAGAATGACTTGAGGAAGGCAGGGTTTATTCTGTCTTACAGTTCAAGGGAACACAGTCCATCATGGTGGGAAGTTATGGTATCTGTAGTCAGGAAGAAGAGAGCTGGTAGGAAGCAGGGCCAGGCTATGGAACTTCAAAGACCATGCCTAGTGACCCATCTTCTCCCATAGGCTCCATTCCTAAAAGTTTCACGCCCTTCTGGACAAACACCTCTAGTTAAAGATCAAGTGTTCAGACATACGAACATATGGGAATGTTTCATTCAAATCACAGCAATAGGTGTCACCAGGGTAACCTGTGGTAGGACTGCATGGTTGCTGTTAACACTGGGAGCTTTGCAAGGCTATAGTGGGGAGAATTTTGAGAGATAGCTGCAATGCTCACAAGATAACAGGATAAAAGTTGGGAGCCGTGCTCTTCTGTTTCTCTGGCCCCACATGCGTCTGTGGCACAATAGCTTTGAGTTTCTATGGACAACATGATGTCACAAATTGTTCATTTCTTTTTTGTTGATCAAATTTGTTTTTTTGGGGGTGGTGGTGGAGACACATGCCGTGACATATGTGTAGAGGTCAGAGGTCAACTCTCAGGAGATGGCTCTCTACTTCTACTATGTATTCCTGGTGATAAGACTCAGGCTTTGGGGCATGGCATCATGTTCCTTTACCCACTGAGCTATCTCACCAGTCCTCCAAGTACCCTTTCTTAAATTTGGATCTTGTGAAGGAAGAAGATGGGAGAGACAGAACTGTAGAAGAGTGTCTTAGTTAGGGTTTCATTGCTGTGAAGAAACACCATAACCAAGGCAACTCATATAAGGGACAACATTTAATTAGGGGTGGCTTATAGGTTCAGAGGCTTATAGTTTATTATCATCAAGACAGGAGCATGGCAGCATCTAGTTAAGCATGGAGGAGCCGAGAAGTCTACATATTGTTCTGAAGGCAAACAGGAGAAGACCGGCAAAGCCCACCCCAACAGTGACACACTTCCTCCAACAAGGCCACATCTATTCAACAAGGTCACACCTCCTAATAGTGGCACTCTCTGGGCCAAGCACATTCCACCCACCCCAAAGATTAAAGCTACTGAGGTGGTTTCAGGGACGAGAATGGACAGATAACTGAGCTTACTGTCAACTACTAGAAATAGAAATTAGCACTCGAAGGAAGGTCTCCACAGTTGGGAGCAGCATGGGGCTTCAGAAGACGAATGTTTACCGGGAGCCTTTGCCTGGAGATGCAGCTAAGGAAGATGCAGAATTTCACCTTAATCTAAGTGGTTCCTCTCTGAACCAGCCCATCCTCAGCCCTACTCTGATCTGGGGCATCTAACTTCAAGTCAGGGGAGTTCTGTCTGGAGGTACAGCATAGTGCTTTGGTGCAGCAAATCTAACACAGGCCCCCTGGTTACTGTGATGGGAAGTCCTTAGTGAAAAGTATACTGTGTGGGTGGAGAGGACCCTAGTAAGTCCCCACTCCAGTGGTGTAGGACTCCAGGATGGTGTGGGTGGAGAGGACCCTAGGACAGTTTACCTGAATGCTTGGATCTTAGGTTTGACAAAAATCTTCTGCTTCCACTATGGGAAGAAGAAAAGTGTGATTTCTGTTGTAGGCAACTGCTGTGTGATTGCCTCTGAGAAGATAGGGACCTAAATTAGGAGTTTCATACTTACTCAAGACTTAGAAAGACTGAAGCTACTGAAGTGGTAAAAAAATCATGCCAGGTGATGGTTGTTCATGCCTTTAACCCCAGCACTTGGGTGGTAGAGGCAGGTGGATCTTTCAGTTCAAGACCAGCCTGATCTACAAAGTGAGTTTCAGGACAGCCAGACCTATAGAGAAATCCTGTCTTGAAAAACAAAAATAAACAAAACAAACAAAACAAAAAACTTTGTGTGAGTCCCTCCCCCCACCTCTCCCTCTCTCTCTCTGTGTGTAGGCACATATGCATGTTTATGTATATACAAGTTAACTTTGGGTGTTCCTCAGAAGCAATCCATCTTGTGTTTCAAGATGAATCTTTCTTAGGATCTGGGGATTGCCAATTAGGTTATATTGTTTGGCCAGCAAGCCCTAGTGATCCTCTGTCTCTGCCCCCAATGTTGGGATTATAAACACCCCTGTCTTGATCATTGCGTCTCTGGTGGGCTGCAGTACTGTCTAGTTGTGCCTTAGTAAATGTCATTTAGTGAAAGAATGACTATTGTAAAATTCTGGAAATCACATCATTCATTAAGAAAACAATAAAGTGGGACTGGAGAGATGTCTCGGTGGTTAAGAGCACTGACTGCTCTTCCAGAGGTCCTGAGTTCAATTTTCAGCAACCACATGGTGGCCTCACAAACATCTCTAATCGGATCTGATGCCCTCTTCTGGTGTGTTTGAAGAGAGTGATGGTCTACTTATACTTAAAATAATAAATAAAATGATAAATCTACAATAAAATAAAATTCCAGCCAGTATCCGTTTATTCCAAGCTACCCACCACCACATACTTCATACATCTTTTCAGTATTTTTTTCTACCCATTTCTCCACCACTCAACTGTTCACAGTGACTACCTGCATTAATTACTTTCCTTGATTCTGTGATAATTTGCCAATGCAAACTTAAAGAAGGAAGAGGTTCTTTTGGTTTACAGTTGGAATGAAGTTCATCAAGGCAGAAAAGATGGCAGGTGCATGAGCCAACTGCTCACATTACATTTACAGTCAGGAAGCAGAGCGGTAAATGTCCATACTTAGCTAGCCTTTTCTCCTCCTCATTCGGTCTGGGACCCTAGCCCTTCCCAGACTGGAGAATGATACCTCCTACTTTTAGAGTAAGTCTACCCCTTCTATTAATGTAGTCTAGAAGTTCTCTCATAGGCATGCCCTAAGGATTTTTCACCAAGGTGATGCTAGATCCTGTCAGGTTGACAGTCAATACAAACCCATCTCCCTAATGTTGACATTGCTTGATGGGTTCTGTTTCCACGTGAGACTGTTGACATTGGACCTTGTCTGTCTTCATAATGGTGGTCATTACGTTTTCCCTTTCCCAGAGAAGGTGCACAGTGCACATGCCTGTCTTTGTAGCCGTCCTTGTTTTTTAGTTTGTAAATCTCCACAGCAAATGGCTGGGCACTGTGATGTGTATTGGCCTATGACTTGAGCCTTCTGCTGTGACAAATACTACAGTGTGAAGTGATGGGGAAAGATGGAGGAAGGACAATAAGATTGCCTTCTCTGTTTCTTAGATTGTTTGGTTTGGGTCGTATACATGCAATGCATTTTCTGGTGTCTATATGCTGCTATTCATTTTCTAACTCTGAGCCTGACTGCACAGAGGATCAAACATACTTAAGGGCAAAGATGAGAATAAGATTTGAAGTAAAAAGAAGACTGAGATATTGTTCATGCTAAGGTATGCTATGAGAGCAGTTTCAGCCCTTTCCATAAAGTACCCAAAGCTTAATTCTACTTTCTGAGAGCTCTTTAAAAGTTAGCAGTACACTTGTGTCTATTTCTGTGAGCAAAGCCATACTCCATAGAACACTGCCCCTGGCTAATTTGTTCCCTAAGCCTTGGAGTTGAGGTGACCCAAGCCCCACTGTGCCTGCCCATTAGAAATGTTGTCTTGGCCCTGTGATGCTGATGGATGCAATGGATGCTTCCTAGAAGTGCTCCTCCCCTCAAGAAATACCTAGAAGATATCAGTCAGATACTTGGAAAGGCATCTATTTGTCATGCCGCCTCTTGGCACTACTATCCCAGTGCTGTGTAGCAGTTTTCTGTGTGATTAAAGCCTTCCATCTTGGGGAAAAGATTGTTAAGACCTTGGGTGTTAGAAAGGAGGAAACAACAGGGTGTTCTAAGGGGAGATGAAATATTCTATCCCTTAGGGAAGCTTGGTGAACTAAGGAAGTGAACAATTCAAAACTTCTAGGAAGTTCCTGAAATTGATCAGACACACTAGACTCCCTCCATTCCCAAGCACATATAAGTAGTAAGAATTGATAAAAGATACTCTTTGATAAGCTGAGCTACCTAGAAGAGGCTCAGACCAGCTAAGGAAATTGGAGGAAGCATAGACTAGCCCACCTGCCTGGAAGAAACAAAGATCAGCTTAGTGGCCTGGAATAGGCTCAGACCAACTGAATGGTCTGGAAAACACACTCTCCAACCTGTTGAACTGTCTACAGGCTATGCAGTGTGCTCCAGGGCCCCAGCTTTGTGAGCTGCCACCCATGCTGGGGTGGGCTTTGTTAATGCAGCTATCTTTGTAATATTTCTGCTCCCGAAAGTAACCCTTCACCTATATTCCCGTAAGTAACCCCAATAAAATTCATCAGTTTACTGAGTTGGAATTTGGTGATAGTCTTACTTTGGCCTGTCATTGGTTTTTTTTTATCTTGGCATGTCCCCTCAGGATTAGTGTCACACAACAATCAGTACTCAGGAAAGCAAGTAGTGGCCTCTTTGCACGGGTAGCCACTGAAACCCAAGATGAGCCAAATCCCTCTGCTTAGTTCTTCGGACGTTAGCTGCTTTTCCAGACTGGTAACCCTGGTCTCTAGGTCAAGCCTTTTACTCCAGTTCTTGGGCTCAGGAGAATACCCCGATACCACATTGCAACTCTCCAGGTCCCACTACCCCAGTTGCTAAAAGCTACTCTCGCTGGACAAGGACAGCCAGGAAGCAGAGGAAGAAGGGACGTTCTGTATAAAAAGACTTGAGTACCGTCCTTATATTCTTAGGAAGACACATTGGAATTTAGCTTGGATGTTTCTGCGAATGTTGTTAGAGTTATCTGTTGTTCTTCCTCCTGCTTCCAGTGCTCCTTCTGGAACCTGAGGAAAGGTCCTCAGCTTTGTAATTCCAAACACATTCCCCTACATTTGTCATTGTCCTTCTTAATAGGATCTGCCAGAGCCACTCTGTACAGAGGCCTGCATTTCCACATTATTATCTCATTGTCTACCCCAAGTGTTATAGCCTTACTACGACTTCCTAACTAACCAGCTATTTCAACTCTCATTCCATAAGCTTTATGTCTGAGTGTAATTAAATGAGCATTAAGTCTTTCTTTCTTTCTTTTTTTTTTTACTAGCAAAGCCTGAAAGTTCTGATATTACAGTAATAAGTGTGAAGTGAATTTTGAATGGCATTTATATCTGTTCATGGGCTCTAAATGTTTGATTTGCATAACTAGTTAAAATATCAGGGCAGCATATTGATTTAATTCCATCTTCGAAAACTGTTAATTAATAATGATAATAAATGTGTCAGTCCTTTATTATCTGCTTTGAATTGGTGATGATGGCTATATTAATACCACTTCAGTAATAGACCTCTGCTGGCTAGTGTTGGCACAGCTTCCCAGACTGGAATCACCTGCAATCAGAATTTAGAAAATTTATTGCAGATCACTTTAAAAAAGAACAGCCATTCCATCATATATGGAATTTTCTTAACAGCTATATTTTAATTTAACGTTTTATTTACATAAATCACGATGGTCAGAAACTTCAGGAGAATTTCAAACAAAGGCACCTTTTCATTTTTATGTGCTGAGCTGGAAGTTGACCAATGGAAGGACTAGGTGTAGGGTGGTATGCTTTGGGGCAGCTGGTAAATGCATGGTCTCACTGTTTCACTTGCTTTCTGCATGGATACTCTCTGGTTCTCACCATGTAGGCAGAATCTGATGGTTCTGTTGAATTGCCTTGGGGCCTGTGTGTTAGGGGAATGGTGAACTTGTCCAAGGCAGGAAGAGTGACCTTTCTCTTTCTGAATCTCTTAAGGTCAGACAGATGTTTACAGGCCTGCCTTATGTCTCCGATACTTGAAAATAACCTATTACTAGGTTTCTGGTTGTCAGTGGCAGAATGGGTAACTCTCTTGTAATGAGTGGACATTTCTCAATACTGATAACCCCTGGGAACCTGTAAAGACTGTCTACAGAGCTCTCAGATTCTCGTCTCCATCCCATCCCACAACCATGATGATGGTTGAATGTGTGTTGGGAATTTCCTGTTCTCTCCTCTTTGGTTTTTATGTCCATAAAATGGGTAAGCAGTCTAGTTGAACGAGATTGTACCAACACTCATGTGTGCATCAAGAGGTTAGTGCCTTTAAAGGGCATAGCGATTGGCAGTCATTTTTTTTCCATTATTTTTTACAGTGTCATTTTGGATTGTCATTGCACACTTAACCATTAACCATTGTTCACCCACAGGAAGAAGGACTTGGGCGGTCTCCATTCTGGAATCATCTGTTTTCGTAATTGCAGGTCTGTGTCAAAGAGCTGGGAAAGATTGCTGTTTTCGACACCAGTTTCCCTCTGGACCAGGCTCTGTACACCTGCACCACCTGCTTCCTTGCCCTCTTTTGGTCCCTTTTTCCTAGTTTATATCCACGGGTGTCCAGGACTATGACTTTTTAGACTCTGCTGAAGATCTGTGCTTTTCTTCTTCATCAGAGATAGGCTCCATTGTGCTTTCCCCATAATTTGGCTTAATTGCTGGCTGAATAGTGAAGAAATTTCTGACCTTGACTCTATGTTGCTGCAGAACCTCTCACTGGCTGTTACTGGGAGATTTGTGACACATGCAGATCTTATAACCCCCTACTCTAAGCCAAGTGTTCCCACATCACTTGCCATTTTACTCTGGGAGCTTCTGGGACCACACTAGAGCCTAGTGGAAGAGCCCAGTTCTTTCTTGGGGTGCTCGTTTCCATCTAGATTATGATTATTTAAGACAGGACCCTGTATATCCCAGGCTGACCTCAAAGTCAACATTTAGTCAAAGATGGCCTTGAATTCCTACCATCGCCAGCCACGTGTTGAGGTTATATATGTGTACCACCACACCTGTAGTGCTTGGGACCAAACTCATAATTTTTTTATGCTAGGCATGCACTCTACCAACTGAGGTATGCCTCAGCCAGTCAATGACTTAGGTATGTATATATGTATACTTGTATGTATGTATGTATGTATGTTTGTATGTATGTATGTATGTATGTATGTATGTATGTATGCATGCATGCATGCATGCATCATACTCAGGGTCCATTAGGCAATAAGCATTGTTGCACCCCCAGTTGTCTTCCCAACATGTATTCCAAAATGGCCTTGGTCTTGAAACTAGCTCTCTATTCCCCGATATAGACTCTCCTGCCACCGGCACTTTACACTTTCCCCTCCTTTCGTCTTTTCCTTCATGTCACCCTGGGTGGCCCTGAACGCTTGGCTTAAACTATGCTCTTGCCTCAGCCTCCTGCATAGTGGAGTCTGTAAGAGCCTGTAATCATGGCTGGTTAGTCTTTCAATTTCTTAATGGGAAAACTCCCACGTACTTTGTTCAAGCGGGTGAAAGTTTACCACGGCACAGAAGGGGTGCAGCTTTCCAAACTTCTATGGGTGCGTCTCCAACAGAACGTTCTTCTCCTGACTTTGATTTCTCGCCTGGTGCGTGGGAATATAATTTGCCTTGACATCACCAGCCATCAGTGCCACAGTGAAGTGGGCCTTCTTTGACTGGAAGTGACAGCCCCTGGCCCCTGCGACACTGTTTCTATAGATTTACAATGGAACAGTTTTATATTTTGCAAAACGGAGTGATCTCCTGTGACTGGCATTGATGTGGTTTCCCCCATGGTTCTTTGGGAAGGTAAAGCTGTTTCCATTGACCCACCCTAAATTGATTTCCCTTCTTCTGGCATCTGGACACATTGCACTTAGGCTGCCCAAGATGGTGATTGTCATTGTTTGTCATTAGAGTCAGTGTTAGATGCTATCTTACACTGTCTCCTTCCAAGGGCTTTTCCTCTTAATTCACTGGCTCCTGATGTTCTGAGACCTTTGCTGTCTGTCTGACAACCTTTCCACTTCTGCTTTCTCTTATCTCAGTAGTTTAGCATCCTGGAGGGCTGTAAAATTACCCCCACTGGCTCCTATGCTTGAACACGGTTCTCTGTTGGTGATTATGCTTTGAGAGGACCTTTGGGAGGAGGAGCCAAGGAACAGGAAGTGAATTGCTAGAAGGCAAGACTGGAGGTTTATAGTCTGTCTGGCTTCCTCTCTCTGTTTCCTGAACCACTGAGTTGCAAGTCAAGCAGACACTGCATGTGCCTTCCGCTACAGAACCATCACCTTCCCAGCACCTTCTTCATCGTGGTCAACCACATCCCTGCAAATCGTGAACCAGTGTAAACCTCCTTCACTTAAGTTGCTTCTTTGGAGTGTTTGTTATAGTGATGAGGAAAGTGATGGATCCAGCTATGGCAGTGTCTCTACCTGTCGGGATAGTCTAAGATACTCTCAGTGGAGAGAGCTTTGGAAACCTCCAGAAATGGGTGTTTAAAAACATGTTTTTGATATAATGTATTGATATGTAGCCCAGGTTGGCTTTGAACTAGTCACCCTCCTGCCTCAGCCCCCAAATGCTGGGGTTACAGAAGTTTGTCACCATGGCAGATGTTGTACTTTTGGAGGAGATTATTTGTGGGAGGAAAACGCTGTCCATTGTGGCCCTTTTCCTTCAGAGACGCTTCAGTCACAATCTGGTTGTTGTCAGCATTTTCTAAAAATACTCAGAGGCGGACAAGTAAGGATGTTTAATTGTCCCATCTGAACAGAATGGATTTGTGCCTTTTCCCCCCCTAGAAGCCTCAGATACGACTTTCTGACATTGTTTCCTACGTACATGTTAGGTAGCATTCACAGCTACTGGGACACATGTGGGCTGGAGGTTGGACATAGGTATAACCTTTACATTTTGAAGTTTATCAATCTGTAATAGCTCAGATGGAGTATTAGAAGACGGCTTAATTAATAAAATCCTAGACTTATTAGAAAATATATTTATAGGAGATGGGGAGATAGCTTATTAGGTAAAGACTTCTGTGGCTAGACTTGAGTTCAATCCCTGAGGCCCTGGAAAGAAACAGTCAACTCCTGTGTAAGTCCAGTCAACCTCTCTCTATAGGCCTCACACATACAGACATACATATACAAATACACACATGCATATGTGCATACACAGCATGCACAGGGACACATGCACACATAGGACAGAGCAAATGTAATAAAAAATTTAAAAGAAAACATAATGCTTACAGAAACATTTTAATCTTCTAAGTGTGTATGTCTTAGAACCTGACTGGACTTACAGTAATTGAGTACCCCTTACCCAAAATATGTGGGACTAGAAATGTTTCTCATTTTAGTCTTTCCTTCAGATGTTGAAATGCTGCACATACCACACACACACACACACACACACACACACACACACACACACACTCACCTATATGTATCTCAGGATGTCTTGGGAATGGGACCAAGTCTAAACATGACATTCATTTCTGTTTTGTGTGCACCTTCCACACATTGCCTGGATGGATCACATGGTATAGTACGTTCAGTGAACTTGCGTTTTGTCTGGAATCTGTCACGGAAGGTCAAGTGTGAATCTAACATCACACCAATGATCAAAGCTCTGTAATGTGGAGAATTTACAGTTTTCGGTTTAAGAACATCTAAGCTGTAAGTTAAAGTTTGCTGGGCAATTAAACAAGAATACTCTGTGATTTTCTCTTTCCCTTCTTTCTAAGATAAGGCACATCACAGGAATGCAATAGATATTTGAAATAATGGAAGAAGGGAGCTTTCATCTATGCTAAAGGCAAGGAAAAGACTAGTGATTAAGAAAACTAGCGAAAAAAGCCTCTTAAATTTTTATTTAAAGTCCCCCCTAGTGTGTGTGTGTGTGTGTGTGTGTGTGTGTGTGTGTGTGTGTGTGTACACATTTGTATGTGTGTAGAGGTTGTCATATAACCAGAGCAGAGAGTCTTTGGCTTTTCTAAGCTTCTGGAGAGGCAAACATTTTCCTATTGTCGGTTTATTGTTTGCCAAAAGTCTTCTCCCTGAAGTTACAGGTCAGTGTTTCTGCTCCAGTGAAAACTTGGCTGTTGCCTCGTCAGTGTCTCTATTGGTGAGGAGACTTTTGACAACTCCACTGAGTGATTGTAATGGGGACTCCTTATTGTGGGTGGAATAGTAGAGTCTCTGGGAGAGCAGATACCTGGCAAAAGAAGAGATCATTGCACATGCGTGTGTGGGAAGAGACGGGGTGGCAGGTCATGGGGTGTGCCTCTAGAGCTATCTATCTTTCAGGACAGTGAAACTTTGTACATTTTGAAAACAGAAAAAATATCAAGTCAAAACTTCTTTTTTTTTTGTTTGGAGCTGGGGACCGAACCCAGGGCTTTGTGCTTCCTAGGCAAGCCCTCTACCACTGAGCTAAATCCCCAACCCCAAGTCAAAACTTCTTAAAACTAAGATTTCCTTCCTTGGCTTCCTAGCCTCTCTGCACAGTTTACCTCTTACCCATCACATTGTTCTCTGGTGACCACAAGTTTTACAGACCAACTTTTGAAATGGGAAGACTTTCATGTCTGAGCCTGCATGGAGTGGCTGGCTTATATGGTGGGAGTCAAGTAGGTGACCCACTGAACAGGGTTTAAAAAGTCTTTTTTTTTTGAGACAGGGTTTCATGTAGCCCAGGCTATCCCATAACTCATTATATAGCCGAAGATCTACTTGAACTTCTTGTCCTCCTCCTTTGAGCACCTCCCAGCTGCTGAGGTCAGCAGGGCTATGCCACCATGTCTGGTTGGTACAGGGTTGAACCCACAGCCTCAGGCATGCTTGGAAAACATTCTACTGACTGAGCCACATCTCCAGCCCCCAACATTGTTACTGTAGGAAATGTTTAGTTCAAGCCTCCTCTTAGACGGGCTGAGCCCTTTTCCACTCTCACCCACCCTCTGTGTATATCCATGTTCCTTATTCCCAGCTGTTTGTGATATTTCACTGTCAAATACATAATTAACATTTTTGTAAGCCAAGGTTAGCAACATTTCTACATTCATGCATTGGGTATCTTTCAGCCCAAAGCCAATTTCTTCTTTTTAATTTAATGTTCTTCCAGTCCCTGTCCCCTAAAAAAAAAATCCTGTTTCCAGAAAATTTATCATTCTTACATCTTTCCAAAGAGTGAACTGTATCGAAGTGGACTTGGGATTGCCTTTGCGGGGCTTGGTGTGGGATTGTTTTGGAATTCAGCGATGATTGTGTAGACTGAGCCAATGATGGTCCAGTTGTGAATAATTCTTTTGAAACGGATGAGGTCAGTGGCAGTTTTATAACTGGGATTTTACTAGTCTGGAGGAAATTGCTGGAATAAGGGTGAGAGTAAGTCACCAGTGACTGTCAATAAAATAAAAGCGAGGAGGTAAGAAAGTTAAGGCTGTCTACATTTTTTTTTTTACATTGAAAGCACAAATTACAAGGAGTCCTCACACCATGTTTTGTTTGACGTGTTATCTTTTTTTCTTTTTCTTTTTTCTTTTTGATAACGGGAAATGTATTGATATGATTATTACATGGGGCCAGCCAAATCATCTTACTGGGAGTCAAATCCAGTTTTGAGGAAATAACTGCCGTAAACTAAAAGTGGAGACTTGACCTGATTGGAGAGTCTTCAGGTCAAAAGTAAACGTCCTCTTCAGTAGCCTACCTTGCCTGTGCCATGACAATGTCTAGTAGTAATAGGTTAATACCCAACCCTTTCTTAGATCTGCAAGGTAAAGCCTAGAGAGTTTTGAGGGTACTCCCAACA
Source organism: Rattus norvegicus (assembly GCF_021556685.1). Classification (NCBI taxonomy): domain Eukaryota; kingdom Metazoa; phylum Chordata; class Mammalia; order Rodentia; family Muridae; genus Rattus; species Rattus norvegicus. The sequence goes on along the minus strand of NC_141548.1, from coordinate 2,101,721 downwards.
CGAATCTGACCATTGGGCATTCAGTATTTTGGTCTTAAATGGCAACATATCTTTCAATGAACCATGGACCAGATACAAGCGCGCGCGCGCGCGCGCGCGCTCAGACACACACACACACACACACTCCCTCATCTCTAGCTTCTATTAAACACCTACAAAGATGAAGTCTGTGTTTCAGAGTGTCAGGTTGAAGCAGAGGATGGTTGTCAGTCACCTGTGGACACACAGTGCCACTCCTTGGCCCACTGGGTGTGGTCTTGATCAACTTGCTGCTCTGTTACCTACCTGGCCCAGTGAGTTTGTGATTACGCCTTGGGTGATGAAGCCAGATAAGGGGTGATGGTGTAAAGGAGGAACTGAGCGTACCAGCTTTGGCTGAAGTAATCGCTAATCTAGACACACACAGCAACTGAAAAACTATCACCTCAGCTATGCTTTCTTTAAACAAGGAAGGATCCATGTAGTAAGAGAAGGGGATATGGCAAAGAGAGAGGGTGTCTCACTCCCAATAAAGGAAAACAACTGGTTACTAATTGATTTAGAAAGAAACGATGAGTTTGTTATAGGAAAACCAAAGCAACAACAAGCCAAAGTCCTACAAATATTACTGAGAGTAGCAAAGGAAGGGGAACCTGGAGGAAAAAGGTTCTCATTCCCAAGTAGCATCCATTGATACACTTGGAGAACCATTAAAAGTCCTCTTCTCAGCTGCAGAGTTCACTAGACTCCTGGTCACTTTATATAGAAATGTGGCTATTCTCCTCAGCCACGGATGCTTTTGATCCTAGGACCAGTTTGGGCCATTTGCTGGGAAATGGGAAAGAGAGACATAGGCTCTGGTAACCTTTGCACAACGTTTGTGCTTTGAGTTAGCAAGTTGGGCAGTTGATAAACTACTGGTTGGGTCTGTTGCTTTTAAGACAGTCTTTGACAATGGCTAAATTATTATTTAGCTTCCTCAGGAACCAGTTACATCATGGGTGGCCTGGAGCCCTGGGAATTGGGCCCTGAGGGCTGAGCAGGATTTGGCCATCTATGTGGCATGACCTGACCCTCCTACTCCCCATTTGGAATTTTTGAGGTGTTGAGGCAATCATTTGCCAGTTTTTTTATCCTCAATTTTTCTGAGGGATTTGAGTCTATTTTCTTCACCCAGAGCAGAAATGGATGTGAGACGGGGCTTCATTTCTTTCTGTGTCATTTCCAGGAGGTGATCTTGCATGTGGTTATAAATTGAATTTAGACTTGGGTTCAAATCTTAATGCTGCCACCCATGAGTGGCACGAAGATTGAATCTTGAACAAACCATGGACCCATCAGAAGCTCCAGTTTCTTGTGTAAGAGAGTAACAGAGATAAAAAGTAAGATAGTATATAGTCAAGGACTCAGCATAGAGCTATGATGGAAAGTACTCACAGAATGGTGTTAACTGCTTCGCTTATTGTCTGGGCTTCAGGAGCACAGGTGATTTTAATGTCTTCATTTTTAAAGAGTGAGATGCAGTATCTATACAATATGAAGCATACTAAATTGTTGACTGTTGCCCTGATGAAAATTGTAACAGTGAACATGGCGAGTGTGTGTGTGTATGTGTGTACCTGTGTACATGTGTGTGTGTACGTGGGTGTGTGTGTGTGTGTGTGTGTGTGTGTCAGTAGACATGTGTGTGTATGTAGGCCAGAGAATGATGCTGTGTGTCTTATATGGCAAGTGCTTTATCCAACAAACCATCTCCCCCACAGTCAAAAACTTAGTTAATTAAATGGTAAAAACTAAATAAGCCCTATTGTTCCTCTTGTGATCATTCTGTAACACAGTAGGTCTTACCTGTACTTTAGCAATGCCAAGAATCTCCCCGTGCAGGGTTGGCCAGACCTTTCTCTGTTCCAACTTGTTTATTATGGATCTGTAACACACAGACAGTTTAGAACCACAAAGCCAGAAACACACCAGTTAGCCCTAACCAGCCCCTCTGTGTCTGACACTCTCCTCAGATGTGCCACTTAAATCTGACTTGCACCACAGTCAGTCATTCGCTTTCACGGGTGAGAACCGCTCTGCATGTTCTAAGGGGAGTGTAGTTGATGTTGGAGCTGAGGCCTCACTGGTGGAGCTGACCTTCAGAAGTGGATGCATTCCTTGGAGTCTGCTTTGGTTCTGATTGGCTCGTGTCTGGACCCTTTCCCTTGATAGCCGGATGGACTGATTCTTGCCCTCGATACCAAAGCTTAAAAGTCTGACATCTTATATGCAAATGTTGCAGTATCAACATTTAAGTAACATACTTTAAAAAAATGACAGTTTCAATTATCACAGAATAGTAATAAAAAAAGAGTGTGCATGGCTAATGTGGAATTTTTCTCTTTTTTAAAGTGTTCCCAGTTTGTGGTTCATTGAGTCAAAGGATGTGTCATCTGTGAACCTGGCAGGCTGACCGCACTCTGATTGTTGCATCTAGTCAGGTCAGGGGATGCTGCAGAGAGGCAAGGAAGTGAGTGTTCATGATTTAGGTGCTGCTGCCGGTATTTAAATAGTAAAATGGAGTCAGAGATGGAGGGCGGGGCATAGAGAGGAAGGAGCATTGAAAAGGAATGGAGAGAAGTGGTGCAGAGAGAAGGGTGACTGGGGTGAGTCATCTGCTTCCGGAGGCTAATCTTGTAATGACTGTCACCCCAGCAGGTGTATGCACATTGTCCTTCAGACTCTGAGACCCTCTCAGCTCACTGCCCTAGTTCCTGACTGAGCTATCTCTCAGAAGGAAACAGTTGAGCTGCTGGTCTCAAGCTTTCGAAGAATTCAGGTCTTTTCAGATTTAGTTTACATGGAGCAAAATAGCTCCACTCACATGCTGACTCTGCCCTCCCCTTTTGTGTCTCAGCTGTCCTACTAATAGGCAGCTGCCCGGAGTGGAGTGTGGCATTGTTAAGCGGGAGGGGTGACCAGCTTGTCAGCCTGTCCTGCTAGAACCTGTACACTGGAGGCTCCTGACAGCAACCCCATTTGTGTCATGTACAGAGCACCTGAATTCTTTCTCATTAAGAGGGGAGCTAGCCCTGAACATCTGAGATACTGGCAGCCAACTGGAGCCCCTCAAGTAGCTTCCTTCAGACCTCTTTGTCATGACAGCATCAGAAAGTGATGCTCCAGATCTTTCTGTTGTTTTTTTTTTATCTTTAAAATTGTCTCCCCCCCCCCCCCCCCCAAGTAGTTTTTCTTCTCACCCAGCCTCTAAGGAGACAGACCCAGGAGAAGTCCCGGAGCTTAAGGGAGTATGGGATGCTGGGATGCCACGCACATTGCCTAGTTCCTCCCCTCACTAGCCATGTTCTCCAGCACATAGTCGGGAACCACTACTTAGACAGAAGGTGGTCTGCATTGTAAAGGTTTTATTTGTTTTGTGCTTGGACTTCCGGAATGTGTTACCCAGCATTGTGTCTTCAATGGCTTCGAGGTTAAAAATATCACCAGGAATGAAACCAAGTTTCCTCAAAGGGCAGTTTCTTGAAAAGACATGCTTAAGTGACCTGGGAGGGGGGTATATTGGCTGATGATTTCTTAAAAAATTTGCTATTTTTCTTCCCATTTCCCTGTCTCCAAACCCCGTTCACTCACTCCTCTTCCTTCAGCCCATCTGAGAGTTGATGAAAGTGTTTGTGATGTCCAACATATATTTCCTTGCTCTCTCTGTGTTGTACTTTGGCAATTTATAACCGTGATCAATGTTGTGACCTTAGGGAAATTGCTTATATAATTATAGAAAGTTTACAGTCATAAGAAAAGGAATGGGGAAAATATATCACTGGAAAATATAAATATGTTTAAATTACATTTAGGATTTGGAATAGTTCCTTGCTTGTGTTTTACAGAGTAATCTGTGATTTAAATCAGGTTTAGTTGTGTTTTTTCCCCCCTAAATTGGGTATTATAAATCAAGAATGGATGCTGGATATAGCACACAAGAGGATTTCTTATACATTTTAATGTTGCATAAGTAAGAAATACCAGTAGTTCAGCAGTAAAATCGCAAATGTAAGCAAAAGTGAAGATTTTTCCAAATTTAACTAGGTTGCATTTGTTTAGTAAACTCCAGCCATAATTTACTGTTTTATTACGTTTGCCTTGGAGTTCTGGGCGGCCTGTTTCCCTTTCCTTTCTTAAGAAAGAATAGGGGGGTTCTTTATTGTAAGTGTGGGCGCTAGGGAAAAGCTTGCACACTTGAAACTGTGACAGTTTGCCTTCTCACTTGTGATATATAATGTTAAAGAAGGATAAGGGGAGAGACAGTTCTGCTTAGAATGGCACGCATCTGTGGGTATGTACGTTGTGCCAGGCATTGGGGTTGGGTTGGGGATTCCATTGAGCTTTCTGTGGTGGGACCATTTTTGATCTAAAAAGAAATAAAATATTCCAGGCCCAGTTTTGCAGGTGTGGCCAGAGTATATAGAAGTTAGGGCACAGCTGGGAGGGAGCTTGTCATTTAGTTTGATTATGAACAGTCCCTTGGTCCTGGAGAATCTTCTAAAATGTCTGGTAGGGCTCGTTCAAGATCAATTTCCATCATTCTTATGGGTGAATTTTACTGTGTGAAGAGCTGTCAAGGGCTCCAGGCTCCAGAATCAAGGTTGGCATTGGAGAGAAGCTGGGTGGGAGAAAGGCTCTCATTCAGCAACATGCCTTGGCATGCATTTGGTTCTCCTGTGGTAGGTGGATTGACTCCCACCCCCCTCCTCCCGCTTGGTGCCTCCGAGGACGCACCCAGACCCAGGCTTGGTTTAGCTGTGGTTTGAGAGAAGTGAACTCTGGGATTGGGTTGGATGATGTTGATTAATAGGAGTGAGAGAGTGAGAGACTCCAGGGCCAAGCAGTAGGTCCATCTTGGTGGCATCTGATGTTGATTGGCTTTGTCCTGCGCGGCTGCGCTCGGAGAGCGGACATTAAGATTAAGTGATGCTGTCGTGTTGAGGAGCACGGCACTGCATCATTCGGGGAAGAGACAGCTGGGGTGGTTAATCCTTCATCACCAAGGGAGCTCTGCCAGCAGAAAGATATACAGCCAAAGATAACCCTCCATAACTTGTGCTAAAGATCAGAAAACTTTGAATTCACATCCATCTGCTTAGTCTGGGGTGAAGATGAAAGATAGGCAGAATAGGAAATAAAAAACTCCCGTGGGATTAATCTTACGCATGGTATGTAGCCCACAGAGTGAACAGGCGGGAGACAAACTTTTACACAGCGTTTAAAAAGGGAATTCAATGTCCCCAGTTTCACAGCAGCATCTTCAAGTAAAATTCCATGCTACGCCCCTGATTCGCTTGCTGCCTGGCTGTTATTTTACCTTCAAATCCGACTCCCGCAGTCAGTGCTATGCTTGTACTGATAGTAAGCAGGTGCTCTTAATTGCACATGTTAGGGCCGAAGTGTGCAGACACTACACCAGAGGCACTTGATGGCCAGCAAGAGCAGCTTTCTGTTTTCTTCACACCAACCCCCTCCCTTGTGACTTTAGCAGCATACTCCCAGCATCCAACTGTGTGTCTGTGTCTGAGCACGGATGCGAAGTTCCCTCTTGGTGACTATCCCAGAACAGCTGCAATGATTTTATATATCACGTGTAATCGAATTATGCGTCGTTGTCATACCAAAGTGATGTGCGTGGGGTTGGGGGGTATAAATCAGGGAGGCAAATACATCAGAGGCCCTGCCTCACATCTGCGGAGTCTCTGTTTCCACATCGGTCAGACGGGGAAGGTCAGGTGGGAGGTGAGAGTGCTGGTGACAGGCTGGAGCACAGGCTCTGTCCTCAAGAGACTTCCTAGATTCAAAGGAAAGCTTTGTGTGTTGTTTGTTTTCTTTTTGTTTCTATGTAACAGATTAAAAAAAAAACTTTGGAGGGGGCAGTTTCAAAACAGGGTTTCTCTGTATAGCCCTGGCTGACCCAGTACTCACTCTGTAGACCAGGATGGCCTTGAACTCAGAGATCTGCCTGCCTCTGCCTCTCTAGTGCTGGGATTAAAGGCATGTGCCACTATACCTGGCTGCAATGAATACTTTAGTCTTTTTTTTTTTTCTCCCTGGTCAGTTTAGTGTAAGATCATCACTGATGGAAGGTTCTCCATCCGTGGCCTGGGCCACAGCAAGGCAAATAGTTCTTGGGTTTTCCTGCCTTGCCACCCATGGTCCCAAGCAATGAAGAGGACAGTGTCTGCGGAATGACACTGTTAGAGCTACCAAAGCAAGTAGAGCTGGGAGAGCAATCGACAGAGGGAGAGACCTAGGTTGAAGTTCTTCCTGAGCTCTGTGAACTTGAACTCTCAGTCTCCTTAGCCCTACGGGTGTCTAACTATTGAAAAGCAAAGGTTGAGTGAGCTGAGGTGACTTGCCCCAGGAAGGACAAAAGCCCACACACCCTGGGAGACTGAAGAGAGAATAGTGAATTAAGTTCTGGGTTTGGGCTTGGGTGACAGGAAGAAGAGGCAATTCATCTTTGGATCTACCAAGAGCTTTCTATCTGTATGACAGGCTCACCTCTTGGACTGTCTAGGACGGTCTTGATTTTGAGCATTCAAATAACACATTTTAATGCAGATTATACATACATATCAAATGCGTACATATATACATATGATATATTGTACACACACATATATATACATGTGCGTATGTATGTATGTATGTATGTATGTATGTATGTATGTATGTATGTATGTATAATGCTATTAAGGTTTTATAGCTTTGGTTGTTGTTTCCAACACAGACAGTTGGTTAAATGACTGGCTAAGCACGGTTTATTTTTTTATGTCTTCTCTCCCCTCTACCTTTGTTTAGGGTTTGGGAAGATGTCTTTAATGGGCAGAGTTTTTGCTGTGGAAGAATGCAGATGGCAGTTCACACTCATAGCTTCCACATATGAAGCCCCAAGTGGTGGCACACATCTCTTATCTGAGCCCTAGGAGGTAGAGGAGGGAAGATCTCAGGGGCTTGCTCTCCAGTCAGTCTAAGTTTCAGGTTCAGTGAGAGATTCTGTCTCAAAAAATCAGATGGAGAGAAATATAGGAAGACATCTGATGTCAGCCTCTGCCTTCACAGTGTATTCACAGGTGTGCACACTCACCTATATAAGTGGATTCATAGGTATGCACACCCACCTGTATAAGTGTATTCACAGGTATGGACACTCACCTGTATAAGTGTATTCACAGGTATGGACACTCACCTGTATAAGTGTATTCACAGATGTGCACACTCACCTGTATAAGTGTATTCACAGGTGTGCACACTCACCTGTATAAGTGGATTCACAGGTATGCACACTCACCTGTATAAGTGTATTCACAGATGTGCACACTCACCTGTATAAGTGGATTCACAGGTGTGCACACTCACCTGTATAAGTGTATTCACAGGTGTGCACACTCACCTATATAAGTGTATTCACAGGTGTGCACACTCACCTGTATAAGTGGATTCACAAGTATGCACATTCACCTGTATAAGTGTATTCACAGATGTGCACACTCACCTATGTAAGTGGATTCACAGGTGTGCACACTCACCGATATAAGTGGATTCACAGGTATGCACACTCACCTATATAAGTGGATTCACAGGTATGCACACTCACCTATATAAGCGGTCTTCATTTGCTTGAACCTCTTCACAAATTCTAGGTCTCAGGGGCTGGGTTATTCCTTTCTGCCTTCCTGTTGAGTATCCAGGCTTGAGCCACTGGCACAGATGTCCAGGGGACCGGGTTGGGGGACTGTTGACTCTCTCCTAGCTAGATGGAAAAATGGAATTTGTGAGCAGTGTGATATAAGACTCTCCATTTGGGGCAGTGATTGCTTTTCAGGAAATTTTATACTTGGGAACAAATCACTGGGCCAGTGAATGTCAGTGACTGCAGGGCTGTGTATATATTTTTTCTGTTTGGGTGCCCAGTTCCCAGCATTCACTGTTCCTTGGTGAATGTAGGGTTTCCCTCATTTGGTCCTTGGGGAGCTCTGACAAGTCTCAAGGGCAATGGAGACTGTGGAGATCCTCTTTGCATCTCCTGAGTGTTTGCCCACATGACTCTCCATTTCCTGCTAGCACAGTAGGTTTGTCCATATGGTCAGATAGACTCTGATTTATACAAATGTTGCAGTCAACAGGATGTAGACACAAATGAGCACCAACCTTCAGATCTGCAGAGCCAGGCTCTGCTTTTTACTTGGTTTTTATCCGACTGAACACCTTAGCGTTCTGTATTCTTCAAGACCTAGGGACTTGAAATAGACTTTTCAAATTCTCCAACTCAGATACAACTTGGCAACATGGCCTGTCTGCTGCTACACATGCCTAGAGCTTGGACTGCAAAGTTTGATGGGAGTGACTCCGTACTGGGGGCTTTTTGCACACATGTCTGGCATCTGGACTGGAGTGACTTGATGACGTTACTCCTAATTGAAACCCTGGTACATGTCCTCTCTGTGTGGCCACCTTGGGCTTTTTCTATGGTGATCCAGGGCTCCCTTAGTTCCAGGGACTAAAGAAACAACCATGTAGTTTGTGCTGAGCCCCAGAAGCCTCACAGAGCAGTTCCTCCATACTCTATTGGTAATAGTAACACATATTCTCAAGGGGCAGGGAGGATGACAGGGGCAGTTCACAGCAGAAGGACATGTTGATGAGAGCGATGTTATAGCCATATTTGGAGCATATGCGCCATATTGCTTTGTTGTGAAATGAAGAGAAATGAGCTGGAACTGAAGTTAATTGAGGAGACCACTTCTAACATAAAAATTATGTGATTCTGTCTCATTTAAATCCAACATGATTTTCAAAGTGATGGTGTACCCTACTAGAGTCTACTTTAGGGTGCCATTTAAAAAGTGATCTGAATAACGGAAGCTCATTTCTTAGGCAGCATGCAACACACCACAGATGGACACCCACTTATTTCTCCCAACATTTTATGCCAAGCTGATGCCTTTTCAGTCTAGCTTCATCTCTTGTGGCTTGTGACTAATGAGGCCACATGCCAGTGTCCCGGCACCATTGCTGCTGGAGTCTGGGTGGAGTTAGTTGAGTTTTTGACATGTGAGAGTCAGGACTAGATGTAGATCTGGGAAGTGAGTAAAACGTTGAAACTAGATGAGTGGCTACTTGTTGCTTAGTATCATCTTTAGATAGAGACTAGGACCGAATCGATGACTTCCCTCTTGGAGAAGGTCGAAGCATCATCTTTGGTAGTGGTACAGCTCAGAGTCAGATACAGAGGTTTGCAGAAGGAAGGCGGTTGGGCAGATGTCCTAGGAGGTGTCACCATTAAGTCAAGAAGGGGTTAACGCATTGACTAATGTTTCAGTTTACAGGCGCTGGCCTCTCTCTTTGTTCTGTTTTATCAGACGCATTCATCACGTTCAACCTGGCAACCCAACCAAATAGCTATTTAAGTTGTAAAAATGAATCATGGCACAATTTCATGAACTGTGTGATATAGCTGAATCTAATCACATTATACAACGGGCCTTTGCCAACCCCGGGGTACCTGGTTCTAGGCTTCCTTGGAATAAGTGAACAATTAAACAAACAGGCTTCCATAATCACCATCACAGTAGGATGGCTGATCAGTTGGGTTGTGGATCTAGCGATGGGCCACCATGCATGCTAGCTTGTCCCCAAAAGGCCTGAAAATCATGCAGGGGGTCATCTGTCCTCTACATCCTGCTGGGGTGCTCTTTGGCTTATTAAATGTGTGAGTAAAGAAGTCCTGGGAAGGGTGTTACCCCATTAATGAGAAGGTCAAAGAAAGAGCTCTACTCCAGCTCACTTACATGGCATCCCTTAGTACCGACTGAAAAGGTGAACAGACAGAGAAGCACTTGTTGGAGTGTCTCCTGCAATGGAGCTAGACTTCTTCTCAGGTGCTTCGAACATGTCTTTTTTTCTTAGTGACACACCTTGGGCTCCTAAGTCATCTTTCCCTCATTATAATACAGATGAGGGAGAAGAGACTTGCAAAGGGCTAGCAACGTGCTGAAGGTCACCCAGCTCATAAGTATCAGGGTAGAGGTTTGCCTGACCACAAGGCAGAGATGAGGGTGGGCTGGAGGTGGGCGAGGAACAAGAAATGTTGGCTAAGTAGGTTATGCAGGTGCCCATCGATATGTTGCATCAGGACACGATGTTATGGGTTGTGAAAAGGCGCTCGGGTGAAGAACACTGGTAGGTCCATTAGAACAAGGATGAGAACTTGACTCCTGAGGTAGGAGCAGACAGGAGAAACCTACAATGGAATCTTATGTCTTCTGGAAGAAGATAAGAAAGCTTTTAGACCAAGCCCTGTCTGATGGCTGGGAGTTGGAGATCAAATTAGAGAGCTGTTCTGCGGTCCCTTGTAAGACTATCAGTGACCTGCAAGTGTTCCTTGTGACTTCTTTCCCATTGACCCTGCTTCTTCCCTTGTCCCCGGTCTGCCCATCACCCCTTCCCTCTATCTTCCTCCCTTGTCCCTGGTCTGTCCATCACCCCTTCCATCTACCTTCCTCCCTTGTCCCTGGTCTGTCCATCACCCCTTCCCTCTACCTTCCTCCCTTGTCCTCGGTCTGTCCATCACCCCTTCCATCTACCTTCCTCCCTTGTCCCTGGTCTGCCCATCACCCCTTCTCTCTACCTTCCTCCCTTGTCCCTGGTCTGTCCATCACTCCTACCATCTATCTTCCTCTTTATCTTTGTCTCCTCTGCCATTCTTTCTCTTTGTTCTCTTTCTCATTGTTCACCCCCCTCCTTCACTGCTCTTGTCCTCTCTCCCTTCCTGAACATTTGACAGCCCCCACCCACTACCACCTTCACCCCACCCCTGCCCCGATCCCCTCGTGCATACCCTTTTCCTACAGAGTACATAAATATATATATTTTAAGTCTGTTTTCCTCTTGGTCGTGTCAGCATATTTTAGACTGCTGGGCTTTGCATGTTTTGCAGCTGGTTTTGATGCAGTTGTCAGACGGTGATGGATGAATATCATCATTTAAAGTGTAAAAGAAAATGCCTTGGCACGGAGAGACACGATCAACCGCCGTCTGCCAGCCGGGATAGGCGGCCACCATTCTCCCCTTCCCTCCCCCACCTCCCTCCGCCTCTGCCCATGCTGCCCTTGCCAGAATCTACAAAAGTCATCTTGAATCCTGTTGAAGCCATGCAGCACGGGGCTCCTGCCTTTTTACAATATCACTTTGGTAGTTGTCAGATCATATGAAACGTCAAAATTCATGTGGCCTCCATGAAGAGATATATTTAGTGTAGCTGCTGTATACCTCCATGCTCCCCCTGACACTGACATATTAGTTATGCTGTCTTTTGCAATCTGATATCTTTAAATTTGCCACCTTGTTAAGAATTGATTAATGTGATTCCATTTCACTAAAGTAATTGGCTTGGCCTGTTGTAAAAAATAATCAGGCCCCTCTACGGAACAAATGCTAGGACATGCTAATGAGGGAGGGAGTTCGTTGCCTTGATGGCGTGGACTGACAGTTATTAATGATTGTTATGATAAACAGACGAGTGCGAATTGGGATGAGTTGGGCAAAAGTGACAGTTTAAAAATAACGTATATTGGAAAGTACTAACGAAGTAATATACTGTTAGGGAAACAATCATGCAAGTTGTCAAGGGAAGAAGTGTAATTATACAGCCGCACAGGCTGCTTAGGAGGACAGGGACCTGACTGATAATGGACACAGTTTTTTGTTGGCAAGAGAGAAATATGTTGTGGCAGAAAGAGGTGCAGATTGATAAATTAATTGGTCCTTCTCACAGCTCAGAGAGCAAACTTGGCCGGTAGTCACCATGCAGATTAGAGAGATGGAGTTTGCCCAGCGCCTTTTTCCCCAGGACCTCCCCAGTGCTGGCTGCCAGACTTTGCTGGGGCTCGCACTTCTCTCCTTACTCCTTCCCTAGCTGCAACAAGTCACCAGAAATGCATCCTAAGGCAGTCTGTGAAGACAAGGACTTTGAGCTGGAACACTTGAAGCCGTGTCCATTTGTTGTTGTTGTTTTTTGTTTTTAAAGACCCTAAAGACTTTAATGTGCTGTTGTTGCAAATGTCTTTGGCTGTTATGGAAGTCATTATGGACTGATTCCAGCTCTGTGAAGGAGGCCACGAGGACTCAGAAGCCAGGGACCTTGTGGGAGTGATGTGCCAACTCTGTTTGCTATGCCAGGGTTTGCGTAACTAGCTAAGACAGATGTGGTGTGATGTGATGTGTGTGTGTGTGTGTGTGTGTGTGTGTGTGTATTTGGGTTTGTGTAGAGGACAAGGCTCCTCTGAAGGAACAGTCTGAGAGGATCATGGGAAGTGTGAGAAGGAGGGGTGCCCTATTTCCAAGGTTGTGTCAAATGAGTAGAGCAGTACATGACTTTGCCACTAGTTTTTACTGCATAGTCAGAGACGATAGATAGGTAGCAAGGTGGGTAGAAAGGACGTGACGTGCCTCTGATACAGCTGTGCTCTGGGGTTTATGTCTTGGTAGTATTCTTGTCAACATTAGCCAACATAGCTTAAACTCAAATGGAGGGTTTATAGTCACTCCGAGATGTCTCATGGAACCAAGATCAGATGTGTAACCGGTTCTCCTAGTGGTGAGTTAACAGATTAGGAAATAGATCAAGCTAGCTGGTCTTCTAATCTGTTGTTCTTCCTCTCTCTCTTCCTCATCCCTTCTTTCCTCATTTATTTTCTTCTCCACCACTTCAGGAGAACTATGGACATTTGTATAAGTCCTGGGGCTCAAAGATGGTGTTTACCTGAAGATGGGGTGCTGAAATGATAGCACCCCACCCCCTGTCTTAATATTAGTCTCTTAGGAAGGAAACTTGACTTTGGCAAACTTGCTGAGATTAAGAGAAGGAACAAGGAGCTGGTTGATGTCTAGATTGTGGTACCTGGCTATTCTGGCCACAATTCTATAAGGATATATTTAGCTCTGTCTCCGTGGCCACCTTGTTGGGCAGAGTTGCCCTCCTCATTTTACAGATGATGATTGAGCACCAAACATCAGACAACTCACCCTGGATTCCTCATCAAGGCTCTCTGTCTCTGAGGTAGATACTTCTCATTTGGCTGTACTGCTTGTGTGTACATTGCTGGAGAGCTTCTCTTGGCTCAGGCTGGTCCATGGGGTAGAGTTACCTGCTTGAAAATCAAAGAAAGCCAAATCAAAGAACATCTAGGCAAAAATATTTCTGCCTCTTTCCTATTTGGTCTCTTTAAGAAGAGGCAGCACTGGGGACTCTTAAACTTATTTATTTCCATTCAGGTTTCTGCTGCTCCACATATGCAAATACACAGCCACGTGGCCTCAGTTACAGCCTGTGTGGGGTTGTGAGCAGAAATACAGTCTCATTATCTGGCCATCAAGGCCTACAAAGGCTCCAGAGTTCCCTATGCAAAACATCCAGAGCAATCTTAAAATCAAAGGAAGCTGCCAATTACCTCACAGTAAAGCTGACAATTATGAAAGAAATGTTTCACTTCTCCAAGTTGGGAACAGAAAGCATTCGTTCCAGGGAAGGAGCAGGTAACTAGGATTTAGTGAATTCCTGATGTGCATTCCAGTGATACCTAGGACTTCCCAGGCTCTGTCTCATTTGGGTGGTGGATACATGCTCATTTTATAGAGGGGAAGTTGCATGTTCTAAGTGGTTAAAGGCTGGAACTTCCAGAAGTCAGGACAGTAGAAATGACTATTCTTTCCTCTGTAAGAAGGCTGTGGTCCTATATAACCCATTTTAAAAAATAACTTTTTGCCATTTTGAAGTATACAGCTCGGTGGCTATACTTTGTGCTTTGTGCCACATTTATGACCAAATATTTTGTTTTCTTTATAAAACCGAAACCTAGTAACCATTAATCAACAATTCATCATGCCTTCCTCCCCTTTAGCCCTGGCTGCCTTTCTGTAAGTTTCTGTATCTCTGAACTTCGTTATCTAACACAGGGTGCCTTGGATGGGTAAATCACACAGCCATGTCCTTTTTTATCTGGCTTCTCTCACTTAGCACAGTGTCATTAAGATTCTATCACATAGTATCTTGTTTTACAATTTCTTTCCTTTTTGACAGTAACTTATACTCTATTGCATATGAGCATGCCATTTAGTTTTTTTATATATCTGTCACTGGACACAAGGTTGCTTCCACTCATTGGCTGTTGTGCATGAATGTGGGCGTGTATGTGTCTTGTCAGTATTGTCTATGTGTTAATGGCCATCTGGCTTGTCAATAGTGTATTAAAATTATTTTAGAATTCTCTTATTTTTGTGTATTTGTACATCTGTGTTTTCCTGTCTATCTGTATGGGTGCCTGTGGAAGCCTGAAAAGGGTATTATGTATCCCTTGGAGCTAGAATTACAAGTAGTTGTGAGATTTCCAATCTGTATGCTGGGATCTAGACTCCAGTCCTTCGTAAGAGCAACAAACTCTTTTCTTAAGCACTGAGTCTTCTTCCCAGTCTCAACCAGTAGTTTTTGACTATTACCAATGATGGTCTAAATGTGTAAACCCCACTGTGCTTATTGGGTCATCTACTAATAAACGCTTGGGTTGGTTCCATTTTTATTTAGTATGAATTATGTTCCTGTGTACCTGGGTACAGAAATCTCTGCTTTCGGTTTTTGTGGTACTTATCTGGAAGCAGAGTTACTGGACAGTGTGCAGAGTGTTGGAGATTTTGGAGCACTCAGCCCTAGCCCAGATGTCTTTACTAAACTACTCCCCTTAAGACTCAGGGTCTATGCAGAAAAGGAGGCAGAAAGACTGTAAAAGCCAGAGGTGGTGGATGACCCCAAGGAAACAGTATCTTCTAGACACAACGGGACTGAATACCATAAGAACTCACAGAGACTACAACAGCACACAAGTTCAAACCAGACAAAATTCCAGTACAGAGACAAAGTCCCATCTCTAACCAAGAAGCTATTTACAATTGATGCTGGATGGAAAGGGGAGAATCAGTTTTCTCCAAGGGAGTGTCACTGGGTATATCAACAGTAGCCTTGGGCAGGTCCTATGCCTCTGGAGTAGCTGCCCAACACAAAAGGTACTCCATGGGTGTGTGTGTGTGTGTGTGTGTGTGTGTATGTGTTTCTTCTTCTTCTTCTTCTTCTTCTTCTTCTTCTTCTTCTTCTTCTTCTTCTTCTTCTTCTTCTTCTTCTTCTTCTTCTTCTTCTCCTCCTCCTCCTCCTCCTCCTCCTCCTCCTCCTCCTCCTCCTCCTCCTCCCCATACCCTCTTCCTCCCCTGCTCCTCCTCTTCCTCCTCTTTCTCCTTCTTCCTCTTTCCCTCTGCCCCTCCTCCTCCACTCCTCTTCCTTTTTGGTCTCATTGTTTTTCTCCTTCCCTTCCTTCCTTCCTTCCTTCCTTCCTTCCTTTCTTTCTTTCTTTCTTTCTTTCTTTCTTTCTTTCTTCCTCTCTCTCTCTCTCTCTCTTTCTCTCTCTATTTTTAGTTTAGCTGGTTTTTGAGAGAGAGCAGAACATAAAGTTGGGCTGGCAGGATCTAGGAGGAGTTGGAAGAAGGCAAATTAAATTATCAAAATATATTGTATAAAAATTTTAAATGTTAAGAAAAGAGAGAAAGTGAACTGAGCAACAGGGAAAGAGGTTGATGGATCATACAGCAATCATAGTTTTAATTCTTTTGAAACCCCATCATACTACCTTTTGTTGTACCTTTTGTTTATACAACTACCAGAGTGTTTAAAAATTAAAATGTATTCATATCCTCATTGTTTTCATTATTTAAATCAAGATTTATTTCCGTGTATGTGGGTGCATGTGTTTGTGTAAGTGTATGCCAGGTCTGTGTAGGTAGGTACCCTCAGAAACCCGAAGAGGGTGTCCAATCACCTAGAGCTGGAGTAACAGGTTGCTAAGAGCTGACCAACATGAGTGCTGGGCAGAGAATTCAGGTTCTCTAGAAGAGACAGAAGCACTCTTAACTGTGGAGTCATTTCTCCAACCTCCTTATTTATTAAAACAAAACAAAACAAAACATCTACAAGTAAACCCAATCTGGCCATCTTAGTAGTTCTTGGATACATATCTGTAATGAGGAGGGAACTGAGTGCTTGTTCATAGGTTCACTGCCTGTGGAGATTATATATATATATATATATATATATATATATGTATGTATATATATATGTATGTGTATATATATGTATGTGTATATATATATGTGTATATATATATGTATGTATATATATGTATGTGTATATATATGTGTATATATATGTATATATATATATATATATATATATATACATACATACATACATACAGGTTGAGTCCTTTACCCTGACTTTGGGTTACATTCTGTTTCTGCTGCTGCTGAACTTAACGAGTCCTCCATATATTCTGAGGACTAATCCCACGTCATCATAGGGTTTGCAAGTCTTCTCTTTCTCTTCTGTGGATAACTTTTCACTTTTTTGGTAGTGTCTACCGTACTAGATATGCAAAGTTTAGATTTTTGGCAAAATACCAATTCTTCCTTTTCTGTTGCTTATGGTTTTGATGCAATAGCTAAGAAATCATTGCCAATTATAGTATTAGGAAACTTTCCTCCTGTATTTTTTTCAAGATCAAAACATTTTTATCCATTTTGACCTGATTTTTGCTTGTGGTTGAAGGAAAGGATCTAGTTATCTCAGCACCATTTACTGGGAAGATCACCTTGATCCTGTTGAAGAGTCTTCCTCTTGTAGAAGTCTTTTAATCATATGTTCAAGACTTTCTTTCTGAGCTATGTATTCTATATCACTGATCACTCAATTATTTTTTATCTCCTCCATAAAATTAATGTATTTTTTTAATTAAAAGGTTAGGAGTAGTCTCCTGGGCAGCGACTTGGTACACAGGTTCTAGACTTGGCTAGAATTCCAGACCAAAAAAAAAAAAATCACAATTCCTCATTGCCTGTCTCCTCAACACTGGAAGAAAATAAATGGTAAAAGGCAATTGACAATTGAAAAAAAAAGGAGAAAAAAAACCCTTGAAATGGTAATTTTTCTGCTTTAGGAGGAAGGGAGGGGGGCCTTTTTTTACATTGGGCTCAAATTCCTAATGAGCTTGAGGCCACTACCTTCATGACCCTCATATGACCCTTCTTGGTTCCATCCATTGTAGGCTGGAGGTCCCACCCCAGAGGTGAGGCTGTGGTCAAAGGACAAGCCCCTGTGGTGGGCAAACAGGACAGAGAGGACGATCCTCAGTAATGGATATGGTTGCTACAGATCAAAGAGCAGCCTGTCTCTCCTCAGGGGGAGCAGCTCTTTTGTGTCTTTCACGATGTTGTGAAGTGAGAAAAACAATATTGACTCAGCCCTGAATGTCATCTCAGTCATTTCCTTCCTAGAGCCTATTTCTTTTCTCTTGATGTTCTTTTGTCTCACCTCTTGAAAGTTCAGGGTCTTCCCTCTGCTTTCCCTTGTAGATATTTCCACACTAAGCTTTTTGTGTTCTGTGTACCCTGTGCCCCCAAATATTGCTGCATAGCGAGGGACAGCACATGCCACAACGTCCCAACTGTGTGTTTGTATGTGCCAGTTGTGTAACACCTCGAATGCCAGTAAGCTTGGGAGTAAATCTAGAAGCTCCAGACCTGGGCTCATGGAAAAATCTGGTACCATGTAGCAGACCTGGGACAGATCATGTGATAATGTGTGAAGTATTACCACTTGCAGTGTCTCCTCTCACTGAGGTAAGTAGTTAGGGCTTCTCCCACTTGGGGACTTCTTCCAGTTTCAACCTTACTGGGAAGCGGTTGGAAGCTAGTTGATAGAAGTCCCATGGTCTCTAGGCGAACCATTGACTCCTCAGACTCTGTGAGGACTACTGAGGGTTCATAGGGACTGTGTCCTCCTAACTTGTCTGTCCATAAAGAGCCTTGCTGCTGTGTATAGAACTTTATACAGCTCTAATGGAAGCTAAAGACCAACTTATTCTACCAAACCCTCCATGGGGAGAGTCTATAGGCCTCTACGATGGAGTTTTTTTGAGCTTCGTGATGGTGAATTTTCTCTTACATAGAATTTTGATGAAAGCGATGGTGTGTGCCCCTCCTCCAGCATCAAAGGGCATAATACTTCCTCGACCCTCCCCCACCTCCATCTCACTGAGATGCTATGAAAATGTAATCAATCCAGTTGCTGACAGCTTTCCCCCCTCACTCCCAAGAGCACCTACTGTATCAACATGACATTTTTTAATCTTGGCTTGTTTTCCAGGCCATGAATTTAATTTCTCAATGCTCCACCATGTGGCTTTTATGTTCTCAGAGTAGAACGTTGTCCAACAATAGTTACCACCATCTTGTTAGTTTCATCCCTTTTCCCGGGCATGCAAGACCCAGATAATTTGTAAAAATTCATTGCGGCCATGGGCACTCAGCCTTGTGTTAATAATCACCAAGTTCTGACAAAGCGAACCCGACATCCCTCGATAAGGAAAATCTGAACCTCCTGATGTAGAGTAGCAGTAAGCAGATTGGCGTGTCTTTGGATTAGTGGAGGCACTGAAGCAAAATGCTCAATCCTCCTGACCTTTGGAGACTGGATGGGGTTGTGTCGACATTGTGGTTATCGTTGTGTTCACCATGTAGACACACTAGAGTTCTGCCAGGTCAAGACGAGAGCTGTCAGGGCAGATAAACTTAGCTGGGGACTAGCTGTTGCCCTTTCTACATCCCGAAGCTTTCCAGAATTCTTGTCAGATAACTTGCCTCTCCTCAGAGTTGTTTGTGAGTATTTCCGTGAAGCATTAAGCCCCTGGGCTGGTGAGCCTCTTTACTTCACTTCATCTTTGGGACTAGGACTTTGCTTCTGGTAAAATGTATAGTCAGTTTTTTTCTGTTGAAGTCTTCTCATAAATTCTTTTTCAGAGAATGGTTGAGAGATTCTTAATAAGACTCCTCTGCCTTCCTCGTTCTCCTCTTCTTCCTCGACTTTCCCCCATCTTCCTTTTATTTATCCCAGGATCCAGGAAACACTGTGGGAGGAACACAGTTCACTTTGACCACTTTCCCCTCATGCACATTAACATCCTTTGCCAGTCAGCACATGGTTTGTTTGTTCGTTCAGATTTTTTCAGGCACCTTGAGAAAATATTTGGGCAAACATTCTCAGCACTTGGAGTGAAAACAACATTTCTACAACCTTTTTTTTTTCTTTCTGGTGAATGGTGAGTCTTGAAGGCCATCTCTATCCCTTCAGGCCAGTTGTTTGTTTATCTCTGAACTGGGGCATCTCCTTTTAAGACAAGGTGGGCACAATAGGCAGCTGCTCAGAGTCACCCCCGCTCCTCAGTCTCCAAGTTGAACAAACCAAGAATAGGAGTGCAGCAAAGCTCCCTTGCGGGTGTGGCTGGACTGTTGGGCTCTTCTTTCATTCCTACTCCAGGTGGAGTTTGCATGGAGCAGATGAGACCTTAGCACTCATTAGTTTCAGCTTTCTTTTCAGCTTTAGTGATGGGAAGGGAAAAGCCTGCCTCCAGTCCCACTGCGTCCTCACAGGATGTACCACAGAAACTGCTAATTGTCACTTGAGGTGATGGGAAGGGGGGTAGTTCCCAGAAGGATAAATCACACTCTTTAGTTTCCAATCCCCTCTTGCTAAGGTCCAGGTCTGTTCGAATCTGGTAGAAGACGATGGTGAAATGAATCTGAGTTAAAATCATCTACATGTTCTCTTTAGCCAGAGAAGTAAAGGGAAGTGGAGGAGACTGGGGTTGGCCAGGGAAATAGTCATGGTGTGTGCAGGTGCCAGCCACCTCACAAGTTGGGAAGCCAGGAGACAGCATGGGTATCACCCTTAGGAAAAATGGAGGCCCTTGAGGCAGGCTCTTTTTTTGTTCTGGAGCTCACATTAGGCTAGGCTGATTGGCCAATGAGCCTCAGAAATATTACCCCTTCCCCTCTGCTTCACCTCTCCAGTGTTGGAATTATGGGTGGGTGCCACCCACATTTAGATTTGGGGTGACACACAACTCAAGTTGGTTCCAGAGATCAAACTCAGGGCCTCATGATTTAAGCATGAGGCAAGCACATCACTGAGTAGAGCACATTCCCATCCTGCCCTCATCCTTTAGAGGGAGTTTCTTTAATAGTCCTGTAGTTTTAGCACCAAGTATTTTATTTTTGACTATGAAAATACACCTCTTTGCATCTCAGATCCATAGACCTGTGTTTGTGCTTCTGTTCCACAGATTCTCAATACAAGCACATTAAAAGAAAGAAGACCCTAACATTCCTTTCTGTACCCCTCATATTGGCTGTACTTTTTCCAGGACTCTGAAACTCAGGCACCATAAAATTCCCGAAGAAGTTGATCATTGTCTAATGTTTGCTTTGATGAGTCTTACCATCACAGGGACATTTTTACACCAGCAGTCAGTGTGCTCCCCTCTATGATGTGAGGAGTCCCCACTGAGTTGTCTTTTTCTGACTTAAATATGTATGCTAAAGTATATACTTGCCAGGAAGCTGGAAAGCAGGGCTTTGGCTGAAAGAGTTTTTGTCTGGCTTTGCAGTAATTGTTTCTGGAGATTAGATTGTTTTAATAACAAGTGGCTGAAGGCTCCACTTCTTGGGGAAGACACATAGTCATATATCTTAGTGTCGTTAAGCCTTATTTATATGTTGAAGATCTTCTAGAATGTTCCATGTACTTGTCAGTTCATCATTGTCCCGTAGGTTGACTCTAGACCACCAGCACTGCCCACCTGGAAGTCTGTTGACATTAGCTTTGGACTTTAAGGCAAACTCAGGGATTATGTAGGCACATTTTACCTATGCAAATTCACAATGTCTCTATGGTCATTGCTACTTATGCTATTGTGTGGTCTGTGTTGTGCCTTTCTTCTCCGTCTGCCCCTGCCTTCTTCTTTCTACTTAGACTGGTCCGCTTGTGCATATTTAGCCCAAGCATTAGGGTAGGTCTGAACACGATCTGCCCATCTCAACACAGCTTGAAAGAAAGGTTGACAAAGTGAGATGTCTGACAGTAAAGAAAGCTCTCAGGGAATAAGGGGATGTTCCATAGATCCAAAGCAGGTGGAGCAAGAATGGGAAAAGCCTATATTTGAGAAGAAGAGAAAAGTGAAAGTTAAAAGGAAACTCTTTCAGTGTCTGGAAGTCACAATTGTCCCTCTTTTAAGTCAAGTGACACTTTCCTTGTTTGTTTGGGAGGCTAAACAGTTAAATGAGCTTTGCTCTAGTTGATAGATTTCTTGTAAATGATGTCACATCAGTCACAGAGACTCTCCGCAGCTGTACTTAATTTCCCAGGCTCTTTCTCTTAGGGTCAGGGGGGAGAAATATTTTAAGAGTTCTCTCTCTGTGTTTGTGTGTGTGCAATCACAAAAATATTAATGATATTGTAATTTGGCTCGAATCAACTGTTGAAGACTTCGCCACTTTAACAGGTATGCGTGGCTGTACATTTCTTTCTGTGGCTATCAAAGCAAGGAAATCTAACTCTGTAAGTTTTCCATTATAACTGAAAGCATTTTGACAGTCTACAGTCACCTGTACATCAGTATGGAGACCAAACAGCACATCTGCACTAACATCTTTCTTCTCTAAGGGCTTTGATGCTTCTGGAGGAAATACTACTTCCGAACAGTAAAACCCAGTTGATAAAGGCTTTGCTGACCACATTTGTCAGAGGGCAACCATCCCCTTGACCATTTCCATTATCTGTGAAATTGTTTCAGCGCAGTGAATATTCTGGGTTTGGTTTTTTTTTTTCTTTAATTATTCTTGCTATTATCTTTCTAGCCACTCTGCTGTGCACTTGATCCTGTAGAGACAAACCACTATTTGTGTTCAGGCATGGGTGAGCTAAACCAGACTGATGGTATGGCCCTGGTGTTGGAGTCTTCCACAATGAACTAGGACTTGGACTCCTGGCAGGACTCTTTGGAGGGTGGCATATAAAAGGATGGCAGGGAAAAGGGTGCCTATAGCAGGGAAAAGACAGGGATTGGGTCTTCTAACCTAAAAGATATAGGCCTTGTGACATCTCTGTTGGTGGAGCCTTCTTGTGCTGACAAATGACATATCCTACCAAAAAGTGTGGCCAGCACTTCTGTGTGATTTGGTCCAAGTGTGTTTGCCTGAGTCTTTCATCTACCTTGCCTTCCTCCAGAGTCTGTTTCTAGGCCCTCCTCTCCATGCCCTGTCCCTCCCTGGAGCTCCTTCCTGTCACTATCTTTTGACATCCTAATGACCTCCTCCTATCCTCCTCTCCCTGTTGTTCCTGCCTCATTTGTTCTATTAACTGTTGTTTCTCTTGTAACAGCAAGGGCCCTGTTTTTAGTACTCACTTCATTTAGTCAATGTAGCTCACACTCTTATCTTGTTCTCAGAGAATCTGCTGAACAGTTATTTTATGACAAGGAGCTTGTAGTGGCCTTCCAGTTTTTAGCATGTTAATCAGTCTGGTGATGAATGTTTGTGTGGGAAGCGCCCCGGGTGGGTAGAGGCCTGTGCTGCAGTGCCTAGTCTTGCCGGAGTGAGCTTTCCCGCTGGCCTACAGAGTCTTCACCTTAGAAATGAGAGAAGTAGAAAACATTCACTTGATCTGGTTGAATTCTGTTAGCCTTCATTGCTGTTTCCATTGTCTTGGTAGGGAGTGTAGGAGAGGGTGGCAGCGAACCCTGGTTCTGAGTGAATCTTTAGCTGAAGACAAGAAGGTGTGTGTGTGTGTGTGTGTGTGTGTGTGTGTGTGTGTGTACACATGTGTATATGTGGATTCATGTGAAAACCAGAGATTAATATCAGATGTCTTCTATTATTCTCTACTTTATATTTCAGTATTGTCTCTCTCCCTGAAACCTGGAGATCACTAAAGCTAGGCTGTTTGGCTCTGGGTTCCAGTTGTCCTTGCCTCCCAAATACTGGAGTTAAGGGTGTGAGCTGTCATGTCTGGCTCTCCATGTGGGTGTTGGGGATCGGAAGTCAGGTCCTCACACTTGTACAATAAGCACTTTACCCACTGAGCCGTCTTTTCAGCCCCTAGTTGTACCCTTTGCCCCCATTTTTTCATCCCCCTAGTACCAGCCTGTCCTCGGTACATTTCCTAGTGACTTGTGACCAGTGATAGGACCACCACCAGCTATACCCTGAGGCTCTTAGCCACTGCCTTTGTGAGCAGGCATCTCCCCTGCTAAGGGATTAGAATTTTAATCCTAAATGATGTTTCATGGTCTAAGAGTTAAATTTATACATCACCATCCCGAGTAATGTATCGGATTTCATTAAACAGATTGTAGATTAAACATGCAGCTATAAAACAAATCGTCAATGCGTTGTTGACAACGCTAAGTGCAAGTTCATATATTTAAGTACATTTGGGGGAATATCGAAGTGTTTAAAGCAGCTTAACGGGTTGATGTAAAATTAAGCGTCGAGTTATTTCGTTTGTGAGCCAGCCTGAGAGATAATACTGTGGAAATTTGGCCTCCAGAGCAAGGGCGTGTGGAAGAGACTGGGCAGGTGACCTCAGCACCCCAGGCAGCCTCTGCTCATTGTGACATTGCCTGTTAGCACCTTCTATTTATTTAACATGCCATTTGCTTTTGTATTAGCATGTATACATTGCAGGGCGTTTTCGGCAGGAGTTCTGGTTAAGGAGGCAAAGCGACCCACACACTGAAAACCATGCTGTGAATCAGGAGAATGTGCCTGGTAGCAGGCAGCTGGATGAGGCAGGGGTGCCCAGGACAGCGGTGTTTGGAGCAGTCAGCAAGATTTTTAGGCTGTGATACCTGAGCTGATGGTAGGCGGAAGGTTAGGGAGGAGGAGGGAAGGTGAGGTAGGGAGGAAGTTTGGTGGGCACATGCGCTGTGATGCACAGGGATGGTAGAGAGTGGCATAAGAGACCCTGTCACACACCAGAACAAAGCAGAGAATAGCACATAAAAGGAGAAATGAACAAAACGCAGAAAGAAAAGAATATATGTATATATATATATATATATATATATATATATATATATATATATATATTTTCCCCCTCTTTTGCCTGGCTTGTGGAGTCCATTGATGTGTGTTCTCTGCCTCTGTCCGAGTTCTTCTGACCTGTAGATCCTGAGAGAGGGATGTCTGAGTGAGGAATATGGCTTCCAATAGGGCTTTTCCTCTTCTATCTGTCCCACCATGTTTAGACTTTTTAATATCATTTCCCCAAACTCCCATTTAACCGGGGGCGAATGAAAGGAGGAGTTAGAGTCTGGACAGAAAGACTGTGCTCAGGTTACCCTTCCTGCTACTGTGGGATGTGGGGGAAACCCCAGTGCCAGTGGAGGTGAATTAGGAGCACGCAAAGCCCACTTCCTTCTGTATTGTAGGAAAGGGAGTCTCTCCTGAGCTCTGCAGTGACTTCCCAGTTCAAAGAGAATGTGAAAATACAGAAGGCGGGCCAGGCTGGTGGAAAAAAAAATGAATCAAAGGCTAGCAACTAGACCTCCGAAAGATAATCTTGTAAGCCTGCTGTGCTCAGGTCAAGGGAGTGGAAGGAGAGGGGGCATTGACGCTGTCTTCAAAGAATAAAATGCTTCGAAATGGGCAGTGGGCTTCTCAGAGAATATTCTGTGGAGCGCAAGTTCTAGAGAAGGCAGGGGTTCCTCGGGACAAGTGGATCTGCACGTTTATGTGCTGCGTTGGCCACAGTGACTCGTGCAGCAGATTAGCAGCCTAGTTAATTTTAAGTACCCCCTCCCCATTCTTTGGAAACTTGTGTTTTCTCAACACCTCTGGACATGGCTGACTTCAGAACTACTAAGACTGCCTTCCGAGTGGACTAAACAAATCAAATTGAGTTGGGAAGCCATGTATCACGCGATCATGCTAGAAGTTATCTCTGGAAGGTGTTAGGACCCTCGTCTTTGCTGGTGATTATCAAGGAGAGGCAGGCGGACACCTGTTCTCCAAGCTCCATGCTTGCCCGCAAGAGGCACGGCTTTGAGACCTTTGTGGTCTTGCAGTCATTTGGACTTGGGTGACGTGAAGTCAGGCCCAGATTGTCTGCCAGGGTTGAAGAAGCTCACCAGGCACAGGACCAGGACCGAGGGGCAGGAAGAGAGATGGCTGGCCTGAGGCTAGCTGGAGATAAGTGAACCCTGGGGCTGGCAGCTCTCCGAGGGACAAGGCACCTTGCTGGGAGTAAGGAGTAGGTACATGTGGCCCTGTGTAACAAGAACAATCCAGGGGCTGTTGGCTGTGCCCCTCGGGAAGTGTAAGGAGAGAATTCAGCACAGTGTTGGCAGTATCTTCTTCATTAAGGTTGACAGTTTTGTTCCCCAGTTTTAAAGTTCCAACTTTCTTCCCTCCCGATTAGCTCTCCCTCCTCTTTTGTTCACATTCTTCTGTCTCCTTTCCCCTCTCTCTTCTCCCTTTCATTACTGAGGGAGAAAACCAAGACTGCCCATTCCAGCACTGCCTTATTATTTTCTTGCCGAATAAGACAGATACTTTTACTGGTTGATCGTCAAAAAATCTTTTTTATTTTTTTTTCTGAAATCATAAATGACCTTCTCTTCTCCTTCCTTTTAGGGGTGTGCTCGCAGAGTGTCTTTACCTCTGTTTCTCTCTCTCTCTCTCTCTCTCTCTCTCTCTCTCTCTCTCTAGCGCGCGCACACACACACACACACACACACACACACACACACATTCTCTCCTTCTCCCTCTCTCTCTCTTAGGTACAGGATATGCCTTTTGTGTTCCATTTATTGTAAAATATTACACACATCTGTAATTATATTAGTCTTAAAATAAAGCCTTCATCCACTCTTAGCATCTTTTGATGTCCCTTCCCCGCTGACTCTATTTTTCTCTTGTTCCCACTTTACGTTAATGGGAAGAGACAGTTGAGTAAGTGCACGATGAACTTCAAAACCTAGTAATTGTTTTTCAGAAAGAATGAGACTTGCGAATTAGATATGGATTGTAAAAGAACACCGGGGCTGATTAGTGTTGGAGAGGGGTGCCCACCGGACGGCTCTGACACCTGCCTGCCAGCACTCTCCAGAAACGCCACAGCTGATGCCTCTGTTCTGCCCATCACGGACAGCAGGGAGAGGTGGTGGGTGGGAGTTAAAAGACTCCTCAGTGAAGAACCTTGTCAGACTCTGCAGTTCCTGGGACGGCTGACAGAAAAGGCGGCGAGAGACAAAGCCGGGCCGCATCTATTGTACAAGCATACTCTAGTTATCTGTGAGAATAAAATAACATTAGGAGGTTTGCTTTTCTCTTCAGAGAAGGAAGGGGCATGGAAGGGGTTTGCTACTTTTTTCCTGTCCCAAGATTGTGAGATAATGAGTTTTTTAAGTCTTGGGGGCAGGAGAAGGATTCATAAGCCAAATTTCAAGCGACTGAAAAATTGCTTTCAGGAGGGGAAAAAAAAAGGAGAAAAGGCTTTTCTATGCTAACCATCTGCTTGCATCTTGTTTACTGCTGAGAGTGTCCGTGTGTGCTTATTAATCATGCTTACACAAGTATCTTAATTACTCCCTGTGTAGCTGCTCTGTCTTGAACTCAGAAGTTGACCTTTCTCTTTTTATTCCTTTAAATCATTAATCATACACAATCAACACCAGCAGGGCAGAATCACAGTGAAGGCTACCCAGATTCTCACACCTCACACCAGTCCCTGGCAGACAGGGAACGCCAGAGCTGCTGCTCTGCCAGCAGCCTGGCTGATCTTAATTAATGGCTTTGTTGTGTGGAAACACTCGGCCTAGGGGAGGCCACTCCCATCACCACCCTTGGCATGTCCCCAGCTTCCCCCAGTGGCTGCCCAGCTTGGGGAGCTGCCACTGGAAATCCCAAAGGCCCCTGCTAGGGTCTTTCCGGAGACTGTGTTCTGGACTCACTTGTCTTAGACCAAGTGACCTTCTGAGAGAGGACACTCAGAATCTGCATGAGACCCACGCTGCACACACCTGTGGGGCCTCCTGTTAAAGACTGTAGATTTCCAGTTGGGGATGTCTGACTGTAGTCTGGGAGTGTATGTCTCTGCCACCACCCAGGGGATGACCAAGCTGCTGCTCTAAGGGCTATGATTAGAATAACGAAGACATAAGTGATAAATAGCAGACCTGGATATAATGATGAGAGACTGTTGCCTCTAGGAGTATTATATCTCTATATGTATATAGAGACGTATGATATATATGATGTGTATATGTGTGTGGTGGCATGTACACATGCTCAAGTGTGGCTCCTGGATCCAGGCAAAGGCAGCACACAAAGGGTTAGCATTCCTTCTAGGTTCCGCCCAACAGTTACCTGGCAATAGCCAGGTAGGCCTGACTTACTATAAACAGGACTGCTTGCTCCCTCCTCTCTCTCTTATTCTCTTGCTCTCTGCCCCTTCTCTCCATGACCCTTTCTCTCTCTCTCCCCTTTCCCATCCCTCCCTCCATGTATTCCTAGGTGGCCTCTGCCCCTCCTCCTCTTCCTTTTCCTCCTCCTCCTCCTTCTTCCTCTCTCTCTCTCTCTCTCTCTCTCTCTCTCTCCTCCCTTTTCATGCCCTAAATGAACTCTATTCCATACTATATCCATATGGCTGGTAGCTCAGGGGGAAGGGATGCTTCAGCAAGGCCCACCAAGGCTCCCCTCCCACCTCACCTTATTGCACCTCTAAAAAACATACTCTGGCTCTCTTCCTTTTTTTTTTTTTTTTAAATAAAACAGGACATATAGTATTGGACTTTGCAATGGAGGGTATAATGAAATCGAGTCTTTGCTTTTAGCCTTTTAATTTAAACTTGTTAAAAATTGCTTCAAACAGGTGAAAGGAATATCTACTCCAGGAAAATTAAATGGAGACGCTGAAGCAAAGGAGAAGGTAGACCAGGACCTCCTCTTGTGGCCAGTCTGATTGTTCTAACTATAAATGGCAGACACTTAGATGCTCTGGGAAAGTAGCTTGAGTTTTCTACCCGTTACCATTATGTTTACATTTTAAAGTTCAAATTACAATGTGTTACCATTACACAACAGTATGACACATGGAATGTTGATTGACTATTAGATCTAAGAATAGAATAAGAAGCACGTTCTAAGTAAGGCTGGGGGCACCCTGTTCTACCCAGGGGAAGCTGCGAATATCATGCACAGAAGCTGTGAGATTTGCCATTGGTCATCCTTTCAGTAGAAAGGAACCTGGGACATACCATGTTCCCTCCCACTGGTCTTCATTTTCGTCTAAATAGCGGGACAAGGGTAAGGATAGGGAGGAACTTTACTAAAAAACGGAGTCTTAAGTAAAAGCAACAAATCTGTATTAGTGAAAAATCACCTAATTAATTCAGATAAAAATTCTGTCAATTCCATGGGCATGGAGAATACATGGTTAACTGGGTTTATTATTTACATTAAAAATTACTTGTTCGTGAAATAAAAAAAATCAATTACTCAGACTGAGGTGAATTAAGCAAATGTTTTATCGGTATAGTTGGCCTTTTTCAGTTGGTTGCCTTCTTGGTTTCTTGTTGATTTATGAAGTGAAACTTGTGTCTTGTCGCTGGTGGGGGCGTCTTGCATAGTTTTGCCTTTTTGGCAGCCTGGGAGAGTTTCCCCGGGTGAAATGACCGAGGGACATAACTCACTGTTCGTTTGCTGAAGCAATAACTCACAGGGACATGTACTCGTGAAGTGTGCGAGGATCGGAGCTGGCGCCTTTGCATAACCACGCTCTGCTTGAGCTTTTTCTGGAAGACTCCGTGTTCTTAGAACTGTGTGTGGATCTCGGATTGGGCTGACCGAGTCGTGGACAGTCTGGCTCGGTTACAATTCTGCTTTTGTTTTTATCTGGTGTTGAGTGAGCTCAGCTGACCTGTTTTGGAAAGACTAGAGTGCCATTTTCTGTGGGTATTCTGGTGTTTGTGTGGAGAACACCAGGCAGAGGTGAGGTTGGCTTCAGCCTTGCAAGAACCCTTTGTCTATGAACAGCTTCTCCTTCTCTGACTCTGTTGGCTAAAGCCTTCCTTCCACTGGTGGATCCCAGGGTTGTTGTAATTGGGGATAGGCCTGTCAGTCTTTAACAGGAGGTATGCAAACATCTTTTGTACTCATTACTTTTCTGTTGCTGTGAGAAAACACCATGACCAAGTCAACTTAAGAAGAGTTTATTTGAGTTTATGGTTTCAGTGGGTTAAAGGCATAGAATCAGGAACAGGAGGCTCAGGGCTCACATGTTAAATCCAGTACAAAAAAAGAGAGTGCAAACTGGAAATGACCCAAGGTTTTAAATGCAAAGCCTGCTTCCAGTGCAATATTTCCTCCAGTAAGGTTGCACTTCTCAAACCTTTCAAACAGTACCATCAATTCAAGACCAAGTATCAAATGTCTGAGACTTCAGGAGACAGCTCCTTTGAACCAACACATCCTCTGTGTAACAAAGAGAGTCCCTGGGTACCAACACCTGACTTAGTTTATCTGAGGTGGGAACTTGGAACATCTGTAGCTTTAGCTGTGTGGGCCAGAGCTGAGAGCCACACAGTAATGTTGCAGGTCATTTCCTCTATACCCACTGAAGAAGTCTGGGCCCCTCTCACTTCAGATCATTGAGCATACCCAAGAGCTACAAGGATAACCTTAGGACATCTGCCCTTGAGACACCCACAGCCAGTGGTACAAACTGATACATCTTATTAGTTCTCTTGCTAAAGCATAGGCTATTGCCTCAGCTACCTGCCTGTCTTGACTTTTCCACAGCTTCTTGGTATGTATTGTTGGCTCTCTTGGTTGATGCTTAGTCTGTCAGTATGTATGAGCTTTGCATGTTCCTCATATCTCATTCTGGGATGACACAGTGTTCTAAAAACAGGTTATAGAGTGTCCATTCATAAGGAAACCAGGCATAGTTGTGCACACTTCTTATTGCCAGAACTTGGTTGCTTAGAAGCAGAAGTGTAAGGAATTCAAGGCCATCTTTGACTGTATCTCAAGTTCAAAGCCAGCCTGGGGAAAAAATGGGACCTTGTCTTAAGAATGAAACCAAAACAAAAGAAAAATGCATTTATGACACGCTTGCTTGGGATACAGTCTTACCTAGAGTAATAAGAAATTACAATTTGTATTCACTTGCCTTTGTTGTTATAGAAACAAATTTGTAAAAGACTTTTGACTATGCCGGGTTTCCTGGCGGTCTTGTGTCTCCCACCCCCTTTAGTTCTCTGTGACTCGCATTATCCTGGAGTAGGCTTTCAAATCTTTATGTTGTAAGCAAGTGATACAAATGAAGAAGGTTCTTGTCCATAGAAATGCAAATGAGTCGTGTCTTGTATCATTGTTTCTTGCCCATGGCTCTCAATTTTGTATCCATATGTAAGTTCATTTCAGATTCCAGGCAGTCTGTCTATGGGTGGCACTTATAGTTCTCCTTCAAATTGATACATCTTAGCAGTTCTCTCACTCACCAGTGGACTCTGAAAGCCATTGCTTACGCTTGTTTGTCAGAAAATCATCAGTGGTGCCCCATTTGAAGCAGAAGCAGATCTTTTAATGACAGGTATTCCTTCCTATCTTTCCCTGTGGAAAGTCTGTGGAAGTATGGACACTTGCGGCGAGCAGTTAACAGAGTCTAAAAAGAAACTCAAAATTGCGTTCTGGGTATTCGACAACGGCCTGCGGCATTTTGTATTAAGCACGGCTCGTTAGAAGAAAACACAATTAGGTTAATATGGTATCCGTTACCTTGGATTCAATTCTGCCATAGTCTGTGACATAGTTTGAGAAAATGAAAGCCCAATTCAGATGAAAATACCTTTTAATGTCGACTTTTCTTCTCTCAGACTGAGAGGGGAACTGTAGAAGACTGGTTTGGTAAGAGTTTCATGTTTAGGGTGGTGGTGATGGTGGTTGTTTGGAAAAAGACATATATGGCCTGTTGGCCAGCACATTAAAGATTAAGGTAGTACAGAACTAGGCCTCAGAATTGCAAGGCAGTGCTCCGAGATAAAGGTACCTTTTAAAGCCAGTTGAACCTGGAACTGTTCAGTTTTTAAGCATATCATTAGGTCTCAAACACGACATTATAAATTTCTCCTCGCTGTGGATTTCCAAGGATGTTCCCACAGATCCAGGCTGGGGCAACAAGCTTTGGCTCCATCACTCAAAATCAGTTCAGGCTTTGTCAACACTACAGAGTTGCAGCTAAACATCTCTTTGCTTGAAAGGGGGGTGGCTGAAGAGGAAGAATGGTTGCACGCAGGGAGGTGGGGATCTGCACTATCTATTCCCCAGAAGGCAAAGAATGTTTCTTTCATGCAGCCAAAGCACTAGAATAAAGTGCAGTTTTCATGGGAAATAAACAGGATTCAGTTTATACAACATACATAGCATGTTTCTTCTTTCCCCTCCCTCTCCTGTCATTATTGGAAGCACTTGGCATTTTCTAATGACTTTATAACTTCACTAAGAATAGACTTTGAAGGATGTAGGTTCCAGCGGATGTGCTCCATCACTGAATGAGATTTGGCTTTATTTTAAGTCCGACTGTCCTGTGGTCAGAGTGTCTGTGTTGTGCTGTGGAGTTACTTCCTGTCTTATGTAAGACCAGAGTGTTGGAAGAAGCCATAGGTACCATCTGGCATCAGCGCCTCATTTTAACTGTAGGTGATGAACTATATGACACCTCTTTGTAGTTAGCATGCCTTTCTTGCTCATTGTCTTTTTTAAATCTTTGTTTCATTGGTTGTTACTGACATTGTTATTTCATTGTGTGTTGTAGGATATACTCTCTCCCCTTTTGTGTGTTTGTATGTGTTTATGGTATGTGAATGCCACATCACATGCTTGAGGATCAGGAGACAACTTTATGGATCCGGTTCTCTCCCTCATCCTTTACATCGGTTCTAGAGATGACATCAGGTTGCCAGGCTGCATAGAAGCATCTTTATCCTCCAAGCCAACCCACCTATTCCCCTGCTTTACTTCTGCCATTATTGTTAGCTAGGTGTCTTAATTGGGATTTCTATGACCGTGAAGAGACACCACATGACATAGTATCTCCTATAAAGGAAAACATTTCATTGGGGCTGGCTTACAGTCCAGAGGTTTAGTCCATTGTCATCATAGTGAGAAATATGGTGCCATGCAGGCAGACACGATGCTGGAGAGTTAGCCAAGAGCTCTTCACCTACAGTAGCAGGCAGCAGGAAAAGAGTCAGAAACCAGACCTGGCTTGGGCATTTGAAGCCCAAAGCCCACCTCCAATGACACACTTCCTACAACAAGTCCACACCTCCTAATCCCTGTCAAGTAACACTACTCCTTGATGACCACACGTTCAAATCTATGAGCCTATGGGATATTCATATTCAAACCACTACGTGAGGTATTGAATCCTTGTGAAAAGATTCAGAAGAAAACCCATTCTTGTTCCTTCAAAACTACATACTGTTTGGGGACTAGGGTAGTAGCTCACTCAGTAAAAGGCTTTTGATGCAATCTTGAGGACCAAAATTCAGATCTACAGTACCCATATGGGGAAGCATGTACCTGAAATCCTAGTGCCAGGGAGGCAGGACGAAGATGATCTCTAGTGCTTGCCAGCTCTATGAGTCTAGCCTAATCTACAGCATCAGGTTCAGGGAGAGACCGCATCTCACAAAGAAGATGAAGAATAGTTGAGGAGGTCACCTGTCTTAGTCGGGGTTACTATCGCTGCAATGGAGCACCACAGAGAGGAAAGGGTTTATTTGGCTTACACTGTCATATCACAGCTCATCATCAGAGGAAGTCAGGACAGGAACTCAAGCAGAAACCTGGAGGCAGGAGCTGATGCAGAGACCATGGAAGAATGCTGCTTCCTGGCTTGCTCCCTACGGCTTAATTAGTTCGCTTACTTGTGGAACCCAGGACCACCAACCCAGGGGTGGCCCCATCCACACTTGGTCGTCTTCTTTCCCATGAATCACACGTTAAGGGACTGTCCTGTTGGCTTGACTGTAGCCCGAGCTTATGGAGAGTCTCTCAATTGATGCTCCCTCCTCTCTCATGACTCTCGTTTGTATCAAGTTGTCATAAAGCTAGCCAGAACATCTCACTCAACCCCGGGCCTTTCTTTGTGTATGTACACATGTGCATGCTCTTCTCACAAATGTGTACAAGTACACTCCCCTCCCCCCAACAAAACCCCTATTCCCAGCACTCTTTAACTCCACCACCTAGGTTTTATACAGTGAGAATCAGATATTCCCAATCTGGCAGTCGTGTTCCAGGCGGGTTACACGCAGCTGGTACAAATCCGGTGCCCAGAAGCCAAAGTGCCAGTAACTTCTTGTAGATCTGTCTTCCTGTGATCCAATCCTTTCTACCTGGGCCACTTAGGCAGCTTCTGATCACCAAGTCCTTCTGGTTCTGCCACTGTGGTCCTTGGAGGGCACATACCCAGGGCTCTACTGAGGATTTTCAGGTCTGACTCTGTAAAAGTGAATGACGTATCTTCCTTTTGCTCAGAGCTAGCCATACGTCTAGGTAAGTGTGGGGAGTGTGGACCCATGCTAAGTGCCTATCTGTGCTGCCCTGCCCAACAGCTGAGATCTCCAATTCAGAACTCCAGACTTGGAAGCTTTGCATGCTCCTGAAGTTTTTTATTTGGGAGTTTTGGGTTAGAAAACTCAGTTTTAACCATTCTTGGGCTCTTTAGCACAATACCATGAAGATAGCACCCTCCCTCCTCCCTGGGTCTCAGAGCAGCATCTCAGATAGAACAGGGATTCAGTGAAAAAACAAAAGCCAAGTCATTTCCACAGGAAACTTACACTGATGGATGGTTTTTTGACTGGTGGTCTAGTTCATCAATACGGCTACTCAGACCTTCCCTAACCTGCTTGAAACGGGGAAAATGAAGCCTGTGGGCACTCCAAACACCAAGCTTACTGGACTTGCTGATTTACTAATTTATTTTAAAAGTCCACACACTCCACAGGCTCTGTGCCAAACAGTCTGTCGCTTGCTCTTATGGAATAGCTAGAGTCTGATAGACCTCTTTTTCCTCAATTTGTGCTGGAGACTAAGCTGTAGTTCGGATTGGATCCGTGTCCTGAGGCGCATCCTCACTTCACAGTGTGCTGGCTCTGCAGGGCTTTCCTTTTGGTGGCAGAGGCAGACACCTTCTTTTCTTCTTGGTTAGCCCCTTTGGCAGCACTTGGGATTGCTGCAGAACCACATTCTGCTTTGCCATAGCCTTTCACCCACTTGTCAATGTCAACCTCCTTTCCAAGGGTGAGAACTGATCTGTCTGCTCTGCTGTACTGTTAGTGCTGGCTCTGGACGTTGCGATGGGAAGGGATAAGAGTCCTAACTTCTCAGAGGTTTACACTGCTCTCCCACCCAGGACCCTGATGAAATCTGGCCTGACTGTTAGCCCCATCCTCCTGGAGTCTGTGCTTCTGGGAGGACAGGAAAAGCCACAGGCCAACTTCTCAGGCCTGTGTTAACATATGAAGGCGGCTTTTGAAGTCATGCAACATTATACCTATTAAGTAAAGCCAAATTATTTTGTGAATTATCAAAAACATTGATCTGCCCTTGACAGTACTTTAGGGTTTTGCAGTAAATCTGCAGCCTGATAGTGTTTGCAGGGTGTCAGTTTCTGTCACTTGTAAGCTTTCCTTCATCAGCTTCAGTTTGAAAGGAGTCCCAAGTAACAAAGGCATTGCTATCTTTTAAACTTGGCTTTAACCTTCAACCACAAATAATTTACTATTCGGTGTTACGCCTCGGTGCCTTTTGGTGACAATATATCATTTTAAATGTTGGTAACTTGATTTTTGTAATATAGAGATATATAAATAGGGGAAGAAGAAAACGATGGCTAAGTGCATTTATGGGTAGCAATCTGAATAGTGTTCCTGATGTGATTCACCCAACATTTATCTGCATAAATTATGGTAGTTAAAGAAAAGGAGCAGATGAGAAATACAGTTAAGGCCGGTTTTAATAGCAGCATAAAATAGAGCAAAAAAAATGACATTCATTACTTTTTAAAATATTACATCTTTATTACGGTTTTCAGTGGTTGGAAGCAAATGCCTTGTTAGCTAATGAAACATTGCTGGATGCTAAGTAGATCCACTCTGATGGCATAGGCAACATTTGCCCTCCCTTTAAAGCCTTGTCCATAGTGCCCCTACTTGGTCACTGGCTACTCGTTCTCGGAATATTAATATAAATGACCTTTAGTATGGAAAAGGAAAAAAAAAAAACAGTCTCCTTCATCAGCAGAGACGAATAACTTGAAGAATGTGTTTACTTTGTAAGCTCCAAAGTGACTTTGAAATGTGAAGGATGGCTCCCCACAGAAGCCAGAGGCCCAAGGCATGGCAGAGGGAAGAACTCACTCAGGGCTCCCATCCCTGTTTCTTCACACCGTAGCCTTAGAGTAGAGCTTTCTTAATGAGCAACAACAACAACGACGACGACGACAACAACCGAAAACCCATAGATTGAAAAGTAAACAGGATAACACGACTAGCTTTTAAAAAAAAATTGCTGCATAAATATTTTAGATCCTGCAGAGAAACTCAAGAGTTTATGGAAAAAAAAATAAAGATGGTCCAGTTAACTCCCTCTTTCCAGTCTGTCTGCCTTTTCATGCTGGTTCTTAAAAGGGCAGGGAGGCATCTTTCAGATGCTAATTTCTCTAGCTCCCTGAACTTTGAACTTTGTGCAATGTGTGTGTTCCTGTTTGTTCACACGTGTGTAGATACACGTGTATGTTCTTGTGTATAGAGGCCAGAGATCAACTTTGAATGTTGTTCTTCAGGAGCTTCCTGCCTTGGTGCTCCCATTTTCCCTGGGGTCTCTTACTGGGACCTACGGTTTATTGACTTGGCTGGATTGGCTGGCCAGGAAGCTTCAAGAACTCTCTCCTTCTGCCTCCCAACATTGAGCAAAAGGAGTGCGTTATCATGTCTGCTTTTTACGAAAGGGGTAGGGATAGAACTTATGGTAAGTACTTTATTGACTTGAGTCATCTCTCCAGCACCCCCTCACCGTTGTGAAGGCAGAGAGAACTACATAATTAAAGCCCTTTTAGGGCTGGAGAGACGGCTCAGCATTTGCTGCTCTTGAAGAGGACATGGGCTTAGATCCCAGCACCTAGGTCAGGCAAGTCACAACCACCCATAACTCCAGCCTCAAGGGTTCTAATGTTGACCACCTCTGGCCTCTGCAGACACTAGACAAGCACATGGGGCACATAACTAGATGCAGGTAAATACTGGTACACATAAAAGTAAAAATGTTACAAATGAATAACAAGAGAGATGGAAAACCCATGCCCCCGCCTCCTAGCTTCAATGCTTGTGAATCTTTTGGCTCTAAATTTTCATGATTGTCTTAGCTAGGGTTTCCATTGCTGTGATAAAACACCATGACTAAAAGTAACTTGTGGAGGAAAGGGTTTATTTTGTTTATGTGTTCAGGTAATAAGTCCATCACCAAGGGACGTCAGGGTAGCAAGCTGAGCAGGAACCTGGAGACAGGAACTCAAGTAGAGACTGAGGAGAAATGCAATTTGCTGTTTTTTTCCTCTAGTCTGTTTCCTCTGTTTAGTTTATCGTCTCATACACCTCATACCACCAGCCCAGGGGTGGCACTACCCATCAACTGGCTTGGCCTTCTCACATCAGTGGTCAATCAAGAAAATCCCCCCCCCAAGACTAGCCCACAGGCCAGTTCTATGGAGGCATTTTCTTGATTAAGATTCCTTTCCCCCAGATGACCATAGCTTATGCCGAGCTGATATAGAAACTACCT
This sequence comes from Rattus norvegicus, assembly GCF_021556685.1. NCBI lineage: Eukaryota > Metazoa > Chordata > Mammalia > Rodentia > Muridae > Rattus > Rattus norvegicus. The sequence goes on along the minus strand of NC_141548.1, from coordinate 2,064,908 downwards.
ACCATAATGACCTTATCACTGCCTGATCTCCATGAAGAGGGCCTGTAGCACCTTGAGGTCCATAGTTGTCACTCTGAATGGGTCTTTTTTTTTTTAAGATTTATTTCTTTTATGTATATAAGTACACTGTAGTTGTCCTCAGACACACCAGAAGAGGGCATCAGATCGCACTGCAGATGGTTGTGAGCTACCATGTGGTTGCTGGGAATTGAGCTCAGGACCTCTAAGAAGAACAATCAGTGTTCTTAACCTCTGAGCCATCTCTCCAGCCTCCTCCGAATGGGTCTTATCTCAGAGTTTCTTTTCCACTTGTCACAGGAGGCCTCTCAAACCTTCTGTGAGAAACGCACCTGTAAGACAGACAGCCTAGGCTCCCCCTGAACTCACCCCTCATCACTAGAGATTGCTCATCTCACTCCGTCCCAGAGAACACATAGGGATGCTATGCTGTGAGCAAGAGCTGGGGGAAAAGCCTAAGAAGCAAGCCACCTTTATGAAGGGTCTTGTGCTTTAAAGTAACTTTTCTACACCCACTGCTTTCCTTTAAACCCTTGGCAGTCAGAACCTTGCTTCATGTGTAGTGGCTTGAGTTTGTTGAGGCTACTCTGTGAGGACAAACACTGTGGCAGCCAAGGGCCAATGGCTTTTGGTTTTGTTTTGTTTTGTTTGTTTTTCTGGCTCATGGGAACCCAGGAAAGGGAGCATCTTGGCAAATATCAGATGAGTCCCCTATAGGTCTAGTGATGATAAGGATTTAAGGATTCTCTCGTTGACCAATTGGTATGTGAGGTTCTTGGAAGTCTTGTGTTTTCTCAAGACCTTCCAGCTATGTTTCCTGTCTTAGGAAACTTCACCTCTTACCACTGGTGGTGGTTATTCTCCCCATCCCTGTGAAGATTTGTATCCCCTTCGCTCGATTCTTCTGAGTTCCTTGCAGGGGCTGCCTGATAACCCAGGCTGTTAAACTTTGTTTTGCCTGTATTGAGTGTTTTTGCTTCTAGGAGAGTTAAGTGACACGGTTATAGGAAGAGTCCAGAAAGGAAGCAGAACCTGACTCATCCTTTCCTTTTTGGTGTGATGTTAACAGAAGCCACACGCTTCCCTGGTGTGTTCTTTAAAAACAAGGGGTGCTTTTGAATTCTCAGTTTTATGAGAGAATGTTCTATATAGAGCCTATATCATGGACTGTGAAGTTGAGGCATAAATTAGCTGGAGACACAAAGCAACTCCTATGCTTCCTTGCACATTCAAATGCCCATAACAATGGAAATCCAAAACCCACTTAAGTCTAGCTGGAGGACATCTGAGGGAGCATGGACACCAGAAAAGGCTGGGGTCACCTGGAGGAGCACCTTCACTTTTCAAATCAGAAAACGCACTTTGTTTGTTTGTTTATTTACTTATTTACTCTATATCTTGGCTATGCTATTCAATGTACTGAGTAGTGAAGCTTATTCTTGGTGTTATATTGAGATTCACTGACTCTCGTAGCCCCTTGTCTTGGGGTAAAACATGGGTGTAAAACAACCTACCTTTTCTCTAAAGAACCTTTGACTCTCAATTCTACATTCCAGAATGATGAATTGCTCAGCACAGATGTGAAGTCGGCTCACAAAAGGCTAACGGATTTGGTGGAGAGTGCTTTTTCTCTGCACCATGACCTTCACGCCTCTGCGTGTGACTAGGGGCTGGGACCTCAGTTGGACACATAGTCAATATTCTTTCTTTATTCTCATTCTTCACCCTTTACACAACCCTTCTTCACCACTTTCCACCTTGTATCTCTTAGACCTTTCTCCAATGCGTGTCATTTTCTCTTTCCCTTCTTTCTAAGACAGGGCACATCACAGGAATGCAATAGATATTTGAAATAATGGAGGAAGGGAGCTTTTATCTATTCTAAAGTCAAGGAAAAGACTAGTGATTTAGAAAATTACCAAAAACCCTGCTTCAAAGTCTTTTAAATTTTTAGGTAAAACCCTTTTTCTAATGTGTGTGTGTGTGTGTGTGTGTGTGTGTGTGTGTGTGTGTGTGTGTGTGTATGTTGTGCATGTATGCATATATGTGCTCATATGAATCGGTGTGCTCGTCTCAGGAGCAGGCACAAGAGTGAACCAGAAGTTCACCATTTTGGCCAGGCTGGCCAACAAGTGAGCCCTGGTGTCCGCCTTGTAGCACTGGGGAGACTATAGTGCCCATCTCCCATGTAAGTAAGTGTTAGGGATCCAAACTCAGCTTTTTAACCCACTGAGCCATCCTTCCAGCCCTGTTTTGAGATCATTACTGATTTGTTTCCCAGTTCATTGTGTTTGAGAAAATATATAAGCAACATTTCCTTTTTATAGGTATCAATGATGACCCTGAATTTTGCTTCTGTATGAGGGTGTGGTGTGTGTGTGTGTGTGTGTGTGTGTGTGTGTGTGTGTGTGTGTAGCCTGTTATGTGAAATTTAAAGAAGATATTTTACCAAGCCATTTATTTCATTTGATTAAGCCATTAGAAAAGATTAGAGGTGTCTTTAGTTCTGGGGAGATAAGTTTAACAGGGGAGGATTTTAGTAACATCTGGGCAACATATACAGCACCTTCCTGCTTCCTTATCTGCCAATGCAGCTGTTTGTAATTTTTTTTAACAGATAAGAGTGATAGGCTGGGAGCAGCATGTTTGAAACCTCCACCAGCCTCTTATATCTCGTGCAGGTTGCTCTGTGCAGCTTCCTTTAGTGTATAAATATAGAGAAACCTTGAGTTTCCTTTTTCTTTTCCTTCCCCTCTTAGAGAGTATTATCTCTGAAAAAACAAGTGTCATTATCCAGTGACTGACGGTGCATTTGGAGGCCCCCCCCACCTTGAATAAAGTTATCATCAAAGGTGCCCTCCGTTTTAGGTCATCATTCCCCTCTGTTCACTCAGGAGCACTCACAGGGTTGAGGTTTCCACCCAAATAAGGGCACTTGTGTGAGGAGTGAGGAAAGACTTATAGAAAGGATTCCCTTGTTTTCTTGCCTTTGCTTTGACTAGCTCTACAGAATAGCACTTTGTCTTATGGAAGTATAGTCCCAGATCTACCAAGGAAAGTAGTCAACTGGTCGGACAGCAGAAGGACCTGAGGAGCAGAGAGTCACATGGAACATATATCAGTTTTGCATTGCATCTATCAGAGGGTTACCATGCAGGAGATGATGGTGATGATGATGGTGGTGGTGATGATGGTGATGGTGGTGGTGGTGGTGATGATGACGTTATTTTCTTTATATTCAGAGTTTCACTGTGTAACCCAGGCTGACCTAAAACTTGTTCTTAGCCCAGCCTGGCTTCGAACTTGTGATCCTCTTGCCTCAGTCTCACCAACTTGGGGAGTATTGATGAACACCACCACATGTGGCTACACTAATGGTCTTTTTTTCTAAGGGGAAGATGGATTTTTCTTTTCTACATAACTGTGAAAAAAAATAAGTTGGTATTGACTTACTTGCATGTCTAGTAATCACATTTTTAAATCCTTGAAAATGCTGGTGAGAGTGCCATGTTTTCCCTGTTAAGTTATGCAGAAGGGAGCTTTGATGGACTCATGGACTCTCTGATGGACTCATGGACTCTCTATGTGGCCTATCGCTTATGGCCATGGCAGACACAAATAAAAGCAAACTGAGAGATGCTTCATCCCGGATGTTGGACAAGACTGTGTGAGCCCGAATTCGATGCTTCGCTTACTGTCTCCTCCTCTCTGGGGCAAAATGGAAGAGGAGAAAATCATCCCCTTAAAGAGGCTAAGTAAAGTGTTTTTTTTCCCCACTGTGTTTTGAGATATGGTCTCATACTGTAGTCCAGACTAGAACTATGTGGCCTAGCTTGATCTCAAACCCACAGTAATTCTCCTGTCTCAGCCTCCCAAATTCTGAGATTATAGGTGTGAGTTGGATATTCTAGCCCAGGACTCACAGATATCTCTCAGCTTCTGTGTCCTGGGAGTGCTAGGATTGAAGGTCAGCTGGAGTCTGTGCTCATGGGAATCCCCACATGAAAGACACAAGGTTGAGCCAGTAACTTCAAACCTCCGGTAGGTCTTGGAAAGGAGACAACAAGACATGGGATGAGGCCAGTGGTCTAGGGTGTGTCTTCGACAGTAGCAGCTAGGAAGACTGGCACAGAGTTAACTTCACTGAGGCAACAGGGGTTGATGGGAAGAGGCTGGGTCTCTTCTGAAACTTAGCCAGACATTCCGTACCCTTTCTAGACATCCATACAGACATTTCTACTTCCTAGGTTGCAGGAGCCCTTTTTAAAAATTAGAGCACTATATCTGGAGCCGATTGTTCAACCTTCAAAAAGAAACAATGGTCTTCATAGAGGTAAACATTTTACAGTGTAATATTATACACCATTAATTATGTGTGTTTGCATGTATGTGTATATATGCGTGTGTTTGGTGTGTATGATTGTCAATGTATTATGTGTCTGTGGTGTGTATGTGTACATATATGAGCACATGTGTGTGTGCGTGCGTGTGCACACGTGATGATGTCACAATGGGAAGTGTATTTTAGTATTTCTCATTGTTTTTCGGTCTAGCTCTGTCCATTTCATTCTATTCAGATGTGATGCTCATAGTATATTAAACTGTTTTTTTACTATAATCAGCCCTATTAGTTAACTTTAAAAAATAATTATTTGTATTTACTCTGAGAATTTCATATGTATACATAATTGGTCATTTTCACCCCCCCCCTTATCTATTGACTTTTACGGTCTTGTCCTAGGTCTTAGTTTCTCTTGGTCGGTCCAACATACCTGCTTCATTCTGTGAGACACTCTTCGGAGTTGGAGTGTGGGTTGTATTCTTTGTGCACCGAAGGAATCTGCAGGACTCAGCGTTCCTTGTGTCTCCTTCCATTTAGAGCATGATTTTCGATGCACAGCCTGCAACAGCCCTCAGTGGCCCACCAAGAGCTCCCTGCTGGCTTGGAGGGCAAGATACTGCCTTTGAAATGTCCCCAGTAAAGGGAGGATTTGATTGGCACCTTTTCTTCAAAGCTGTGGTGGATGAGTCTGAAGCCATTAGGAACTTCCTTCCAAACAGAGAAAGGATCCTGACTGGGTTCCATCCCTCTGCACTTGGCTGTATGGTGGTGCTTTCTTCCTGGATTTCCACAGGGCAGATTCTTAGACTTCTCATATTGTGGCTGGAGCTAAGGCCATGTCTAAGCTTCTGTGGGACGCAGTACTAAAGGACAAGTTTCTTACCCTCAGTCATTGTATAGATGACATGATCTCTGTACTGTTTCCAAATACAGTACTATCTTGACATGGTGGTCATCTCCAGGTACCCTCTGAAAATACAGTTCCTGAAAGTGTTCCTTTTTATGCTGAACCGTGTCTTTGTATACTCACACACCTGGAAACCATTGGCTCCTTGCAATAGGATGTCAAGTGGAAACTTCTGGTTTCTTTGCAAAGTCAGTTATGCCAAATGATGTTTTGCTGAAGCAGACACAGGTAAAAGGATGTTTTGCGAAAGCAAGCATGTGAAAGGATGTGTGGTGAAGGATTCTTCAATAATGACACATGTGTATTGGTTAACCTTATATTGTGTAGCTGAGCTCCGTTTGTCCTGACTCCATAGAGAGAAATGCATCAAAAAACTTTTGGTGGTGTTCTGGTGGCTTCTTGCCGATTGGCAGAGTGATGTCAGCTGATACAGACTCATGTGGAGTTTTGCTAAGACAGACTCATGTGCTGAGGCAAGACATGTGTTGAGGCAAAACCTGTGGAGGACACATGTTTTGTTTGGAGGGAGTACAAATAGGACCCAATGCACAGTGTTGGAGGGTTGCTTGAATAGCTAGCTTTGCAATGCATCTTTGGTCTTGTGTCTTCACTGATCTTCACTTCATTGAGAGGCACAGCAGAGAACTTCTCCTGGTGTACCTGCTGGTCTTGGCTGCTCCTGCTGACTTGTGTCAATTTGGAGGAAGCCTGGCTGTTTCTGCTGGATCATACCTCTGCTGCTGATTCATGTTTGCTATCCCAATACTACCGAACTTAGACTGCTAGTATATTCGTGAAGTATTTGTGAATGGATCAAGCTGACACTGCAGACCTGTAGACCGAACTGCTGATTTCCTGACAACACAGATGGGATTTGCTCCAAAGAACAATTTCTAAACAGGTCCACTTCCCTGAATGCTAGTAACATTTCTTTCCCACCACCTCTGGCGGGTGGTGGGCTAGAAGGGAAGTAAAAGAGTTTAAGAACCCATATTAAAATTATGATTGAGAAACATTTAAACCTACAAGGAAGACACAAGTTTACTGTTACCTGCCCTTCCAAAGGCCATGCTCCTGTAGGGCTGTCCTCAGGAGTCCTTCTTCTTCTTATAGGATGTCCTCGCCTTTAGCCCATGACAGCACTGGCTGTGAATAGCCACATGACCACTGCCTTGTCTACCCACATCAGCCTCTTCTGTCAGTCTACTCTGAATCACCTCTCCCATTGAGAGTCCAGACTTTCACAGTCATCATTTTCCAATTAAAAAAAAAAATCTCCCGAAGCATATAAGAAGAGGTGTTACCAGTCATATGGGGGAGAATGTGGCTTTCAACGTTCTTTTTGTCTTCCCTGCCCCCATCTTGGTTCCTTGTGGATTTCTTTTATTCCATAACATTCACCCGGGAGAACAATCTGGGACTCCCAGCCCTCCACCATGAGGTCACACCCACCCTACCTTTACTAAGATTTGGATATTTGTTGCATTGATGACTCTAATAAAAATACCATGATATATTAACTTTGAATCTTTTCAGCATTATGAGGAACACCAAAAAGCATTTACCCTCTCTGGACTATGTTGGAGAGAGGAAGTTGGTTTGTCACAGATTTCATTGGTTTCCTTAGTTATGATGCAATGTGGAGTTTGGTCTGTGGCAGAGCATGTCTTTCCTCCTCAGGCTGTGAATATTTGTTAATTTATAGACAAAGAAGAGACTTAGATATTCTTGGTTTGCAGATACCCTCAAAGATGGGTGGCAATGGTAGTTTGTTGGAGTTTTCATCTGATCTAGTTTCCTGAGGCTGGAAGAGAAGGTGTTTGGGTCAGAGTATTGATGACTTTTTTGAAGACTGTAGCTGCAGATGCTCTAGGTACAAAAGCATATGTGGAGCTGAATAAAGGTTAGGAAAAAAAGTCCCTCTGTGTTTCACAGTTTGGATTTTCAGTGATTTCATCCAGGGAAGTCACAATGCACAGAATCCACAGTATCTGCTGTCCTGCTCATGGATTAGATACACAAAAGATGTTTGTGGGAACAGTGAGTGGAGGTACTAGCCCCGATTGTACATGCACACACCCAAGGCTCACTCAAAGCCCAATGTGGAAGCCCTACTTCTGCAGAGTTCTGCTTGCTGTTTTCTCTTTTGCTCTTCTCTGATATTGGGAAAGTAGCAGATGTGTTTGAAAAACTGACCTCATTTAATGCCTAATAAGGTGGAATTTTAGTCAGGAGGTTAATGCCAAGGCCAACTACCCAGTGAGTTAAACCTCCTCCTAAAGGAAATGTTAGCCCACTCACCCCAGTCATCAGACTTGTTTTGTTGCAAACTTTTAATTTCTATGTGATTAAGGCAGTTAAATAGAAATGTTAATGGAATGTAAAGTTGTCTTCTCTTATTTTTATTTTTATTTAATTGGCCAGTAAAGTTTGGTTGTCACATAACTATGGAAACCTCTGTTCTAAAATGTAGTGTTTCTCTCTCCACACCAAACTGTCACAGGTGAGATCCATTCATAAATGACAGAGAAGGCATTCCACATGTCCTTACATAGGATATGAACATATATGTATATACATGTACAGAGTCCTACATACATGTACTGACTACACATAAAATGTCATATACTTAAAAAAATATATAATGTGTGTGTATAGAAAATAAGATAATGGTTATCACCTAACCTAGACTACTTTTTAGTTATGTCAAGGTCAGTGTTATATGCTGTGGTCCTCAATGTCATGCCAAGGTCCGTGTTATATACTGAGACTCTCCATGGTCTCCTACTTGTATGGTATGCTGCCATTTATTTTTAATATTTATTATTGACTTCATTGATTTTGTTTTTTAAGATGGGCTCTCCCTGTATAGCTCTGGCTGGCCTCATTGAATCCACAATTTTCCTGTCTCAGCCATCTGAGTTGCCGGGATCACGGGAATGTGCTGCCACATCTAGAATTTATTAACATTTAAACCAAGACAAGAAAGTCTTGAAAATATTAGTTCCATGCTGAGGACTATACATGTTTGTTCTTACAGGAGCCTGGTGGGCAGGGGTTGAGCAAAGATTTCCCATCCCTTTAGTCAAACTAGTCACTTTCTATTGAGATGCTGGAATGAGTTCTGATGGCATCAGCTATAGAACTGGCAGGATTATTAACAGATTCACTTCTATTGGCTTTCTCTCGAAGTCTTGGTTGCTTGCATTTCCTATGAGGTAATTTGATTTTTATTAATAGAAGTACTTGCTAAGTTTCTCAACTGGGAACTCCGCAGACATGCCGTTTCCTCTTCTTCGTTTACTTTCCTCTTGTTAAAGTCATCAAAATGTTGACAGCTGCATAACTCTTTTTAAAGCATTCATAACCTGACAGATATTACAGATATTTGTCATTTTGCTTCCAGTAAGTGACAGCTGAAATGAGCTCCTTGCGGTGTTGGAGGAGAGCGCGGGTGTAGTGAGTCCAGTCGAATTTGTCTCACATTTCCTTAATGGACAAGTGATCTCTTGCTCTGTGAAAGCCAGAGAAGAGAACGTAGGCAAAGGGTCTGGAAATGGTTAGGCTTTGGATTGCCTGGCATACAACAATTAGGACAGTGACACCTGAGGGTTGGCGTGTCTCGTGGGTCCAGGGGTCAGACTCTAAACTCAGTCCTTGCCATGCCTCAGTATCCCGGAGACAGCTCTCTGCTTTGAAGCAGAGACCTTCAGGACTAGAGGTTCATTTCTTCTGAGGCATTCTGTTTTGTTTCTAGAAAGTACTGAATGGTACAGCTTAGAGCTTCTACCTTGTGATTTCTACACCAGCCTTCGATTACCCACTAGGGTGGCTCTAAGACTCAAGCCTGGTTTGCTTTTCCTAAAATAGTAAAGATAATAATTCCTATACATACACACACACACACACACACACACACACACACACACACACACACACACACATATCATGCAGCAAGCACATTTTATATATCATTTCATGCTAGTCCCACACAAACACAGTGAAATTGAGTAATCTGTTAAAAAGTGATTCCCATAGCCAAGAACTAGTAGAGCCACACTTCTCTTTGGGATTCACGAGAGTCTAAAGCAATGCTTCCTAACATGGTGCTAGTCACAAAGCTCTCTGGGTTGCTTTTAGGGTGCATTTGAGGACTGGTCATACATCTTTCTTAGGGTTTGTGAGAATTAAATGATGTGGTGACACATTTGCCTTCTGTGAAATGGTTACATGTGACATTGTGTTGGTACTGTTGTCATGAATGTTGGTAAGAGTCACACCGCCAGCCTGGAGATGTGTCTAGGTCAGCAGTTTTGCTCTCTTTCCATGCTCTGCTATAGTCTGTTGATCTCTCATCCACTACAGTTCACCTAGGTTTCTCTTTTTAGGACCTAGGGTGAATCCTACTTCTGGTTTGGACTGTATCGATTTGCCTAGCTTACCAGGCTGTCTCTTTCTTCAGTACTTGTCTGTAAATTGTATAGTTCAGATGCTTTTCATTGGAGGCCAGCCACCTCCAAGCAACAGAAGGGCCAAGCCATCTCATGATCAAACAGATCAGGGTCGACTTTTCCCAGAGGGGAGCAGTTTTGTGCACAAGACTCCTTAAAAACAGCATCTCCTGCTTCAAGTACAACAGGAGAAAGGTTAGCCATTCCCTCAAATAATATCTTCCAGTTAGGGTCCCATTAGCTTGGTAAACTTAATTAGGCTTACATCCCATCCTGGAACTGCTCATAGGATTACTAAGTTGAGCTCTACCTTGAGGCAGGGGAGTAAGTTTGGTCAGTCATGAACCAGATTCTAAACAATATCAGGAGGAAGAAGGAATTAATCAAGGAAGATTGCCGACTCTTTTCCACTGAATAAAACTTGCTTGTTTCATGTGGCTATTATCTGTCCATTTTTGTCTCACAGAAGACTGAAACTCTTCTCAACTGCTCTACCACACCTCACCTCCTTTATGCATTGTTCATTGAATTGTTTTTTCTTTAGTATGAAACATCCCATAAAATGAAATATCCAGGCATCCTGTACCCTACCACATAGGATGAAAGGGAAGTAGCTGGGACAAGGAGTTTGTGTCTTTTCATTGCGTGTTTCCCTGTTCCCCAGATGTTGTGGCCTTTAGTTAACCTGCTCAGGGGCACTGACAGAACATGTCGTAGAGAGAAGGTTTCTGTCTTCTTAGCACGATAAATATGCTGTTAATGACATGGGAACTTTCAGCCCACTATAGATTTATCATAGATGGTGTTGCAGGAAGGGAAGCTGTATTAACCTTTTGTTGATCTGAAGTCATTTCACCTGACGCTCAGGAGCCCAATTAACATTATTGATTTGAATCACACTCATCAAGATCAACTTATTTTGTGTTAATTTCTTTCAACACGGAGGGAACTAAGACCAAGCACAGGGGAGTTTCAACAGGATGATTGATTTGGCTATGAAAAGCGTGTTTTGTATCATAATCTCATTTTAATGCTTTAGGAGTTGAGCTGTGCCAAATTGCTTTTGACGAAGGAATCATTTTCTGGTTGGGGTGCTGGGCAGGCAGTACGTGTGGTCAGCCTATTTCTCCTGCATTTTACATAAAGAGCCACTCTCTTCTCTCTGCATATTGACAGTGGTTAGGCAGATGTGGCAGGGTAGCAGGTAACCCTGCTGGTTTCAGATTTGCTCCCACTGTGTTTGTTCCAGAAGCCCATAGTGAAGGGCTAGGAGCTACTCATGGTGGATCTGTGGAGTGGGAAAAGCCAGGCCAGTAACATCAGGGCGCTTAACTTATCAGTTAACTCAGTGCCTTCATTGGCCTGAGCAAATTTCATGGGAAAGACTCGTAAGAACAGGGCAAGCCAGTGGCCACTGCCCATGTTGCTGAACAACAGTCCCACACTCGTGTGCTTTCTGGCCCAGTGCCTCCGCGGTCGGAGTGCTTAGGTGAGCTATTTCATCATTGCAGTCTCAAGGGGGTTCCTTGACCTACACTGGCAGAAAAGACTTCCAGACTTCACCAAGGGATTAAACTTAGAGACCTTGGAACTCATTGAGGCCGAGATGGTTCTCTTGGATCCTAAAGAACCACAGACTCACTCTACTCGGGCTGACTGAATGGATGCATGGATAATCAATAGTAATCTTGTTTCCTTTGTGGAACATGTGAATAAAACCATGTTAAATAGGAGAAGAGCCATTTATGAATTAAAGTACCAACCTAGAACATGTATACATGTGTTTTTACATGTCTGTGTTTTTATACTCTATAAATATGTATATTCATGTAGATCAATGCACATTGTATGTTAAGTATATATGCATGTCTGCAAATATTTATGTATGTATATATAGCTATGCTATATAATATGTATATATTTATACATTGCTATGTATGCATATTGAATATTATATAGTATTTGCATATTCTGCATTCTGGTAACCCTGTGAGAAGAAAATTGACAAGCAGGAAAGCCAAGCTACCTATGTAGCAGAAGTCGGAGGTAGGATTTGTACCTCTGTTGTTCAACTCAACTTTGAATGTCCTATGTCAGGGTACATGGTGAATATTTCGGTCCTTTTCCACAAGGACCTTCTGCTCACCTTGAGCTCAACCACCGGACTCAGCGCAGCATCAATCCTGCTGAGAGCAGCCTGTTAAAAGTGGACACACGCAACTTAAGGAAAAATGGAACGAGCGGGCGGCTTTCCCTTCCCATCTGAAATTAATGCCCACTGTATAAAAAACATAAAGAATCTCAGTCCCCAGAGACCCGCCTGACATTTTAAAACTTTCATCTGCTCGAATTCATGGTGTTCCAGGAGGGGATTTACACGTTGCTGAGCTCCAGCCGCTGGCTGGCTCTGGTGTGCACCTCTGGCGTGCTGGACTGTGCACGCTACAGGGCCAAACAAATTATATAGCTTGTTTAGTTCCCTTTAAAAACAATAATGGGCCTATTCAGATTTTATCTGTCATTTGACTTTGTGGTTGAGCGGTATTAATGATGCTGTTGTAAAGCAGGCCAAAGCCGTCCTCACAAAATTTTCTAGGCTCTAGTGATGTGTAGGCCAAGGGGGTGCTCACAGAGCACAAAGGGAAACATGGAGATGGTCTTGACAGAACTTACCTACATGGAAGGGAGCTGCGTTAATATCACATCTTGCAGATTTGATCAAGGCTTTAAGGGTCCTGTGTTTCATGTTGGTTTTTATAGAAGCTGGCCGTAGCCTGGGTAGAATGAATCATGGCTAGGATACTTTACACTTAGGAAGGTATTAAGTTCTAGCATCAAAACCATGCAAAAACCAGTTCAGAACCTTATATGAACACTGTGTGCTACTGTAATCCTAGAAGAATACTGTACATCCACATTAATGGGGGATAAAATTGCTGTCTTCTCGTTTTTCCACATCTGGCAAGGTACGTGGATGGTGTTCGCTTTGTCTTTATTCTACACAAGAGCTGGCCAAGGCAAACCTTATGTCTTTTCAGAGTTCACAATTACTGCAGACCTGTGGATGAGGAGGGTGTCTGCTGGATGCCAGGCTGAGTGTGGAGGCTAAAAGATGCCTGTGTTCCTAGTCTCGAGGGGCCCTTTCTCTGGACTTAGCTATTGGAGAATCTTCTCCTAGCCTCTCTGTGCCTCCACCAGTCGGACCTTATATTTTTATGTATCTGAGTCTTACCTAGGGAACACATGTATGACTCTTTGAAAGAACCAATGTAAGAGCTTTTGTTTGGAGACAGATTCTCTCTATGTAGCCCAGGGTGCCCTAGAACTCACAGAAATAGAAATCTGCCTGTCTCTGCTCCTGAGTCCAAGATGAAAGGCATGTGCCATCACTCCTGACCTGATTTTTTTTTTGAGTACATATATATGTGTGTAGTGTGCATGTCTGTGTGGATGTGTGTTGGCATACATGGGTATATTTATGTGTAGGCAAGTGTGTATACATGTAAAGGCCCAAGGTGGAGACAGGGTCTTTCACTGAACCCAGAGTTTGCCATTTTGGCTAATCTGGCTAGCTGGCTTGTTCTGGGCATTCCCGGTCACTGTGTCTGGCACACTGGGATTACTGGCCGTGCCACATGCCTACCAGCTTTTATGTGGGCTCTGGGATTGGAATCCCAGTTCTTATGTTTGTGTGGTAAGCATATCCCCTCTGAAGCATGGCTCCAGTCCTCACTGCAAGAGCTTTGGCAATCAGCCCTGGTATTGCTGGTAACCCAGAAATCAGAATGTCTGCCTTAAGTGTCTTGTTGAGCAAAGATAAATTGGGAAACAAATGAAAGGGCAGTATGAAGGAATACTAGCGTCTCTTTCCTTCTCTAAAACTCATCAGTCTGTGAGAGAAACGGCCGAAGAGATTTATATGAGGGACTCTGGAATCTATGGGCTGAGTCAGACCAGAGGATCTCTCATGTCTTGGATTCTAAATGTGAGTTACTTTATCTCTTACATCTGCCCTTTGTGACAGTCACCAAAATGATTTTCTGTCTTGTGGCCATTTTAAAGTGGGGCCTACCTTTTCACTTTACCTTTCTCTATAGAACACGAATAGCAACAAGTTCTTAACCCAATAGTCCAGTCTCCCAGGCTTAAAGGTACACTGGGGCCATCCAGTTCAACATCTTACTGTAAGACCACGTGACGCCGCAGTCAGCATGTCACCAACGAGTCACTCCTTTTCAGTGTGGCCTAACTCTTGCTTTCTGCTTTCTTGTAACATCACAAAGTCCTTTAATTTGAGACAGGCATTTATTTTTAAAAATTTTTTAGAAGTTGCTTTGTTTAGCTGGAACCACAGAAAAAATTACTTTGGGGATGATGAACTACTACACCACGCCAGATCAGGGTGTGGACTCAGTAACTTTTTCCTGGTTCAGCGGCACAAGGCTGGTGGACAGAGCTGAAGAGCTTGGCATGATGGTGTTTCTGGTTCCACCAAAGAGGAGACATTTCCCACCTTTCCATCTCCTCATTACTGTGTACATGTGCTCAGATGTGACCCTGTACGGTTATGGGTCCCACGTCTGCTCTGCCCACGGGCTTGGCTGCTTAGTCACTGGGCTGGTGTTGGGCATAGGGAAGCCCTCGATCATTGCTCTGGGGTGGGAAAGCTCAGTCTGAGGTGTGGGACAGCTGGAGCTGGCTGGGGAGGGGACTGCAAGGAGGCCCGGGGCGTAAGGTTCTCAGACTCTTGGACATCCAGGCACAGCAGAAACTGAGGAAGAGCTGAGAATGGAGTGGAGGCCTGTAGGGTGGATCAGGCCAGGCCAGGGAGCAGGAGAAGGGAGGAGGAGGAGCTCCAGCTGGTCCCTCAGGGAGAGTCCTTGGCGTGATCTTGGTGGAGGTTGAGGCCTTCTACAGGAGGTTAGATGGTGGCTCTATAGACTAAGGCCTTCTCCATCCTCTCCACAGTGGATCCCGATGAAAAGAGGCAGCTCGGGGTTGGGGATTTAGCTCAGTGGTAGAGCACTTGCCTAGGAAGCACAAGGCCCTGGGTTTGGTCCCCAGCTCCGAAAAAAAGAAAAAAAAAAAAAAGAGGCAGCTCATGGTTTTAAGGCATTTGTTGTCATGGTGGAAAGTGGATGTATAAAACAATACTCGACTTCTCAGGGTGGGCCTGAGATTAAATACCTTTTGCAGGGAGGAATGTCTAGGATAAAAAGCTTATTGGCTAACCCCTCGAGGCCTCTAGGTATCTAATTAAAATGGAGATCTGTCTTGAGCCTACGGGACAATAGATCATGTCCTCTACATGTGGAAGGGGCTTGGGGCATTGCCCTTATGTGACTGATGGCCACAACCTATGGGGGGTTGAGGCTAGTGACAGGGGCCTGGTGTCCAGGAACAGGCGAAGCTCCTACTATCCCCTTAGGGTCTCTGAGGCTTCGAGCCTGAACTCAACTGGGGACCAAGCTACCTTTCATGGCCCCACATTATCCCTGTAGGTGGAGGGTCACCTCCCTGGGGAAAGGCAGACCAAGAGGAGTTTCCCAGATGATTCCATCCACATGTATAGTTTTATTCATCTTTCATTCTTCAGTGTCCATTGACAGCTTTGGATTTTAGGACACTAGGGTAGCAAGGTAGATCAGATGTGACTTCTGGTTTTAAGGATGCTGGGACTGTAGTAGGGGGCTGAAGATGCTCACTTCTTGCCCTTGTTACGATTCTGGCCTTCTTTTATATATCTTCTGCACATCTTCAGGTCTCAGCTTAAATGTGTCTCTCTCAGAGAGGCCTCTACTTTAGACCCCAGGCTAACTGATAGCCCCTTACCACTCTCACACCTTCCCTATGATACTGTTTATCTAGTGGGCTTCAGTCAGCTCTGTTTCCAGTGAGACCACAAACTCTTCAGGCAGACTTAGGGACACCTCTGTGTTTGTGCTGAATTCTAACATCTGGTGTCTGTCACACGACAGGTGCTCGAGATATTTGCTGCCTGGCTGGCCTGAGAGTTCTAGTTCCGTTCAGTTCTATTGTTGATGGCAGTTTCCTTCTTTATTTCTGTAACATTATGCAGTCTCCAGGCCTGCCATGAACCAGATATTTAAATGAGAGAACATCTGTGAAGCCAAATTAAGTACTCCATTTCCAAAAAAGTTCAATTCGGGCTGTTTGTTTATAATTCAAAACTAGTTTTTGTTTTGTTTTAGGTTTTCCTTCCAGCCAGGATATCAGCTCTGAACTTGGGACAAGACTCAGTGAAAAGTGAAAAAAAAAGTTTCTGTTGAGCTATTGGGTCAGCAAAGGACTTTGGAGTTATTCGTGGCGTTATCTTAGTGAATTCTCTCTTAGACAGGGTTCTAAGTAGCTCAGGGTAGCCTCAAACTTACTATGTAGTCAAGGATGCCCATGAATTCCTATCCTTTCCTGCCTCCACTTCTCAAGGGGCAGGGCTATTATTTTAATGAATTCTTGACAGGAGGCCAGCAGGCTCCTGAGCTCATGTGATCCTTCTCTCAGCCCCCTTCTTAGACTCCTAACCCCTACGTTCTCGTCATGGGTACTGGTGGAAGTATTTGTCTCCATTGGTAGAGGGCCAGCTTTTGCCTTCTGTAATGGTCAGTGGATGAGAGTGGTCTCCCTCAGGATGGAATCGCCACCTTTCCCTGATGTCTGAAACTGAGGTTCTGTGTAGGGAGCACCCACGGGGTCCTTTCTAGAAAAGGCATTTGTTATCTGCACACAGATAGGTGTCCATCCCCAGAAGAGGTCTTTATCATTCTGTCCTTGTCATCAGAAATGACCGATGAGCTTCTGTCGGAGAAAAGACCTCTGTACTGGTCCTTCTGAAGCTACAGCTGCTCTTTCCAAGCCAGCTCTTCATGGAGACTTACAGTCCTATTACTGAGGGCATCCATAGGCCATCCCAGGGTTGGGCTGCTTGGGTGGCTTTCAATGTTTTTGACTATGTCTGGCATGAAGAAATATGTTTTAAATCCCTCTCTCTGTGTGCGTAGATGTTTACATGTCCACATAAGAAATGTCACTAAATAGTACTTACCCTTAATATCTGCATTGCTCTGTGATGTGACTCCTTCTGTTCTGCATTAAAGATATAAGGGAAATGGATTCCACATAAAAATGCATTTGAAAAATTAGTAGTTAGATATTGCAGCCTTTTTTAGGTCTAATTCTGAGATCTGCGTCTGCCTTATCCCTGAAAAGATAAGGGAGGGCTCCTTAGTTTACACAATTCATTAGGATCAAAGCAGGGTGTTACTCAGGTCTCCTGAACTTGGGTTCAGTGTTTATGCCTAAATGTCTTTTACTTGAAAGTACATTTGTGTTTGTCTAGTGTTAGTGTGTGCGCTTATGCCTGCTTGTGTGTGACTGTACATGTCATGTGCACACCTGGGTGTGAGTGTATGTGTGTATGTGTGTATGTGTATATGTGTATGTGTGTATGTGTGTATGTGTATATGTGTTTATGTGTATGTATGTGTGTATGTGTGTATGTGTATGTGTGTGTATGTGTGTATGTGTGTATGTGTATGTGTGTGTATGTGTGTGTATGTGTGTATGTGTGTATGTGTATGTGTGTTTATGTGTGTGTATGTGTATGTGTGTATGTGTATCTGTGTATGTGTGTATGTGTGTATGTGTATGTGTGTATGTGTGTGTATGTGTGTATGTGTGTATGTGTGTATATGTATATGTGTGTGTCTGTGTGTCTGTGTGTATGTGTGTATGTGTGTATATGTATATGTGTGTGTCTGTGTGTATGTGTGTATGTGTGCTCATTCACTTTTCTTTCTAGCTGGAGATTGATTGTTAAAGGATCACCATCTCTTTCTGGACTCAGCCCTTTTTACAAAGCTCTGTCGAGTTTAAAGTTGTACACACATAACCTTCTTTCCCTTGTTCCAATCCCACATCACAAAAGACACGTGGAGCTTATCCTAATGTGATTTCCTGCTAACTCATGGTGATGTGACAGGGATTCATTCTTTCATGAGAAGTATTCATGGCAAAATGGGGTCATTTGAAAAGGGTTTAGGAAAGAGGTCCAACCTGAGCCTTTTCTCCCGTATTAAAAGGAATGACCTCACAAGAGGAGAAGGGGGTCTTAGAGATGGCAGGTGTTAAGCAGGGTATGCTGACACCATAGTGGTCCTTGTACCGTGGCTGGATCTCTTCCCATAGTCACTGCTCTTCTCCCTGGCCCCTGGCCTCACTTGTCCCCTCTAGAGATTAAACGTGTCCCTTTTCAGCAAGAAGTGGTGTGTGCTGTTTGCACAGGGGCTCTTCACTTTGTAAATTTTGCATTCAAAATGTCTTGCCAAAAAGTGAAGACACAATGATGTGTGATATTTAAAATGAAGCCTAAATTTGAAACATTTTGAAAAAAAATAGGAAAAATTAGCATAAGGAAATGTGGACTGTTTTTCCAAATTTGAAGAATGGTCTCCCTATTCGCAGACGGTTTCCTTTGGCCTTGCACTGAGTTGTCTGAGCCTGTTGCGGGTGTCGGTATGGTGGGTGTCGGTATGGCGGGTGTCGGTATGGCGGGTGTCGGTATGGTGGGTGTCGGTATGGCGGGTGTCGGTATGGCGGGTGTCGGTATGGCGGGTGTCGGTATGGCGGGTGTCGGTATGGCGGGTGTCGGTATGGCGGGTGTCGGTATGGTGGGTGTCGGTATGGTGGGTGTCATTATGGTGGGCGTCGGTATGGTGGGTGTCGGTATGGGCCTCCTTACATAATTGTGGTATCTGCTGTGCCCTCATTACAGTTCTGCCTCTGGAACACTGAACCCAACTGGCAGGAAATCCTATGACATTTTCCTTTCTTTGTTATTCAAATATAACTTAGTATTGTCAGAGAAGGTACAGTCAGCAAAGGGCTTGCCACACAAGCCCTTTTGATTTTACTTTCAGAACCCATGCAAAAGTGACATGTGGTAACATGAACTTATAATCCCTGTCCAGGGAGGCAGAGACAGGAAGTTCTCTGGGTTTTTCTGGCTAGCCCTATCAGTAAGCTCCAGGCCAATACGAGGCCCTGTCTCAAAGATCAAGAAGTACAGATCTTGATCACACACACACACACACACACACACACACACACACACACACACACTCATACTCTCTCACACACACATGCACACACATATACTCACACTCTCTCTCACACACACATGCACACACATATACTCACACTCATACTCACACTCTCTCACACACACTTACACTCACACACACTCTCTCACACACACATGCACACACATATACTCACACACACACACTCATACTCTCTCTCACACACACATGCACACACATATACTCACACTCATACTCACACTCTCTCACACACACTTACACTCACACACACACTCTCTCACACACACACACTCACACACTCTCTTTCTCTCACACACACACTCTCATACACTCACACACACTCACACACACTCTCTCTCACACACACACTCACATACTCTCTTTCTCTCTCACACACACTCACACTCACACTTTCACACACACTCCTCACACACACACTCTCACACACACACCATGCAGTATGTATGCACGAATACGTACTAACTGGAACGATCATTATTTCAAATTTTTAAATTAATGTGTAATAGCTGCATTTAATTTGGTGGTATAGTGTTACATTTGATCACACGCATATATAGTAACATGGATGAAATCAATCATGGTAATTGTTTTGCGCCTGGGGATCGTCTACTTTGATCCTAGCACCTGGGCTTGTTCACCTGTGCATTGAATCATGCATCAGTAGGTCCCCCAGGCTGCATTCACCCTGCCGGAAGCAGGAGCCCGGCGCCACATCCGCCTTTGAACTCCCACAAGCCTCTTTGCGCTTTACTCCATTGCTCCAGTTGGCTGAGCAGTGTGGAGGGACTCCTAGCTGTAATATTTCTGACTCGGGAAAACAGCTTCTCTTGGAGAGAAACGCTAATTAGATGCAAAGAGGGAGTTATTTCATCCTTCGTGGGGGCAGTGGGGAGTGAGGGAGAAAAGTACCACACATAAATTATGTCCTATTTGGGCAATGTGTCATGCTTGTCAGCTGTCTGTTGCTAGAGAGCCACACTGTAGCTAAATACTTGTGACACCTTGCCCAATCAAGGTAGAGGGAAAGGATGTTATGGGAACCTCTTTGTGACAATCTCTGCTAGTTTACATTAGCTTAACCCATCACTTTTTCCTCTGTGCGTGGAGAAATTTGTTAAATTAATTCTGTTGCAATTAGTAGATTTATGGGAAAGTACCCTGTTATCCTTTAATTGGAGAGCATAAAACTACAAACTGAATCCGCGAGTTCTATTTGTGTAATAGGCAATCTATCTACGACAAGATTTGATCGATGGATCCGTATGATGCCCTTGCCTTGTTTTATATTGGCTGTCAGCGCTTAACTGGGACTGAAGTATCTGGGTAACAAAAATTGATATAATGACTTAATGCGCCTTATTCTCTTTGAGCTACATCAGTTTAGAGCACTTCTGAGAGAAAAATGTCTGGAAAATATCAGGGACTCATTTATCAACCTGTTTTCATTAGCATACTGCCTGGCTCCGGTAAGGATTTGAATAAAAAAAAAAGAGAGAAGGATAGTACAATTTATTTCAGGCCCCATATTTCTTGGATGAAAGGAGACCTCTAATAAAAGGAAAATACAGAAAGAGGCTTTTTCTAGTTGGTTTTTCCCTAACGAAAAATCCTACCCCACCCCTAAAAAAGGGTTTCTCGTCTGTTTGGATTTTTTTCTGTTAGTGATATCTGAGGGACTATAACCCTGGGAAGGTAATTAGGAAAGCAACAGGGACCACATGGTGGTCTTGATATGTAGAGAAAAAATATTTTAACACCACAACAAAATTAATCAGAAACACCCATACATATAGTGGTTATGTGAATACCTGTCTCTGTTTGCTTTGCCCTGAGTGTGTGTGTGTACGTGTGTGCACATGTATGTGTGTGTGGTGTGTGTGTGTGTCTGTGTGTGTGCACGTGTGCACGAGTGAGATACAGTTAAACAGTGAACATTTGAGAGGCACGCTGCATAAGTAGGCATTTTGTATCATTAAAGGATTTTGGAAAGTTAAGATCTAGTGTTCTTTAGCTCTCTGGAGTTAGAGCCGAGGGGAAATAGAAACAGATCAAAATGTTTGTATAGTGGGCAAAATGCATTTGGTATATGGAGTCATTTGTCCTACGCACCGTAGGATGCGAACCACAAGAGGTAATAACAACTGACAGGCAGTTGCATGGGAGTGAGTCCTTTCTTTGCATGAAATTTTTATGCATCAGTCAGGCTGCATACAGTGTGCCTAATGTATAAAATAAATTGGTGCATAAATCAGATTAAGAGCAGCACGTTGCCAACGTTCGCATTTGCACACAGGAATTCAATATGGATATGGAGGAATTCCCATTTTTTAATCTCTAATAGGGTGTGGGGAATCTCTCAGGTAGATTTTGCACACAGAAACATTTTATTCATTTACCTCCACTGCCTGCCCACCCCCAAATGACAACAGAAGCAATGCTGTATGTGCTCGGGACAGCCATGTGGGATTTTTCTGTAATGCTGGCTGCGTATGGAGGGCGGTGACAAGGTATTTAAGATGATATTGCAACCTTGTCTATAGCTCCTAAGTATGGCGAGGAATCAGTGTGCCAATCGATAGTGATTTATGGCGGGGATGCGCAAGTCCGCATGGCTAACACTGATCTGCATGTAAATTCCTTGACATAATAAGAAGTTATTACCAATGACAGTCACTGTCTGACCGCTAATTCATCAATACACCCTTCCATTGGTGTGAGCCTCACTGGCTGTGTCCTGGGCTGGGGGGGGGATGGGGGGAAGGGCAGTATGCCACACACACCATTTGCCCCCTCCTGTAAGTCAGGCCCATACAGCTGATGCTTCAGGACCTGTTCTTGAACAGGTGAGACTAGAGGTCACATTGACCATGTCTCTGCCAGACAAAGGTTCCATGACTGAACAACTAGACAGGGGATAGGTCTTGCTCTTAATGACTCCGAGTTAAAAAAAAATACCACAAGTAATATCGAGTGTTATATTTACGACACTTCTTTGCTTGATACTATTTGCTTAAAGGCTTCCAATAGCAAATCATTACAGCACTTGATTAAAGCATAATGCTTTATTTTATCCCTTTCTTACTCTTATTACTTTCGAATAGATTAAAATTGCTTCATTTGTTTTGAGAGCTCTCACATACCTTCGTATGTTTTTGTATTTCTGCTGCCCCAGACAGAGCTCCTTAAGAAATTCACTCTTTAATCCCTTGTCCTTTTGTTCCCCTGCCCTCTTTTCTGAGCCTTTGCAGCCTCACCTGTCTCTGATCCTGCAGTAAATCTCTGCTAACTGACCTGAAAAGTCTTTGGTTATTTCCATTCAGGATCCTAGGGGGTTCGTCTCCACTTGGTCTCCTGCGGGTGGAATCTCAGTCCTGTGACTGAGTCCATTTCTGTAACTGGGACTTCGTTGTTTAAAACATTGTCTCAGACCTTTATGGCCTGATCTTTTTTGCTTAAGAGTCTTTGCATCAGGAAATTATTCTTTAAACTGGATGTAAGCCCTATTCTCTTCTCCATTTTTATGGAGATGGCTACTGCTGTCTTGGAAGAAAGCCCTTGGGTGGAGTAATGGATGTATATAGATTAACTCCAGCTATACGGTACCTGCTATATCTTGAGAAATACAGAGAGTTACATATAAAAAAAAAGAGTATTTGTTGTGGATGGCAATTTTAGCTGTAATACTAGGATAAATACTTATAGCAACAATTTTAATTTCAGGCTTTTAATTGGATAGATTAGTTAGGCTCATTTAAGTTTTGCTGGAGTAACAGATAACCCCCAGTGCCTCAGGGTGCAAGATGCAATTTTTGTTTGTGCCATATGTACATAGACTGGCAGAGAATCCTTGATCATTTCAAATCACACAGGGACTCAAGACGGGAGAGCTTTTGACTCTGTGGGAGTTACTACACGTAGACCTAGAGGGAATACAGGAGAATGATCATTCTGGAGGGTTCTGACATGGCGGTTAGCTCTGCTCTGTGGAGCAGCTCCTGGGTAGAATAAACCACAGGCTCTCGTTCTTACCTCGTGGCTCAGTGACAACTAGAAATATTCTTTCATGCCTAGTACTTAGTTCCTCACAAAAGACAAGTATTTAAGAAAACCTTCTTAGAAAATAAAAACAGTGAGGTTAATGTACACGGTCCGGATCAGTATAGTCCAAGCAACCTTGTTTGATTCAGTGGAAATGCTATGGAATAGTGAACTGGTTTTACAGGTCTGTATAGATCTGGTAAGGGAAGAGCTTCTCCAAATAATGTGCAAATCCAGCCTTCTAGCCTTGAATTCAGTAGGACTCCTATTCCTCTCTGCTGTGATCTAGGGTCCCTGTCCTCAGACCTTCATAGACACATCTTACTTTATCTACCAACTCAGGGTCTGCTAAACGTCTCACCTCCCCTGTTCTAACCTTCTGACTGATGTCATAGCATTCTTTTCTCCTGCAGATTGATTGAATTTGTATTTTGGGTGCTAGAATTTGAACACTGTATCATACTTGTGTGTTTGGCACGGGATAGTTGAGGGGATGATGAGAGTTGTCCATGGGAGATGTCCATCAAAGTTGTTGCACAGAGTTGAGATCAGTAGAAAGGAAGCCTAGGGGAGGCTTATTGATTTCCTAGCTCATAGCACACAGCCATCCGTCCTTGAGAGATCTAATGATTGGAACTGAGGGATGATCAGATTTGTTTGTTATTGTTTTCTTTTCTGTTTCAGCAGGGTCACTTGACTGTCGCTATTTCTACTGGATTTTTGTTTTTTCTACACAAGGTGTTGGGAGGTGGGGTATAGACCCCATAATGTAATGGGAACAGAAAGACTCCACAACACTTAAGGTTGACAGATACTGAAAGATACTTTCCAAATGATTTTTCTTTTTGCAAGTCAAGGTGGACCTTTCTTCTAAAAGAGCATTGGCTACTTTTGATGTGTGCTGTTGTGGGTAGAAACACTTGTCGGCAGGGCCCAACATCTCATATTTTGACATTTGATCAAGTGACTTCTGTCTATGGGAGATTGGTAGTGTTTCTGCATTTCATCAGGGTGAGGAAGGAGGAATTTCTTCTCTCCCTTGGTCCCTTGACTTTTCGTGACCCTTGAATGCCACTTCAAATTAGGAACCAAAGCTCAGTTTCAGTGAGTACCTTTTAGATGCTGGGCACACATGTTCTCTTTACATTATACCTATGTCTGGTGTATTTTTATAAACACACATACGTCTAAGCGTGTGTAAACACATGTATCTTTTTTCTTTGCTTCCTAGAACATCTTTTGGAGGAGGCACTGTGGTATGACTAAAATCCAAGTGCAAGCTGGTTCTCGATAACTACATGCTGCTTGCATTGATTATCTCCCTTCATGCTAGCATCAATGGCTGGAATAGATGCTTTTATTAAATCAATCTCCAACATAAGAAAACTAAGCTATGGAGTCCAGGCTGCGTAAGGTCACATGGATACGTCGTATAAGCTGTACCCATGTTTAATGGTAAGCTTGAGGCAGCATCTCCACTTGCCTCAGATGCCCATCTTCTCAGGAGCACGTGTGGCAGATGTAGGTCTATTCTGGGCCCTCCTCAGAGTCTATTGGAGCAGTAGGCACTGGCCATAGTTTCCCCTCTTCAGTTCTTTTTAGCATTTACAACTTTTATTGTGGTTTCTGGTGGCAGGGAGTCAGCTCTAAGATTTATTTTTTATTAAATCCCTAAATGACAACAGGGCCTCTATAATCTTGTTTATAAGTTGAGGATTAAATACAACTCCCCTTTTGTTTTCAACCCAAGGTTGTTTGCTGGAGGTAATTATCCATTTTCTTTATACAAATCCTCCCTCCCTTCCTCCCTCCCTCCCTCCCTCCCTCCTTCCCTCCCTTCTTCTTCTAGTTGCTCTAGTGTTTTTGTTGTTGTTTGTTTGTTTATGGTTTTTGTTTTGTTTTGTTTTTGAGATAGGTTTCTCTGTGTGGTGCTGGCTATCCTGGAACTCACTTTGTAGACCAGGTTGGCGTTAAACTCAGAGATCTTCCTGACTCTGCCTCCTGAATGTTGGGATTAAAGGCATGTACCCCCATGCCTGGCTCTGTTTAATTACTTATTACCAAAGTGTTCTGGATGCTTCTGGAGGATGCTAGCCAGTGTGCTTACTCTAGAATTTTCTGTGTAATCTGAACCATTTGATATTGATGCCTCTGTGTTGTTGAACACTGAACTGGACCAACATGATGTACTTACTGTTTTACTCCAAATCTTTCCAGAGAGGGGAAGTTGTCAGTGGGAATGGCCAAATGTCACTTTGCCCTGAATTGTCATTCTGCCTGTACCCTAGTATGTTCAAAATGCTTCAAAATCAAAGATTGCCACACATTTTGGTTAGTGATACCAAGAAAAGTGGGTTAACCCATGACATTAACGTATCTCCATGAATATTGTTGGCTAATGTGCTTATATGGCTACCATGGTAAGAATGAACAAACAATAATGCAGCCATCCATATCCCATGCATTCTGTGATACCTGTTAATGAATGTTTGTCCAAATGCACCACACTGTAATCTCTGAAACTTTTGAATGTCTCCTCATATGGGAAACACATTCTACAGGTGGGAGATTAAGAAATTTTGGGGTAAGGAGATTACTTAAGTAGAGCCTAGATACAATCATAAGCATGTTCATGAGAAAGAAAGAGACATGACAACCACAGAAAGAGGAATAGCCAATGGATGCAGAAAGCAAGGTGGCTATAAGCCAAGTCTTGGTGGCAGCAGGCAGGAGTGGGGAGATTTTCCCATGGAACCCTGGGAGGGAATATGACCCTGTCAATGCCTCCTATTCATCACTGTGATACTGATTTTAGCCTCATGGCTTCCAGACCATGGGAGAATAATTCATTTTTTTAATGCTATCAGCTTTGTGGAAAATTGTTACCATAGCTGTAGAAAATTAATACATCCACCTGAGTAAATATTTATGTTATTGTTAACTTATTAAAGTCAAGTGTT
Source organism: Rattus norvegicus (assembly GCF_021556685.1). Classification (NCBI taxonomy): domain Eukaryota; kingdom Metazoa; phylum Chordata; class Mammalia; order Rodentia; family Muridae; genus Rattus; species Rattus norvegicus. Next base: position 2,039,052 of record NC_141548.1, on the reverse strand, counting down.
GAATTGAAATTGGAACCAGATCTTTAAATTGCTTTTTCAATGCAGTGTAAGGGCATATTTTACAAGAAAAGCCCTGAGACATCATATGACATCTCCTTAATGATCTTCTGTTTAAAGGAATTGTATATATTGTATGAACACATTAAGTATGATAGTAAGAGTATATACTATATAAATTAACATATGTTGGTGTGCCTCAGCAAACAGATTTGGAGAGCTTGCTGAAGATTATTATTACGATGAAATAAAATAAATACACAAATTCTTGAAAAATGGTGAGCAGCCAATATGCACCAATAGGATGGAAGGATGATGGATAGATGGATGGATTGAAGAAATGATGCAGTGATGTGTGGGTAGCTGGATAGAAGGATGTACTTTTTAGTGATTGATTGTATCCTACTTGGAAGGAAAGATGGATGGATGAGTGAATAGACAAAAGGGTGCCTGGATGAAAGGGAGGAAGGAAGGAAGGAAGGAAGTAGGGAAGGAAGGAAGGAGGGAAGGAAGGAGGAAGGAAGGAGGGAAGGAAGGAGGGAAGGAGGAAGGAAGGAGGGAAGGAAGGAAGGAAGGAGGAAGGAAGGAGGGAAGGAAGTAGGGAAGGAAGGAGGAAGGAAGGTAGGAGGGAGGAAGGAAGGAGGGAAGGAAGGAAGGAAGGGAAGGAAGGAAGGAGGAAGGAGGGAAGGAAGGAAGGAAGGAGGGAAGGAAGGTAGGAGGGAGGAAGGAAGGAGGGAAGGAAGGAGGGAAGGAGGAAGGAAGGAGGGAAGGAAGGAGGGAAGGAAGGAAGGAGGAAGGAAGGAGGGAAGGAAGGAAGGAGGAAGGAAGTAGGGAAGGAAGGAAGGAGGAAGGAAGGAGGGAAGGAGGAAGGAAGGAGGGAAGGAAGTAGGGAAGGAAGGAAGGAGGAAGGAAGGAAGGAGGAAGGAAGGAGGAAGGAAGGAAGGAGGAAGGAAGGAGGAAGGAAGGAGGGAAGGAAGGAAGGAGGAAGGAAGGAGGAAGGAAGGAGGGAAGGAAGGAAGAAGGAGGAAGGAAGGAGGGAAGGAAGGAAGGAAGGAGGAAGGAAGGAGGGAAGGAAGTAGGGAAGGAAGGAAGGAGGAAGGAAGGAGGGAAGGAGGAAGGAAGGAGGAAGGAAGGAGGGAAGGAAGTAGGGAAGGAAGGAAGGAGGGAAGGAAGTAGGGAAGGAAGGAAGGAGGAAGGAAGGAGGGAAGGAGGAAGGAAGGAGGAAGGAAGGAGGGAAGGAAGTAGGGAAGGAAGGAAGGAGGAAGGAAGGTAGGAGGGAGGAAGGAAGGAGGGAAGGAAGGAAGGAGGAAGGAGGAAGGAAGGAGGGAAGGAAGGAGGAAGGAAGGAGGAAGGAAGGAAGGAGGAAGGAAGGTAGGAGGGAGGAAGGAAGGAGGGAAGGAAGTAGGGAAGGAAGGAAGGAGGAAGGAAGGAGGGAAGGAAGGTAGGAGGGAGGAAGGAAGGAGGGAAGGAAGGGGGAAGGAAGTAGGGAAGGAAGGAAGGAGGAAGGAAGGAAGGAGGGAAGGAAGGAAGGAGGGAGGAAGGAAGGAGGGAAGGAAGGAAGGAAGGAGGGAAGGAAGGTAGGAGGGAGGAAGGAAGGAGGGAAGGAAGGTAGGAGGGAGGAAGGAAGAAGGGAAAGAAGGAAGGAAGGAGGGAAGGAAGGTAGGAGGGAGGAAGGAAGAAGGGAAAGAAGGAAGGAAGGAGGGAAGGAAGGAAGGAAGGAAGGAGGGAAGGAAGGAAGGAGGGAGGAAGGAAGGAAGGAGGGAAGAAAGGAAGTAGGGAAGGAAGGAAGGAGGAAGGAAGGTAGGAGGTAGGAGGGAAGGAAGGAAGGAAGGAGGGAAGGAAGGAAGGAGGGAGGAAGGAAGGAGGGAGGAAGGAAGGAAGGAAGGAAGGGTGGTAAGATATGAAGAGATGGGAGGTCCTTGGTAAAGCTAAAGATCAGGGAAACCTGACCAAGGTAGAGCTTAGCCACAGGCTTGGGTGTGTTTGATTATGAAAGCTGTACCATCATGATATGGGGAACTCTACTTATAAAAACCATCTGCTTCCCAGCTTCCTGAAGACTAGAAAGCAAGTGTTGGTGGTGGACAGGTTGGGTATCTCCTCTTTCCAGCACTGGGATGGGTACAGAGAAGGACATATGATGGAAGATCATCATCACAGCATTGGCTATGGCTTTGACGGCCTGTCAGAAGTAGTGCTGGGCGGGGGGATGGTTTAAAGTCAACTTAGAGGCAGCTGTGCTGGGCTGAGCTGTGGCCTCCCTTGCCATATGCTCATGGAGCACCTTCAACTTCCATTGGGTGACATATACTCCACTTACACTTGTTTGTTCAGTGTCTCTCAGGGCTGTAGACAGTCATCTCTGAGTGGTCCCCGCAGAGAGTGTCAAGCATGTGGTAGAGTCTCAGCCACTATTTACCAGATGAATGGCTAATGGTTTTTTACAAGAGAGACCGCTGTCACTCTGTATTCCATAACCTAACAGTATCTTGCTCCTAGTGATTACTGGTTGATCTGAGCTCAGCGGTCCAGTGTTGGGCCAGGGCTTGTGAGGTATGGCCTAGATGAAGGACATTAGGTTGTATTCCCTTCATCCCTTTGCTCTGTTCCAGTGAGGCTTATGTCTGAGTTCATGAAGAAGCCATCTTGGGGAGGTGCTAGAACCCATGGGAAGCCTGTATTCCACCTGACCTTTAGAAAAGTAAAGAAAAGGTGCTAGAGAACTGACTCTGGGTAAGGTCCTTGCTGTTCACGCATGAGGATCTGAACTCTGATCCCTACAGCATCCATTAAAAAGCCAGGCAGTGACACACACATAAACTTGTACCCCTAGTGCTCATGTGAGGGGACAGAGGAGAAAAGATGGGAGCTCCCAGGGCTGTCAGTCTAGCTGAATCTGCAAGCTCCAGAATCGGTGAGACTTAGTCTTTAAAAATAAAGTGGAGAGTGATAGAAGTCACTGATGATAACCTCTCACTTTCACACACATGTTTGGTCACACATATGTGCACACATGCATACACTATAGACACAGTACAAAAAGGAAAGGAAGATGATAAAAATCCACAAATGCAGATGTACCGATGGCAAACATTTCTAGAAATAACAAACTTCCATGCTGTATTTTGAAATGTAAATGGGACTCTGTAGGAGAAACAGCCCCCGTGGAAGCTTCCCATTCCATCAGCAGCATTTGGCTTTCTAAGAGATTTCTCTATGAGTTGTGGTTATGGTTTTCATGTGCGTGTCTCATTTTGACCTGAGAGTGAGAAGAATAATTTTGAGGCGATGAAAATAAATACTCGTCTGACTATTAGGTACAGAAATGGGTCTCAGGGCCCCACAGTATCAACCCTACCATCTGAAATGGAAATATCTCTTGAAATTCCCATTTAAGAGCAGATTTCACCTGCAAGTAGACTGTCGTATCTTTCTGAAAAATATACACACCCCAGTGAGGGAATAAACACATCATTACACTTCCCTGACAGATAAGCTTGGCTCTGTTCGGGTGTAAACTCATTTTTCTCCAGTTGACCTTTAAATAGTATTGTGCTATTGTATGGGATTTAAATCAATAATTTTGTCAAAGGAGAATATACTGTGAGGTTTTATTTTTCTTTATCATTTAAACAGTTCTGTAAACTCTCAGAAAATAATGGATTCAACAAGCATTTCTCAGGAAAGGGAGATGGGAGATGGGTGGGAGGCAGCGAAGGAGGCTCCTCATATGAAAGCACACTTAGCAGCAATGGATCTACAAACCTGAGAGTGCTGCATTCTGTCTTCCAGGCACCATGGATGGAGGTGCCAGTGCGGGCTGTAATTAGTGGCAGAATACCTTTTCTCCATCCTGTAGTAAAGCACCAGCGTGCCCGAGGTGTGAGGAGGTTAAAACGAGAGGTACCCAGTAGTTATGAAGCAGCAATAATGAGTTTCCTTCTTCTTACCATGGATTTGTGTGATATACAGCTTGCAATTAAGCATGGCTTGGTGATTCGGTGATTAATGTATATACAGCTCCTGAAGGAGGGAAGTTGCCCTCCCGCCACATCCTTCATGATGTTTACAGCTGGGTACCTATTAACAGGAAGATGGAGAGGGTCATTTACAATTCAGTAACCTTTATGACAGTCAACTCTTTAATCAGCATTTTATTTCCTTTGTAACACTTTAGTCATCTACAAATGTCAGAATAAAATAGGGCCATGAAATATTTAGGATCGGCATGTGGAAATTGACTTCCCTTGATTTAAGCTGCTGTGCCTTTTCATTTTGTTGTTTTGGGAGCGTTTACTTTTATTGAAAGACAATTTACAACTAAATGCTCCCAACAGTGACTGGCATGAGGGTAGGAGGAATTTCAGAGAGCCAGGCTCTGGTTCTATAAAACGTGTTGATGCTTGCTATATTGGGCCATAAGTTATTCAAATAAAAACATTAGCAAAGGCTTTGCATTTCAGTGCATTTCAGAGCAGCATTTAGTAGAGGTGCAGAGAAGTCTACAGTTTATGACAAAATACCGCGGCATATTTTAGAAAGGTAATTAAGTATGAAGTACACCCATAATAATTTAAGTCAGTTGTAGTGTGAACCTGAGCTGTGCATTATTGTCTTCCATTATTTTCTGAGTGGGATTCTGGGACATTGTCAATTTAATAATGGCTACCTTTCAGCTTCCATAGATTGCCACAAATGTATATAATAAATATCAGCAGGAGTGCAGCGCTTATATTTTTAAGATGCCTTTGAACGGTGATCATGTTATTGTGTCAGATGATTGAGTTATTTGTGGCTCTTATTTGTGGCTTTTGTTAGGTTAATCCAATTTCAGTCAGCAAATCCAAACATGCCTCAAAGAATATGTTTCTTAAAATTCATCTGGACGATGCCTTCTGGAAAGGTTCGGCACCAGGACTCTTCAGTTATACCTTCTTACCCCTAAGGTTCTTGTTGACCATGTATTGGCCTTGGAGTGTTCTATGGCAGGGGTGGTGGCGATCTTGGCCACATGGGAGTATCTTCCACACGGTGCTGTAAGGTACTAGAACAGTAGTAACCTGTGCTTTCTGCCTTGTTTTAGAAAATAGTCATTGGAACTAACATGATGCAGCCATCATGTTGAATGGTGCTGGCTCTGTCTGGGATGGTGTGTCACAAGCCTTCCTTCAACATTCTGGGTGTCACTATTCCTCTTGGTAAACTGATCAGTTCTACTGTACTAGGTGGCCTTCACAGGAAAAGGGAGGGAGGAGAGGGAAAATGGAACTCAGAGCACACAGATTAAGTTCAACGTGCCATGAATAGAGGGGTTCTATGATGTGGCTTTGTCCTGTGTAGAATGCACTTTCCCTAGATGATGGAAAGTCAGCTGAAGGTCTGGGGGTGGCGCCCCCTTCTCTCATGAATCAGTTCCTAAAGAGTTAAAGTATATATTGAAGTACTTAGCAAAGAGCAAAGCAGACCATGTCATCTTCTCTGCCTTGTTTGCAAAGCAAGAAAGCATTCCCAAGAACCCTCGGATAATGTAATTTCAACCTACAAAGTACCAGACCCAGTTACGGGAGTTGGGATGTGTACTAGGAAGATTTGTGTATTAATTTCAAGTTGGAGGGTTTCTTATGCTACGTTAGGGGAAGAAGATAGACAAGGGAGACCCAAGGATTGGATGTTGCCCGCTACATGAGGAAAGGAACTGGATAATTACAAGATAACCCTGTGTCTATATTTTAAAGCTCTGTCCAGATGTTTTTAATGGGTTGCTTTAAAATGCTTCTGGGAACTGGACAGGGGAAGAGCACGTTTCTTTATTGAGTACTATGTAGGGATGCTAATCTACCCAGACTACAGAAATGGGAAGGTAGATTTTTTTCAATCAGAAGTGTAATAATACACAAAAATACTGAAGGAAGAGTGAAGTCACCTGAGAGTCCAGGCTGAGGCTGATTCTCAGGGCAGGCAGCATGTGAGAGATGACTGGAAAAGTAGCATGGAAGGACAAAAGAACATTGGAAAACCCTTGTTATCTCTCCTTGTGGTACCATCTGTCCTGACGTTCCCAAAGTGCCCCCAATAAATCCCAAGAAACATAGACTTCAAAGGCTAGAAGCAGCATGCACGACCCGAAAAATTTGGTGGCCATAGATTTTGCTGTGAGTTCTCACAGTTTTACAAATTTTAATTAATTTAGTACCTGCATATTTTTGAATTAAAAAGAATTTACTTTTATGGTCCTGAGTGTTTGCCTGCATGTAAGTATATGTTCTCTCTCTCTCTCTCTCTCTCTCTCTCTCTCTCTCTCTGTGTGTGTGTGTGTGTGTGTGTGTGTGTGTGTGTGTGTGTGTGTATACACATGTGTATGTAGTACCCTAAAAGGGCTAGAACTCGTTACAGACAATCATAAGCCTTCATGTTGGTTCTGGAAACTGAATCTGGGTTCTCTGTAGGAGCAACAAGTATTCTTAACCACTGAGTCATAAGGAATCCCTAAATACACCTGTTACCTTTCTTATCTGTTATTCATAAAATTATCCCAGATAATTATCTGGGAAGAAGATTACCTAAAAGAAATAAATGATAGACTTTTCAGAGGAGCCCACAACAGCCTTGTGGAATTTACTTTTGAATGAGTCATATGTCACTGACACATTTAATTGTTATTTCTGAGGCTTGTTTTGAAATGAGTACTAAGACCTTATGAGCTTGGCAGTAACAGTGGTCACACACTCTTTCTAAATGACTGATAAATAATGTTGCCCTCCCCCTAATCAATCCCAAGGAGTACAGAGTTCCTTTAACAATGAGGAATTAAATAAACAAACAAAAATGCCTAAGCTGAATATTCCCTTTTTGATTTAGCAAACCATTTCATACCCAACAGCTGTGCTTAGGTCCACGGGATAATCCTGAGCAGGACCCTGTAGTACGGGTGGCACTTCTACACTTATTTCTCCAGAGAGTCTGGCCTTTGGCACATTAAACAGATGTGGACCCTCTGCCCACCTTCGTTGTCCTCTTACCACAGAACTTTCCTTGTTTCTTTTTGCAATCTGGGTTCATTCCATTTATCTACCTGTTCTTGTTTGACAAAATTTATCTGACCCTCCATCCCCACATATTCAGCCCCTTTAAAATATGTTTTTAATTGAAACAGAGCCCTAAAATACAGAGGACATATGTCAAACAAACAGAAGGATATGAGGAGTTATCTTTCATTTCTGCCACATGAATGTCTTTGTTTGTCTATACTTGTCTTTTCTTAGAATCATAACGTCCTGTGGTTGAAATGGGAACCAACAGCCCAGTTTGTGTCCTGTCTTTTTTTTTGGTTCTTTTTTTCGGAGCTGGGGACCGAACCCAGGGCCTTGCACTTCCTAGGCAAGCGCTCTACCACTGAGCTAAATCCCCAACCCCTGTGTCCTGTCTTTTTGTTGTACATATGGCATCTTCTTTCCCACCTTATTTATCTGAGGCAGGATCTCATTCTACAGCTTGGATTGGCCTGGAATTTACTATGTATCTCAAAGTGGCCTTGAATCCATGGGCGATCTTTCTGCTTCGGCCTCTTGAATCCGGGGATTATGGGCATGAACTACCAGGCCAAGCTATAATTTAAAACACTTTTCAAGACTAAGTTCTGTTCCATCAAAGAGTTCTATTATTCAAACATGAAAATATTTTAAAACCTCACTAAGGACTGATTGTTTGATGCCATATTTTCGGTGTATATACAGTGTGATCAGCATAAACTTACAACACCTATATTCTATAGGTTTAGAGTTACAGGCATGAAATTAACAGGATGAGGAGCCTCTGTTGTGTTGTAGTACATGCTCATGTATAGCTTGGAAGCTTTTTATTTTTTAAATCGTTCCCATTTTATTTGTTTTGCGAGTATCACTTCTCTCCTTCTACCTTGGGGGTCCTTGGGTTCAAACTCTGGTCATAAGGCTTGGTGGCAAGCACCTTTGCCTGCTGAGCTGCGTTGCTGACCCATGAAAGCTTTCAGTGGCCTTTAATGAACTTTTTTCAGGTTCTGGGCTTTGTGTGTGTGTGTGGCTCCATGTATTTCTCAGGTATCTTGTGTTTCTGTACAGGACTTTGGAGCTTCAGGGGGCTCTAAATCAAGTGTATGATCCAATTGATTTCTCAACCTCTCAGAGGGTCGAATGACCCTTTCATAGGGGTTGTTTTAAACCATTAGACAACACAGATATTTACATTGTGATTCACAACAGTAGCAAATCACAGTTATGAAGTAGTAACAAAATAATTTTGTGGTTGGGGTCATCACAACATCAAGAACTGTATTAAACGGTCACAGCGTTCAGAAGGTTGAGGACCACTGATCTAGCACATGAAGATGGGATGTGGTGGGCAGTGAATGGAATGCGGACTGTGCTCTGTTAGGACCAGATTGTGTTAGGGATCTTCTTTAGCCTGACAGCATCGTATACACTGGTGTTTTTCAGGCTATATTTTAAACACACAAGGAAATGGAAACTCGCCAAAATTAAGCGGCTCACCTGACAAATTAAGCCGGCCACCTAACATCATCAACTTCTATGGAGTTAGAATTTGAACTCATGCCCACTCTGCCAGGTCCCCAGTATAAGAAAGTGTGAGTAGATTAAGCAATGACGGTGAACCCTGCTGTATTATTGGGCAAACATGAAGCAGTCCATGCCACCTTTGTAGTATCAGAAACTTTCTCCTACCTGCTGGGACTTAGGTCTCTGTAATGCTTCCGATTCCCTCTTTGTGCCATCATTTCAAAGCACAAAACAGACAGAGATTCGCTTTAGAACTTCAGGAATTAAAAGTAGGCTGATGAACAATTGATAAGATATTCAAGGGTTGCTGGTATATGCAGTGTGTGTGTGTGTGTGTGTGTGTGTGTGTGTGTGTGTGTGTGTGTGTGTGTGTTTTCTGGTGTTCTTTTGAGGAAGTCAGGTCCAAGCTCTATGGCTCTATCAGAATGTATTCTTTCCTCTGTGCTTTTTGGGAGGCAGTGAAGGAGCTAGGAATATGCCTGTCAGTCAGATAGAAAATGTGCTTGCTTTTGGAAAGAGATCTTGGGAGGCACTGTGAGTACAGAGCTCACCCAGATGGATGGATGGATAGATAGATAGATAGATAGATAGATAGATAGATAGATAGATGATAGATAGATAGATAGATAGATAGATAGATAGATAGATGGATAGATAGTATAGTATACCAGAATTATCCAGAGTCCAAGGAGAAACCTTCCCACACTCAGCCAGGTACAATGAAAAGAGTGAGATTCAAGGTTAAAGTGTAAGTTCAAGGTCATAACACCCACTGAAGTCAGCTTCTTTATAGATGACAGCAGAGAAGCTGGTGAGTCAAGGGGAGGATGCCTTTCATCACAGGTAGTAAATCAAGTGGCAGGGTAGACAGGGTCATAAGGGGTTTGGAAGGCTGGGCCACAGACATCTCTTTGTCCTTGCCCCTTTGCTTGGTAGGGCTACCTTCGGACCTCAGTCTTGGCCCTCATTAAAGGTGGGGCCAAGCAACACATTGCTCCTCCCCAGTAAGACACTTTACCCCACGTTCTGCAGTGCAGCCAGCTCTCAGTAAGGGTTATTTAAATGTTTATCCTTCCTTACTTCCCGGCCCTTTTTGCTCGGTTCTAGTTCTCAGGTCCAGCTTGTTTTGCGTTTCATGAGCTTACCAAACCGTGGCCTGTAATTCCCTGGTCCTCGTGTGTTCACTTAAGATGAGGAGTGATGGGCCAAAGGTTTCAGGCTCCATCCTTGAGCAAAGGACCGCTCTGACAGGGATCATTATTTGTTTGTCATGGTGGATGTAATAAGCTGTAGGTACAGCTTCGAGAGCCCTTGATTTATTGCGCTGTCTCCCGCCACTAGCGGGACGCCTGCTCCACCACGCAGGATGAATACCACACTGTCAGCCTCGTCGATCTGTCTCCGCCACTGCTCTCTCTCTCATAACACATTCCCATTTCATGCCAGAATACATAAACAATCTTTCATTATTTTGATGCCTTTTTCGTATTTGTTCTTTACAGAACATAAAGTTTGAATTTATGGGTTTCCTTTACATTATTTCAACACGCTCCGCCATTTTCCGGGTTTGTGGTTTAACTCTCGGAAATTGGCCGCCAGGTGATTTAGTTATTTTGGCTTTCTAGTTTTATAGTTATTTAATATCACAGTGCCAGAGACTGAGAAAATGGAGTGCGTAGGAAGCATGGAGTTTGCAGTTTAGGTGTCTGTCATCAAGGCGACACGATCTTAGGGATGGGCTTGAGGATTAAACATCAGGAATGGCTCAGTTTAGAGACAAAACAAAACCCTAGCTTGCAACTATTTAGATGATCAGCCACCCCCAGGTCCTGTCAGGGCTAGAGAGCAAAGAAAGGCCGTCCTGCAACTGAGTGATATTGACATTAGCAAGGTCTTCTGAATAAGTGGTCAACCATCCCACTTAATTTGTGTGTGTGTGTGTGTGTGTGTGTGTGTGTGTGTGTGTGTGTGTGTGTGTGTTGTTTCATTGTCTTAGCCATGTGGCCCTGTTTGAAAGAATCCTGCTTTTGTTCTTAGCTCTCATAAGTGGCAAATGATCCCATGCTTGCAGGTATTTGCATAGGAACTGGAAGTTGCTGCTCCTGTTTCCACAGAAGGACAGGCTTGAGGACTATTTCCGGTGCCCACTTCCTGTACCTGTTTTTTCTTTTGCTTGCTTCCTGTCCCTGCTAACCAGTTCAGTTGAGCTTTCCTGTTGACAAGGCTTTTTTAGCCCTCTCCTCTGAAACTCAACCGAACTTTTGTGAATGATGTCATCTCTAAACCGAGCCTCTTAGTGTTTTGCTGTTTTCAAAAAAAATTCCCCTTAGTCAATTCCTGAGCAACCTCAGGCGAAGAAGTGCATGGACTGAGAAATGACGGTGGCCCTGCTAATGAGGGCGTGGTGTTCTGTGTGTGTCTGAATAGTGTGTATACATGTGTGTCCCTTTCTACATGCATGTGTGCTTTCTTCCAGCATCTGCCTGTGGAGGAAGCTGGCTCATTTCACTTTTGTGATGGTTTATGACAATTATAAACTGATGGCAGTTGGGGTCATATCCCAGTCAAGGTCAATTATTTGCACAGAAATCATGACATTTAGGAACTCAAGTTCCTTCCCTTTGGCATGATGGATGCTGACGTCCTGCTTCTCTTTGAGGGTGGGGGAATCTCTTGCTTCTTTGCTTAATTATGTGTGCATCTCTGACCTTCACCCAATCCTCTGAGAAGGGGAACTCTAGGTGAGAGGGATCCACACCTGAGAAGTCCCTTTCAACCATTTCCTCCTGAAGGCTGTTAATGAATGTGGATTCTCAGATGTCATAAATGCAAGATCATTTTACCACCCTTGGCAGCCTTCATTAGAGAAGTAGGGAACAGCTCAACTCACATCACACCGCACAGGCCTGTTGTGGCTGGAAGGGAACCCTAGTTAATTAATATGAGAAATTTGTTTTGTGTCCCTGGTTTGAAGAAAGAGGCAAGGCGAGGAGATGGGTGCAGGTCGGTGCTGTCAGCCGAGGCTGCTGTTGCTCTGACCTGTTCTGTTAAGTGTCTGATGTGTGACTAATCTGTGAATAACATTTCAGCCCAGCAGAAGAGAAACCGAGGGAGCAATGGCAGAATTAATATCTGGGAGCGTTGATAATTATATATCAGAATCTAATTTTTAGCACAGAAAATGTGTTAATGACAGAGACGAAAACAAAAACCACTAGCTTCTCCCAGCAGGCCCCGGGGTGTCATTTATTACTTCCCAGCTGGGTATCTATCAAGTTTATGGGTTAATTTTTCTGTAGACTGTTATTTATGGGTTTTTGTTTGTTTTCAGCCATCATTACTAACAATACGGTTAATAGCAATCATTTGTTATCCAGCACGAGGCCTGATGCCTCAGATGAGCGCACTGAACTGCGAATACTCATTTGGTAGCTGAATAAAGGCCTGACAGGGCCCATTTATAACAAGCTCATTCTATAATGTCCATCCTATTAATAAAATTTTGTTGCTGTCTAATTAGCAATGTCTGATGTGTATAGTGGCAAGTGGAGGAGACTTTGGCTGTTGTGGTTTTTTTTTTTTTTTTCTCCCTCTTCCTTCTCAGGTCTCTGCTGTCATACCCACAGCCCATCTGTGCACCTATGTTCTGGAAACGAAACGAGTCAGGGACAAGCTGTGCCGGAAGGTTTTGGATAAGGCATGGGATGCACATGTAGCAGTGTTCTCTTGGTCCTGGAGTTCTCTCTGCCAAGGTTGGCCCCTTGCACTTGGCCTCCAGTTATACATGGAACCAAGAGGTCGATTCAAACCATTATGGCCAGAGTTCCTCACCAGGGAATCACAGTTTAAATACACATCCAAGTGCCAAATTCATCAAAGCCATTGCACCATGGCCCAAAGCCTTCTCAGAGCATCTTTTGGTTCATTCACAGAAGGCGGTTCATTCAGTTTTTAAAAATGTCTCCTTAAGAATTTGGAGTCTCAATGTTTTGCGGTCTTGCTTTGTGTAGAGACGCCAGTTTGGCTTACTTACTTGCACCTAGTGAGTTCTGTGGGTCCTTCCTTCTCTTTTATACAAGAGAACCATTTGGGTGCCATGATGGGACATGGCCATCTTTTGGGCCAGGACTTGGGATTCTACCAGTTACTTTGAAATCCTCACTCCTTTCCTTACCAGTGTTGTGACTTGGGGCAAGTTCCAACTTTCTCATTTCCAACACCAGCAGGTACCATTTCTTAGTGGGTGGCTAGAACAAATCACACACCTGAAAACCCCATGCAGGTGCCTCCCAGTTGTTTGTTGGGACTCTCATCTTAGGAGTTAACAAGTATAGTCTTTCTTTTTTAGTCCATTGCATGGAAAAACCCTACGTCTTCGGACTCTGAAAAATAATTTTTGACCATAGTGGCATGAGTAGTTTTGCTAACACATTCGTTGCTCATGGTTAGAGTAAAAATTGTTTTCTCTACCCCAAAAGCAAGACATTGACAAGCTTCGCCATTTGGATTGTGACTTATGGTAATATTTGCTTTATTTCTCTGAAATTTGAGAAATTTTCAGTTCCTCAAAATTCAAGGAAGGAATACGTGTCAGCCTGGTGGGTGCTCAGGACCAAACACCTTTGAATTAAGAACAGTAACATTTAGGCAGAATACTGAAGAATGTTTTAAAAATAATTTTGTTGCTAGGTAACTATTTTTTTCTCTTTAGCAAACCCCCCTTATCCTGTGAATTTTTTTTGCAAATGATCTTTTGAATAAAAATGATCACCTTATTTTTTTTAAGTGGGGCCCATTTGACTTTAAAGATATAATTAAATAAAAACAAAAAAAAAATCCCCCTCCCCAAAGTTAAAAACGACATTGAAAACATCTTCCTCCCGGGGCAGCGATAGATACGCCATGTGGAACTGAGCATGCACAGGCTTGGATCTTCCGGTGCCTTTTCCCCCTAAACTGCACTTGACTACAGCTTATCAACCCTTAATTAGTGCTACATTTTCTCTCTGTGATTCCTATTGATGTGTGGTTCTGGAAGCCGGATTGAGACTCCACCTGACTGGTGTGCAAATTGTTTTAGAAAATTCAGCAAACATCTCTCTCCATTACCCTCCCCCCATCAAATCCCCCCCCCCAATTTTCTCTCCTTGTGTCCTTCTCTCTCCCGTTCCCCTCAGTAAGAGAGGTGAAAAGCAGGCCGATAGGAATCAGGTTGCGTATTAGTGTTTCTGCTGGCTAGTGCAATAGAAAAGGACAAGCAGCCGGCTGGGTCCTCTGTCAGCAGATCGCAGTCTGGGAGTGGAGGTGGCTGCGAGCTTGGGGAGGGGGGGTCCCCTGTGGCCTGGTGATGGCTACAATGTGATTGTGAGTGCTGGGATGAAGTCAGCACTGACAAAGTGAGGGGATTGATGGATGGACAAAGCAGGGAACTGGATGTGAGAATGGATGAGGGCAGAGGGGGATTTTAACACAGACAAACAGAATGAAAGACAGAGAGGAATTGCCTGCTCACGTATGCCTGCCCTTAGCTCCCAGAGCAATTTGCTTACTGCTAAGTGAACACCCAAAGATGGTTTGCATCTTTGCGGACTTCCCTGCCAGCTGTGGCAGAGGGAGCTCCAGCCACTGTGAGCCAGAGTTTTTTCCTTCCCATCTCTCCCAGCTATCTCCACTCCACGCTCATGCTGTTCAAATGGAAAATTTACCGTTCACAGCAGTTCTGCACAATACATTTTCTTCTGCCACACTTTATTAATATTTCTGCTAAATTTCCCTTTATCAGTTATTATGGCCTTAGCGTGGTAAATAACAATATTTTCCGGATTCTTTTGAAGATGTTCCTGAAGGAGGTCTGTCATTGCTGTAGGAAAGCATGCATTCCTGATACAAGCGCAGGCTGCTTCTGTGGACTCTAGCCTTATGCAGGCTGAGCACGTTGCCCAACGTGTTCAGTATCAACGGTGCCATGCTTTCTTTAAGGCAGGAACTATGAGGTGCCCTAAACCCCAAATATATTCTTCTCAACAAAGAAGAGATAAATTAGGAGAAAAGGAATGACAAATATGTTTTTTTCCCTAAAAAAACTCTAATAACAACACCATTTCCCCCAATGGCTTTGCTATAACACAGAATGACCATTTCTGAAAGTACAAATATCTGGTGAAAAGACTGAGTTCTTTGCTTGTTTCTCTGTATGCTTTATGAACAATAAAGCTTGAGATTATGCAAAATAACAGGTGAACCCATCTATTGTAAGTGAATATGACAGTCATATGTGTAATTTATGTTTGTGGTTTCACTTCCCTGTCAATGAAGAAAGAGTAAGTCTCTGGACCACTGAGAGGAATCAATGGCTAGAGGCACTCACTGCTAAACCTAAGGACCTGAGTTCGATTCCCAGGATCCATGTGACAGAAGGAAAGAACTGGCTTCCATAGGTTGTCTTTGGACCTCTATAGGTGCATGCACATCCACATGATCCCAACACACAAAATACATACATGTAATAAAACTTAAAAAGGGTGAATTTCTGAAACTAGTCCAGAAGTTAGAGCTTTTGGACAAGTATCAGCTTTGTTTTGTTTGGCAAAGAGAAGCCAAGACAACAAGAACATCAACAACGGCAGTGATCATAAAACTTCCAAATGCAAGAGTTGTTTACAGAGTGAGTTCATCCTTAACTTAAACCACATAGGTTTTTGTGGTCCTAAAAGGGTTGTAGTGTTTTCAATCTGTTAAAGAGGCCTGGACCCTTAGGGAGCTTGGGCATCTCTTCTCATTTTAGAATACATTAAAAGGAGCTGAGCATTTGAGCATCGGTGCTGACAAGTCTAATACTTCTTTAACCCACTCTTACCACTGAATGCAGTTTGTCCCACCCTTTCTGTCTTACTCCTGCCTCTCAAAAACATAGCCTGGAAAAACGAAGTGACTGATATGTTTTACAATGTTACGGAACTCTCTCTCTCTCTCTCTCTCTCTCTCTCTCTCTCTCTCTCTCTCTCTCTCTTCCCCTCCCTCTCCTTCCTTTCCCCTCCCCTCCCCCTCCTTTCCCCCTTCTTCCCCCCTTCCTTTCC
This sequence comes from Rattus norvegicus, assembly GCF_021556685.1. Lineage (NCBI taxonomy): Eukaryota > Metazoa > Chordata > Mammalia > Rodentia > Muridae > Rattus > Rattus norvegicus. Next base: position 2,023,427 of record NC_141548.1, on the reverse strand, counting down.
TTCTTGCTCTTCCCGCCTTCTCTCAACATAGGAGGTCCTGATTGAATTGCCACATCACTAGGTCCTCTGCAAGTATTTTCCTTGTGAATTTCTGTCTTTCCTGGGGTTCTACAGAGACTGCATGTCTGGGAGACCAACAGTATGCATTCTTTAGCTTTTATAGGTCTCTAGCATGAAGGAACAGCTGCCTTCGAGTTGGAAGCCAAGGTCTTGGGAGAGGGGCAGTGGACTTGCTAAAATGATGAATGGGAGTTTTTAAAAAAGGAATTAATAAGTTATCCATTGCGTGGAGATCCATGAGACACATTTTCAAGAGTGGCATAGATTATCTATCATTCCAATGGTGTTCAAAAGTGGATCCACGCTTCTGCTCACACCCATAGCTTTTTGTGCAGAGCCAAGGCTGAGGCTCCTGGGAAGGCTTGCTGTCCCTACCCACAAGCATCATTGGAGGATGATGAGAGTTCAGAGCCGGCTAACTGCTTGGATATTATATTGTATATTAATCCTGCTACTGGGTAATTTTTCAAAGGTTGAAAAACTGACAAGTGATAAAATTAAGTTTACTAAAGCTGGCTCACATGTGGTGTGGAGACACAGCACAGTGTGATAGGTGGTCATACAGAATTCTGCTCATCTTTGTAGTACCAAAAGCTAGGCTATTCCAGGGGCCTCTGGGAAGCTTTGCTGGCAAGGGTAGTAGGTCTTCTCACATGTGGAAGCCTGGTTGATAGAGAATTGGTTTATTTATGCTTGAGATTTCCACACTTTTTACACGACGTTATCAGCTTTTCTCAGGAGTATCAGTGTACCTATGCTTCCTCAAGGCAGGTTTGTAGGTGTGAGAGCCCAAATCATGAGACATTTGGATCTAGTGGGAGTTTTATAGTGGGAGTTTTATAGCATGTGTCTGTGTGCATGTTTGATCTTGTCTGACACATATAAAAGACATTTTTTGAATGTATGTGATAAATGCATGTGGGTGTTTATGTATACACATGTGTGTGTGTGCATTGTGTATGTGTGTTTGGGTGTACAGGAAGACAAAAAATTGACTTTGGGTATCTTCTTCAGTAATTTTCTAACTTAAAAAAATTATACTCATTTACTGACTCTTTTCTTTTGGTGTGTGTATGTTTGTGTACCATGCTACGCATCCACCATGATGACCTGCATATCAAACTCAGGTTATCGGGCTTGGTAAATGCTTTACCCTACTGAGTTGTTTCTCTGATTTTTTTACCTTGGTTTTGGATGGTAGATTTTTTTTTCACTGTACCTGGACTCTGGATAGAGAGAAGCTGGGAGCTGAGAGGGTACAGAGTTTCCTCTCTCAGCCACCACAGCCAGAACAGCTCACTGTTGGGCTTTCAGTGCCCCGAAAGGAATATTAAACAAAACTGATTTTGTTGTTGTTGTTGCTGTGAGGAAAGTTTTGTGGGCAGACACTTGGTGGAGTCATCTCTTCCATCTAGAGAGCAGGAAGTGACTGTCATCTTCCTCGTCTCAGTATCTGAGAGGAGGTGCTGAACTGAAGAGCACAGAGAGCACAGGTGGGTTCTTGCTGATATCCCAAGCTGGCAAAGGACCCTGAAAGCCCCTTCCCTTTGGGTTTCTTGTGTTTTTCTTTGGCAAACCCTTATCAGTAAAGCCATTTGAGCTGAATATTCTGGAACATGCTTCTCGGAGCTCTCTGAAAGGTGTAAAACGTCTCAGCACCATGGCCTTTGTCCGGTGTATCTGAGTTGGGATCTGCTCATGGGTTAACTTCTTCTTATGAGCCTCTCCTGCAATGTCAGGGCTTCAACACTGCCAACGAGTCTTTTACTGACTCCTGTATGTTCCTGTTTAGGCCAGTGAGTGGCATCAACCTCACTTCTGTTTATGGAAAAGGAATCCAAACGTCCCACGGTACCAGTGCTCTGAGCCCCTTCTCTGCCTGCTCCCTCTGCATGTGACTGTCTAAGTCAGGCCCATCTTCATAAATGGTAATTTCAGGAGCCCTTACTCCCCATAAAAGGTGAGTGAGTGAGCCTCTAATAAATCTCAGTGTGGCATGCATGCCATAGTTCCCTTCATTTGACCTTGGTGGAACAGGCTGATGGGCCAGTGAAAAGTAGTGTGAAAAATGAGAGAGCCGAGCAGAGTGAGAGCTGAATCGGTCTGCTGTGTGATTAGCTGTGAACAATTTCAGCAGCAGCACTCCGAGTCCCTTTTTCTCTTCTCCCTCATCCTCATCCACCACCCCAAGAGGGAGTCTGCCCAAGGTGCTTGCCCCAGCCCCAGCCATGGTCCTCACATCCTCAAAGGGCTTATTGGGTGGTGAGGTCAGGTGAGAGCAGTTGGGTCTCGAAGGAGGACATTCTTTCCCGTGAGGTGAGATGGATAGCCCTGACTGAGCTCAGCTGGAGCCTTAGCGAGTCCCTTCCAGAGGCATGTCAGGAAAGCGTGAGTGTGACCGAGTGACTTCAGTAGGCATTGTAAATCTGCAGTTATACCTGAGAACTCAGTGACTCGTGGTTGAGGTCTCCATCAGCTCCATTTGCAGAGTCAAGCCCTATAAAAACAGGGCAATAGGGTGGTAAATCAAGCTTCCCAAGGAATCATGGGATTGCTGCTGAAAGTTGGAGCATATTAAACGGACACCTGCCATCTACGGTATGGTTGTCACTGCCAGACTGTAGAGTCCACTTTAGTGGCACATAGAATTGCCTCTGGAAGAAAAGTCCTGTCACACGTGGGCTCTCCTCACTTTGACGTTCTCCTTATGTGATGTCTGTGATCCAGGAGGCAATGAGAATGACCAATGGTTGGAAAGGTCTCATCCCAACCGGTCTACCAGGAGATACTACTTCCTTCTTGGAGGCCATTGCACAACCATCCTTCCCTGAATAGCAGACAACATGGTTCATCTTAGGAACCAGCAAGAAGTAGAGAGTTCCTAGGAATTTATGTCTGTTGACAAGTCCTCTCTGGTTGGGCTCATGAACATGTCCGTCATGCCTTGTTTAGATCCTTAGCAAGTGTCCTCTGACCACTGAGGAGCACTGCTGTAGTAGAATCATTTGAGGCCAAAGGTCATCCTATCTTCTGGATATAAAACTAATGATGAGCAGTTTTTAGGTTTGTGAGATGATTTTAAATGTCCCAGCTGGTGTGGGGGAATGGAGATTCTTAGGTAAGAGATAAATGAGTTTATACAAGTACTGTATAATGGACGTTTTACATTTTCACATAAATGGTCTCTCTCTCTCTCTCTTTCTCTCTCTCTCTCTCTCTCTCTTTTAAAGATGGTGAGGTGTGACCAGGCAAACATATTTACACCTCTGATTGTGTATCAGTTGTTCTCACAATCCTACTGCTTTACTAACTACCCCAGCACCTCATGGCGCTCAGTAGAAATATTTCCCATCATGCATGCAGACTTGAGCTATGCTGGGCAGCCTCTGTGCTCTACTATATCTTGGCGATGTGGTTGGTTGCTCACCTCCATATCTTGGTATTTGGTCTTGGTTTGGTGGTCTCTCTAGTTAAGCTTTTCTTACTTTTCATGGCTGAGTTTCATAGAAATATATCAGAAATAGTGGATTTTGTGAGGCTCATGCCCAGAACAGGGCCATTGTCACTTTCAGTCCCTATGCCACCAGCCTCCTGAAATCTTATGTTTGAGACAAAGATACGTAGATATTCAAATAGTAGAAGCCCTTAAAGCCACGACCTCACAGGACCTGTTTATGTAGTCAACATGTCATTGATTAAGTGCCTGTTCTATTTTGATTCTCAGAGTGGCAATCAGACAGTTCAGCCCTTTCAAAATTCAGAATGGCATAGATGAATTAGTAAGGTTTTCTGGAACTAGGTCATTAGTAAAACTGTAAGAAAAAAAAGTCAAAAGTAGAAGTTGGAAATAGACTGTAAGGGAGTTGCTGATATGTCTCCCATTGTGCATTCTTTATCGCTGTAGTAATAATGATCGAACAGTCAGAAGTGTCATGTTTATGAATGGGGAAGATCCGTATCCTAGTCACCATTTATTCCCCTTTCAGGTCTTAGTTGTTAGTTTTGGTTATGCAACTCACTCAAACCTGTAGGATGAAGCAAAGCAGGTTAACAAGTCATCATGGAGCACCCCAGGAGCATAAACCAAGATGTGAGTTCAGGTACATTTTCATTTGGCATTCATTTCCCCAAAGATGCAGTCCTAGAGCAAACATTACAAGATTGACAGTTGGGTAATAGATATGTAACATGTCCAAACAGTTCAACCGTTCCTCAATTAATACCCAGCCCTGTAATGCCATATGGACCCGGAGTCGAAAAGGATGTGGGGAATTTGGCAAGAGTCCAGAGGAATGGGAGACACAACAGTTGGAGGAACAGGGTATCTGACAAGCTGTGTGGAATCGCTACTACCTGCCTGCAGAAGAGAAGATTGAAGGCTATAGTTGAGGTGTTCTGGGGTGGCTACTCTTCCTCTCAGCCGCAGTGAAAGTAGAAGGCCGTACACTTATAAACATGTCTAAATGGAGTGTGTCTCATGGGAGGAGGCTTGTCCTGGCTCCATCCTGCAGCAGTGATCCATGGTTCGATGCCAGACTGTAGACTACCGCTCCAGGGTGTATTTAATTTAACTTGGAAACAGGAAAAAGGGCCTTTTGAAGTGGTCATGCACTGCTCTCCTTGGGGACAGGGAGATGAAACCTGTCTGAAAAGTCTGTTTCTGGATGTTAAGGGCAAAAGTAAGGCTGTGTGCAGCATGGTGGGGTTACCACCTGAAGGAGTGAAGTGCTTCACTGCCTGGTTATCTTGAGATGACCATATTCATCCAAACTGATAGTCACAGGTTCTATCGGATTACTGCAAAGAATCTTCTGGAACATTGACTCTCCTGGAAATGGAGGAGCCCCTTTGCTCTCTGTAGGAGAAGATAATTGAAGGCGTTGGAAGGGGGTTCTTTTCCTTGCAGGTTCTAATTGTGGATGTTTTAAACCAAGAGCTCAATGGTTAAAGGCTCAAAGCACTTTGTGTACTTAAAAGTACGCCAGCATCTCCATTCCCTATTTAAAATAAAATTCAAGATTTAACAGTCAAATGGCAGCTGCTTTATCTCGTTTCCTACTTAACCCCAAATTACCATACATCATACTCCAAGATTGTTTCTCTAAATTTGCAGTAATGTAGATTATCATATAATCCAAAGATTTAAAAGTCTGCGGTTCTTCAAACTGCAATAAAATGAGAAAATTGCACACGTGGGGAAGAAGGGAAAATAAGCATTATATAACACGGCGTACAAAGGTGGCCTGGCAGGGTTGGGAGTGTGCGCTGGGAAGAGACTGGAGGTCCTGTGTCTCCACCACTAGCTGCGTGGCCTCGTATGACTCACCTTGCAGTTCATCTTAATGCTTCTGTTTAAGGCTTACACCAGGCATTTAAGAATTCTCTTATCACAAGCCCCTCTGGTCCGGGTTTATCCTAAAACTGCACATGGAAGAACTTAGTGTTTTCCTATGCCCGTTCTGTGAATGGAATTCTCTCCAATTACACCTTCATTCAAGCTTAAGCAGATGGCCTGCAGGTTAGTTACTAAACCTGTGTTGACTTCTGCATTCAGCAGTAGGAATGCCAGCACCTGGACCACTTTTCCATTCCTTCGCTTGCAGCCTGGCTTTGTCCATTAACTGTGGCATCTCTTCCTCTTTATCTGGAACCATAGCACAGAATATCTCTCATCCCAGCCGGAGGCCAGAGATGGGCTATGCAAGCTCTTTCTTCTCCTTGACCTTGTTCACAAGGACCTTTGACAATGGAGGGGCGGGGATATGGGTAGGATTCTGACACATAGAGTAGCTGGGTTGCAAAGCTGGGTACATGGGTCTGAGAAGTTTTGAGGGGAGAGTCTCATCTTGTACAGGGTTCTTTGGGATTTCTTCAGTGTGCTTTTAGTCACTAAAGTGGTGCTCTAAGTGCTGGCTGGGATGCGGGGTGAGGTGGGGTGTAAAAGTAAAGAATGCTGTGAAAGTGGTTCAGGGCATTTGACTACACAAAACACAGATTTAAAAGGCATTCATTTTTTGAATGCCCATTTGTGTTGACTGTGATCTGACAGTATTTGTAATTCACAATACATGACATTAACTTCCGAACCTGGTGGTTTTAAAGCCAGTGGAGACTTGGGAGCTCCTGCCTTGTGCCCTGGATAGCTCTCTGCTTTGAGAACCTTTGGAGCTGGATCAGAATATGTATGAGGTTGCAGAGTAAATTTTGTGTCTGATGATATGGAGAAGCAAATCACTTTTTAAGAATATGGATATATGTTAAAAGCATACTATATGGGCAACTTCTGTATTTTTTATAAGGCCTTTATTATTCCAAATGTGGCCCCATTTGAAATCTGTGGTAACAGTATAGAAAAGGGTAAAATTTCATTAAGACTTGGGGTTTCATTGTGTCCATAAAAGGTTGTAGTTAAATCCCTTTATTTTTACAGTTGGTGGGGAAATGTTCATTATCTGTGTTTCTGGGGGGATTCCTGGGAAAGAACCCAGGTCTTTAGAATACAGGCAGCTCTGCTGAGACCCGGGGCTCATCTCTCTGTTCCCCGGCTCAACTCAGTTATGCACAAAGGTCCTTTTTAGGTGACGTATCATGTTACATTGCAAAGCACACTTTCTTTTAATTTACAACTTAATTTTCAACCTAATTCAGAAGATTGATACTATAATGCTATTTGCAGAAGTATTGAAATGTCAGTAAGTTTTATTGTGGTAATAAAGAGTATTCCATATATCACACACTCTATAGGGATCCTTGCTGTTTGCATAGATCTTCATAGCAACAACCGGTGGCTAAATGCTGGCAATCATTAATTTTTAAAGAAGACATGGTTATGACGACTTGAGGAATTAAAGCTGCTGGTGAAGAATGAACTTTAATTTCTTGACACTTCTTTTTTTTCAGTTGCATATCAAGGTGAGGCGACAGCAAGATAATAAAAAATGGCCCAAATCCCAGGTTCCTAATACTTAAAATGCTGTCTGCTCATAAAAAGATTTTAGTCAGGGAGAGGCCATCTTTGAGCTCTTCGTAACAAATGGGTATCAGTGGCCCATGAAATAATCAATGCCGCTAATCCATCCTAGGGCCTGCCAATATGTTAATGGCCCTGGTGCATCGTTATTGCTAGAAGACCATAAATCACCAGGTACCAGAATGCATCGCTGTCGAGGTCTCAAACCCCTCGCCTGGAATAAAATGCTGTCTCCTAACAATTAATGTCCAAACATTTTGCAGCTTTGTGCTTTGATTGTTTTCAGATGCTAAAAAAGTAAGCAGGACAGATTGTAAATCAATAAAACCATAAGACAAAGCGTTTTAATAATAGGGAGGTTCGGAGTAAATCATAGTTCTGTGTTTATTATTGCTTTTGGGGTTATAAAGAAAGAGTTACTTTCCTCTACCCAGCAAGGCTACCAAGTCAACTCGAAAGCGAGGGCCCCAAGGCTCGCCCTTCTGAACATGGCTCCCTTTTTATTTCTTAAAGCAAAGCTGAGTTTCTCGGAGCACTCAGTGATCCAGCCCTCTGATTCAGAGAAGTGCTTGCTGTTGTGTAGCTGTTCACTGAAGGAGTTTCTTGTTGGAAATAGCAGACAGAGGCTAAGGAGTTTTGAATAGCTTAGATAATAGCATTTTGGTGTGTCAGTCTGTATGTGGGTATGAGGACAAGGGTGGGGTGAACATATTGAATAGGCACCCAGAACGGTTGGGTTACCTGGGAGTCTTTGGGCACACTTTGTTCCTTGAAGGCATCTAACCTGGCAGGTTGCTTTGGCCATACAAATGCAACTTTGCTAAGCTAGAGGCCGACCTAAGAGGGGCACATTTAAGAAACAGTTGTATTCGATTGATCTGATTCCCTCTGGTCCTGCTGTTGAAAGCATCGGCAAGAATCACTATGGGAAGTCATTCCCTTCTCCTGATTCAGACCAAGTTTACACGTACTCATTATAGTACCCTTTGCACTTCCAGTGTGTCTCCAACCACCCCAATCCCCACCTGTGCGAATAAAGCTAGATACTCAGTCTAGAGATTGGGCTTGTCGCTTGCTGGAGGAGCAAGAAGCTGAAGAGAAATGGTCTGTGGGGTCTGACACGGGCTGGATTCTGACCATCAATGGAATCGGGGCTTTTTATATTTAGGCTGAGTCCATGGCCCAAGGTGGGCTGCATGCTGTCACGAGCAGATGTGGAGTCTTGAACACTTTTAGCATTTAGTTGCTTACAACGTCAGAAAGACCACGTTTGCTCACAAATACCATGACCTGTCACCCTCCCAAGGACGCGTTCCATAGCTGTCATGGAGAAAGAGAAGGACGACACTGCTGGCCCCCGGCAGGAAGCCCCTCTCCTGCAGACCTCTGTCCCGGCGCCTGGCTTTGATGGGTACTCATAATCTATTTTGGAGCTTAGGAAATAACACAGGAAAAAGCCAGAAAAACAGTGGCTCCATATAGACAGAAAGACAATTAAAACTGATATGACTCCTAACAGAAGTGGCAAGAGCAGGCAGGATGGAAGTAATTTATTCAACGAATTGTCCAAATACATAAATTGTACTGATGTGTGCTGAGGTGGTGGGACAGTGGAAAATCTGATAGTTGTTTCCGTTGTGTGAATTACTCAGACAGGATGCCTTTGTGAAGTATGGGGGTTTGTTTAATGTTCTGACAACAATTTAGATCCTGTTATGGTTATTGTGGTGTAATGCTGGAGTCAAAATTGAACATGACACACCAGCGATTTATCATTTGTGTGTTTTTTAACCTTGAGTATCGGAATGTTTGTCCAAGCATATCCTTTGATTTGCTATGAAATTTATTGTTGATAAAGACAATCAGCTTTCCATTAGAAGGAGAAAAATTATTATTTTTTTTTTCAGGAACCATAGATTTAGGGAGAAAAATTCAGCCTAGGCTACAGGACTTATGACAGGTAGACTCATGACATTATATGGTAATTCGGCATGAAAGAACAATTGTGACACTCTACTTGGTTGTGGAGTATAATCGTGCTGTGAGGTTCAATTCTCTGAAAGGCCAAATTATCTTCGACTACATTAGTCTGACAACCTATAATGCTCGGCAGAGGCAATTTGTAGACGTTCCGCACACTTCCAGCAAACAGGCCTCTCCATTATGCCACCCATTAACAAATTTGTGTAGGGGAAAAAAAAGTAACTTTTCCATTTTCCTGACTGTTTTCAAGCTTTGCAACAAAATAAATATCTAATAGGAGTATTTTCACTGCCATTTACTTGCTTGGTTTTAAAAATTTGTCTGTGGGATGGGAGGAGAGGAGCATCTTTGAAGCAATGCAGCTTCAGGGAGCTGTGTGGTATGGTGGTGGGAGTATCGTGTTGGGAGGCAGGGGGCCTGAGTGACAGGCAGAAGCCACCCCAGGCCTTCCCCTTGCCAGCTTCCACAACCTATTCCCTTTGAACCTCAGTGTCCAGTCTCTGATTCTGTAAGAATCTCTGTAGAAGGATTTCTTCATGTGTATATATGTTTGTATGTGTTCATTCAGAGTCATATTGTGTTTGTAGGTATGCGTTCAGGTGTATATGCATGTCTATGTGTATACAGGTATGCATGTATATGTGGGTACGTGTGCAGGTATGTGTGTGTGTGTGTGTGTGTGTGTGTGTGTGTGTGTGTGTGTGTGTGTGCTTGAACAGGTCGACCTTGCCTCGTTATTTTGAGACAGTATCTTTCACTGGCCCAAAGTTAGTTTGCCAGTTAGGAGAGGCTGAATGGTCAAGGAGCACCAGGTGTCTGCTGTCTCTATCTCCCCAACACTGATTCTACACATACCTACCACCATCCCCACCCGCTCCTTTTTTGTGGGTCCTAGAGATCCAACTCAGATCCTCATACGTGTATGAAAAGTACTTTACTGACTGAGTCATCCCCTCAGCCCACATGCAGAAGGATTTTGATTGGACTCTGGCCATTCTCCTGACTATTATAGAGACAGTTGCTTTGAAGACTGTCAGGACTGAGGTAGCATGGGCTGTTTTGCTCCCCTGGTTTCAGGGGATAGACAGAATGGGAAGCTCTCAGCCTGTGAATGAGTACCCTGGCTTCTCTTGAAAGAATGGAAAAATCTCCCTTTATGCATTAGAAACTCAGCAGACATGATACACACACACACACACACACACACACACACACACACAATTTTTGAGTTTGTTTGTTTGTTTGTTTTTTTTTGTTCTTTTTTTCGGAGCTGGGGACCGAACCCAGGGCTTTGCGCTTCCTAGGTAAGCGCTCTACCACTGAGCTAAATCCCCAGCCCACACACAATTTTTGAAAACAAATGTTGCTTATCAATGATACCAGATGAATGCTAGATATGTCAATTATGTTAGCAGGTGTGTTTGCTTGTAGGATGTGTAGACTCCTGTGGCTAAATGTTCTAAATATTTAAAAGGATTTTTTTTCATTTCATCTGGAATTTTGGGAACCAGGAGAATCTACTGTTTCTCTTAATGCTCACTGCCATTTCACCTTGTTTTTATCAACTTATTCCCAGAATCCCCTGCTTGTTTCCTGAGGCAGACCCTTCTGGATTAAGATAATCCTAACACAAGGGTCATAGGTTGGCCAACAAAGGCGGGGCAGCAGAAATGTTTCTTGGGGACTCCTCTCCTTTGTTACACCTATCTCAGGAGGTCTTACTTGAGGGTCTCACGCCCTGCGAATGAATGGGACCAGTATGAGTCATGTGCTTTATCTCCAGTAATTGATTTATAATTTATGGTTTTTATGAGTTGTCAAACTTCCTACACCATTTCTGAGGAGGGTGGCGTAAATCACTGTACCACACAGTGATGTTCTTCCCAGTGTCAGGTACTGGCCCTTCATTACTGCAGCCCATTAGGATTTCCGCCTGCTGTTCAGTCAGCAGGGACAATGGCTGCTCTCAGCGACAGGTTTGGAATCAGTTTGTACTATCAGCACTAAGAGAGGCAGCATCCGTTTAGCCCCAAAGAGTCGGGATAATAACTATCTTCTATCTTCAGGTGCTGAATCTGCCCTTCTTTATTTGGCCCAGTGGGCATTTTCCTTGATTACAAAGTCCCCCTTTATTCTAAAGAAATGTGGGGGTCATTTCTAGAACCTTAGAATAGGGATGTTGAATTGGTAATCACTAACTAGTTTTTCTGTCATGAGATTAAAAACACATTTGTAAGTGTATGTGTGTGTGTGTGTGTGTATACATGTAGGCATATATATGAATATGTAGCAGGCATGTGTACATATGCATATGTATTCATGTATATATATGTTTATGTGTATATGTGTCTATTAACCTTTTACCCTGTGGCCAGAAGTTCTCTTCCCCAGTGAGGTGGATTTAGAGTCTGGGAGGGCTGAAAAGGGCACACATTTTAGTGCAGTTGCTCATCACTGTTAGAAAAATCAAGTTGGCCTTTCCTCCTCCTAGAGAAGGAGTCCATCAACTCCTCTTTGGGACACAGGGTACCTTTTGTGTGGAAGGCAGAGATGAGAGCAGGAAGAGGCCAGGGCACAGAAGATACACCGAGAACAAATGCAGTTCCAGTGGGGAGAATTCATGGGGAGAAGGGAAAAGTTGCATTGGATGGCGAATGGGGGTAATCGATTGTTCTGCAGGTCTGGAGTCCCTGTGGTGCAGTTAAGGACAAACCAGAGCACTCATGTTTACGCATAACGCTCTCGCACATAATGTCTCCCGAACTGTTGCCGGCTTCCTTAGCATCTGTAGGTGAGCCACCTGCAGAAAGGGCACGTAGGTAGATTATTGTTGACTTTATGGTTATGGAACCTAGCTAATCAGTGTACCTGCTGGGCTGTAACTTGTTACGCGTGAGTGGCTTTTATACCGGGCTTTAGGATTTCTTACTGGCAAAAGAGAAAAACATTCATTTCTCACGACCATGGTTCCTACTGGGAGGGAAGCTTTCCTCTCATCCGGAGGGAAGATGCAGTGGGTAAAACCCCCAGTGGAGATTTCCAGAGCGTGTGAAATATGACCAGCAGACCCGCAGAGCTTTTGGTGGGCTAATTTCACAGAGGGAATGCATATGAGGCTAACTAGTGAGAGGAGCTGACTGCCCACTGTAGGCTGAGGCCTCTATTGCTCGAGCATCCCCTATACTCAGTGCCTCAGTGAGGAGCAATGCTACATTCATGCCTATTTTTCATATAGATCTTGAGTTATTTCCAAACCCGGAGTAGCTTTTCCTCTTGTTGGTTTTCCCCGTGTTTGCTCCTGCATGATTCTAGTCCCAATAGAGGCCTGTACTGGGTACCTGGTAAGTACTCCCTTACAGATAGCCTGACCTTTGATGGTCCAATAAGGTCACTGCCTAATTTCTCATTGTGTACTACCTGCTCCATTGGCTCTCAACTAGCTTTCCTCCCTTGAATAACCCTGTGAAGAATGTGCCCCCATGACCAGGTTCTAGCTTGCTCTTCTGCCGTTTATCCTGCCGTCCTTTTCCTGATTTCTCTTCTCTGCGATGCTGCGTGTTTCCACGAGGTAGAATCCCCATCCGTTAGAAAGCACAGGTGGTATGAAAGGTCACTGTGACAAATCAGTCTGCCGAGCCCGTGGACGTGTGTCTGGGTGGCTGAGCTCAGCTGCCTGTAGAAGACAAACAAGGGAACAGACACACTGCTTCCCACCAGCCTTCCAGGGAGAAGAACCACGGTATCTGCTGTGGAGAAGAGGGATGTCAGGGTGTAATCTCAAATGTACGTTACAGTGCTATTCTTGGCTTCATTTGGAAAGGTCACGGGCTTTATTTCAGTAAGACATGGGCGTGGTTATCACTCGCTCACACTGTCTCTGCCTACACTGTGTATGTTTTGTGACTGCTTGTTTCAACCAAGGCACACGGACTTTAATGTGACAGTGTTGAGAAAAGGATACCTTCAGATAGGATGCTAGCAGGTCATTTTCTGTAACAAAGGGAGGGAGTGGATAATCGTTGGGTAGTTTTGTTTCCCCTCTGTGAATTCTTTTTCTGATTTTATTTCACAGAGTTGGAAAAGGACACTTCCAGGGATGGTTTGAAGCACTTCTAATTTCATTTTATTGTCTTACCTGTCCCTACTAAAAATGCTAATGTGGTGTACAGTTTGGTTGATCTTATAGATGGGTTTGTTTCCTAGAGTTATCTGTTTTTCTGTGGGGGTAAATTATTTTACTGAAGTTTGCATTTAGGCCATATTTGTCCCCCCCCCCCAATTTTAATAAGAGAAGAAAGAGAAAGAGAACAGACTTTCCTTGGGTACCTGCTATAAGCTGAGCACTGAATTATGCATGATTTCATAATGACCCTCTGAGGATATGATCCCAATTTCACAGATGAGGAAACTGAGGGGGTACAGAGGTTAAGTCGCCAGAAGACACCCAGACAAGCAATCAGTAGAACAGGGATAGAAGTGGTGATCCAACTGCAAAGCCCACACTAAACTTTCCCACAGTAACAGACAGACTTCTTGCAGATTGCCTATTCAATGAAGACCCCCATATTACATCCTGGATTGCTAGAGAGGAGTCCTCTATCTAGAAAGATTGTAAGAGTTACATGTAAGACTTTTCCAAATGAACTAACAGGGGGTGGGGAGAGGGATAAAAGATTCTGTCTAGGGCTGGGGAAACCGAATAGCTGGTAAAGTCCTTGTGGCACAAGTGTGAGGACCTGAGTTCAATTCCCTAGGGCCCATGTGGCACCGTGAGTTTATAATCTGAGCATGGAGGAAACAGAGACAAGATGATCTGTAAGGCTGAATCAATCAGCTTGTGTTCAGCCAAAGATCCTGTTCCGAAAAACGTCTGCTGATGAAGCAATTGAGGACAATTGATGTTGACCTCTGGCCGGTACACTCATATGCACAAACACATCTGCATATCTGCATGGATGGGTAGACATAAACACATATGTAGTCTGGCCTTGTACGTTTATAAGGTGCTTAATTCTGTGCTTTATGCAGTGGGGCACCAGCACACTCATGTTAATGTCAAGGTGCTAGAAAGTCCCTGAGGGCCACAGCATCCTTGGTCATATCTGAATTGGGTGATATACCCTTTTGTCTTTTGGGGGTGTGCTTCAAATTGTTCTATAGAACACTACCTTTACTGTATTCATTTCAAGATTTTTTCTTGTTCTAGAAACTTTCTGAAAATTGTCACATGAACACTTTCTCTCTCTCTCTGTCTCTCTGTCTCTCTGTGTGTGTGTGTGTGAGTGTGTGTGTGTGTGAGTGTGTGTGTGTGTGTGTGTGTGTGTGTGTGTGAGAGAGAGAGAGAGAGAGAGAGAGAGAGAGAGAGAGAGAGAGAGAGAGAGGGAGAGAATGTACATGTGTGTGTTGCCATGTGAGTCTGTTTTGGTATGCAGTAGAGTATGTGTATATATATGTGGAGGTCAGAGTTGATGAATCTTTTTCAATACCTTCTTTTCTTCTTTCTTTTTTAAAAAAATTGAACATAGAGCTTGCCATTTTGGCTAGGTTAGTTGGCCAATAAGCCCCCAAGATCCAACAGTTTCTGCTGCCCAGTACTGGAGTTCCAGGTGCATTCCACGGTGGCTGGCATTCTGTATGAGTGCTAAGGATGTGAACTAAAGTCCTCTTGTTTGGTCAGCAAAAAATGTAACTACCAGGCATCTCCCCAGCCTTACTCCATGACCATTGAAAGTTCTGTTTATGCTTCTCTTGTTAAAATATGCCTATCCTAGTTGTCTATATGAGCACAAAAGTGTTCCATGCCCTCCTCCACTGAAACTGGCTCCATTCTCCATTCCTTCAGACTGGTGGCTGAGCTGCTGCCCCTCCTTGCTCTAGCTGGTGCGGGGAGGAGACTGGATCTCCCCATCTGGGTATCTGGGTCAGGTATCCTAGCTCTCTGGGGATGACCTGGGTTAGGCTTGCAGCCCATTGATGGGTGTATCATGTGAGATAAGACAAAAAGATCTGCTACAATCCAGTCAGGTGGCATCTGTGGCTTCTCTGTTATCGCCACGGCTTGTCACTCTGTCACAGAAGAAAATGATCATGTGATGGCTGTCCTCCACACCTGGGGCTTTTCAGGGTGATTGCAAATTGATTGTCTTATGATTTATACACAATAGCCACAAATTTCCCCTCGAGACTTGGGATTCCTCTATAGGTCTTTTATTTTAAAGGAAGTAGATGAACTGTTTTGATTTGTCCTATAGAAATTTAAATATATAGGAAATGCATTGGTCAGAGGGAAAAAGAAGGGCCAACCACATCTCTCTTCATACTCATCTATACTTTTTAGCAGTATTTTTTTTAAAAGAGTGATTTATTTACACTGACAGCTTGTTACTTATGGTAGCTGCTGCCAGCTACCGAAATAATCTGATAATGTCACAATGTGAAGGGAGGCTATATAGGCTTTACCTTGGCGGCCTTGCTATAAATCATGTACATTGCTGGTGTCTATAGAAGGATGCCAGGGTTGATACTGATGGAAATACAAATCAAATACAACACATGGTAACCCAATTCGGAGCTAGAGATTGGGGATTAAGCCTATTGGATTCATATTTTTAAGTGAAAGGGGACAGACATACCAGGTTTGAAACATCACAACTGTCTTGCTATGGTAACTTCAAGGACACGCTCTTTGTTTGAAATGGAAGTCCAAAGAGCAAGGCAAGCTGATCTTGTGCATCTGTTCCTTTGTTTATTCCACAGATTTATGAGGACATAAGCTTTTAGTTATTGTTATTGGCCATTTGCCTGTTTGCTTATGGTGCTAGAGATAGAATGCAGGGTCTTGTGCATGCTGAGACAGTCTCTTCTCTGTAGACAAGGCTGGTCTCAGAGTCACCAGTTATCCTGCACCAGCTTCCCAGGTGCTGGGATGCCAGGCCTTTGCTGTCATGCTTAGAGCCAAGTCACTGTTTCCTCTATGTACTTCATAAACATTTTTATATATGTAAGTTCCCTGAGGCTAGGACTTCGCTCATCAATGTATACCCAGTACTTTAACTAGTGCTTGGTCTATAGTAAATGTTCAACAGTGTCTATTGAATGGGAATTGGAAACCCAAAATTTAAATATTAGTGTTCACAGAACTCAGAAAGAATCTTTTACCAACTGTAGAATCCTCTCAAGTCCTTTCTCTAGTTTTATGATAAACCACCTTTTTATATTATCATGTAAACACTGGTAATTCTATGGCTGTTTCCAGGTGTAACAAACTTTCTAATACAAAAGAAACCTTGTCAGGAACCTGGGGACTTCTTGGGGCCACTCATATAGGAGGTGTAGAATGACTGTACTCCTCACAGGATTCTTAGACAATTAGCCAGTGATTCCTAGGGATTTGGACATGTGTATGATGACATTGAAAAAGTTCCAAAGGATCTGCACTGAATCCCATCAGGGATTACCGTAGAACATGGTGCACAACATGGCATCTTCTAACATTTCTGTCACTTTTCCCATTACCTGCATTTTATTGGTGTTGGTTTTGGTTGGTTGGCTTTTTGGCTTTGTTTTCCTGTTTTGACTAACAACCGCCTGTGGAATGGAATGGTATGAAAGGGAAAATAATTTACATCCCTACCACTTTTGTCTCAAACACAAAAACGATGGGTTTGTAAGGGGTTCTTTTTTGGTTTTGGTTTTGGGTTGTTTTTTTGGGGGGGGCATCTGGACAATGCATTTTTATCAGCAGGTTGAACTGGAAGCATCAGAGGAGTTTGCTGAGTAATGGAGTTGCTTCAGAGGATGGAGTACCATACCTATGCCCAAATATCCTTAGAATAAGTCTGGATTCTTAACAGTGGGTGTGGTGAAAGGGTTTTTTACATGCACATGGAAAGAAAGCCTTCATTAATGTGGGAACCTGAACCATGGGAACAGCACTGGAGCAAGGGTCAGACTTTGCCTAACCTGTTTTAGAGGGTTATGATAAAGAATGAAGCTGTTCTTGTAGAGTCTGGACCCTCTTCCAAAGAGCCCATACGTTAAAGACTTTATTGCCAGCCTATGGTATGGCCAGGAAGAGGTGGAACCTTCAGGAAATGGGGCCTAGCAGGATGAAATTAAGTCACTAGGCCCATATTCCCAAAGATGCTGGTGGGACTCTGGGTTCTTCTTGTCTTTCTCTTTGCTTCCTGGGTGCCATGATCTGAATAGACCTGCTCTGCTATATGCTTCTGCTGTGCTGTGCTGCAACAGACTAATGAGTGTGGGATGAGAGTCCTCTTCTTAGTTGGTTTGTCTCAGGAACATTGTCACCTTTGTGGGAAGCCAGCACAGAAGCCCAAGTACCATATATCTAAGTATTTAACATTTAACTTAATTTAGCTAACATCATTTAAATAAGTTGTTCTCTATTCTCATGTAATCCTAAATACATGTTCATTAATGAATCTGACATCCATATTTTAATCTGGAATTCTTTATGTCCTTGGGGAGCTGGGACACGGTGGCACAGGCCTAAGCTATCCCCCTATTGTATGTGTCTGGATGTCATGTCCTGTATAGCCAGATGCGCCTCATTCTCGTAGATCATCGTGTAAGAGCCATTCCTTGGGCCTAGAGCTGCACGTAGTGGCTTACTCTTGTAGCATGCATGCCAAGAATAGAGCTCTGAATACCAGAAGCAGATACAGAAACGGTGTGCCTTGCCATGCTTCTGAGGAATTCTTACCCCAGTGAGAAGGGGAACTGCCCAGGGAAGACCAGAGGATCCATCATCTTTAGCTCAGGCCTGAGAGACACAGTGCTGATAGGAAAGCACTGGGAAACAAATGCTTCTTGGTCCCCCAAGAAGGTTTATATAAGGATAAGCTCCTTTTAGATGTGGACTTTTAGATTTAGACTAATGTCCACAATAATTGAATTCTCTCAGATTTCACTGTGCATTGACTTTCTTGGGGTGGATCAAAATGAACACACGGGCTATGTTTCAGTGAGTTCCCTTAGCCTCTCCAAGCCATGCTGACAACCACTGTCAGCCACCATCAAATTCCTCACAACAGAACAAGCTTGCCATGTGATTAACACAATGATAAACTCTGAATAAATTGATATCCATGTCTTACCACTCAAGAAAGGCCACCGTGGTCATGTCCTTTTGGGCTGTAGGAGTCTAAACTGGGGAGGGGGTTGGTGTGATTCCCATTTGTCACCGTCATGCTTGTGACACCTGTCAGCCATCCAGGAGGCTCTTCCTGTCCCATGCACCCGTTCTTTCTCTTTCTCTTTGGCCTTACTTTACAAGCATACCACCCTGCCCTTTCTCCTTGAGTGGCAGAGCTGGCTTTTATATGCTGAGTGTAGCCTATGATCAAGGCAGCATGATGACTTGTGTGTTAGTTTGCAGCCTTGAAGTTTGGTTCTTGTCACATTAGGGCTAGAAAGAAGAGGTGGGGGTGAAGAGCAGGTTTCCCTCAGGCTTAGCAGAAAGTATGGAAACAGGGGTCCAAGATGGATGATGGCTCGTTGTTCTTTCCATGCTGTGTGGCTAGGATATTCCACACCCTCCTACTTATCAATATGTTTCTTTGGTTGTCAAGCTGACATCAATTTGGAGGGGTGAGGAAAAAAAGAGAAGGGAGGAATAGTATGAGCCAAAAAGGGGGGTAGGGGAGGGGGAGACTTTGCAGCCATTGTTGAGAGAGCAGATGAGGTCATTCAGGAGACAGAGATAACTTTCCCGGACCTCAGAGAGGGATGAAACTAAGTTGTCATCTGTTGAGTCCCTTGCCTTGTAGACTAGTCTCAGGAGAAGAACAAAGAGTCTTAGTGCCAATTCAGGGGACTTGAAAGTCCCATGCCTCTGGGTCAGTATCCTTCCTTATGGACTAGAGTTAGGAGATCACTCATTCACCTCAACCCTTCAGACGTGTTGCTCTTCAGACTTTCATTCTCCCAACACACTGTCAAAACAGTAGCCAAGGTTCCAGAGATTAGTACATGGTTCCCCATCACACCATGGATGTGGTCATTTAGGCAGCAAATCTTGACTGAGTTCCTTTACTAGGTGTTGTACCAGTTGCTGGGCGCATGGAGATGAACATATATCTTAGTGGTTTCCCATTCTGCTGGGAGTTCTGTCTATTCAGTAAATGATACAAGCCCAGATGATCATGGGGTCAAAACCACCAGGATATTGGGTCTTTCTCTATTTCCACAGAAGAAGAAAGTTAAGGATATAGGTAACACATTAATCATTTCCCTGCATTTTTAGGTTTTAATTCAGGTATCACATTTTCATAACAGTTCACTTGGATGGGTCCTGCCACTCTGGATGCTGAAGTCCTGCCCTGAGGCTCTCCTTCTCTAACTATATACCCCTGCCACTATAACCTTCTACCATCATATAGAGCATGGTTATTTGTTAGGGAGGATGGCATTCTGCCGACCTCATGTTGGTATACATGCCCCACCTGAGCAGAGATTTCTATTATCTGTGCTCACCATTGCATCCCAAGTCTGCTCAGTGAGTATCTGTGGAATGGATTCGTAAGACTATAGGAAAGTGTTATAACGACATTGGCAAACTTGCTATCATCCAATAACTCTTTGGTCCTGAGAGGTTGATGACACTCATCTCTCAATGTTTTGAAAATGTTTTGTTTAGAGAGATGATAACGGACAGTGGCAAGATGACAAGTGTTTCCATCGGGCAAGTGTGTCAGGGGTCTGCTGCTCAGGGAACTCCCAAGTATTTACTGCCATCAGCATACCAGCTGCCTCACATTCATTTTATCTTTTCCACAATACAAGATAAATAAACAAGCATCATCAGCAACACTACATCCCTTCCGCACTCCCAGTGCACCAAAGGTACCTTCTCTCCAAGGATTGTGTGCTGAGCTGTGTCATTTTCAGGTCAGCAACACTAAAGTTGCTTACTCCTGGTCCTGCTTTGCCATGAGGTTCAGGACTGCATTTCTCCTTGGTCAAAACCTTTTGTGCATATCAGCTCAAAGTATACTTTTGAGGTTGTTGACAGCAGTAGTATTCTGGCTTTGAGTGTGTAAGACTGACTGGCACAGTACTCCCATTCAGCAGACAATAGCTGACATTGTAAACATCCCCTGAGGGTAAGCTTCAGGAGTTCCGAGTCCACACAGGCTCAGCACATCCTGACTCTTTTTACCTGAAGATAATATGTCATCACTGGTAAAAAAAAAAAAAAAAAAAAAAAAAAAAAGAAATCTACTCACATAAAATGCATCCATGCTTTTTAACCACGAACACTTTCTTGATGGTGGAGGGTGAGCAGAGAGGCAGGCAACAGAAGAGTTGATCCAAGAGACCATTGGAAGAGCGGCCGCACCAGCTTCCTCTCAAAGCTCCCCCTTTTGTTTAGCAAATGGAGGCGTGAAAGTTGAACATTTGGCGCTTTGCACCAATATTATGGTGTAAAATTATAGGTAGGAATATTGTGTAAAAGGCGTAATAGTTTGCAGTTATAGCTATGGTGAGAACAGCAGGCAAGACTATAAGCTTTAATTTATGTTGTGCTTTGGACATTTTTCAGAAACTATTTACCCATTACCTCTTAGGTCAGTGGCCTAATAATGCAACAAAGCACTTTTTGAAATTGCAGATAATTTTCAGTGCTCAGATCTCTGTGTAGTATTGATGGGGAGGGTGGTTGATTAGGACCTTGGGAATTGTGCTTGATGGGAACAATCTGGAAGGAGTGAAAAATTATTAAACACACACAGCGGGAGACGGAGGATTTACCATTGCCGCGCGGTGCTATTAATTCTCATCGCTCGGCACAGCGGCTTGATTGCACACTGTGAATACTGTTTATTGGAGAATGGGTACAATTTTGTTGCAGTTGTTGTAATGTAATACTAAATGCTAATTAGGCTTCTAACAATAATTAGAACCTCTTGCCAGACTTAGAAATAGAAACACTCAATTGAATTTACAGAAACAAAGACCTTTAAGCTATGCCAATAGCAGCAGCAACTTCTAGAAGTTTTCTGTTTTTTTTAAAATGATTTTGTTAGTGAAACTGTGAACACACACACACATATACTACACAATACATATATATTATAGCATGCATAACGAGTTCATTTAGTTCCCAATAGGATTATTTTCAAATGAGATGAAACAGACATTTTTTTCCCTCCCCATCTGATGAAGAAAACCTACAAACACAGGTATAAACCAAAAATGGCAGTTGGTTGCCTTAAAGTTGCTAAGGGAAGCCAGACTGAGACAAGAAACCTGATTACCATGGGTATTTGGGTTTCTCTGAGGTCTTGAAGTTTTCTTGGGATGCCATATCATTTCCTGCTCTGTCCAAGCACACACACACACACAAACACACACACACACACACACACACACACACACACAGACACAGACACACACACACACACACACACACACACACACACACACACACACACACACACCTGACTGCAAGCCTAGGCTTACAAGCTGAGCTTCTTCATGACCTTCTGTAAGCTCTGATACAAGTCACATATAGTCTAAATTCCTAGAGACCCGAATCAGCTCCTCTTCCCCCTCCCCCCAAATCAGCTCTTCTTTCCCCTCCCCCCAATCAGCTGTTCTTTGCCCCCCTGCTTGGTCAAACCCTTGGAACTCAGTAGATCCACACAACTCTCAGCAGAGGAAGAAGTGTGTCTGTCTGTTGTCTTTGGCAGTGAGGAACAGTGAACTGAGAATTTGCCTGGCTTTCCCCAAGCCTCATGATTTTTGCCTCAGCATTGCTGGGCAGGACCATTGAGCTACCTACCGTACCCCATGAATGTGGCTCTGGATATCCTAAGACATTCAGGAAGCTCTCCCTGATCCCTGGCACGTTATCTGGTTACCCAGCCATGTTGAAGAACCACTGTTGTTGTTGTTGTTGCCTGTCCTTTGCAGCAGTTAAACAAGGCTTTGTTATCTAGGGATCTGGGCAGTATTTAATTTCCTCAACCTGTTGGTTTTATTTTGCTTTGGAACTCAAAGGTACAAAGCACTTAAGCAGACCTCATCAGCCCCCTCTACACAAATGGATCACAAGAAACAGTGGAGAAGCACCACCCCCATGTCTTTTTACTTAATCTGGCCTAAGTCTCCGAGCTGCTCTTCAGGCTCATAATTAGCTGCTTGACATGATGTGTCATGTTGTTCCTTTGTCTGGAGCCATCGTGGCGATAGAAACGCACTCCCAAATCCCTCTGCTGAGTTGGAATTCAAAGGGCCCACGTTCCATGCTGCTGTTCTGGTGCCAGATTTCTGGGTTGAGTAAATTTTTACAGGTCTTGCTATTACCAGGAAACAGGCTTTAGGACGGAACCCTGGAAACAGAAGGGTGCTCCAACCTCCAGATGAGGTTCGACCACGCTGAGCAGAGAAGCAATTTTGATTTCTTTCTCATTTGGTTACTGTGGCCATTTTTGACAAGATGTTAGGAAATGACATTCTTACAAATTTCCACTCTGTATCTTTATTAAGATTTTATCAGATTCACCAGATCCAACACTCCCTACCCCCACAAGCCAATATCCCCTCTGTCCTGGACAAAATTCTTTTTTACTCTTTAAAGTTGATTCCCCCCCCCCACACACACACACTTTTTCCTGTGTGTACAGGTGACATGTGTGAGGGTATATATATTTACATGCACAAAGGAAGGCACTCATGTGTGCAGGTGCATGTGAACGTGTAAGTATGTGTATGTGAAGGCCAGAGGTTGACTTTGGGTGTCTTTTCCATGACTCTCTATTTTGTGAGGCAGGGAACTTGGATCAACTGGGAGTGTCCGTTGGGCCAATCTGTCCAGTGTGCCCAGTGAATGCCTATGCCATCTCTCTAGTGCCAGCATTACAGGTGAGCTGCCATGCCATTCTTGGCCTTTGTGTGGATGCTAGAGATCCGAGTCTCATTCTTCACGACTGTACAGCAAGAAGCACTTTATGTGCTTTATGTTCCTGCCCTCAGTTTACTTTGGATCTTTCCAATTGTCATCTCCTAATTTAACAAAGGCCTCTTTGTGCTGGAGGGGGCATTGCCTGTGGCATGTGCTAAATCAGAATTGCTTCTGTGCATCAGGAAAGCCAGTTTTCTCCTCTCTGCCACTGACAGTTGGGAAGAGGCCTTATCTTGTTCTCTAGTAAGCTGGGTGATTTACGAGATGGAAAGACATCTTTTCATGAAGATGTTTTCCCATCCTGGAACACGTCTCAGATTCTCTGCAGCCTGGTCAGCTGCTGCTGTTAGTTTTATGTAATAGCATCGCATTCTATTCCATTTAATCCAGAGAGTTAATACTGGGGGAATGCACGGACACTACCAATCTCGTCTTCCCATGGAGTTTTGTAAGAACCTGATATACAGTAAGTGTTTAACAATTTTCAAAAGTTAGATGAGCTGATTAGAATATTCCTAGTCCACATGATGTTACTGTTGCTTAGGGAAAAAAAAAATCAGCTGATGGTTGATGTCTTCTGATTTTACACCACAGTCTAATATTTAGGTAGAAATCACCCAGGAGTCACCAGCGAATCAAGCTCAGCTCTGGCCTGTTGCTGATCCCTCCATATTTGTGAGCCCCCTCAGGAGACATGTTAGGTCTGGTCCAGAGGGGATTAAGTCAAGTTTCACAATTGAGGGGAGCACCCTGCCTTTGCCAGCTTGCAGTTTGTATGAAACAGGCTGACAGCATTTCTGAGGAGGGGTGATGGGGATGGCAGAGTCTGCATGGCAGCAATCCTCCACGATCGCCCGTGGTGCTCACAATGCGGGTTTTCTCCTCTTCCTCAAGAGACGGTTTCCCTGGAGCCTGTCCTGGTTTTCCTGGTCCCATTTCTCTAGCTCGCACGTCAGTCAGCAGCACCTGCGAATGGAAGACTTGCTGAGGTAGCACCCGACTGATTAGCGACCTTTGCTTGGTCCCCCTTACACACTGACCGTTAAATTACCTCCTATCAGGCCTGTGCTGTGCAACCACCACTGGGAGGCAGGGGAGGTCACTTCAATGTGGCTGACATGTCCCATGTTTTCCCATGCACATCACAAGTAACCACTGAGCCGACTTTGACAAAGCACCAAGGGCTAACCTGGTAGTCTCGGGTCAGAGTGAGAGAAATTGGTGTTGCACTAAGATGTATGTTAATACATGTATTATTTATATGGGCATTAGCCAATGCTATTGTTGCCTCAGCACAAACCCAAGGCCTGGAGATTGGCCTTGGGGTTTTCCCAAGCTTACTTTGTCACGTTTCTCCCCGCCCCCTCCTCACTCATGAATAATTAAAAACTTAAATTACTTGCCATGTACAAAATTCATATGCTGGGGAAAATAGCTACATGAAAATTAATTTTCTGTTCTGTGAGACTGACGGGAAATCAATTAATCTTGATGTATTATTTTATGCAGAACAGGGTGCAGGAACCTGCCGAGAGAATGGCTACAGCTGTTCTCGTTGGTCGGGCCATATATTATCGTTGGCGGGTTTGACAGCTTCTGAAGGGAATGGCTGAGGGGTATCAGGCAGGTGAATCAACTGTAAAAATTTATTGGAGGATACAAACTGTTTCCAGGGGACTGATATAAAACTCACACTTGAGAACTGAAGTATTGAATGTTTTGGTGACTGAAGCAGCTTGTTGTCAATATTTATAGCTTTTCTCTTTGTTACACGTCCTATTTGTTTGATTAAGTAGTCAGATGTTAGTGTCTGTCGGTAATTTATCTGTTGTGCCTCTGTAGCATTTTTGATACATAAAGATTTACCACTAGATAAATAAGGAGGCTCACACAATGCAATATGCTAACTAAAATGACAGAGCTGTTTACAGCATGTTACAAGTTTTATAACTCAGGAGGTGGGATCAGTAACTTTTGTTTACTGGTGTCACCGTTAGTTGAAACATGTCTCAATGTATTAAAGAAGTGGGGGGAGAGGGGCAAGCAAAACCTCTTAAATGAGCAGAGATTATAATCAACACATACCTCGTGCTAAATCATTTAAGAGCCTCTATGAAAACGTTTATGTACAACCATACATAATGCATACATTTCTGAAATAAAATAAAACAAATGCGTGCTTTTAGAATAGGCTGTAGTTACATTCCTCTCTCCTGCTATCCACATCCATTTCCTTGGAGATGATAGAGGATCAGACAAATGTTGACAATGACAAATGGAAGCCTGTGGCTGAGGGGGGTGGCCTGGCAAGGCTTGCCTCTTGGGGGTGTGGCCTGGCAAGGCTTGCCTCTTGGGGGGTGTGGCCTGGCAAGGCTTGCCTCTTGGGGGGTGTGGCCTGGCAAGGCTTGCCTCTCATCCCAACCCAGAGAAGGAACTTTCCATATGTGCCTGGTGTGTGCTTCATATAAGAGGCTCGGAATTTCCACTATACAGCCAGCCTTGGCTGCTCAGCATCAGTTTGACACTGCAGGAAGCTCTTGAGATAGGTGACTTAATTTGTTCCTAGCATTTTAGACTTCGATAAGTGATCTTCATACGGAGGCCACCAAGACCCATCGAGAGAGAGGACTGGGAGGAGTAATCTGCATTTGTACTTCCTATTCTTTAGAAGCCTGTCATCAGTGCATCTATATGGGATAAATACTAATGAAGATAAGTTTATATTAAGATATATCTGTAAATTCAGGAGGGTGACTTTTTTTTTTTTAGGATAGTTTTAGGAGTGAGACGTGGTTGAGGATTGCTTTGTCACAACCACTGTGGTTTAATATGTCCGTTTACCATTTGTCAGCTAGGAGGTGTAGATAAGCTAACCTGGGTCCTCTGCTCAGGGTCTTATACGACAGAGGTACCCTTTCCTCTAGAAGCAGTGGAAAGAATCTGCCTCCTAACAGACTCTGCCTTTTATCAACAGGACTACATGGCTGGAAGACTTCGGCTCCTGGTCCCACTGGCTGGGATTTGCTCTCACTTCCTAGGGTTGACCTCAGGCTCTTCTGGTGCCCCTTCCATGTTCTGGCCAGCATTGGGACATCTCTGTGGCATTCCTTTTGTGGCTCTGATGCCTCTGATTTCCTCTGTACCAGCCAGAGAAACCCTCTGCTTTTAAGAGAAGACTCCCATGATTAAATTAGGCTCGCCAAGATAATCTCCCTATCTGAAAGCCAAATGACTAGAGATCTTGACTCTATCTGCAAAATCCCTTTTGACACGGAGCAAAGGTCACAGGAGACATTTTGGAATTAGGTCTACTGGAGAGGTATTTGGTTTACGATACACAGTTTTCAGAGTGACTGCATTCCTAATCCTTATCTTTCCTTTGATGTCCTTCAGTGTGGCCTTGAAAAAAAAAAAAAAGAGACCCAACTCTGGATAGATTCTATTGAGAAATCCACGCAGAGCTGTGGCATTTCCCACTGTCCTATAACAGAAGGCACGCTAGTGTCATTCTTGGATTTGGATGTTGAAGTCTTGGACCCTAATGAAGTGGTTCTTTGGGAGATGGGCAAGTCAGGAAAGTATATCCTTTAGAAGCAACCACCCCCAACCCCCAAGTGTTCTCTGACTGATTTTCTGTCATTTCTTTAATGAAAAGTCAGCCTTCAGCAACCTAGAGGGTCTTCAACTAAACCCTTACAACCCTGACCTCAGACTTGTATCTTCTGGACCTGTGAGACAGAAATAGCCACCCTTCTATGATCCCTTCTTATAGCAGCCTGAACCAAGATACCATTTTGTACCATATGACCGTAATACCATACTGGTGGGTCCCCTAATATTAACATCTGGTAAAATCATAGCCACACTAGCTTATGGTGTTCATACAGTGATGGACACGCCAGATGTCACATTTCTCCGAATATAACCCCACCCTTAAGTGACTTGTGACTATACTTACTTGATGACCAGGAGGTGGTTTGCTATACTCTCCTCTACTCCAAATGATCCATGAACCTACTCTTAGATCTTTAGCCAACAGGATCACAACAGAAGATGCTAAGTTAGGTGAAAGGGGAGCGGGAGAGTAAATTTTAGAAGGTTAAGTCGGCAAAAAAAATCACCAAGAGTGAATGTGGCCAGCGAGCCTTCTGCTCGATCAGTTGATGAGGAAGGGACAAGTATTACTGGGGATCAGCACCATCCACAGGTGACTTTTGAGCAGGTGTGAGGTAAGCGGAAGGGGTGTTACAAGGAAACAAGTCCTGACGATCAACAGCACTGGAAACAAAGCAAAGAAAAGCCCGTACAGTTCCCAGTTCTTACAGATGCTTCTGAAAGGATTCATAACCTGCATCCATTTCTACAGCAGGCCTTCCTTGCAGGCCTTTCATTCTTTGAGTTTAGGCCAGTCATTCTGAATAGTGTGGTAAGTTATATACAGAGACATCCAAGCTGAGCAAGCACAGGGTCTGTATCTGAGAGAGATCCCAGCCGACTTGAAAAACACTGAGTGACAGGCAGGAGGGTCCAGTTTGACCAGAGTGAAGCCTGGAGGGTAAAGGAGTTTTACAAATCACAATTGTGCTCATTTCCTGGTTAACCCAACAGATCCTTCCATTGTCATCTGGGGGCATTTGGGTAACACATCAAGCAGTGCTCAGGTGGTATCCGAAACAACCCCTTGGGGCAGGTAAGACCTACATCTATCAGTGCTTACAAGGTGGGGTGGGAGTTATGCCACTCAAGATGTCCAGAGGCAACACAAACATGTGAAAAGGAGTCTTGAAAACTCAATAAGAGTTTTATAAAACTGTGGAGCTCAGGGAAGAGGGAAGAGCCATGAACAGTCACGCACTCGTGCACATGGATAAAATGTGAGCAGCTCCACCAAGGGGAGCTGGGAGTAGATGGACCAGGGAGGATGGGCTGAAGTGAATCTGCAACTGCTCTTTGTGAAGAGAAACTATAAGTTGCCACCCATAGAAGCTTTGTCCTGAATCAACGAGTCAACGTGACCTCCCTTGCCCTGGTTAATCTGAGCTACTGAGGTTTGACTCCATCCTCAGTGTCTCTAAGATCTGCTTTGATTTCCCTTAGAAGTGGAGACGGTGTTTATTCCCCTAGCAGCACTGTGTACACACTCTGACGGTAGAGCTGCCTGGGATGAGCAAGGGTCCTCTGAGAACTGCTTCCTGTTTGGTCTGGTAGCTCCTAAGCCTGCCTTTCTTTCCCATAAGTCTGCAGTTGTGGAAATACGCAGTATTTGAAGTCGGAAGATCAATTTTTCATTCTCCCCTTAGAGGGATAAAGAATATTTTCAAACGCCAGCCACTGGAGACCAAAAGAGCTCTGAGAAGTTTTGGAACAGCTTGGGGAAAAGGCCAACAGCCTTCACACCTTGCTTCCACCATTTCTATTGCTTCATTTAATTTAAATAGGACCCAGCAAGGAGGATGGACCAGGCAGATATGTAGAAAGAGAAGAAGGGCTTCGTTTTAACACTCTCTAGCAGCAAGCCCAGCCAAGCACAGTTCAAAACCAGTTCTGAGCATCCAGTCAGGTAAACTCGTGTTCTTCCTGCCTGGGAGGTGCTAACGGAAAACTGTGAGCTCCAATATCCATTAAGAAAAACTGTGGCCAGCCCCCACCCTAACAAGTCCCCAACCTTCACAGTCCAAAGAAAATAACTGGGATATTTTGGGGTCCAGCTTTCACAGGTGTTATGAGTTTTGTGCTATTACTTAGGGAGTTTCCTAAACTACATTAACATCAAGCCACTAGGGTGTTGGAACAGTTGGGCCTCATAATAAAATATACAGGACCAAAAAAAAAATAGAAGGCTTTGTCAACATTGGCTTCTCTGTGTTGGTGACAATTAGGTTACTGCTTTAAAGAAAAATACATATCCCGGCCACATCTATGGGAGCTTTTTAGGGAATTTTTGAGTAGAAGTAGGGTAAAGGCAATTGGTAATTTCTCTGGTTGCCTTTGGCAGGTGGACATAATTTAACAATACCCATCAGATCTGACAAATTGTTTCTGAGTTACATTAGGGCCTTAATAAGATCACATCTGTTCATATATCCTCCTTAGCCACAGAGCCTGATTTAGAGAGTTTTCATACTGCCGTGGTATTGTTGTTTAAATATTTAGAGGGGTCTAGACATGTATCATAAAAGAATAGGCTCTTGTGTATAAAAACACAGCCCCTTTATTCTCACTGGTTTTGCTTTTGTGGACCCCACATCACTCTCCATGCCGGAGTGAGCCACATGTTGCTCCTAAGCGCCAGCAAGCATATTTCATCCCCTGTCAGAGTTAGCGCCTTTGAGCCGGAAGGGGTCTCGGAGAACGCCTTGTCCGGCCCCCTCCTCTCAGGGGTAGAAATATGAGATGGCGGCAGAATGAGAGACTTGTTTAAGATTTCTCACCCCATTAGTGGTAGAGCCAGAATTAGGACTCAGATCTGCCAATTCATAGTTCAGCGAGCTGTCCCTTATGCTAGAAGTCCTCCCACCCCCCACCCCTTGGGCTTGACAGTGTGACCAGCCATCCAGGCAGGAGCTCACTTGTCAGTGTCCCTGGTGGCAGTGGTGGTCCTTTCCAAGGGGCAGTTTTGGCCACTGGGAAGTGGTCCACTTAGTGTCATGTTCATATCCAGAGCCCAGTTCCTTGTTTTCCAACAGTGTTTGCATGCACGAAGGCTTTCCTGTGCCTGTGTTCTGTTGCTCCCCAGAGGGGGACACTAACAAATAGTGTCTCTCCTGTTGTCCACCCTTATGCCCTCCCCACTTCTGCTCATGTTGACCTTTCCCTCTCTCCCTTCTTGCTTTGTTTCATCTTAAAGCCAACCATTTCCTCAGGAGCCTTCCCTGCACACTGTGGTTTTCACATATCTTACAACATATGCAGATATAATTTTGGAAGTCTAAAAGGTCAACTTTGGACAATTGCTTGCCGGGTGTGTTTTTATAAAATCTCTGCTTCTTTTGCCTGTTCTTTTCTGAACATTAGAGAAGTTTATCTTTAATTGGCACATAATTATACTAATCAATGGAAATGAAGTTATGGATACAAAGAAGCTCCAGTGTTGTGTTGTGTATGAAAAATGACTATCTACAGAAATATGTAATAGGGGGCTGGAGAGATGGCTCAGTGGTTAAGGGTGCATGCTGTTCTTGCAGAGGACGAGAGAGAGTTTGGTTACCAGCATTGACTCTGACCTGGCACTTTGACACCTTCTTCTGGACTCTTATGACACTGCACACATGTGCATATGCCCAGACAGACACATGGACACACACTCAGGCACACACAGATACACACACTATAATTTTAAAAAAATTTTAAAACAAATCTTTTAAAAGGTGTACTATACATGTTTGAAAATCATTGAGAGGGGAACCCTTTAAATGTTCTCACCCCAGATGACAAATGTGTGGGGTGACAGACATACCACTCGTTGATATTTTGATCCAGTTCTTCTTATATAAAATTGAGAAAAGTTCATGTTACATATTATGTAAGATGAATTGGGCTAGAATTTGCATAATTGGCTTCCTTTTAAATGAAAACTTAAGTGTGTATAGCACTTGTGCGGTATAATTCTGAATCCTATGGCTTCTCTACCTTTTAATTTCTTTCTTAAAATACAACTTAAGGGCCAGTGATGTAGACAGTGCTAGAGCATTTACATAGAATGCACTGAGCTCATGAGCTTGGTTATCAGCACTGAAGAATGAATGAATATGTAAAAGTAAATAAATTCCATTTTGGAAAAAAATATTCAGTTTATAAGAAAATGGCCCAGGTCACACAGAGCCTTGGCATGTGCCTCTGTGACAGTTTCAGTTTTTCCTCATATTGTCATTTATGTGACATCATTTATCAAATTGGAAAACAATATCATCACAGCATTATTATTAGCTGAAACTCCAGGCATGGTGTGGGTTCCATCTGCTTTATCCATTATAACCCCCTTCTGTGCACATATCTGATCTGAGGATCTCAAACTCTAAACACTCCAACCTCAGGACCTCTTTGGAAAGGACATACTGCCACAGTAGAATGTTCCACATCATCAAACTGTTTAACGCCTCAAATGGTTAACATACATTATCAAATTTGCTTCAGGCTCTGCGTATGAGGCAGATAGGAAACATAAACCGTGCCTTAGGCTCGTGGCCCATCCGTAGGATATCTCATTAGGTATGGACAAATATTCTAAAATCCAAAGAAATACAGACCTTGAAGTACTTCCTGGTCCAAGCAATTTATATAACAAATACTCAACCTGCCCTTCCCACTGCAAGTATGTTGCGGGACATAGTTGTAGAACGCCATCTATTTAAATGACAGAGAAATAAGCAGGAATTTTTATTCTATTAGGGATGAAAACTAAATGCTTTAAAATCTGTGGAGGAAGGGAAAGGGTTGATTATTTAACAAATCCCTTATAGAGAACTCAGTAGGTCTTGAGGGCTGGCTCCTTTCTCAGGAGAGTGGGCTGGCTGCTTTCTATCTTCGTGACTTGACTTTGGTCCTAAAGGTGTATACGGAATTGGAATAGCCTGATGTATTATTCCACTTAAATAGACTTCTTTTTTATTTAATTTTTTTTAATATATAAAAAAACAACTTTTCAGCTACATAAATTTGTTCCTACCAGTTTTCCAGTCTGAGAGTCTCATGATAGCTTCTCTTGCTTCCTGCTTTATTATGTAATTTAATTTTTCATATCTTTCTTTTATTGGCTCTAAAGTCAGTTTAGAAAAAAAATAATTAGATTATGAGGTTAAGCCACAGTTAAGATAAAGATGACAGTTCAATAAAGAAAGTTCAATATAATCCCTATCTTCTAAAATAAAATGCAGCTGCTATGAGATTTAATTATGGTATTATTCAAATAAATTTCCCCTGTCCATTGAAAACACACAAGAGAGAAACTCTGAGAAAGGAACTTACTTGACAAGGAAAAAAGTAATGTGATACATACTTTTTTCAATGTATGAAATATGATAGAGGCCTCATTGGGAAGGAATAATACATTATCAAAACCTTCCCCTGAACAGATCCACTGGGGTCACTTGCATAACCATGCTGGCCGACCACCAGGCCTGGGCTGACATTTTTTTTTTCTTTTCGGAGCTGGGGACCAAACCCAGGGCCTTAGCGCTTGCTAGGCAAGCGCTCTACCACTGAGCTAAATCCCCAACCCCCTGGGCTGACATTTTTATGCTCTAAATTGGCCTTTTAACCATTGATTTTAACCATGATCTTGGAATGCATAGCCTTTTGTTAAACCCATCTGAGAATCAACACCAGATACTTCATGGTCATAGGGCCCATAATGGTAGTTGTAGAAGAAACTCTTCACTCAACCTGAGAAGAAGGAACATCCCAGGAAGCGACTTCCCCAGGCCCACTGGTTAGACAGAAGACTTCCAGAGCCTCGTAGGTATAGATAACACTGCACTGAACTGTGCTTAGGATTGGCTCTCACAGGGCATGGCGGCACATCCACCTATCCCCAGCACTTGGGAGGCCGAAGTAGGAGGAGCTTATACTACAGTAGGTCAGCCTGGACTGTATCGTGATATCCTGCCTCATACTCTGCCTCCCTCCGAAAGATTAAGTTTTAAATTAAAACTTTGTTTGAGTAAAGGAAAATGTAGCCATCCTTGGAAGGTTCTGGCAACATTGTTATGCATGAGCCACTGGAACAGAACCAATAGAAAAGCCTAATACTGACACGTCCCGCTCTTGTTTATCCCGGACTGTTTTTGTACAGTCACTCATTTTCACTGTCCTTTTCTTCTTGTCTGCTTGTTCAAATGAGAATCTTTTAATGATATTTCGTGGTTTAAAAACTTGAGGCGTGAAGGGCTGGGAGACGGCTCAGTGGATAACGTGCTAGCTAAACAAGGATGAAGGCTGACTTTGGCTCTCCAGCACCCGTGTAAAAAGCTGGGTACAGCAGCACTCACCTGTAACCTCAGCATGGGATGGAGGGAGGGAGAGACAAGTGGATCTGTGGGGCTTGCTGGTTAGTTAGTCTAACCAAACTGGTGACTTCCAGCCTCAATGAGAGACCCTGTCTCCTAAGATAAGGTGGGGAACTCGTGATAGCCTTTGCCATCAGTGGGCAGCACTCCTTTAAGTAAGCGTTTTCTAAGCAGGAACTTGAAACCCATTAGTGAGTTGCAAAATTATTTAGTGAGTTGTAACCAATATACAAATAGAATAAAATAGATAATATTAGACTTTAGTTTTTTTTAAAAAACTGTTCAATACAACTTCTATCTTTCTAGAATAAAATACAGCCTTTAAGGGCGTGACACATAATTAGGATAAATATTAGTTTATGCAACTTTTGGCTGTCATGTGTGTTTCTGTGTGTTTATATGTATACATATGTGTGTAGGGCATGTGTAGGCCAGGGATCAATATCTCATATCAGTCACCCTTCCTATTTTGTGAGACAGGCTCTCTCAGTGACAGCTCTATGATTGGCCTGACTATTTGACCAACAAACTCTGGGGACCTTCCTGTCTTCCCCTCCTAGAGCTAGGGTTGCAGACACATGTGACCAACCCAGCTTTTTATGTGTGTGTTGGTTCTGAACTCAAATATTCACATATTTGTGGCAAGTACCTAAATGAGTGAACCGTCTCCCCAGCCTCAGTTTATACAATTTTAATCATATAGTGTATATATATATTATTGATACATGCATACCTACATGTGAACAGCAATGTACATAATATATATTTGAATGTGTGTTTGCTTCTTTGTCTTGTGTCCAAAACATAAAGTATATTAAACTGGACACACAAAATTGATACTTCTTTGGTAGCAACCAGTAAAATAACTTGAATTAAAGTCACACAGTTTAACTTGCTAAGTCTGTGAGTTATGAACAAAAATAAGTTTGGGAGAATTTAAGTAGTAGAACAACAGAGATCTGCCTTTCTGGCAAGGTTTCGGCGTCTTCATATGTAAAATAAGAATAATCATTTTATCTGCCTCAAAGAATGAGGACTAAACTGCTTAGCATGACCTCTTGCCCATACTAAGTACCAAATAAATGTAAGTTGGTGTTACTATGATCGTTAAAGACACCATTATCCTACGCTGACATACCTTGTGAGCGTTGCTTCTCACTCCTAGGACATTCTGCTTCTTGCTTGTCAGCATCACTGCGTCCTTTGCGTCTGTCATTAAAGGGGTAACATCTTCTGGCCTTTGGTCCCAGAAGTTGGGAGATGTTAGGAGAAGTCCTTAACCCTAACCCTAACCCTAACCCTAACCCTAACCCTAACCCTAACCCTAACCCTAATCCTGCTCAAACCCGAATTTCCCAAGGTGAGCTGTGGGTCTGGATGTGTGTCTCAAACCACCTTGTGGACAGGTAAAGCGTGGCAGGGCAGTGGAGGAAATTTAGTTTCAATATGGGCTACGCCAGGAAGTAGCCCATGGCGTAAACCTGGGTACAATGAAGTCATGAAGGCGAGCACACCTGGTTTTTTAATGTGAGGTCAGGGATCAACTTCAGGTTCTCATGTTTGTATAGCAAGCTAGCTCCCAGCCCTTAGGTTGAGTCACCTGTATGAAAGGTCCAGAAAGGTTAATGAATGGATTCCTGAAGAGTCAGAAACAGAGTAAGGGCCAGAGTTTAGAACTGGGGTGTGTTTTCTTTGTCCCCACTTTTTCTAGTGTCCATATCCTAGGGCCACATCAAAGGACAGTTGTGTGAAAACAGCATGCTGTCCTGAAATGTGTTTTGCTTGAGGTTTTGAGGCTTTAGGGTTTGGCTTTGATCCTCCAGGTCATACAATTTCAGAGTAAATTTTGTCATGGTGGCCACTTTCAGATGATTGGTATCACTTAGTTGCAGCTTCACCCTGGAGACTCTCCCAGGTGTATAGATTTCTTCTTTCTCATAATCTGAGTTGTCCTTTGGTATTGGGAGTGGTCCAAGATTGTGTCTGGTTCATACCAAAGAGCTCTGTCCTGTACAGACTCTTCTGCCATATGGAACATGAGTGTTGTGTGTTAGATAATGTCATGGGGCCTGCTCATCTCTATCATCCTGAAGACCTATGTCACATGACCATAAATGTAGCTACTCATTCTTTTTTTTTTTTTTTTTTTTGGTTCTTTTTTTCGGAGCTGGGGACCGAACCCAGGGCCTTGCGCTTCCTAGGTAAGCGCTCTACCACTGAGCTAAATCCCCAGCCCCGTAGCTACTCATTTTTAAGATACCTACTGAATATACTTGTGAGCCAGGCTCTTGGACAGCTTGAGAATACTATGCTGGAGAAGGCCAGTGGGGAGGGGGCTCCCCTAGATGAGGGTCACATTCAAGTTGCAGGAAACAGACAATAAATAAGTCTACAAGTTGAAAAAGAACCATAAGATACTTTTCTAGGAAAGTAAAATGTTCCTATGAAAATAAAAATCCTATTCTAGTTAAATAGAGGAGTAGACACTAGCTTGGCAGAAAAAAAGCCTGATTTTGCTCTGGTGGCTGGGAGTGGTTCCCTACAAAATGCAACTCGAGAGCTGAGAGCTGGGAAGTGAGCGGACTACTGTAGGAATCTCAGGAGAGCTGGATGTAGACAAATGAAACAGCATATACAAAGACCTTGCCTGCTTTGAAGGATGGGGGAGGAGGGCACGTTTCAGGAATGTGGGACCAAGGTGCTGGTAGAGGAGAACTTTCAAGATGTTTGACCCTAAGAAAGGAGTTTGGATTTTATACCAAGGGTGATGGGAAACCAACAAGCAACGGTGAGTGCTAAGCCTGCGGTGGTAGGACTTGATTTGTGTTTTCCCAAAGGATTCTGGCTGCTGGCCTGAAGTTAAGCAAGTAACTAGAAACAGCGGAGGTGTGTCCATGAGTGACCTCTGCCTCGAGAGCTACCTGCTGCCGTCTGCAAGATGGATATAAGCATAAAACTAGGAGACAGGCAGTAAAGTAGGGTGGGGATACAGATCATACTGTGTGCGTGGTGGGGGATCAGAGGTTAACCTTGGTTGTTCTTACTTGGGTAGGCACCTTGCTTGCTTTTTTTTAAAAATAATTTTTATTACAATGTTTTATACAATACTTTTCTATCATTCTCCTCTTCCCACAACTCCTCCCAGATCATCCCCACCTCCTTACCCATCCAAATTCATGTCTGTTCATCTCCCCAGTCTCTCAAATATGACCCCACAGAAACTGTGGCAGCTTGTACAAGATCTGCAAAGGTTCAGACCTGCTAAAACTCCCAGCACTGGGAAGGAGAAGCAGACACACAAAGTCCCACCTTGTTTGTTTTTGTTTTTGTTTTTTGTTGTCTTTGTTTTGTGAGACAAGGTTTCTTACTAATCTCCAACTCACCAACTCAGCTGGCCGGCTGACTGGCTGGCCAGCAAACCCCAATAGTCAGCTGGTCTCCACATTCCCAGCATGGGGATTGCTGGTGGGTGTTGCCATGCCTCTGTGTGTGTGTGTGTGTGTGTGTGTGTGTGTGTGTGTGTGTATGTGTGTGAGAGAGAGAGAGAGAGAGAGAGAGAGGGAGAGAGGGGGAGAGAGGGAGGGAGAGAGAGAGAGGAGA
Organism: Rattus norvegicus; assembly: GCF_021556685.1. Classification (NCBI taxonomy): domain Eukaryota; kingdom Metazoa; phylum Chordata; class Mammalia; order Rodentia; family Muridae; genus Rattus; species Rattus norvegicus. Next base: position 1,986,880 of record NC_141548.1, on the reverse strand, counting down.
CACGGTTCTGGGGACCACAGTCAGGTCTTCAAGCTTGTGCAGCAAGCACTTTATCAACTGAGTTATCTCCCCAGCCCTCAGGCTGTATTTTGAAGACAGCATCAGCCTTTGCTGGAGGATTGCCTGCAGGAATGAGGGAAGGAGAGGAATCTGCGATGAGACCTGAGATGATGATTTATGGCTGGGGCTCGGCTCGGCTCTGCTTGCCCTTGATGACATCCTTGTGCTGTCACTTCGTCTGATTTTATCCCTCTACTTATACAGGATCCCGTTTCTAGCTTCTTCGGGAGCAGAGAGGTCTCTCATGCCTCTGGTTAGCCTGCAGGCCCTCAAGTTCTTTCCTTTTCTGAACTGAATCCCTCCTGCTAGTCCTTGGGCCTAGGTTAAGGTCTCAGGGGAGGTGGTTATATAGGGGTCCTATGGGCAGGGCAGATGGTGCCATTAATTCATGCCTCTGTTATGAAAATTGATGGCCTGTAGCCAGGATGCCATGTTGATATTTATGACTGGTTGCTATGAAGAATTTATACTCTCAAGGAAAAAAAAATAAAAGCTTGTTTTCCAAGGAAAAGTTGAAGATGGCTGAGCAGTGGGTATTCGTTTCCATTCTTATTTTCCCAACATATAACCCAAGCTATATTACAATAAATTCAGTCATTTCAGATGTTTTTCATCTGAAAAATTGAATACATTCCTTTTCTTGTGCCTAACTGCAAGGGGCGATCGTTTATATCTGCACGGTCTCTGTTGTTTTGACTGGGCGCAGTTGCTGGTGTTAGTTCACTCCTAAGTAATGACTTCTCTGTATTGAGGAAGACAGATGACTTATTAGATGTCAGAGGCCATCTGAGACATTTTCAACTCAGCTTTTTTAATAGCTAGTCTCTCTTTGATTTGCTTTTCTTCCCAGCTCCCCCTTCTCCCATTCCCTCCATGCATCTAGCACACATTGCCCCCACCCCCCTCCAGCTTCTTTCTCTTCTCTGTCACCAACTGTTCCCTATCTCTTCCGGATGTTTTCTCCTACATCTTCACACCTACTAAAGATCCCTGGGAGTCATCTCTTGCTGCTGGATAACTTTCCTTGCAGTAGTGCAATGTGGATTTCCTATGGGGAGCGTCTACACATATCCATGGCTGTGTATCTACGTTTTAAGGTCAAACTAATAGTGGGTTGTATCCAGGGCAAGTGTCTGTTCTTGCCTTCATGAGCATTTTTTTTTTCAATCCATCGCTGCTGTCTACCTTGGAAGACTTAGAATGCCCTTAAAAACAAGCCACCCCCGTCCCTTTGTCAACTGTGAACACATGTGTACTAGCTCACTCCACTGGCCTCTGAATGTGATGATGTTATATTGGCCCCTCAGACAAGACGCCTGATTGGTAAATCAAGCATGGTGAGATAGTGGTCACGCAGGGATGGTTAAGTGATGCAGTTACTTGGTTCAGTTGCAACACTGTCCTTCACTGTGTCACACTCAGCACGTGGTGGGTGCTCAGATGGGGCATGCCGGGTGGAGGAATGTCTAGATGATGATTCTGAGATTTGGTCAGTTGGTTTGGGAGAATTTCTTGGTTGGTTCGAAGGATAAGCATTACTGCCACAAAGTATATTTGCTGGAAACAGAGACACAAATATAAGTAAGGACCATTAGCTAGTGGGGGGTATTAAGCCCAGAGGTAAGGTTGCAGATTTTTCCAGGCATACCTGGGGAGGGGTATCAGGAAGGCTCTGATATATTAGTATTTAAGTGATCTCCAAATGGCAAGAACGAGCCAATCAAGGGAAGACGAAGGAGTTCCAAAGAAAAAGGAGAGTAAGAATTGGGTATCAGAGACAAAGGCCGTTGGCAGGTGTTGGTAGAGCGTTCGTGGAGCACAGTAGCTGCAAAGTCAGCTATGGTGTGGGGAGGAAGCAGCTGTGTTGTGAGAGGAGGTTAGAGGAGCATGGGGCCAGACAAGCTGGGACCTTATGCTGCAGGAAAAACCATGGTCTTTGATTTGATTTTCACCTGGAAGCCCTTGGAGGGTTTCTGTTGAGGACACAGCTTTCAGTTTTAGTATATTACCTCTGCTGGCATGTGGAGAATGAACTGTAGGGATGCCAGAGGAGAGAGAGAAGTTCTAGGTATCACACTTCCCTTTGGGTTGGCTGGTGCTTAGAAGAGGGGAGACTTTCAGATGAGCTTGATTCCTTTAGCTGATTGTTCTCAGGATGGACACTTCATTTGCTTCCCTACTCACTCCTCTCCTCCCCTCATTGGTGAAGTCCTATTTTTAACTCTGCTGGTGGCCTTTACCTCTTGCTTTGCAGGCACAACCATGCAGCTAAGGGAAAAGGTTGTACAGGGTTTCCAGTAAGTCTTGTGAAAAGACAGAGGGTCCTCCTGTCCCTTTTTGTCCTCTCCCATTCTGCTGCCAGCAGAGAGATCTGATGGCTGGGATACAGCATGTATAACAGTTCATGAGAGACTAGAACTGCATGTCATGCGGTAGAGCTTGGAGCTGGCTGGAACCCAAGTCCCAGGCAAATAATGGAAGCCCCATATCAACCCTGGCCTGCCTAGCTGCCCCTAGACATCTTGTAGGTACCAAAGGAAAAATGAATCTCCTATCCTGTTCAGAGCACTGACAGAGTTTGGGTGGACTTGTTTTTGTTCTGTGCAGCTAAGTGTGGTCCTAACTGCTCACTTTTGAGAGTCATACTGCTGCTACTTCTGCTGCTACTGTAATTGGTGCTTAAATGTGTCGTTCTTACTCTAAGCGGTGTGTGTGTGTGTGTGTGTGTGTGTGTGTGTGTGTGTGTGTTTACATATATATGTTTTCTCTTAATCCTTAACACACACACACACACACACACACACACACACACACACACACACACACACATTTTCTCCTAATCCTTATTACAGTTCTATGTACTGAAGTATAGTTTCAAGGTTCCAAGGCACAGGATAATTTAGTACCTTCCTCAGAGACATACAGGTAATGGATGTGAAGGCATACTAGTTCAAAAATTGTGAAGACTATTTTAGTCTTTCTTTGTTAGACTTCTGGAGAGGGGGGGAATTATGTGTTTATCACAATATCAAGTTGGGGCTTGGCTTTCACCTTGTTTGAGATGAAGTCTGGCCACTTCACATGTCTGACTAGTTTGGCGATCCAACAAAAACCATACTCAGTAGCACACATCTCACTGTAGGAGTGCTGGAATTACAGATTTGTGCTACTAAATCTGTTTTTCAATGGGTTCTGGGGAGATTGGAACTCAGGTCCTTTTGCTTGCTCAGCAAGTGCTTGACCATTAGACTGTCTTCCCAGCCCCATAGCTTTCGTGGGGACTGAACCTACTTTTAGATCATTGAGGGAATGAGGCCAGAGGGGGTGATTTCGAGGCAGATTTGTGTTACATATTAACTAGGATGGGTTGACTGCTGTACTCACATTGCTGGAACTTTGTTTGCCCCATAGAGATTTGGTTATTTATTCATTCACTTATCTATCTATCTATCTATTGGTTATTTATTCATTCATCTATCTATCTATCTATCTATCTATCTATCTATCTATCTATCTATCTATCTATCTATTCATGAATTCCCCTTCCAGTCCATGCAGTGCCCCAGGGATCTAAACCCTTCCTGCTTAATCTCCCTTCTGTGCTTCTATCCACCTCCTCCAATCCCAGCACACCAAGAAATCTCTGCTAGATGCTCCTTGTGTCTCTCATACCTTGAGTTTCAACTCAGTGTCTCATCTCTAGAGTCCTGCTGGAGACTGGCCAAGTGTCAATTCCCTAATTGTGTTCCATTCTACCGAAGTGTTGGCCAGGATACGACGCGTGTGCTACTTGGGGGCAAGTACTAGGTGGTCTTTACCTACTTGCTCCACATCTCCTGCGTTGTGTGTTACTTTCAATATATATTATTGAATAATTATTGAATTGAATTGATTATATATTAAATTGAAAACACACACACACACACGGGTGTTACATGGAATCAGGGCTAGACAAATAGCTATATGGTTTAGAATAAACACAAATGGATACTTTTTTTAATTTACACCTTAATATTCACGTAGGGTATTTGGCCCCCTTTTAAGTCAGCGGTTGTAAAATTCCGTTTTAATTCCTGCTGTTATCATAAACAGCATCCTTTGGTTATTATCTGAGTAGATGAGGCTGCATTCTAGGACTGTGCTGAATTAAGATTAAACAAATTGTTGGGGGAGGACTCAGACCCCTGGTCATTTTTCTTTTTGTCTTTGCTATGAAGCCCACTTGGTGATTTGAGCTGGTCCGTTTCACTGTTGGGTTTAGAGACCCACGCGGCTACATCTATCTGCTCTGGGTAACTTGCAGGGAAGCACTCACCTTTCTCTGTGAGTATTTGTATATACACACATCTATAAAAGTGAAATTACCTGCAAAATCACTGCAGATAGAGCTTCGCGAATTCCGTATGTGGATCCAATCAGCGCCGCTGCAATATAGTTAACCAGGAAATGGGCTTCGGTTATTAAGTGGTGGCAGATTGCTTGATATACGGAATATTTCTCAGAGTTCTATTATTTGTATTTTACTCTCAAATATTTTAAGAAGATAAGCTTCTAAATTCACCGTGGGGCCCTGTGTCATCGAATCTCATCAGCAGTCACCGAGGTCCCTAATTAACTTATACTCTATAGGCCCATTTCTTGGCTTCTATTTTTCTCCATTCTCTCTAATGGTGCCGTGAGTTACACTGGAAAGAACAATAAGATTTAAGAGAAGAATTAATTTAGAAAGTTAGGAACGGAAGAGATAAGGGAAAATGAGAAAAAGCGTCTCACTATTTTGTCTTGTAAATGGCTTTCCTTTCCCAGGCTAGGAAAGCCATTTATCCAAGGAGAGGAGGGTGTTAATGAAATAGATCACGAGCACGGCTATTACAGTAATGAATTTTAACACTCACTTTGTTATGTGATATTTTATTTATGAGTTCCTTGATCATTCAGATAAAGACAAGAAGTTTATGGCACTAGATTATGTCTTGTTTTCATAAACATATTCAGTAGTTTAATAAACATAATTTATTTTTTTCTCCTTAAAAAAATCAGCAAAATTTATGAGAGATTATCTTAGGGTTAATGAAGTCTAACATTAAGGAAATATTACCCCATAATACTGGAGCCTTCTGAGTCGGAGTTGTAATTGCTTAATGCTTTTTTCTACAGGCTATTTTTATAAAGTACATGCTTCGTGCTATTAATCCAGTTTTTTACAAGTTATACTTAGACCAATTCATCGGGAATTATGCATCCATGTTTATATATTTTCAGTCGGGGCCTTTCATTAAAACATGGAGTAAAGAGTTGAAAATTTAATGCAGGAGAAAGAGGGAAAGACAATTATGTGTTTGCTCGCAGGGAGGTGCCGTGTGTGCGTGTGCCCCCACCACGTTCTCTCTTTTGAACTAATCCCCTCTGCTGGCTGTCCTCACTACAGGTGAGAAGGTAATGATTTGCAGGCCCCGGGAGGACGGACGCGTAAATTCCTATTGAAAGCTGTCAATAGTTAAAATTTGGAGCTCCATTAATATAGCCCAAGTCATAATGCACTTAAGTGATGAAAAGCCCAGTCGGCGGGCTGGAGTTTCCCCTTCCTCAGTCAGGCCTGCCAATTAGTTGGGTAATGGATGCCTGGACCCCTCAGATGGGGTTGTAAGTGGCTGGAAAGGGCAGACGGGAAGTCCACTACGGATTTCGGTCATGTGCATTTGACTGTGTCAGCTCATTCCTTTTTTGAAATTGAATTTAATGTGTTGAAAAATACTCTCTTGATGAATTAATGAAGTAAAAGAGGTATTGATATTCGAATCCTGGTGGGAGCTAGGTCTTCCATCACCACCACCACCCTCCCTGCCCCTGCCCCATATTTCATAATAGAAGACTGGGCAGGGCCAGGGTTATTAGGCATCTCATCAGACTGTTCTCTCTTCAGCCTGCAGGCAGGGTGGGTAGAGAAAGATGAGGATGGTAGTCTTCAGTCCCAATAGTGAAATGGCTGATTCTTCACTGTCTTCTTTCCCCTCCTTCTAATATTTCCTCTTGTATGTTCTTTGGCATGCAGGCAGACAAACATATGCTTGCATATATATGTGGACAAGTGAAGAACCAAGGACCAGCATAGTCACATGGCATGATTCAACATGAATCTGTGATGGGGAGGGGGCTGTTTCCAAGTCTGTTTTCTCCTACCATACTCTATGGGAAGGAAAGCTTGACCCGATCCATTCACGCACTTATAACAATCAACCTAGTCAGAATTTGCTGAATTCTTACTGCGGTAGGCCAAGGAGGCCAAGAAGACATCAGGGCACTGCACTCTCAGGACAGACAGATTCAAATGGTTTCTCAAGACTGAAAGAGGGGGCTGGAGAGATGGCCTGGTGGTAAAGAGCACTTGCTGCTCTTGTAGAGAACCTGGTTTTAGTTTCTACCACCTTCCTCATCGAGCATAATCATCTGTAACTCCACCTCTAGGGAGTAGGGCCTCCATGGGCTCTGCACACATGTGATACACATATAAACATACAGGAAAGACACACACATGTGATACACATGTATACATACAGGAAAGACACACACATGTGATACACATGTATACATACAGGAAAGACACACACATGTGATACACATGTATACATACAGGAAAGACACACACATGTGATACACATGTATACATACAGGAAAGACACACACATGTGATACACATGTATACATACAGGAAAGACACACACGTGATACACATGTAAACATACAGGAAAGAAACACACATGTGATACACATGTATACATACAGGAAAGACACACACATATGATACGCATGTATACATACAGGAAAGACACACACATGTGGTACACATGTATACATACAGGAAAGACACACACATATGATACGCATGTATACATACAGGAAAGACACACACATGTGGTACACATGTATATATACAGGAAAGACACACACATGTGATATGCATGTAAACATACAGGCAAAACACATACATACAGGCAAAACACATACACATAAAATCAAAATAAATAAATCTTTAAAAGTAAAGTAAAGCTACAGAAAAAGTCTTTAGAGGGTGAAATATAGAATGGCTGACTGACCTAGAAATCTCGTTCCTGGGTTTGTAGCCAAAGAGGTCCAAAGCAGATCTTGGGGAGACATCTGTTATTGTGGCATTTTTCATAGTGACTGGAAAGGAGATGGATCTCCTGGTCAGTAAGAGATGACTGGGCAAATAAGACAGGGTGCACATGTGTAATGTGTTATTATTTTGCTTAAAGTAAGTGGGAATGTGGTGTGAGGCCACATACCTGTAATCCCAGCGTGCATGACCCCGAGGCTGGAGAATTGATAGATCAGGGCCTGGCTCTTCTTTCACATTCTGAGACTTTGTCTCAAGAAAGCATATACACAGAGCAGGCAGCACGACTCAGTAGCTGAAGGTGCTTGCCACCAACCCTGGGACATACACGTTAGGAAGAGAGAACTGACGTCTGCAAGTTGTTTTATAATCTTCACACTTGTACTGTGGCATGCTGAAAACAAGCATATATATATATATATATATATATATGCATACTAAATAACTAAAACAATATAAACAAATAAACAAATGAGTAATTTTGACATATGCCACAACATAGGTGAGCTTTGAACCCAGAATGCTAAGTGCAGTAAAAATGCCATTAGAAGACAAATACAATTTGCTTTCACTTACATGAAATGCCCGGAAGATGTCAAGTTCTGGAGACAGAAAGGAGATTTAAGGTTATCAGGGGCCAGGGGTTTGGGGATGGAGAATTATTATTAAATGGAAGTTGAGTTTTTAATCTCAAGTGGTACAAAAGTCCTGGGAATGGACAAGGTTGATGTGTGTATTATGAATGGGCCTCCTGCTCAAAAGTGATTAAAATATTATGTATACAGTCACAAATGTGTCTACCACCATTCCTGAGGAGAGCTTGATTCAATTCACTGATATAAAAACTATCCATTCAGAATTCATTAAGAACTCTTACCATGCTAAGCCCCATGGTCTAAAAAGACATGGAGAGAGCTCAGTGGGTGAAAATTTATGCTTTGTAAGCATAAGTACCCAGTTAGAAAACTCCAGCACCGGCTTCCATTTGCTTGGTATGTCCACCCATGACTCTAACCACAGTGCTATGGTGGGAGGAGACAGGAGAGTCATGGGCTTGCTGGCCATCTGCCTAGCTCCAGGCACAATATTAGACCCCGTCTGCAGGGAATAGAGTGAGGAGTGGTAAAGCAGGATGGCCAACTCCTTTGTTGGCCTGTGTGCATGCCCGACTCCCACCCATGTACAAATATGCCACAGGTAGAAAAAAAAGAAAAACTGAACGAAGTGGAGATGTATCTGAGATGGTATGTTGGAGGCTATAACCTCAAAACCATGCAAGTGAATGATGTCTGGCCATAAGTTTGTGAAGGTCTCAAAGTTCCGTTTTTCCTTCAAAGAGAGTGAGGATCCATGAGCTGTGACAGGGCAAAAGGCAGTTTTCTTTTCTGACACCAGAACTGTGTTCAGTCTTCCTGAAAAATGAGCTTGTGCAGTACCCAGGCACCTGAGCAGGATGTTGGCACCACCTCTGGGGTCACAGTCATCACATAAACTTCGGTGGGTTTGTGACAGACCTATTGGCTTTAAATCTTGGTTTTCTCACTCATAAGCTGCCTGTGTTGAACGGTTGTTTCACAGGTCAGCGACACAGTTTTTCCATCTGTAAAATGGGTTAACCACTGTGATGGCATCGTTGAGAACTTAAATCGGACAATGCAGATGAAGCTTCCAGAGTCTGTAGTCCTCACTGAATGTTATTGTTATTTTGACACCTTGTATCTATCAGATACTCCATGTTACCTGATTACCTTCCTCCTTCCTCCCTGCAAACGAAGCTTGTACACTTCTTTTCTTCCTACCAGTAAGGACGCTGCTGTTGTAAGCATTAAGACTTACCCGATTTGCTTGGTTTTATGCATCCGCACACATTTTGAGTTTTTCATTTCTACTTTCAAATTTAGCCAAAACATTTGGGAGCAAGGTGTCTGGGACAATTTAATTTTCTGACTATCCGATGCCTACAAGACACCACTTTCACTTCAAGTTTTATCTGTGCAAAGGTTTTCTAAAAGCTAGCTATGTCCTTTGTCTCTTTAGGAAGTATAGCGAGGGAGCTGGAGAGATTGCCCAAAGGTTAGGGGTACTTGTTGCATCTATAGTGACAATCTGAATTCAGATCCCAGCATCCATGTTGGGTGGTTCACAGCGGTCTGTATGGAGACAGTTCTTCTGGTCTCCAAGAACACCTGCACGCACCACACACACACACACACACACACACACACACACACACGTACACACATGTACACACACATGTATACACACATGTACACACATTTACACATGCACAAATGCATGTGTACACACATACAAATGATAATTATTGAAGTTGGGGCTATACATTCACGAAGGGATTCCAGAGGGGGTGCTGGGGTGGGAGACGTGGGAGGGTTTAGAGATAGGAAGGAATGGAAATGAGGCAGATACAGTGAGTCCTTAACTATGTCTTCTAATGCCAAGTAAATGGAAGCACTAGAAGGCAAGTGAGGGCAGGTGAAATTGCTAAGCTGGTAACCGTGCCTGCTTCCAAGCCTCAACCTCTGTCCAACCCCTGGATTGCGAGCACGGAAGTCGAGAACCTACGCTCATTAGTTGTCCTCTGCCCTTTACATGTGTGCACATGTACATATGATTTTCAAACGTAGGAAAATTAAGCCTAGTGACTAAATGCATTTTAATCTTTCCTTGAAAGATTAGATGAAATGAAAATAAAATCTTTAATTTTCCTGAAATGAAAGATTTCAAAGCCTGTTCACACTGTTTCTCTTGGGCACAGATAAAAACACAGAAGGAGACGTAGACTGAGATACAGGATCACATACATAGCAAACTCAGGTCTAAACTAAGAGGTTTTTTTATTATTTTAATTTTTTAATTGTATATCCTTATAAACCGTCTTTGTAATCTTACTTCAAAACTAGAGTTTTGGCAAGAAATTATGATGAATAGTTTAGGCTCTTTGGATATTCTTTTTTTTTCAAGAATAAATTACAAAAATATCTCCCTCATCGGAATCTTCCAGGGAGTCACACACAGTAGACACTCGACCTTGAGAAGAGTAACTGCTGTGTTACCAGACTCTAGGATGATAGGGAAGAAACCCGTTTTCTCCACAAGGAGATTGAGTATGGCTCTGTTCAATGTAGACGTCATTGCTCTTGCTTGCCTCGTGCCCCTAGCAGTGTTGTTTCAAACTCCTGCACATGTTTTATGTTTTGTGATGGGAGGCAGGCAGGAAATGGAAAGTTGAACCGGCCACAACGGGGACTGGGTGGTGTTGGTGGTTTTCCTACGTGTCCCTGAGTGATCTTGGCTGTCTGTGGTGACTCTTTCTAGTTAAAGATGGATGCTTTCCGAGCTGCCTTCAGTTGGAACACTAAGAACCTCTTCCTCTGAGATGGTGAACAGTCCAGTCTTTGTTTCTGAGCCCTCTCCCTGATCATTAGGAGCCTTCAGGAACTACTTGTCACTCAGTACATGCATTCTAGTTTGTGAGGTGGTGAGGAGACCTGGCAGGAAAGTCCTTTTCTGCCTTCTCTTCCCTTCAGTCTCCTTCCTCCCTGTCTTACCTCTGTCTCCAGCCAGCCCATCGCCAGGCTCCCGGCTCCTCCCCAACCCATCTAGAGTATTGATTAGAAGTCACCAAATAGTTTCTGTAACCATGCCATCAGTAGCTACCATTGTCATTATTTCAGCCACACCATGGAAATGGCTGGGGGGGACGTGGCACCTTCCAGCTCATGTGCAAAGCATTCTACACTCTGCCCAGGCTGGGGGCTTTGTGCTTTAAACCTCTCTGAAGGTCTTTATGCAAAAAGGTGGAGGATTTGCTGTGAGTTATTTCTCAGAGCCCCCCACTTCTGATTCCCTTAATTTTCTATTTTTCTTTCCCTCACTTTGCCACCCTCCTACTGGCTGCATGTTAGAGAGCAGCCACACAAAGGAATTGTGCGAAGTTGGGAAGCAGCCGGCAGGTGGGTTTGCATTTTCCCAGGTTAATTCACTTGATGAGAAGCTGCTGTAGGTGATGTGTCATATATCAAAGGCAGGGCATCAGTAATCTTTGCTCAAGGGCACGGCTAACAGACAGATAGACGGGAGAATGAGATGGAAAAAAGCAACTCATCCTTTTCTGCTAACACCACGAAGGAGATAAAGGAAGATTTATGAGTCCTCTCGGACCACATACCAGCAAGCCGCAAACCGTATTTTTTCACATGTTCCCAAAATTGGCGGTGGAAAGCAATCTGGTTGTCACTGTGTCCGTCCAGCCTTTAGGAAACAATGAACTTCCGGAAGGCTCTAGCTGTAGAGTCAGCTCTTTGCTGTCCCTGCAGAGGTGTGCAGAGACATGAGTGCAGGAATCGTGTGTGTGTGTGTGTGTGTGTGTGTGTCTCTGTGTGTGTGTGTCTGTGTGTGACTGTGTATGTGTGACTGTGTATGTGTGAGTGTGTGTGTGAGTGTGTGTGTGAGTGTGTGTGTGAGTGTGTGTGTGAATGTGTATGTGTGACTGTGTATGTGTGAGTGTGTGTGTGAGTGTGTGTGTGAGTGTGTGTGAATGTGTATGTGTGAGTGTGTGTGCGCGTGTGTGTGTGAATGTGTATGTGTGAGTGTGTATGTGTGAGTGTGTGTGTGAATGTGTATGTGTGTGTGAGTGTGTGTGAGTGTGTGTGAATGTGTATGTGTGTGTGAGTGTGTGTGAGTGTGTGTGTGAGTATGTGTGAATGTGTATGTGTGAGTGTGTGTGTGTGTGTGTGTGTGTGTGTGTGTGTCTGTTTAGAACATCTTTGCATTCTTTTAGCACAAGATCTGAAGCTCAATATTATGGCCTCTATAGAGTAAAAATACAAGATTACTTGAAGTGGTCATGATTCTGGAGTCCCAGGACTCAATAGTGGTGGCTTAGTAACCTAGTCTCTCATCTATTAAGACTGGAATTCCTAGCAGCTTTAGGGCCCCTTGTCCCTCCCCTTTGTGTATAAGGAAAGGGGTGAGAAAGAAATCGAGGAGGATGTGTTGGTTGTTTCTCTCTTCCTTCCCTGCCTCTGAGGCGAGCCCATCCCTGGCAGGCTGTTTGTGTGGAGTTAACTGGGATCTCCAGTTCCTGCGATGGCTTGGACTTCTTTATTCAGCAGCTCAGCACCTGGCTCTGGAAGCCTGTGGAATGGGTGATGGAAGGTATGAGGAGGTCTCTGCATATTTCTCTCGCATGCCTTGAAAAAAGGCACCTGGATCGCTCCTGTGTCGGTGACTATCGACTCCGCTTGGCAATTTAGAAAGTATTGTAAATTCCCCTCAAAAATTGGTTTTGAATTCTTTTTTTTTCTTTTTTTGTGGCCTCTGTGGCATGCTCCAGTTCCTTTTTTTTTTCTTTTGAGAAGTCCAATTAACATTCTGTGCAGAAGGGCATGATTGATTCTGCACAGTGGTGGCTATATGAGCAAACCTCATTTAGACAGCTGAGTGAAATATACAGGCCAGAGGAATTTATGGGGCCCAGAGAAGCTCGCATGCAGAATGAAAAGGAGCCACCATTCCTTTTTCTATTCCACCCCCAACAACTACTCTTTACTCACTTTGCCTACAGCTTCAGGGATGCCCACTCTGAGCTGTCATACTATGGAGTCTCATGTCTTCCGTCAGAGAGGACTGAACTCTCTTAGTCACCTAGTCCTCCTGTGGAAAGTGTGGAGTGTATAATGAGAGACACAGCGGGCTTTCAGAGTCCTCAAGGCTGGGGGTGGGTGAAGGGTGGCTTGAATGGCTGTGCCCTGTTCTCAAAGGTATCCCTGCAAAGGGCGGTCTTGTCTGAGTGTTCCAGCCTTCTGTCCTGACCTCGGTAGGATCAATAGTCGAGAAGGTTCTGGGTTCAATAGAGAGAATTTCTATAACCCCTTTCTTAAGGAACATCACTAGCTAAATTTCGCCAAGTGATCTTGCGTCAGGAAATGGTTTTATCTTTGCATCTGATGCACACACAGTAGGTCCATCATAAACCGCTAATATCTTGAACTGACTTAGCTGTCAATAGGGTGTGGTATAAAAAGAGAACACACTGCAGTCTGATTGGTTTGCTGTGCTTTCCCTGGGGCCCTGGGCAGAATACTTGGTATAGTTGAGCTTGCAGAACACAGCTTTCTACACAGAGAAGATAGTATTTGCTCCCCAGGCTATATATAAGAGTGTCTGCCTGTAGGGGTGAAAAATGAGAGGTCCTATTTACACCTCATCTTCTAAGCCCATCTGAGAGCCTGCATGCCTTTCTGATGTTTGTTTCCAACACATCTCACCTGCCTGCTTTGGCCAACACGCTTGCCTCCCTGCTTCTCTCTGTTCAAATCATGTTCATGTCTCCTTAGTGATTGAGACACAGGGAAGTCGGGAAGACCAATGTCATTCATTGACCTACCAGTGGAAATTCAGCCAAAGGTTTTCTATGTAATTGCTATCTGAAGGGGGTACTTTAAACACTATACAAACGTTATGTGATTAGAGACTTTTCCTGATATATTTTTCTTTTCTGTCTCTGGTTCCTCCGACAGGCTTCATGAAAGATGTCAACTTCTATTCCCCATAACCTCTATATGCTACCACCTGTGTGAACGTCTGCATGTGTGACTATGGATCTCCAGATGAGATCAGCTTGGGTTTAAAGATAGGCCCCAAATGCAATCCTGTGTATCCATGTAAGGGGAGTAGAGGAAGAGAAGGGTCCCACACAGAGGGGACAGCCCCATGAAAAGATGCTGGCCTTGTTGGGGCACAAACTTATGGGTAGCAGGTACTAGACGAGGCAGAGAAAACATTTTCCTTTAAAGCCATGGGGGAAGCCCATCTCAGCGATACTAATTTTACCTTTCGGACCACCAGAAGTGTGGGAGAATAACGTAGTGATGATTTTAGTAACCAGACTTTTGGTTAATTTGTTAGAGTAGCAATACAAATCTAATACAGAAGATTGGCCTGGCGTTGGGATCTAATGGCTCCCAGAAGTTGGATTGGCATGTATATTAGACAGTCCAGGTTCCCACATTGATGGACTTTATAGGAGGGTCTGGTATAGACCTAAAAGAACAATACAGTACTAATACTCTCGGGAACTCCATAGTGTTTCAGTATCTTTTCTAATCCTAGAAGAGCCTTGCAATCCCTCAGTGGGTCGGGGAACTGGCTCACAGGCTATAACTTACTTGAGAGCAGAGGCACAGCTGGGAAACCCTGAAGTTGGGGTTTGAACGTTACCTCCCCAGCCGAGTCCAGTGTCTTCTCTCTCCCGTGTTACTGATTTTCATTTTTGTTCATACTCCATGCTCAGTCTTCAGCCAGAGGGCAGCTATGTCCCTCAGTCCCAGCCCCTGTTAAATTAGGCAGGCTCCTCAATCTGAAAGAGATGGTTGTATGTCATGTCACGGTCCCCGGCTCTGATCGCCAGGTGGCTCTGGGCAGCCCTTTATTATAAATGGTAACTGTCCAGTGGTAGAACGTGATTGTGTGTGAAAGCTGTGTGTGTGTGAGAAAGAGAATTGGAATGGATCTGTGACACCACTGGAGAGGCAGAATGAAGATGCTTTCATGTTGTTGTGTGTGCATGTGGTGTTTGTGTATGAAGACATATGTGTGCGTGTGCATGTGGAGGTCAGAGATCCATGTCAGGCATCTTCCTCAATTGATCTCCATCTTATTTCGAAATTACATCTAATTATATCCATATGCATATGTGTGGGGGCACATATGTGCTATGCTGTATGTTGAGAGGTCAGAGGACAGTTTACAGGAGCCAATTCTCTCCCTCCTATATGTTCTTCCTATGTCATTTGTCTTGATGGCAAATACCCCTACCTGCAGAGGCATCTTACCAGCCCTCTGCCTTAATTTCTAGACTGGCAAGTCAGTAAGTTCCAGGGATGTTCCTGCCTGCCTCTGTAGTGTCTTATTTATAAGTGTATGTTGCTGTGTTTCTTTTTCTTTCTTTAACGATTAAACTCAGGTCCTCGTGATTGCCCAGAGAGTAACTTACTGACAGAACCATCTCCCTAGCTCTTTAGTGGGTTTTGGAATGGCTGATCATAGGATGCCTTATGGGTATCTCTTATATCACCCAGAGCCTGTGATTCAGAACTAAGTGCTCAATGACAGAGCAATTTTTACTCTAGAGAAGTCAGAAATCTTGGAGGCTGGAACCTATGGGTAATGGATGTGGTGGGTGTGTCCTTTGAAAGTTGTGGAATTTGAGGGTGTGTTTATATTTCACAATTTGCATTCAAAAGTTTGTTTCAGCCATAACCACACACATTCTCTGTGGACACATGTGGCCATCTCAGCCACTCCCACAAGCGATAAACTCACATAAAAGGAGCCGAGAATGATTCATTACTGTTCACCAGAAAACACTTCCAGATCAGAGAATCATTAAGAAGTGAGAAAAATCCCTTAGTTATGACACGTTCTGAGCTACATGAAAGGGCCGTGTGCTGGAGAGGACTGGCCAAACATTTGCATTCATGTTGGAGAGTTGAGAACTCCCATCCAAGATGCATGTGTGGTCACAAGGAAATGCCCCCACCCCCAAAACTGTGAGCACCATGATTTTGTTTGGTAAAGATGTCTGTTGTCTGCACTTGGCTGTAAACACACATACTTATTATTGACCTGTCCCCACTTTAAGGGTGGCCAAGGAGAGAAAGCAAGGCTGTCTTTATTATTATTTTGCATATGTGCACCTCCATGTGCCTACAGGTTTGTGCTTGTAGAGGTCAGAAAGAGATGTGAGGCATCTCCCTCTATCTCTCTCCACCCATTTCCTTGAGATAATCTCTCTCACCAAACATGGAGCTAGGCTGACAGTTGACAAGCTGTAGCAATGTGCCACTCCATAGCAAGTCTCCTTTACTGCCCTACATAGCAAGTGCCTTCCCCTCTGAGTCAGCTCACAGCCTTGTGCTTGAATTTAATGCTCCTTTATGCTTAAGGCTTTTATACATGTATGCAATAAAATCTGATCAGATCTAGCTACCATTTCCCTCCTCTAATTCTCCCCTCTTCCAGATACTCTCCATGGGTAACCACAAACATGTGGCCCACAAAACAGACACACACATACGCATGACTAAAAAAAATAAATATTTTTAAAAAAATGGCTTCTGGATTCAGGTTTGATTCCCAGTCCCTACATCATGGCTCACAACCATCTATAATTTCAGTCTCAGGGAATCTGATGCCCTCTTCTGGACCCTGAGCATACAAGGCATTCGAGTAGTACACAGGTGTACATATAGGCAAAGGGCACACACACACACACACACACACACACACACACACACACAAATGATTTTTTATTTCATTTTTTCCCCTTAAAAAAACATCAAATGTGTTTTTCTGTATCCTTAAGTTTGCCATATTATAACAAAGGAATTAAGAAACACTGGAAGTTTGTTTTCTGTTGCTCAATTATAATACCCTTTCTCTGTTTGTCTTGTGTCACCACTTGTCTGACAACAATGGTTTTGAAGATATAATTAAACATTTTCAGTTGAAAGATTTTCTTTGTGGTGGTAAAGGTTGTGCAGGACATGTGGACGGACTTGTTACCTTTGAAGCACTTGTCTCAAACAATCATTACTGTAAATTTTCTTATGCGCTACCACCATTTTCAAACACTGTGTGTGTGTGTGTGTGTGTGTGTGTGTGTGTGTGTGTGTGTGTGTGTATAGTAAAGTAGAGCAAGTTGTCAGCAAAAAGTCTCTCTCCCTAGATTTCCTTACATTGAAACTACCAATTGTTAACAGTTTCTTGTGGTGCATATTGAAAATTCAAAACATCTTTTGAATTGCCCAATGGGAAATAGAACCCAGTTGACTAGGTTGGGGCTGGAGCAATTTCGAGACAGTGGCGAAGGGATGAGATGAGTGGGTGGCTTTAGATTAATGGGGACCAAGCTTCTAACTCAGAGCATTTGTTTCAATTCTTCTGTGAGAGGCTCATGCGGATCCATGTCATCAAGGAAAAGGGGGCTGAATAGAAAGTTGTGGGAATCCAGAGGAGAATGCAAGTTCCATGGAGTTGTCATTTGCTGTGGTCCAGAGGGAGATAGTTGTGAATAACAGGGTGGAGTTAAGCAGGGAAAAATTTAGGCTGGGAAAGTCAGGGCAAATTTCACAATGGGAAAGTGTGTGGACGTGTCTGTGGGGAGGCAATGGCTGCATTGCCACCAGAGGGGCTAGAAATAACGCTTGACTCAAAGCACAGGAAAATGGATGAGAGAGAACCCTCCTGGGGGCCCCACCATGACCTTAATTAGACTCTCCCTGCCTGGCTTTGGATTCACTGATTCACTCTCAAATGATCCAACTGAGAGAAACAATTGCTTGGAAAATGGCCACGGGGGGATAATGGGTATTGGCACCACATATTGGCTGACTTGCCTATGGGCATTAGTGGCTTCCTGCCTTGTGTCTGTATGGCTTCTGGACCATCTGTCAATCTGTCCCTCCCTCATTTCATCCATTCATTTCACAGACTGTTTCAGAACCTTTAAGTCCACAAAGACTACTAGGCTGCTAGGGAAGGTCATTTTCAGAGGGGACATTCCATTCTGAGACATGTGGATGAGAACTGAAGAATGGTCCAGCCAGGGAGGCAACCTGTGAGCACCTGAGTCAAGACTGTAACACGTGAAAAGGCTCATCAGGTTTAAGGATCTAAAAGGAGCTGAATGTTGCTGATGGATGGAGAGGCTTAGGAGATGTTCTATGAGGTTGGAGAGGTGACAGGGCTCAGGTTAGGGTCTGGTGGCCTCTGGGTAATAATTAGAAGTTTGCTCTAAGAGTAATGAAATTAGGGGATGGGCTTTGCCAGGCCTTTTATTTCTGTGTTCAGATTCCCTTATAGCTTCTGGTCCCTACTTCCTAGGCGCCAGCTGTGTTGTCAGGTAGAGGTGAGAGTTGTATGATAGGAAAGAACTATTACTAGAAGACAAGTGATGAACTGATACTGGGAGGAAGACTCTCCCTTCTTGATAGTTCTGCCTTTGCCTCAAGAGCTCAGAATTTTAGGTGAAGTACATTGTGGAATAAATTAGTACCACCTGGGACAGGGTCGCCTAAGAGCAATCAACTCAAGTGCAAAGCAACATGTAATAATAGATATGGGGAAACAAAAATTGCAAATTGGACCTGGAAGATAAAATTTAAAATGTACACATATGTCTTCATGCATGTGTATATGGACTTACATGCACCAAACATTTTCAGATGATCTTGGAACTATGATTTAATCTTTAGGAAGGGTTAAACACTTTTTATTCTTTAAATGTTCTCACAAAATTATACACTAGAGTCATCCATTTCATACTTCATACTTGCTCCTATGATTTTTACACTCATAAAAGTTATTTATTTTTTATAAAATTAATGCTTTATCATTTCATAAGATCCTTTTTAATCCTTCAATATTACACACACACACACACACACACACACACACACACACATCTTCTGGAGTTTTGCTTTTTTGGAAGGCATCAGGGTGAGAGGTCAGAACATTTGCTGAATCTCTCTCCATCACTTCAAAATCTTGCTGAAATTCTGAAATTTGCACTGAGCCATTGGTATACCATTTGGTTGTCAGTTGCGCTTAAATCATTGCTGTAAATGCCAAGAATGGATGCTACTTTCATGGGTATTTGATGGGAGACCAGACCTCATTTGAAACTACATGTATTCAAGTTATGATGGCTGTAGTCTCCCTGGTAAAACCCCAAACTGAAATTTCTTGAACAAATATTTGAATACAAATATATCCTCTCTATTAAAATGTAAATACCCTTGATTATGTCTACCTTTGGAAGGACACAAAAAGAAGTTAAAAAAAATAATCAGAGGACCCTCCAAAGGGTTGAAAGATGAGGGTTTCAATCCAAGAAAGGAAGGTGGGTTTCACAGGCACTGCCCACCCCCATCCTTGTGCTCCCTTCTTATGGTTTTGATTTCTTTTGTTGTTGCAGCATAGGGAAATTAATCAGGGTTGCATGGTTTGGCCAATTTTGTCTTAGAAAGCCCTTGGGATTTAGAGTAAGTAGATAGGTATGGGTTAAGTTAATAGAAAGAAAATGGAAACCTCATTTTGCTAAAATAAATTTGTTCTGGAGATACTATGAATGTTTAGATTCATTTCCGCTCACACTCGGGTCTGTTAACATTTTAGGCTAGGAAAATTCTTGGTTGTGAGGGGGGCTACAGAGTTTCTGGCTTCAAGTTTCTAGACACTGTGGTAACACATGCTTTGAAACAATCTTGGTGTGTCACTCTAAGTCCTTTAGGGATCCGCCACAGATCTCAGAGCTCCAGCAGTGGGGAGGTTGTGATAGACAGAATGGAAAAGGGTCCTGATTACTTCTGGTGCTCACTACATTGATGACTTTTGAAAAGAATGTGGGGAAGAGAAGTGTCTGGGTCCAGTTGGAGCAGGTCTTAATGAGAGAAGCGTCAGAAGTCTGAGTCTTCTGGGACTCCATGAAGCTGGTTGTAAGAACAATGGAGAGGAAGACATCAGAATATTTTCCATGCCTTTGAGCTGAAGGAACTCGAGGTCTGTTAGAACTCATCCTTCTCCCAACAAGTTATATTTGCCTTAGCCTGTCAGCCATGGTTACACTGCCTCTTATACGGTAAATATTCTCTAGCCTTCCTGTCTTTCTAAGTAAGCCTCATCCTTTGGGTGCCGTTGAAACTCTAGGTTTTGCCTGTGACTTCCTCAACCAACATGGATTTCTAGCCCTTACCTTCAATCTTGCTTACTTCAATTGTATGGCGGTGGCGTTTAATTCCAGTGTGGACATTTAATCAAAGATAACTTTGTTTCTTAATTTTTAAGGGGGCCTCTTACCTTCCCAGTGTAGGATCTTCTGAGGCTTAGCCTGTCTCTCTCTTTTATTGTCTAATAGATTTCCTGCATGCACTTAGTAAATTTTAAGTCAGTTGAAGTCAGTTGGCTTACTCATCCCTTCACCCTTGTTTAACCTCCCAGATCTCTCCACACACTCCAGTCCTGTCTCTTTAAATAGTCAAAGAGATGGCCAGTTGTTTGACAGTTCCTTAGGCATAAAAAAATAATTTAGCTCACACTTAATTTTTATCAGGAGGCAAGTTTAATATTGTCAAGGATTAAAATTTTATTTTTAAGTTTTTACATCCTGTTTCTCTTAATGTCATTTTGGCTTCAAAGGGTATAATTCTGAAATTATGAGTACCCTTGGACTTGTTACTATTTCTTCCTTTGTGTATATAATGTTTCAAAAGCTGTTGATGGCTAAATGTCATTTTTATACTTTTTGGATTCATAACAGTTCAAATTCATTCAAAAACAATTAATAATATTATGTATCTTAGGAATAGCTGTCATGTATCTGGTGGATATGACATATTGTTAGATATTTTAAGCTGAAAGTTCTGTCTGGAGGCCAAGTTTAACAAGACAAGGAGCAGGCTGTTTTATAGATGAGCAGAAGGGTAGAGAACACATTTGTGAGGGAGCTTGGAAAACACTGGCTTCTCTGCTCAAAAAAATAAACCAACAATCAGTAGCCCATCTCAAACATTTTTTTTTGTTTTTGCTTTATTTATGTCTGGTTTCCTTCTGCAAACAGGAGGGCCACCTGACAGCTTCAAGAGAAGATATTACCACTAACTACAAACCACCAAGGCAGCGTTCCCAGATTCTTGAGAGACATTTTTCCAACTCAGACAGATTGGCTCTTTGATTTTTTTTTTTTTAAGATCTGAAACAGGGATGAAACATTCCATAAAGAGTCATTGTTTTCAAGATGGGGCAGTCCATTCTGGAAGGAAGCTTGGCTAGCAAGAGTGATGTCAGCTGTGGGAGGGGCTGGGCAGGATCCCTGGCTTTGAGAGTCTACTGGGCTGTTCTAGTCACGTGGAACTGTCAATTAGCTCCTCCTTCACAGAAGCAAGGGCTTTTTGAGTTTCTTCTTTGGAAATTTCCTAGAGCCCTACATTTGTGGGGTGAGGGTGGCAGCTGTTGAGGGTATTGGGTAGGTTCAATACCTCTCCCTCTCGCTCTCCCTCTCCCTCTCCCTCTCCCTCTCGCTCTCCCTCTCCCTCTCCGTCTCCCTCTCCCTCTCCCTCTCCCTCTCCGTCTCCCTCTCCCTCTCCCTCTCCCTCTCGCTCTCCCTCTCCCTCTCCCTCTCCCTCTCGCTCTCCCTCTCCCTCTCCGTCTCCCTCTCCCTCTCCCTCTCCCTCTCCGTCTCCGTCTCCCTCTCCCTCTCCCTCTCGCTCTCCCTCTCCCTCTCCCTCTCCCTCTCCCTCTCCCTCTCCCTCTCCCTCTCCCTCTCCCTCTCCCTCTCCCTCTCTCTCTGTGTGTGCATGCAACTCATGAGGCAGTGTGTGCATGTGGAGATCAAAGGACAATATTAAGCGTCATTTCTCAGGTACCATCCATTAAGACAAAAACAAAAACCAAAGTCAGGGTGATTCACTGACATGGGGCTTACCAAGGAGACAAGCCTAACTTTCTAGAGAACTCCAGGGATCTGTCTGTCTCCACCGCCTCTGCTCTTTTTCGCAAGTGTGTTCTACCATGTCTGCCTTTTTTGCATTAGTTCTGGGGCACGAATTCAGGTCCTTCCACGTGTGAGGCAAGCTCTTCCCTGACTGGGCTGACTTCCTAGCCACTCTTCATACTATGTTTGTAGAACAATGGAAGACGGATCCTATCCTCTGTAATTCTTTCAGTTTGTCCTGAACAAGCACCAGTGATCTTCCTCTTTCAAGCTGTTAACATTTTTATTCTTTAAAGACTTGAGTGACAACTCATCACGCTGTGACAGTGTCCCATCCTCAGGTATCAGGAAAATCTTCCAGTCATAGACACAGTGAGTCAAGATATCTATCCCATGTGGGACCTTAACCACAGCCTGTAAGATCCTTCCAGTTCCCCTACCTTTTGTGAGCCATATATACAAAGAGGAAGGGAAGCAGCCCTGGGTACTCTCCTCCTGAGCTACTCCATGGAGATCTCATGGTGGCTCCAGAAAGTTGCCTTTATGTCCCTACCCTAGGTCTTTGGCATCATTTAAGATAACAACAAATTGCTGGCTGCCTTCAATGGACTTACTTTCCATGAGCTCCACAGATTATGTATACAGTGGGAAGATGACAACTTCAGCCCTCCATGTTGTGTCTTAAGCAGAAGAATAGGGTGTCAAGCATATTCTTACAGATTCTATCATCCCCACAGGATGATGGGTGCTGCACCAGCCATGAGCACCCTGTAAGCACAAGGTTACTCTATTCTGTTGCCACACTGGCTTCTTTCTCTTTGCTACTGATGTGCTCAGCTCCTCCAAAACCCAAGGAGAAGCAGGGCAGCAGTTCTTCAGAACTTAGACAGCTGTTCATGGACTGAGGTGCTTATCTAGTCAGTGCTACTGAGATGTCCCACAGTGAGAAAAGCATTATTGGAAACTATAGAACCAGGGCTACAAAGTCAATGCATTCTCCGTCATTATAGAATTGATCCTTGAAGAATTCTCAAAGATGCTTCAGCCCAGTGCTTCTCAAAGTTCTCCAAAGTTTCTGAGGGCACATCGTGGCAGGATGGACCTGGTTCCACCCTTAGAACTGTTTATGGTTTATGTCCCTTATGCTTTCTTCTTTTTTAATCCATTCCTTCATCCTGTCCCCTTCTATCTGTCTGTCTGCCTGCCTATCTACCTGTCTAATCTACCTGTCTGGCGTCTGTCTGTCTATCTATCTATCTATCTATCTATCTATCTATCTATCTATCTATCTATCTATCTATCTATCTCTCCTCTTTCTTTTGAGACAGGGCTTCATCAAGTAACTAATCATTCTAATTTTCAGCTCACAATTCCCCTGCCTCAGCCTCCTGTAAGAGTGCTACTGTTGCATGTATAGGCTACCATTCTCAGCTTGATCTTCTAGACTTGATTTGGAAAAAAAAAAGTTACAGCTTTCAACACTAACTTAAAATGTAATTTCCTTATTTCATAATGTGGGAAAACTGAAATTCATGATCCAGAAGGGACTTAAGGTATAAATTTAGTGATAGTTTCCCCCTTTTTGGGTTGATTCTTACAATAGTTTCTGTAACTTTTTCTATATACATTCATATGTATTTAGAGTGTGTGTGTGCGTGTGCATGTCTATGAGTGTGCATGTCTGTGTGTGTGTGCATGTGTGTGTGTGCATGTGTGTGTGTATGTGTGTGTGCATGTCTATGAGTGTGCATGTCTGTGTGTGTGCATGTGTGTGTGCATGTGTGTGTGTATGTGTGTGTGTGCATGTCTATGAGTGTGCATGTCTGTGTGTGTGTGTGCATGTGTGTGTGTGCATGTGTGTGTGTATGTGTGTGTGTGTGTGTGTGTGTGAGTGTGTGTGCACATATGGACATCAGATTGGTTTTCTCCTCCCACCCTTTAGGTTCTGGGGCTAGAACTCAAGTCTTCAGGCTTGGCAGCAAGCCTCTTTACCCACTGAGCCATCTAGTAGAGCCATTCATCATTTTGTATTCCTGTTATTATTAGAGACAGCTTCCGCTAAGCACATCAATTGGGAGCTATGATTTGGAGAGTAGCTGACTGTACATTACAGCCTGTGTCAGGGAAAAGAAAAGTTCCTATCTCCTGTTTGCATATCTTTTGTGAAAACAGTTTAAACAGCACCTGTTTAAACCTTGCCATAGAAATGCCTGGAAGGTAAACAGTTGGTTCTGGAGCAGCTAAAACATGGCATTGTTTAGCGTGGCAGCCATTGATGCATGTCTTTAATTACGGCCGCGCTGTCAACCCCTGAAGTCCCTGCTCTTTGTTGTAGATCTGATATGATGTTTGAGGTTTTCAAAGCTACAGAGATGAAAGAATCCACAGTCAAATACTGCTCATTCCGATATGCCTAAGGAAGGAGGAGGGCCATTGCCCATAAGGGTTGCAGAGCTCGGAGAGAACACGGCCTCTGCCTTTGATGACAGCCTCAACTGGGGCATCCTGGTTTACTCTGTTCATGGTGGAGGAGGGCCAAGGCTGGAGGAGACTAAAATGATTTATCTGGAAACGGTAAACAAAAGTGACGGATGGGCAGCATGAGAGGAAGAGCTGGCTCTCACCACACTGGCAGTTTATACGTTAAAGCTGCGAGGCTCAAGCTGACCCAGCAAAGATTTCTGGAGCCCTTCCCTAGCTGCCTCTGGTTCTCTTGTCTTCAGCTGGTCTTAGCTACCTATCCTTACCTGCTGCCACTGTATAGTCCATCGATGTGGGTTAGACTCATCACAGAGCACAGGCATCCATTTAAGGGCTTATTGTCACTCCCAAGTTCCACCCACTCCTCCTTGTAGCTTCACAGCCTTTCCCGTCACATCCATCCCTGGGAGCCTGCTCCCTGCTCCCACAACAGCTCTGCTCATTGCAGAGGAGGCTTGCCAATCTCCTCCCCAGCTATTATCCTGTCCTAAGTTTCTTTTTTCCATCCCATCTCTTCTTCCCACCCGAGAGGCATTGCGTTCTCATGGCTGCGGGCGTGAGTAACCAGAGTCAGGCTGACAGAATTGGAATTGTGGTTTTGATGTTCACTTGTTCTGTAATTTTCGAGCAAGTTGCTGACTCTGCACTTCATTTTCCTCTTGGTGAGATGCGGATGGCAATTGTACCTGTGTTGGAGAGTTGTGAATAGGGAGTGAGTTGGTAGGTAAAACCCAGTATGGAGACCAGCACAAGGCAGGCCTTATAAACAGCTATTGCATATTTATACAAACACACATTATCTAATGTATACTATATGAGATACAACATACAGTTTAAATATTCACAGAAGTGTGACAACATGTTTTGTTGTTGTTTAATTTTGCTTTGTTATTTAGCTATCAGGGAGAAGGTAATAAATAGTTTTGTTAGCTGACTTATTTCTGGGGAAACCCACCAAACCCCCAGAGTGGAGATGAATCCTACCTCTTGTGGCCTGTTCTTAATGGCTTCAACTTTTGCCCTCTCCTGTTTGCTGTGTGAACATACTGGCTAACAGATCCTGCCTGTTCATTTGTGGACAGCCCTTCTGTTGAAGAGGCTAACTTAATCATGGGAACTCCCTGTTCCTTGTGTTTCCAAACAGTCTTTCAGAGCTGGGAGAGGGGACACCCTTTACCACTTTAGCTTCTTGCTAACTCATATAAGGTTTGCAGAATTAGGACAAAACACATTCTTATCTTCAGAGAATTTTCAGTCAAAGTGGAAGAATAAAATGAATTTTGGGGAGGAAATATTTAAGAGCAAAACTCACTTGGTTGCAGACGTTAGGCTGTCTCCTCTAGGCTGTGTCTACTTATAAGTAATAATTTCAGTACCTAAAAAGATAAAGTAGGAATAAAAAGTAACCAGAGAAGCTGGGGAAAAAGCTCAGTCAGTCCAGTGGTTTGAATGAAGAATGTCCCCCATAGGCTTGGATATTCGAATACTTGGTCCCTAGTTAGTGATGCTTTTAGGGATGTTTAGGAAGTGCAGCCTTGCTGAAGGAAATAGGTCACTGGGGACAGGCCCTGTGAGTTGAAAGCCTTGGGCCACTTTCTAGCTGGCTTGTTCTGCTTCAGGCTTGCGTTTGAAGACTTGAGCTCTCAGATTCCTGCTTCTGCTGCCAAGCCTGTTGCTCGATGATTCACCCTGTCCCCCTCACCATGTGGCTCTTGAAACCTCTGGGACTGTAAACTCAGGTAACCCTCTTCATACGTCTCTTCCTACATGGTATTTCATCGCAGCAGCGGAAAAGTAATCAATACACTGAAGACCAGGCTTTCCAAACTATGCTAAAAGCCAGGCATAGTAGTGTGTGCATATAATAATCCCAGGGCTGGGGATATGTAGATAGGCAGATCCTTGAGTCTTACTGGGCAGTGATTCTACTCTGCTTGGCAAGCCTCAGGTCTCAGTGAAAGACCCTGTTTTAAAGAAAGATGAAGTTGATAGCACTTTAGTATCAACACCAAAGGTTATCCCTGGCCTCTGCACATTCATGCATGTGCACCTGCACATGTGCACACGCACACACATACACACACACACACACACACACACACACACACACACACACACACACGGACATGCATAAAATGAATGGGCACACTTGTGAACATTTGCACATGTACAGACTTTTTAGAAAATGAAACAAAACAAAAGCCAAACCTTATAGAATGGCTTCCATCCAGAGATAGCTGACACTAGAACAAACCTTACAGAGTGAATTTTATCCCAGAGATAGCTGACACTTGAGCCAAAGGCCATGTTAGCTCATCTTTTTACCCCTAGAGAGAAGAGATGCAGATGAAAACTCGTTGGCCTCTCCAGTTGAACACAGACATCCTTTTTGCTATTGTGAGAGGCAAAACCTCAGCTAAACATGTATCCCGCATCTTTTAATTCTCCCACTGTGGAAAGGTCTTAAGGTAGTTAGGGCTCTGTGACAATATGTGACTTCTCTGGTCCTGTAACCATGGAGCTTGTAGACTTGAAAATGTTATCTAAAGTCGGTTTGACTCTAAAGCCTTGTGTTCTTTCCACTTCTGTAAGAAATGGGCCCTGGATACTGTTTTTCTTGGTTTATTTTTGGATAAATATAGCTGGAAAACATTCACATTCAACCCCTTTCCTCCTATCTGCCACCTTAGTAAAAAGCAAAGCTACCATAATCTCCCTGGGGATCAATAGAGAAAACAGTGATGCTATCAGCAGAAGCCTCTTCCACCACCTAGGGAAAACAAGGACTCCTCCACAAACACTTGTAATCTAGCCAAGCAAAGCTCTAGGAGAAATTCTTATGATGGTCAGCAAGAGCAAACCTAACAGAGCCTTTGAGCAGAAATCTGAAGGCAAACAAAAACACTGCAAGGTAGACCTCGGCCTGCAAGAAGTCTGAATTGCAGAGCTACTCAGCTGACCGTGGCACTTCTCTACTGTTGTAGCAGATAAAGCCCAAAGTCTTAGTGGCATTAGGCCACAAGCTCCCTTCCTTTCCTGTTCCACTCACCTGCCCAGTGTGGGCCGGTATTGGGCAAACTCGCCACTCCTGGTTCTAGCTGGGTGAAGATGCTGTCATCTTGTTGCCTTGGGTCATGAGACCTCTGCTGTCAAATCAGGGGTGTGGTGGCTTGAACATACATCTGGAGCCCCCAAATTTGACCTTTTCTTGGAAATTTAGTCTTTGAAAGTAAAACTACTCAAGGATCTTGGGAGGAGATCATAACTGAGTTTTGAGTGGGCTGTGAGAGAAGCAGACATATGAACCATGTGAAGGCAGAGAGTGCAGTTACATAATGCCAGGCTGAGGAATGCTGGGAGCCACCTGGAGCTGGAGAGGGAAAGGAGGGGGTCCTTCTCTAGAACTTTGGTGGAAATACAGCCTACTCACATCTCGACTTTAGGTTTCTGGTATCCATCAAAGTGAGAGAATGTACTAATCTTGTTTTCAGCTGCCCAGTTAAAGGATTGTAATGAGCTGTTTTAAAGGCCAGGGTCATGAGTATCTTATAATTCTCTTTCTGTCCATTGGTGGGACCTCAAATTAATGACCACGAAATGGCATTTGATGAACATGTGTTATCATCCAGGCCATTACTATATTGTAGGTATGGTACTGGGAGCAAGGGACAGAGGACTGGAATAAAGATCTTCCTCTTTTAGAGGTATTTCCTATAGATCTAACAATCACAGTATGACCTGCAGGACCATAGCAGCAGTCGGAGTAAGCAAGGGCAGGCAGAAAGCCCAAGGACATAGCTCTGTGCACCTCACTGGGCTATCTGAAATATACACCAGAGTCCACAGAAATGTAATGGTAGGGCCAGGCAAAGGGCAAGATCCACCATTAGTGTATCAGGTTCCAGAGCAATCCACAGGTAACAGAACCAGCAGTCCCTCATGGCTCCTGTCTTGTAGTTGTTTAGATATCGTTCAGAGCAAGTCAGTGTTTCTGGTTCCCCTCTGGAGCAGTCTTAGGATATTACTTTCTCCCTCATGTCTCCACTTTCTACCACAGAGTAGGTGCCCCGCAGATATTTGTTGTGTACAACTCTTTTTGGGGGCGAGTGACATTTCTAAAGTATGGTCCTTATAAGAGCAATTCAAGAAGCTCCCATTCTCCCTTGCTGGAAGGTGCCATCTTGAATTCTGGGCTATGATTTGAATTTTACCTTGCCCTTGCTAGATCATGGGGAGATCTCAGATCTCCTTTCAGTGGGCACTCTTTCCCCAATATGTACCTCACTTCTTTCCATCCATCCATCCATTGTTCCTTCCTTCCTTCCTTCCTTCCTTCCTTCCTTCCTTCCTTCCTTCCTCCCTCCCTCCCTCCCTCTCTCCCTCTTTCTTTTTCTTTCTCCCCTCTTCCCTTTTCCCTCTTCCCTCTTCTCTCTCTCTCTCTCTCTCTCTCTCTCTCTCTCCTCCTCCTTCTCTTCTGTTTGTTTATTCTGCCAATACGAATGTGTTTGGTCTGCATGTAGGTATGTGTACCACATTGAGAGCTTGTAGCTCCTTAAGGTCAGAAGAAAGCATAGGATTCTCCAAGGCTGGAGTTACTGACAGTTGTGAGCAGCCATGTGGGTACTGGGAATCAAATTCGGGTCCTCTGCAAGATTAGCAAGTGCTCTTAACTGCTGAGCCATCTCTCCACACTACCTGCCCTCATTTTCTACTTAGTAAAGGCTTGGCCCTGGAGTTATAGGATCTTCCCAGCTCTGTGTGATCACTTCCTTGTTGATTTTCTCATTGTCCTTGTACTTGGATGCCACAGTAGTATTGGAATCTTTTTCTTGATCTGTTCTTTCTACTTGAATAAATCCTGCATTTTTCTCTTCCATTTTATTGACTGGTGCTTGGATCATAATGAACATCTGGTACATTTTTGTTATGGGAAAAAGGTAGCTTTCATTGGGCACTGGTTTTAGTCAGCTATTGGAGTAACTGCTACAAGTACCAAGTGGTAAAGGATGATTGTATAATTACTGATTAATTGATGGATTATTGGGTGTGATAGAAAGAAATGACGAGTTTAATGTATCAGGCTTATGTTGAACACTAGGGGTAATAGTAAGTCTTTTGGTATTGATTTCAGCTTTATAGGGCTTTAATATTAATGCTCTCTTTGTTCTCATTGTTGTACAGTGAGGAGAGTAGGAACGTACTGTTCATCCTTTGATTGACCTAGACCACTCTCATCAAACCTGTGAACAGCAATGAGGAAAGGAGAAGGTAGGGGTTAGGTTGGAGAAAGTGGTTTCATTCTATTTATTTTAATAGCTGCAGATAAGGACCAGAGAGATAGTTCACTTAATAGCTTGCCATACAGTCATAAAGGCTTGAGTTAAGTCCCTAGTTCTTACATTAAAAAAGCCAGGCATGATGTAATTCCAAAATGGGATCATGAGACCAGCAGATCTCCAGGGTTGTTGGTTATCAGCCTAATCTATCCATTGAGCTCAGGCCTTAAGGGACTCTGGCTACTAAGAGAAAAAAAAGTTAAAAATAAATGTTTAATGGCTCTAGAAGGATGACACCCAGAGTTGACCTACAGCTTTCATGTACCTGCACATACATGCATACCTATGAACCCACATGCACATGTAACACCCAAATCTACAGATAACTCTGCAAGGCGGACATCACCACCCTTATTTCGCCAGTGGCGTAAAAGAGTATTGATTGCTCTCTTACTTCTTCCAGAGTCCTTATTTCATTTCTGGAAGACACCAGATTCAAATACACACTCATGCGTCTCCTTATTCCCTCTTTCCCTCCTCCTCTCCACCTCTCCAATGCCCCACTGCTTGCCTTCTTGATGATCGTCAGCCATTTTATCTGTTAGGTTTGTGTCCTAACCCTCCACTGTGAGGGATGTGTTGGAGAGTGAGAGCCACATTTGCTTTTGATGCCCTCCTCCTTGACGCCCTTCTTGAGAGATATGGACGATTTGTACCTGCTGATGGCTTGCTGAGATAGCCTCATTTTGTCCCTGGAAATGATGGATGATGAAGTTTTGAGTGTCGAATGTCAGGGAGCTTCTTCTAGATCCATGACTTTTCCCCTTCCCCTGAAGCTAATATTTTATATTTAGGAAAAAACAAGTAAAATCACCTTGCTGTGAGGATATGAATATATTTTATATTGTGTATGTATGGTGTTATCAAGACCTACATATCCTAAAATAAATTAGAGAAACTGATTTGGGGAAGTTGGAGGGGGCAGGGCTTCTCTGTGTAGCCTTAGCTATCCTGGAACTCACTCTGTAGACGAGGCTGGCCTCAAAGTAACAGAGATTCTCCTGACCCTGTCTCCTGAGTTCTGGGATTAAAGGCGTCTGCTACCTCTGCCTGGCTAAAAAAAATAATTAAAAAAAAAGGCCTGTTTTGTCTTTCTGTGCTTATGTTTCTGTCAATTTCTGGTTCTCTCTTGTTTCTCTCTCTTTTTTCCATAGGAGGTAGCTATTTCCTTTAAAATGGTTTAATGGGTGATTTTTTTTCTCCCCACGAACTTCTCTATTTTATATTTCTCCACTTAATATCTCATGAGGCAGAAAGGAAGCTAGTTAGTCTCTTTGGCCCATAGTCACTTTGCATCCTGTGATTCAGGGTGAAGGAGATGTTCACCCCTAGGTTTGGGGACTGCACACATCCAACTTTCTTTTAAATTCTAGTCCCCGGTGCTCATGTGGGTCCAAGCAGGGTCTAGGTAAAACAAGGAGACACTCGAGAAGAGAGCTGGGTTTGAAACTACAGACAGATGTGCTTTGATAACCGAGAGGAAAGGGGATCTGGCTGGGAGACCGATGCCCTCACTCCCTGCAAACCTTCAGCCCTCGCCTACATGTGTGACTTTCTATTTTATTCTCAACCCCCTTACCCCCAGGGCTGTGGTCTACCTGCTGTTGTTCTTGTGCCTCTTGCCAACAATGGCATCTGCTCAGTGTAGCCATCGAGAATTTGAATGTCAATATCTTTGCCTTGAAATGAATGGAAAAGTATTTGTCACTCAGCGGCAATCATTCTTCAAATAAAAGGTTAGCCAGACAGGGCCCTTAATCAAAGAATCGGTCTTTTCTGTCAGCAATGCCTTTTAAATAGCAATGATGAAGGCTGGCTGTCAGGGTAGAACTTGATGAGCGAGATGATTGATCTGCATAAATCATTTTCTTTTAACATTTGTCAGTGAAGAGTAAATTGGTGGGACATTTTGGGTATTAGCGGTGTTGAAATTAATATGCGGTGTCCTAGGTATGTCCCGCTCTTAGTCCTTATAAAAAGGAGGTGAAAATTAAAAAGGAAGCTTTGGGGCGTGCATTGTTCTCACCAGAAAGTTGCACCCTTCTTTAGTGCTGTGGTCATCATCTTGCATGCTAAATTCAGAAGTTGACTGTGTAGCACATTTTACAAGCTCTGAAAAGAATCTAGTTAATTTGGGAATTAGCTAGAGTCAGTAGCATTTAACAACCAGTAAATCTGCAGAGAGTCACTGTTCAGAGGAGGGACAAAAAAACGAACCCAGGAGTGATGCCTGGCTTTAAAGGGTGGGGTGTCCACTACCCAGAGTGCTGACACAGAAATGGCCTTGGTTTGAGCTTTTGGTGGAAACCCACGAGTCAGCTCTTCTAAGTAAATCTCTTTAGCCACAAAGGTAAATATTAACCCTTTCAAGGTTGCCTCTTTGTCTCTAAAAACATGCTTCCTTCCTTGACTTCTGGTGCATGTGTTTGGGTGCTCAACAGATTCATGGAGATGATCATGGATCATGAACCTCCTGGCATCTGTGGAGAAGTGCTCAATCGATGGTCATTTTCTTCTTTTCTTTTAGCCAAGAAAAATGCCCCAAACCTAGAATAGCCAGTAAGAAAGATGTTAATATCAAGAACCTGTTCATGTGTTTGAATGAACAATATGTACATTTTGTAGTTAAGCTGAGGTGGGGGAAGAAAGAATAATTTGGGTGTTTGTTTTATACCTGGAAACATGGACATCTGACATTGGATTAGTTGCTGTGCATCTTGAAACATTTAATGAACACTTTAATATTGCAATCCTATTTCAAGGGTCAGGGTAGAATAAATATCTAGTTGTTCTTGGAATAGGAAATGAGGCAGACAGGATGGGGAGGAGTATGGCTAAGCACACTGTATTTTAATGTACTCATTCCCCATCACTGCCAAGATCAGTTGTTCCCAACCTTCCTAATGCTATTGCCTTTTAATATTGTTCCTCAGGTTGTGGTGATCCCCAGCCTCAGAAACTATTTCATTGCTACTTCATAACTGCAATCTTTCTACTGTCACAAATTGTGATGTAAATATCTGATATGCAGGACATCTGATACGAGACCTCCTCACCCCAAAGTGGTAGCAACCCACAGGTCGAGAAACACTACTCCAGATTAGATGCCTGAGTTCGTCGTGTTCATCTCTGGAATGAATAAAGAAACACATATGTAATATAGCACTGGGATCAAAAACCACACCAGCAGGGCCAAACTGCCAAATTTAGACCCCAGGCCTTTGTCGCAGCCCCTGGCAGGGTAGGTAGGTAATTATCTCCCTTGGCCTCAGTTTCCCCACTGTTCAGAGGAGAGTAGTAATATCCCTTCATAGAGAGTTGTTAGGACAAGTGAGTTAACGTATAAACACCAAAGCTTGTAAAAAAAAGTTTCTTGTGAGTACATGCTAGTTATGACAAGATGCTATGAAAAGCCGATTGGATAAGCAAGTGGACTGCTTAGTTCTTTGGTCAGCTTCACCCAGCTAGAGTCATACAGTAAGAGGAAATTGAGAAAAGACCTTCATCGGATTAGCCTTTAGGCGAATCTACGGAGCATTCTCTTGATGAATGATTGAAGTAGAAGGGCCCGGCCCAAAGTGGGCGGTGCCTGCCCTCTGCAAGAGTCCCATGTTGTACAAGAAAGCAAGTTGAGCAAGTCAAGGAGAGCAAGCGGGTAAGCAGTACTCCTTCATGACCTCTGTGTCAGCTGCTGATTCTTTCTCTGAGTTCCTGCCTTGACTTCCTGCCTTGACAGGGAAATGCCGACCAACTCAAACCCTTTTTCCCCCGTGTTAGTTTTGATTGATATCTCGCTACAGGGACAGAAAGCTAAACTAAAACAATCAAGGTGGAAAACAGTGAAATTCGAGTGGGTCAGGTGTGATAAAAGTAGAAACGTCCTTAGACGAACAGTTGTGTGATGAAGCTCCACACCAGACTGAAGCTCAGAGATGTTTTTCTGTAATGTCCTTGCCAGAGGAATGTGTGACCATGGTCATTCTAGAAGTGGCCATGTGGCAGCTGGGAAGTCACTATTGTGGAGACTGACCCGTGACTTGCTTGTGCTTGCCACAGGAGTGAAGTGCGCTTGAGAAGGTCTTGTGTCTGAAACGGGCACACAGGCACAACTCATCTTTAACTTGCTAACTAAATGTTTTCTTAATTCAGCGCCGCACTGAGATACCGGTTCCATGGTAACTGACTTTTACTTGTGGATCGAAAGCAAAGTTCAGGAAGGAACACTGTCTGCCTACCCAGGGTTTTCATGAGCTACCTGGAAGGACAGGTCATATCATGCCTGTGGCATGTGGCTAGGCCTTGAAGAAGCTTCTGTGACTCGTGTGGCTGGAGAGGTGGAGAGAGTGAGCGCTTCTCGTCTGCAGTGTCTCCATCTATTTTTGGGGGGTTACAGTTCTGCAGGGCTTTTTTGTTTTTGTTTTTTTATTCTGTTTTGTTTTTGTTTGTTTTTTTTGTTTTCTTTTCTTTCTTTTCTTTTTGCTTGTGGATTGGTTTGCACTTGAGTTTTGTCTCTCTTTTCTTCTCCATCTTCTGCACTTACCTCACTTCAGGCTTTTGGTTTCCTTCTACATGTGCAGGGATGCTGCCATAAGACAATTCCAGAGCAACATTCATCAGCCCTTATGATTCAGGGTGTGGCATTAATGGTCTCTGGAGTCTACAGTGCTCTCCCTGAGCTCGGGTGGGCTGGCAGGGGAGATCTGAGAGCTCACATGCCTCTGCTTTTGGGATGCTACATTGAACATTATGTGTGGTCACTGTGATGCTTTATGAGAGAGACCATGAGGCATGGTGGCTACATATAGGATGATTTATAAAATATGTTCCCTGCTGCTTTGGCTTGCACTGCTCTTGGGCTACGAATGTAGCAGTACTGCATTGTCAGATTCCTTACCGATTCTGTCTTAATTCAAAGAAACACAGCCTGCATCATCTGTTTGACTTCTTTATAGATTTTAGTCACAGTAGTTGTGATGTTTTGCTCAAGATTAATTTCAGGTGATGAAGACCTGAACAAGTTGTTTAAAAAGACCTTTAGTGTTTACCTCATAGAAAACTATAAAAAGAGATTTAGCTGTCCTTATTAGATAGAACACATTAGCTTAAAGGTGATGATGCTTTCCTTTTTGTAATAATTTTTATCTTGAAATTATAATATATCGTTTTTCGTCTTTCATTTCTTTTCTACAACTTTCCCCATATACATTCTAGCTCTCTTTTTAGTTCATGGTCTCTTTTTAAAAATATTGTTGTTTTACACACACACACACACACACGCACCCAAGCAAATATACCTGCTGGATATGTGTATAGGACTTCAGGGGTGACCATTTGATATTAGATAATCAACCCTGAGTGTGGGAAGGCACTCTTTCCCAGATAAGATCACTTCTCTCATTCTCAGAGTCCCTTGGTTGCTTATAGTTCTTTGTTTGGGGTTGAGATCACCTAAGCTTTTCCCTTTCTGGTTAGCATGTTTGTCGGTGTCATCCTTGTTCAGGTTCTGTTTAGGCAGCCATGTTGATGAGGCTGCATGTATGTAGCTTCTCTGACATTTCTAGGAGACACAATCTCACAGCAAACTTCCTGTTCCCCCTGCTCTTACAATCTTTCTGTCCCTTCTTCTGCTACGATCTGCAAGCTTCACGTGCAGGAGCAGTGTTGTAGATGTACCAATAGGGACGAGGCACCACATGATCTCTCATTCTCTGCGTTTTGATTGGTTATGGTTTTCTTTGATATTCTCTATCTGTTGCAAAGAGGTTTCTTTAATGAAGGGAGAGAACTGCACTTATCTCTGGGTATAAGGGTGATGGGCTTCCACTAACTCCAATGATAGGGAGTGTCTGTTGATTAATGTTCAGGGGCTCCCTGTTGTCCAGGCACCGATAGTCTTGTTTTGAAGATTCTAGAAACCACCCACCCCAGATGCCTCACTTGCACACTTTTAGTACTTGCCCATGACCTCATGAACGAGCATATGAGGACTCTCCTCTTCTCCTTTTCAGCCTTACATTTCTTTGCTGCCTCTTTCTTTACTAAGAGCATTGGGTGTGTTGTACAAATCTTTAGGTACATAGAACTCATTCTGTTAGGATATAACATCTTTAGGAACAGGGACCTATTTCTAGCATCACTTCTGCAGCATGTACTCTATTCTTGGGTCCCTGGGATATACCAAGAGCCTACCTAGTGACTTGGTGTGATCTACAAAGCTGATCCTCAAAGGGTCTTGGCCGTTATTTTGTGGCAGACAGAATGAGGCAGCTTCAATATGTCACCCTCAGTGTAAACTTTGTGGTCCCCAAGGGAATATAACAGAGGCCCCTTTAGATTTGTCTATAGTCTCCCCAAGGATATTTTAAACCACCAGCTTGGTGCTGGCAGCCCTCCTTAATGACACCTCAGGGTCCAGAGACTTTGGCTCTATCTCATGCTTGGTGGCTCCAGTACTCTGTTGTCTTTTTCCTTGTTCCTGTCTCTAATGTTCCCTGACTGGGGCACTTTCACAGGAATTCCCTGAGCTTTTGCTGAGTTGGAGCCATCAGCCTGGATGTACTTCTCATCCTCGCTCCCGTACACCTCACCTGTGTGTAGCTCCCCTGAGCTTATCTCAGGAAGCCTTCATGGTCCCTTCACCCAGAATTCCTCTTGGTACCTGGAGAACTTGGCTGGTCTCCAGCGTCACGCTTCATTTTGCAGGATCTGTGCATGACATCCATTTGTAAGTCACTGATGTGGATGGGATTTCCCTGCTAGGCCTCGATTTTCTTCACTTACCTCTTACCTCTGTGGGGTGCACACATGCTCTTGTTATAATTGGCAGCCCCAAATCATTTATCAAGTACCTAGTCTTTGACTCTTAACATTTTTTTAAAAAAATATTTTTCATTTGCAAACAATAACGTAGTAAGGCCCTTTCGTCGTAGAAGACACGAGTAATGAAGCTGTGACAGTGTGGGTTGAAGGTGGGTGCTAATCAGGCAGGAGAGTGTAGTAACCTCCAGGAGCAAGGTCTACAAGTGTGGGTTTTAGTGTGTCACCTAGGGAGGAGGCCAGAGCTAACTAAGTGTCTTATGTTGGCATCATCACAATGACCTGGCCAAGACTTCTGTCTCACTCTACCTCTTGCCTTCTGCAGCCCTATCCTTTGCTGTTGCTTCCATTTCTACGTTGCCATCCTGCTTCAAGGGAGGTGACAGGGACCAGTCACCATGCCCACGTGCCAAGCAAGGAAGAGGAAAGAGCAGAAGTAGAAAGCCTATGTTGCTGTTTGTCTTAGCTTCAAGGAAAGTCAGGTTAGGTTGTGCTGTGCAGTTCTGCCCTGGCTAGTCTTCTCCCGATGCCAGGTCATCCTGGGTTGGGAAAGTCAAGTTTTCTCAGGATGCTCTCCAAGCCAGCTGGCCTAAGAGTGGCAACTGGAATTGGTCACAGAAAGAGAATTTGTGTCCCGGAGATTAGTGTGAAAGGGAGCCGAGGGTTAATCATTTGCTAGCTGCAGGGCGGGCTGGAGAACGCAATCTTGCAGGGGCGGCAATCTGCCCCCCCCAACATATAGCCAGGATTCTGTTGTCGCCACTGAAGAGAGGAGAGTGGGTGGTGGCCAAGCAGAGTTCTCCCTGCCAGGTTTCCTCCTCTTTGTACTCCCCAGAATGGATTTACTCACCCTAGTTAGCATTTTTACTTCTGACTTTCTGACTCTGTCAAATCCTGCAACCGTAAGCATATTTTTACATGCAGCTTTTTCCATGTAAGTTCACTGCTTCTTTGAGGTGCCTTTTCTGGGTCTGCTAGTGTACATGCAGCTCAAGGCCTTGAAGTTTTTGCCGTGTGGTCTGATTCCTACTGGTCTGTTATTGTGGTGATAGGCATGGCTTTAGAGCCAGACACACCGAATAGGAGCGGTTAACCTGGTACTTCTGAGCTGTATGGCTTTGCCATATTTAACTTCTCTTAACTACACGTTCCCATGTGAGGTGGAAGACGGAAACAGCCAGCACACAGTGAAATGAGATGGTGACTATAAAGTGCTCACTTTAGATCCATGCACACTGTCAACCTGCAATAAGTGGCGACTGGGGCCTTCTGCTCATGAGATTATGTGTATGTGTGTATACACATATGTGCATGTATACACACATATACACACAACATAAAGAGAAAACAAAAACGTGGAAGTCAGACATAATGGCACATATCTGTAACCCATATACCCTGGCAGCTAACAGGAGGAACTTGGGTTTGAGTCAAGCCAAGGTTATTTAGTGATACCCTGGATACGAAGCAGGGAACCAGACCTTAAACATTAAATATTGTGTCAGGATGATTTGTAGATGTGTACATTAGATAAAGAATCAATGGATACTTAGTGTGCAGACTGGAAAAAATATTTCATCGACCCTGGGGACAAATGTATAATCTAATTGATACATTAAAAAAGAACCCCTCAGAGTGTGTCAAGCACATCTCTAACCGTGAGTGTATATCACAGAGACACTCAAGACAATCTCTGGGACCTTTGGTTGCATTGCCTAGTACATCTGGTGGTTTATCTGCAGAACTTGACAAAAATCAACATAAACATTCCTTCGCTCCTGCAACTACACTGAGCACCACACAGATGTATAGTTAAGTATTTATTATGAACATGCAAATATTGATGTCCCCAAGGCCCAGTCTTTGATTCTCAAACTGCTGCTGCTATATTTGGAATCGTTGATTAATGCAGGCCATTGCCCTGACACACAGCGTGTCTAACTTGAGGGCTGCTAAGAACAGCGGGAGGAAGAAAGGAGACAGGGATTCTGATAGGAGTGGACAAACTCAGAGGACAAGGTTTCTCTGGGAACAGGATCAGCAAGTAGCCAGGTTCATGAGACGGCATCTCTAGATCACAGCTGTGCACAGGATACATGGTACTTAGCCAGTACTCCTCTAGTTAAAGAGACAGACATTTGGGAGAAAGTGTATCTCACCATGTTCTGTGGTTTCTTAGCACTGTTAATGTTCTGGTCCAGATAATTACTTCTTGTGAGCAATTACAGTGCAGGAGCTTGTGCATCATATGATCCTTAGTGGCTTCCTTGAACTCTCTTCACAGGTGCCAGTTAGCATGCCTTTCCCAAGGTGAGATCAAGAAACATTTGTCCAGCCGTGGATCAATGTCTCTGAGGAGAGACAGAACCACTCCCAGTTGAGGCCATAGCCTCAAAGGAAGAGAAGTGAGCTAATATATACTAACACAAGATTAAAGAAAAAGCACGAACCTGATATTTATCTCAGTCGATTGTTCTAAGAGCCCTGCATGGAGATGTATTCATGAAGGCAGTTCTGGGGAAGGGAGCGGCAGGATTCACAGAGGTTCTGGATATGGACTTGGACTTGCCAAGTAGAGCCTGGTTCCTACTTATGATATCATTTTCTTTTTATTCTTCCTTCTCTAGAAGGTCAGACTCAAACAGCAAGTCTAAGAGTGGATGAGGCTCTTCTGGGTGTGTGAAGGTTCAGATTTCACATGCATATAAAAACCCTGCCTAATATACTAGTTGTGAAGAGTGGTACCCAGGTTATATTTGGGCCAGTGATTTATTTTGGTGGCTCTTTTTCTGGGAATATGAACTGAACTGTTACCCAGTAGAGAGTTGTAAACAGAGATAGGCAAGCATCTTCATGGTGGACATCTTCTAAGAGAGAGAGAGAGAGAAAAAGAGCTCAAAGCAGGTCCCTGCAGGTGTCCTTTTATGGAGGAAACTAAACAAGAGTTGTGCTGTCCTCTGTAGCAAGGGTGGCCCTTTCTTGATGCTTTTGGTAAATAGTTAATTAATCCAATAGCACTTTTTTTGAGGGGAATGCGAGAGTTGTTTTCCCATATAAGTCTCTCATAGTCAGCTTAGCAGGTTTCAAACTCTGGCTGCCCCAGAAGTGTTTCATTTGTGAGCTGTGCTGCTGTTTGTGTGAGGCTCAACCTAAGGATAGCCTCTCACTTTCTGTCATCTGGTGACACATCGGTCCTTTCAGGGAGAATTTGGAGGTGTGAAACTGATTGTGAAAATTATGAAATTAGCAATAAAAATAAGAACCTCTTACAGACACATGTCCTGAGTGTGCTCTGTCTTTGTTAACAGTTGGTGTGGGGGTTAGGGGGTCAGAAAGGAAGGAATTAAATGATTAATTCTATCCTCTCCTTTTATGCCACGGAGAGGCTATAAGCCAATAAAAGAACTAAATGTTGGCAATCTATAAAATTCCATAAGTGGTAATAAAGAAAAACTGAAACTATATTGATATACAACCAAACAAGATAATTATCATTATTTTTTAATAAAGCCATTTGTCATCAATAAATACCAAGGGGAATAGGAAAAATTACAAGCACAACAATGCCATCTTCCATAATTACAGCTATTAACAATCGAAAGCATAATTACGCAAGGGAGAAAAACTTTTAGGAAAGCCCGTGTTGTTCCTGCACAGAGAAGTAACACATCCACAAACACTCAGGATTCTCTAAGTGTCCTATAGAATGTGTCTAACTATGGTGTCACAGCATAGCTGTGAATTCAGCCCAATATATTTGTAGGTGACCTGGAGTCACAATGTCAAAAGGTTCGACGCTCCTAAATGATCAGATAGGTGCATATCCCAGTTAAATTCACAAAGCCCCTTTCCTAATTACCTTGATTGGGGTCTCTCCTGGCTTTCCACTCCCAAGTTGGCCATCAGTTATGGAGGGAGGGCTGGGGTCCAGGATATGGTCATACATGGTCATTATCCGTTTCCTAATGCCTTAAGTTCAGAGGACTTTGTTGAGCTCTCGGATTAATTGTGGGGATCCACAGTCTGGCTTATTGAATCAAAACAAACCTTATTCAGGCCGCTATTGGTGCCTTAGTGCCAGTGTGTCCAGCTCTCTCAGATAAAAAAGTAATGAGATACTGTGGTTAGGTCCTTGGTTTATTAGCTTGCTCTTTTGATGCCACTAAGCACATTCTCTTCCCAAAGGGGAGAGGCCATTTGTCCTCAGTGTAAGGAACAGAGGGATCAGGAGTATGCTTGCAAGTGCCAGCAAACCTGGGGGCAGTCCTCAGAATGCCCTGTGTAGTGGTGGGAGCTTGTATAAGTAAGCTGACTTCCTTTTGCCCCGCTGTTCTTCTAGCTATGTTAAAGACCACAATACGTGTCCATGAGTAATGATGGGGACCCAATGGTACAAAAGAGGGTTTTGGAAACAGCCTGGCATTTAGTGAGTGTGATTTTAGTTTAGCCTAGTGGTTTTGTTGCCTACAAGGGAAGAACATTGTGATTCAATACTTAGGGTTTTTTTCCAGAATGGTTCAGAGAGTATGGGTTTTGTTCTGCTACAATAGCTGTGCCATTCTCTTTTCGAACTGCTCACAGAAGGCCCTGTAGACAAGATCAGTGACCGAGGGCAGCCTGTCAGACTGAGGTCAGAGGGTGAGCATGGCAGGGGCAGGTGTCTCAGTCAGAGGAAGCGTAGGGAAGAATCTGCAATCCTGAGGCAGTCTGGTATGCCTGGGCAATCAGAAGCTCTGCTGGTCTTCTTAGAGCCAGCTAAGTTGTTCCATAAGCCAAGCCTGATAAAGCTGTGGAAAGTGGTGGAGGCGGGTCTGAGGCATGTCCTTTTATTATTTTTATTGAAGTTATTAAACGTGGAGGTGATAGCAAGGTTTGCTGTCTAGACGCATCACAGAAGCTCTGCTGAGTTGCTCTAATGAGTGAAGAGGAGCCAGAGGGCAGAGCTACAGGCAGCGTTCAGAAGCTTGCTCTCCAGGCTGTCTGCCTCCTAAGGCAGCATGGCAGCAGGGTTACGCAGGTTTGTCGAAAATAAACACCAGCACTATTGACTCTCCCTTTAATTGTGATAGGCATTAGGGTTCTTTGGCAAGCCCCCCCCCTGCCATGTTTCTCCACTCCTGGGCACATGTGTGAACAGAGAAGCACCGTGAGTGAGGGCTTGTGAGTCTGTCTCAGCAGTTATAAAGAGAAGGTGTGGGTTACTGTGGAGCCAAGTTTGACTGCTGGGAAAGATTCTATAGTATGTTCTCATTCCTCAGTCGTGGGACTGTATCATTCCAGAGCGTGGTCTGTCAGCTTACAGCCTATAGCAGATTCCCACCGATTCTTGGTTAGCCTACAGCATGGTTGAGGAGTGATCCTTTTCAGAAGGTCAAAGCAGGAGGATCATGAGTTGAAGTCCAACCTGGAAAGCAGAAAAACTCCCATCTAAAAACAATCATATAGGTAATATTTTACATTTTCACTCCGTTATACCTTCTCAACTCTGACCTTGTAGTGAGGAAAAGTATGACAACTATATGAATAAGATTTCTGGCTACTTTCCAGTAAACTTTTAGGCACAGGCTACATTTGGCCATCAGATGTACTTTTACATCAGACACTAAAATTTGGGTGCTGTTTGTTACAGCATAATTAAATTGCCTCTGACTAATACACTGACCAATTAGCTTTTCTTTTTAAACTGAGATAAATTTTGGGCAGGCCTTTTGTATGCTATCCATGGATTAAATTAAAATACTATGGCGCTGCACACTTCAAGATCCAGAACATTTCCACCATGACAGAGGCTCCCCTGTTCACACTGATGGATAATCTCCATAGGCATGCATTGTTCACGGGCAGTTCAAGTGGGCTTGTGCAATACACACTACTGTGTTTATTTCCATTTTTCTTAATCTCAGAGACTCACCCGTGTCACATGTATCAAAAGTCTCATCCGTGGTACTGATTCATGTTCATAATTTGCTTACAGGGTTTGGATCTTGGGGATGGGCTACTATAAGCATTCCTGTGAAACTTTGCGCTTGCTCTCTCTCTCTCTCTCTCTCTCTCTCTCTCTCTCTCTCTCTCTCTCTCTCTCTCTCTCTCTTAAAACTTGGAAGTATAGTTGCAGGTTACAGGGTAGGTATAAGTTTAGATTTGTTGTAACTTATCAGAGTCCCAGTGTAATTGTGTCCTTTACACTATGAGCTAGCAGTGCTTGGGTTGTGTTAATTCTAGACCCTCCCAAAAGTTGATGTTGGTCTTCCCAACTAATCCCTCCCTTCCCCTCCCCTCCCTTCCCCTCTCCTCCCTCCCTCCCTCCCTCTGCCCCTCCCTCCCTCTCTCTGCCTCTCTCTCTCTCTCTCTCTCTCTCTCTCTCTCTCTCTGTGTGTGTGTGTGTGTGTGTGTGTGTGTATGTTTGTGTAGACCAGAGGTCAATGTCAGGAGCCTTCCTCAGTCATTTTCTGTCTTTGGAGACAGGTCTGTTAGTGAGCCTGGATCTCATGGATTTGCATAGCCTGGCTGGTCAGCAAACCCCAGATCCTCCTCTCTCTGCCTCCTCTCTGGTGTTGGGATTACCCATGCTCATTACTGGGCTTGGCTTCTTATGTATGTGCCGGGCATCCAAATTCAGGTCCTCATGATTACACAGCCATAAATTTACTGACGGCACCACCTCCCTGCCCCCTGTTAGAATTCCGAGAATGTCAGCTTTTCTGTTTTGGTCTTTGATCCATGTTGAATTAATTTCCCTGTATATGAATCATTGTTCAGATTCCTTATGGCACTGCCCTAGATAGCGTGACGTGATGCTGAGCGTGGACAGCAGGAGCAGGTATCCTCACTTGACTTCTGTCTTACAGGAGAGCGCTCAATCGCTACCATGTGCTTATGTTGGGTGTGGTTCTTCTCACCTGTCTTCTTATCCCCATTCTATCATGAGGGAAGTGTGGATTCCACCTGATATTTTCCCTGCTTCTATGGGTCATGTGGACTTTCCCTATTTTTTTTTCTGTTAATATGCTGAATGTGTTAAGTTTAATTCACCTTGGATTTGAGGCTATGAATGACTTGGTCCTGATGCCTCGTCCGGGGTCCCATTTGCTATTGTTTCAAGCTTCTGGTTCTTTTTTTTTTTTTTCCGGAGCTGGGGATCAAACCCAGGGCCTTGTGCTTCCTAGGCAAGCGCTCTACCACTGAGCTAAATCCCCAACCCCTTGTTTCAAGCTTCTGAAGTCTATGTTTGTGATGGAGAATTGTGCTTTCCTTGTGCTCTCTTAAATTTAGATAGAAAGGTCGCCCATTCCAGATGAGTTCAGAGGTGCTCGCCCTTCTCTTGTACATGGTTTGTGCAAATTTTTGGTGGAGTTTGCAAGTGGAATATTTGGTCTGCCAGTTTTCTCAAGAGGAAGTTTTAAAAATGAGTAACTCCATTTCTTCTATAAATATAAACCTGTTGAATTTTGTTTCTTCTCCTATTAGTTTCTTAAGCTGTTTTTAAAGATGGATATTTCCCCAATTTGTATGAATTGATTAATTCATTGGCAGTTACTTATAGTGTTCTTTCATACTTTCTATGACTGTAGGGTCTTCAGTGATAATCCTATTTGAGTTCAGAAATTTTTTTCCTCTATTTTTTGCTTGATCAGGGTTATCAATATTTATAGCAGGGGCATTTAAGGAATAATTTGTAAGCTATAAAAGCACCCTTTCTACATGTTCAGTTTAGTGATATTATAATGCAGCAATTGCTCCAGCCAAATAGTAGACATTTCCATGATCCCCTCCAAATTTCTTATGTCTCCTTGCAGCCACTCCCTGGTCCTGAGCTACTTAACCAATAAACATCTTTCTGTTCTTGCTGACTTTTCTGAATCATATACTATATCTGGTCTCCAGCATCTGACTTCTTTCATAGCATCAAGTTCTTAGGTTTGTTCGTGCAGTGACAGGTCTCTGTTCTTTCTTCCTTTTCATTGCTTAGTAGTTTTCCCATGCTAAATATGGCATATTCAGTTTAACTATTTGTGGCAGGTGAGCACTGTGCTTGTTTTTAGT
The DNA here is from genome assembly GCF_021556685.1 of Rattus norvegicus. NCBI lineage: Eukaryota > Metazoa > Chordata > Mammalia > Rodentia > Muridae > Rattus > Rattus norvegicus. Next base: position 1,942,494 of record NC_141548.1, on the reverse strand, counting down.
CTAGAATTCTTATGCATAACACTTTTATTATTTGTTTAGACAGAACACTTCTATAAACATTTGTTTTGACGTCTTTGTGCCCACAAGTGCTTCATTCCCCTTGAGTAGATGCGAAGGAGTGGAATTGTTAGACTGTATGGTAAAGCAAAACTGATGTTTAACTTTCTAAAGGTAAGTACCAGGATAGAAATGGCATTTTATTTTATTTTACGTTAAAGTTAGTGTATAAACAGATGTGGCCTGTTCTTGTTTATCTTCCGCCATCTCTCTTCTCCCACTCAGTATATCCTCACCTTTCCCCCTCTGATGTCACAGGAATTCTACAGTCCCCCTTTTCTCCCTCTTCCGCTGAGGATCTCCTTCACACTCTTATGGGTCCTGTTCTGGTTCCATGGCGAACACCTGCACACACACATATGAAGGCTAAAATCTAGGACTGGCCAATGTGAGGAAACAGGCAGCACGTGCCTTTCTGAGTCTGGACGCTTCACTTAGTGATGATTTCTGCTTCCGTGCATTCCCTGAGCATGCTTTGGTTGTGTGTTTCTTTCTGACAAGCGATTTCAGTCCCCAACATCAGTACATCAGTGTCTTCTCCACTTCCTCCTAGCCTTGGCCATTGACGCTCCTGCCATAATTGGTGCGTCTTTCATGCGGCTTTACCTTGCACTCCCCGAATGCCCATTGATCCCCTCCAGGTTGCTCATGTTTGTAAGGTTGGTTGGCCATCTTTGCATTGTTGTGTGGGATGGATCTCCTCAGATCTAGTGAGTCACAAGTATTTCTTATCTGTCATGGATATAGTTTCTTTATCTGGTAGATAAAGTCTGTCCCCCAGTTTGGGGACATCCTTCCAGTTTTTGTAATAGAATGCTTAGAAGTGCAAAGGTTTTTAGAATAGTGTCAACAAACTCTAATTTAAAATGCCCCTTTCCTGACTGATTGGGCTTTCAGTAGGGTCTGTAGGAATTCTGCATCTCACGCAAGGTTACATGTATCACCGGCTCTGCTGATGTTATGAAGAGCCCTTTGCTTTCTCTATTGTTAGTCTTTCATTTCATTGATTCCTGCCTTTTCCCCTTACTTCGCTATTTCTTTTAGCTTATTAACATGGAGCTTTGGATAATGGTGTTGCATTCCTCATATTTATAATGAAGTCGTAGACTTCCCCACAGCACCTATGGATTTTTTTTTCTATTCTAATTTATGGGACGTTGCAGTATTTTAGAACTTTCTGTGATTTCGTTTTAAATCTCATTTTTTTTCTTAACTGGGAGCTCTTGGATTTTCCATTATTTGTGCTCTCGAAGAAGTCATAATTTTGTGAATTAAGAATGGATGCTGCTTTCTCAGAAAATGTCCCCTTCAAGAGTTCAGCATTTGTGACTGAGTGTGGTGGCACATGCTTTCATCCCACACGCAGCAGGCAGAGGCAAGCGAGTCTCTGAGTTTAGCTTTGGTCAACATAGCTATTCCCTGAGCAGCCTGGTTTAAGCTGAAACCCTATCAAAAATACAGTATTTGTACATTTGAAGAGCCTTCGCTGCACAGGTCTTCTATGAGTACGCCATGTGCACTTGGGGAAATGGATCTTCTGCCATTCTTTGGCCTGTAGATATCATTCAGCAGTATTCAAACCCACTGTATCCCTAGCTGGATTTTTTTCTGTTAAGTCCATACATTACCAAGAAGGGTATACATTTTTATTAAAGGCAATTGTGTATTTTTCAGCTTTACCTTCTGAACATGTGTAGTTTATGCTTTGTCTGTTTTGACTCCATGTATTACATTCATGACCTGTGTGTGCTCTTCATGGTCTGACCTGATAATCCATATATAACATCATTACCGTGCAGCATCGTCACTGTGCAGCATCTCCACTGTGCAGCATCCCTCTTTAAATCGTTGGGAATGTTTCTAGTCTTCATATTTACTTTTAGCCTTTCAAGTCTACAGTTATCTGTAGCCGCACCATCTTATTAATGCCTTTTGAAGCTTGAATTTTTCCAGTGTCTCTGTGATATTTCACCCTCTTTGTATGCTTATGACATCATCTTTGTAGGCAACACTCATTTGGGACTGTGTGTTCTGTTACTTTCTGTAGTATTTCCTTTTTATCACAGTATTCCGTCACTTATGTTTCATATAATTATTAAAATGTTTTCACCTAAGCCTATCACTTGACACAGTATTTAGTGTTTGTACTGTCTACTTTTATCTTTCTTAGTTTTTTCCACTTCTTTTAAATGAATTGAATTTGTTTAGCACTTTATTTTAATTCGCTTTCTGATTTTTAAGTCGTTTTCCTTCCAGTGTCTCCTTTAGAGATTAAAATTTATATCTTCAACTTTGCCTGACTTTGCAATCTACTCAGAGTTATTACAATACAATGTGGTATAAATGTACCAACCTGAGAATTTTAATTATTATTTCACAAAAGAATGAGTTTCATCATGACAATTTTGCATGTAAATAAACATACAAGTGTGATTGTATTATTTCTTGTATTTGCTACCGCCTGTTACTTCCCCTGTCTCTTCACTGGCTCTCTTCCTTTTCTACAGTTGTCTCTCTCTCTCTCTCTCTCTCTCTCTCTCTCTCTCTCTCCCACTCTCTCTCTCTCTCTCTCTCCCACTCTCTCTCTCTCTCTCTCTCCCACTCTCTCTCTCTCTCTCTCTCTCACACACACACACACACACACACACGCACGACATACAAAAGAAAACAAGCAACAAAAGAAAATATAGAGGGATTGTAAGAAAGAGGACCAGGATTCCTGCCAGGAAGTAGTGTCATCTGTATATGACAAAGACTTGTACTCATGAAATATGAACAATATGGTCACCTATGCAAGACCTGTACGATGACAACTCTAGTTGACATTCCAGTGTGGCTGAACAAAATTTCATAAGGCTCCATCCCTAGATGAAGAGTTACAGGTAGCCAATGGCTGCTGAAAGAGGGTGACACAGTCCTCTGTAGCGACAAGTATCCTGTTAAGTTCCCAGTGGTCATCCTTAATCACATGGGAGATCTACCTGACTCTACGTGGCTCTGTGTGCAGGAGGGAGAAATGAGAGCCAGCCATTGATCTCTGCAGCCTAGGGGTGTTTGGAGATTTAAAGTTTTTTCCTGGTAGTTCACTCAGACCCTTGTACTCTGTGATGGCCCTTTCTGCTCCTGCAGGTAGAGGGCATGTGACTAACAGCAATTCCAGTCTCTGCTAATCTCTCTTGTGCCCAAAAGCTATTGTTCTTGCATATGGAACTCTGTGTTGTTTTTGTTTCTACTGTTGTTTTATCGAACCTGAGGATCAATCCTGGAATGTTACACACAGCAAGAAGAACCCTAACCTGGACTCAACAGTTTCTTTCAGGACTTGAAGAGAGATTTCAACTGCCAATTGACATTCATTGTTTTTAAACACAAGTCAGCTGTCAATTGTTTGATACTCTGCCTGTGTGTATTAATGGTCCTTGTCCTCAAATTAGTATATCAAATATGGGGTTTGGGAATTTATGTCTCTTTCAAGAAGTATCTTTGCTTCACTATTCTTACTTCCCAAATTCTGACTGAATGTGCTAGATACCTTACTATTACTCCATCATGTTTGTCTGATATATTTTAATATATTTTCAGGTTGGATAACTATTTTTGACCTCTTTTCCAGTATTACTGATCTCTCTTCAAGCTAAATGTGCCTCTTTCCCTACCTGATTTCGATCCGCTGTTAAAATTATTCAGTGAAGTTTTCGTCTCAGTTATTTTACTACTGAGAATTTAATGTGTTTCTTTATAGTTTTAATTTTTCTATTGATATTTCCTGTTTGCCTGCTTATTATTATAAATCTTTTTCTTGCGTTTCTTATCTACACAATAGCATTTCTAAAGTCCTTTTTACTTATTTTGAATTCTCCTAAAATCTTTATTTATTGTCTGAAATCTTTTTTAATAGTACATAGCATGTTTGTTTTTTGATATGTCTGGTATTTTTTGGTTGTATTACCATTTTGCAGGCACTTTCCATTCTGTCATGTTTCTTTGAAAAGCATCGACTTTTACACTAGGTTCATATTTGTACCTGAATTCAAGGCTGATTGCCTTGAAGTTGGGGGATGCTTGTTTGTATCCCTTAGGAGCAAAGATCTGTTTTAATTTGGTAATTAATTCTGGTGTAAAGCCATGATGCTGAGGCAGTGTTTACACTTTTCAAACGTTTCCCTTCAGGGACTAGGATTGCAAAGCCCAAGGAGTTTGTTTACCAAGCACTCTCACCTTACTGTGCTATACTCCAGCCTCCATGATGGACAATTTATGACTTGCCCATGCACAGTTAGGCCAGACAGTGTGAATTTGCGTAGCATAGTCCCAATCCAAAGGCTTAGTAATGGATTTGTAAGCAGGTGCACAAAGACATTCTGTCTCTACCACACCTTTCCTTCTGGGATTCCCTTACATGATTTTCTTCCTCGCTGACCTCTCTGAAACCTAGTTTTCAACCCAGGAAAATCTGGCTTCTGCATGCAGTGCACACCATGGAGGGTCTTTCTTAGAGTGCTGTATCAGGCATAACTCGTTACCATCCTTCTTAAGGCCACCATCCTCTGCTCTGCCCGCTCGTAGTTGATCTCCAGTACCTTTGTACCTCTCGCTAGTTATTCTTTACAATAAATAAATAGATATAAATAAGTATACAATCTTCATATAAAGAAACAATATCATTGTAAGTAAAATTATAATTCTTATCCATCAGAGACAGAACAAGAGTACTTTCCTTCTAACCATAAAGGAAAATTCTATACCAACCATTGCTGTATCCGTCTGTGAGGCCGACAGGCCAAGACTAGGCGTCAGTTGTGTAGCCTCTGTGCTCTTCTTTCCTGGTATTGTGGGACGTTAAGACTATACTGTCCCCTTCTAGAGTGTACGATTCTACAGTAGGAGCCCTGCCTCTCTTTCACTTAGGATCCCTGAAGTTGTGCGTCATTAAGCCAACTCCTGTTTCATTTCTTCATTGGTTTTTAAACTTTTAATTTTTACTGTTGTATGTATATCTATAGACATATACATTCACCCGTTCCCCTACCTGTCCATGCAGTTCAGATTGAAGGCCTTTTCTGCATAAAGCACTGATTGACATATTATAGTTCAGACACACATAAAATAAGGCAATCAACTCATGAAGTTTCCTTTGCAGTTGGAGGGAGGAGCAAATAAATAAGAAATAACAGACAATTTCCAGCTTGCGATAAATAATATAGAGGGAAAAAAAACTACTTGTGCGGGCATCTGGATGGGCTTTTCTGGTGGCGCCACGTGAAAGACAGGCTTTGATGATGAGATACTAAGACTTGCCATGTAAGAGAGACTGTGGACTCTTCTAGAAGAAGTGCATGAGAAGCAGAGGGAACGGCCAGTGAGAAACTCAAAGAAGGACTGTGAGCCATAGACAGTATCTTGGCTTTTTCTGTGAGTGAAACATGGAGCTCTTGGATGGTCTTTTATTTATTTATTTTTAAGAGGAAATGTATCATGTAGCCTCTTTCTTAGAGTCTTGAGGGCAAGGAAGAGAGGCTGTGAGGAAGCAGTCCAGATCGGTGACAAAGGAAGGAGTTGGCGATGCCTATGCTGTGAATGCTGCTACCTGTTGCCCCCACACTTCCTTACCTTGCTAGGGACACATCCTGTGATGTAGAAGAACACGTGTAGGGAAGGAGGAGCCCTGGATAAAAGCATAGAGTACAGTGGTAGATTTGAATGTAGTCCTGAAAGTCACCACAAATGTCTCCTAGCTAATGTCCTTTCATGATTAACTAATCATAACACTGCTGTTCTTCCCCATGGAATGACAGTTAGTTTGTTTTACTGAAGGCAATGTCTTTGGTAGAATTCCTTTATCACATCAAAAAGCGTTTCTTCCCCAAAATTGAAATGATAGCTTCGAGAACAAAGATGATTAAGTGACTACTATTAAAAACAAAACAGGCCCAGTGCCTCTGCATGATAAGTACTTAATAAATACTACCTGAAATGAGATTTACTACTTTGTATTCTACCAATTTAATACATTTCAGGCCCCTGGAAACTGTACCAGTAATCAGTTAAACAAATGCTAGCTTAGAGTGAAGCCAGAAGTCGAGACTCATGCGCATTCTCTTGATTTGTTAATTACCGAGGTGCTGTTGTGCGCCTGTCCAGATGCATGCACTAATGTGTTCTGCATGTGGGTCCGTCTCCAGGACCCCTCCCTTCTGCCTCATCTGTCTCCATCCATATACTTCTCCCATTATTTATTGAGTACTCACCAAATGCAGTACTCCCATTTCTGGTAATTTTCATGTCCTGTCAGCCTCCAGAGGAAGATGCCATGTGAGAGCTCAGCTTGAGAGAGAGAGAGAGAGAGAGAGAGAGAGAGAGAGAGAGAGAGAGATTTCATTTGAGTTCTGCCTTAGCCTTTGATGCGTGAGCTGGCTGGTGTGAGGATTAAAACACCTTAATCATATTATTATTATTTGTTTTTGTGTGTATGTGTTTGTACAAGTGTCAAGGTCAGAGAATAGCTTAACAGGGATCTGTTCTCTTCTCCCATCATGACCAGGGACCAAACTCAGGTCATCAGACTTAGCTGCAGGTGTCTTTACCCACTGAGCTATCTAGTTGGCCCGACATACTTTATAAACCTGTCCATGATTGGCTTACAGTGAACTGCCAAATGGGAAAAAAAAACAAAACGGTGTGGTGTCAGACTTTGTGTAAGGTCTCAAGCAAGCTCAGTGGGTGCTGACCAGTTCTCTAGATCTCCCGATCATGGCCCCTGTTTACATAAGGACCCCAAGAAGTTGCCCAACTCACCCAAGCAGCCCATACTATCACTCAGCTTTGCAAACTGGTCACCCACTCTGGCTGAGAGAGAAAGGCAAGGCGAGCAGATGCTGACACTGGCAGTTGTTGCCTTCCCGGTCAGAGCAGGACTAGACTGCTTGTGTCTGCATTCCAGCTCTGTTATATTCTTCCTGTAGCAGTCATGTAAGTTATCTAAGCATCTATGCCTCACTCTCCTCACCTGTGAAGTGAGTTTAATGATGCTGCCTCCCACATGTGTCTGTATGTGGGCTATGAGGACTTACATATGCACAGTACTTAGAACTGTAAGTGGCTTGTAAGGAACCTCCTATATGTGTTATCATTTTCTCTGCTTGTGAGACTCGGTCCAGCACTGCTAAGTGGGGGTCTCCCCAGCAGCATCCCATCGAGACACCTATTGCTATGCCCTCGGGCTCAGGAGCCCCTACCCATGAGTGCATGCCATTCCTCTTTTATATGTTGCTTTCCCTGCAGCTCAGCCACAGTCTGCCTCTCTCTCTCCCCAATGCCCATCTCGGTTTTGTAGTCCGCCATCTGCCATCCCATTCGCAGCTCCTGTCAGGTCAAAGCTAGTGAGGCCTTTGTGGGGTGCCCAGGCAGCATATCATGTCCCCGCGCTGTTGTACATCTTGTTTCACAGATATTTTGCTGTAATGCTTTGTGACCTTTTCCATTGAGTGAGGTAGTCAGAGAGGCACTCAGTGAGGGAAAATTGAGCTGTTTTATTCCTCCCCAAGGAGGCTCCTGTTTCCTTTCCACCATTCATTTGAAAGCTATCATTTTCTTGATTTTATAGCTGAAAAACACCATTGATTCACTGGGTGTTAGATGCTAAGAGTTCTCCTATTGACATGCGTATTGACAGTTCTCAGTATATTCTGAGTCTAATTATCACTCTTGGCTAAATGATACACCTTGTGGACTTGAGTGATGGAGTCGATAGCTCTCACCACATTGTTCTAGCCATGCCTATTGAGTCCCATGTCACAGCAACGTGATTTATGTGATCAGAAAGAAAATGTCTGTTTGTGTGCTGCGTAATTAAAGCGAGTGTGGAGTGACTGGTGACAAAAGTCAGGCCTGCCAATGTCCTCCCCAAACGAGGAGAGATGGCTGCAGTAAGCAGCCATGACAGTGAAGGATCTCTGTTGGCATCTTCTGCTTTGTAATTTTCGAGAGTTCGATTTCCTCCTTGCCTGGCTAGGATTCCTCCTGGCTGCCTTTCCACTGTTCAAAGCTCCAGTGGTGTGTGTGTGTGTGTGTGTGTGTGTGTGTGTGTGTGTGTGTGTACGCATGTACACATGTGAGGGCTTGCATGCATATGTTATGGTATTGTTCCCAAGTGCTGTGGGCCTGGGGATGGCTCTGGGATGGACTTATTACTTGTATTTATATGGTTAAGGCAGTGTTCACAGAAGCCTATACTTTCTAACAAAAGTGGGTGACTTCCCTTTGTTTTCCTGTGACTATCATCCTGGAACTAGGGAAAATGAGGCAGGAGGATTGCCTGCTCAAGACCAGTATAGATTACGTGGTAGCGAGAGACTCACTTTCAGAATATCAAATTAAATAAAACCAAGTAACCTTGCCCCCCAAAGTCTGTTTTTGTATAAGTGAGTTTGAGTCTCTTAAGTCAAATGTCAAAGTTGGGATAGGAAAGGCATTTCTCTGTGAACAATAGGAATGGTCTCTTTGAATGACCTTTGACCCTGACCAAGTGATAATGATAGGGAAGTACAAGCAGCAGAAAGGAGTCAGTGCCTGGTCCCATCATGGGAAAACCTCTCTGTAGTGAAACACCTTGTTCTTCCTAAGTACTCCTTGACAAATGGTTGTCCTGGATGTTCCTCAAAGAGTCTTAGGTCAGGATACCTCCCCTGTGAGTACTTTGAGGGCGACAATTTCCCAGAAGACCAAACCAAGAACTTCAACCTCCATGGCTTCTGAGTTCTCATCTACTAAGTAAACAGGGGTCCTCTTTAGCTAAAAAGTACTGTGAGTTTGAGAAAGGGCTAGGGAATGAGTGTAAATATGTCCCATCCTGATGATCTCTCCTTAAGGGACTTGCTAGACTTTACTATTACTTGAGAAGTGTTTCTTGTAGGGTAGTTGTCTAAGTTCCATAGCTGCCCCTCCCACTTCATACAAGACTCAAAGAAACACAATTGGAGTGTAGCAGTTAGTGACAGCTATGAACAGAATCTTGGAGATATGTCAAAGGAGTGGACATTTCCATGTGTCTGAGTTAGACAAAGAATGGCCTGGTGGCTAATAAAGGTTATAAGTGGATTTGGGTTTGGGTGTTTGTTGGTGGTTAGGGCTGTGTGGAGGGGTGAGGATTCTGAAGCCTTATTTAAGGAGAATAATGGAGGGAACTCTTGAGGTCAGTGACTCTAGAAAGCACTGTCACAGAAGCAGGTGTTTTGCCTGATCGTTACTGTTATTGTCTACTTAGTGAAAATCAGGGTAAAGCATTATTGTAGTACAAATATTTAGAATGGGCTAGAAGGGAAAAATATGAATATGTGTGTGTGTGTGTGAGAGAGAGAGAGAGAGAGAGACAGAGAGAGAGACAGAGAGAGAGACAGAGAGACAGAGAGAGAGACAGAGAGAGAGAGACAGAGAGAGACAGAGAGAGAGAGACAGAGAGACAGAGAGAGACACACAGAGAGAGAGAATGTGCTAGTTCCTACCCGAGAAAGCCTGAATTGATGACACCGGTTTCCCAGAATAGGAGACTACAGAGACTTTGTGACCTCAGCCCCTGTTTTCATTAATGGAATTTTTAAATACCGATATTTCAAAATGGCTCTTTTCTCTCTGGGGATAACACTGGTATTTTGGAGCTGGTCATATTATTTTCTCCTGACATCAGGTAGACCATGAGACATCAGGTGCCACAGTCTCACCTGCTCTCTCTCTCTCTCTGCTTTATGGTCATTGCTCATGTGTGCTTAATAATGGTCTGCTTCCCAAAATGCAGATAGTCTTAGGTGAGAAGAGAGTCTTCTCTGTACCTAGAAGATCTCTGAAAGCTCTTGGAGGACTACGATTTTCATCCTGACTGTAGTAGTTAGTGAACATGTCTACATGAAGACTTTTTGGTACATCGATGTCTCATTTACACAGTCGAGAGCAGCAGAGGATTCTGGGTGATCACAGTCAGGTTGATGACCTAGAGTTTCTCCTTTGGCAAATGAGCCTCACTTCGAAAGCACTGAGTTCCTCTGATTTGTTGAAGGCTTCAAATCACCCAAATCAGGGGATGTGGCTGGTTTGCTCTATGTGCTAGGAACTTGCCTCTAACCACAGTCAGTATAAACACTTTAAACACTGGAAACTGGATAAAGGTAAACACCTCATGATTCTTAGGGCGCATAGTTCTTGCTCTCTGGGCCCACCTCTGCTACACAGGGACACTGCCAACTAACCGGTAGACACATCACTTAGTAGATTTTGGAGTAATCTGAAAATGGCCCAGAAGGGTGGATATAACCTTTGTTTCCCCCAAAATGCCTCTGGCCTCTGCCTGTTTGAGTTTCAGAGTGCCTGTGAGGGTGAATGCGCAGTATGTTCTCACCTCTCAATGCAATGTGACTTTAACCAAAGGTAGTCCCATGGCTGACGTTGCTCTAAGCCTCGGCCATTTGAGGGAGCATGTGGGACGGCAAGGCAGTAAACTTATGGCCAGGGTTCCCACAGGAAAGATGTGGCGTGCGGAGAGACAGCGGCCTTCTCCCTCTGGGATTGTCAGGAGAGATAGTGCCCTGCCAAGGAGTCCAGACACAGTCAATGAGACAGGGTCAGAGCTACAGCTGCCTCAGGCATGCCTGCCGAGCCGTGGGGCTGAATGGCCTACATCACAAGACAGCAGCAAGGCGCCCAGAGTTCAACGCTTCCCCCCCAGCAGCCAAGCTCCTTAAGATGGCAAATTATTATTTTTCTTCCTTTCTGTCTTTGGGATTGTTTATGCATCTCAAATGAGCTGTAAAGGGAATTTTGGACATTTGACAAACTTCTGCTTTAGAGAGGCGGGCTGGAGAAAGGAACACCGTCACATTAAATACCAGCTATTGTGCTTTCTATGCAGCCTGCCGGACGGAGGCCTGAAGTGGCAGGGGATTAAATTGATGTAATGACAAGCACTCACATGGGAGTCTGTGGGAATGGGGCAGAGTCTTGCTTAGGCTCTGCTTTGATCTGCCTTGGGCAGATCACATGCTATGCCTACATTTTCAGTTGATTTTAACAGGGGTGTGTAAATAGAGGAATGTCATTTTTCCTATTTGAAATTAAATAGCTATTCATTTCCAGCCCTGGACATATTTCTGAGTAATGAGATAAGTGCAGCTTTTGAGCATTTGGATCTTATTGTATATCACAATAAGCGTGGGTTTATTTTTTATCTCTTTTATTTTTCGTTGTTGTTGCTCAATTGAGTTCCCGTTACAGAGACACACGGTATGTGGGCATTTGTGAATTATTCATTTGTTAAGGGCATTCTTTCTACTTAGATGAAAACTCACCTTCTTTCTTAGTAAGCACAGCTCCTAGGAAAATCAACAGTTCCTTTCTTCATCTTGAGTTTTGATGCTGCAAGAGCTGTGGCTGGGGCAGCCCTCTCTTCTGGATAAATACATATGTGTTTTTCATCTGGGTAATGTCTTTCTGGGACAGATCCAGATGGATGACATCAGTGGAGATGTCCAAGCATTCGCATGAGGAGGGGTTCTTTAGATGAGCTGAGATCCCTTTACATACCCTCTGAGTGTTGGAGAGGGCTTTGAAAAGTTGAGCTTGCTTGACATGCACTCATGTTATATATATCAAGGCATGTTTTCACCAGCATAGCTAAACATATGGTTCCAAAAGAAAGGAGGTTATTGCCTTGTGCGCAAGCATTTTTTTTTTTTGCACACTAGAGAATTATCTTTATGTGGTTGTTTACATAGTGATGGGGACAATTTTAAGTCTTTGTGAAGAATTATAATCATCTATTTAAACATGTTTCTGTTTATTTAGTGTGTGTGTGTGTGTGTGTGTGTGTGTGTGTGAATATGTATGTCTGTGTGCACAGGCAACTTGTGGGAGCCAGTTTGCACTTTCTACCATGTAGATTCTGAGGACTGAACTCAGGTCCTCAGGCTGGGCAAGCACCGGTACATACCTGAACCATCTCATCCTCTCTAGTTCTGTTACTGTTTCTTAAAACGTTGCATTTTTGCCTCTAGGAAAATGTACCAAAGCTTTTCACAGTCTCAATTGATTATGCTCTACACAGAGACCAACAGGTTGGAATGTTTCGCTCACCATGAGTTTCCTGGTTTTGTCTTGGCAGATTTGTTTTTGTTGCTCCTAGTATCTGAGGCTCCAACTTCCTCTGACTTCTGCCCTGACTTCTGTCCTATCTGCTAAGATGTAGGTTGTCCTAAATATCTATCCAAAGCCATGCCTGTAAAATGTAATCTGATTGTGGGCATGTGACATCACCACATTGTGTTGTTTCCTTCTATTTTCTGATGGAGAATTGGCCTTCAGGATACACCGTGATGGTAATTATAATGCCAGCAATACTTAAAAGCATTGATTCAGTTATCTGTCACTCATTGCCTGATGAATACCGGGAACTATGGGTAAAAGTGTGAGTAACTGAAAGTCTGACACTGGCCCTGGCTTCAAGGAGCTTGCATTCTAGTGAGGAAAATAAACTACCCAAGAGTCACTTACTGAAGCATCCATTTCTGCATGTCCATTCTAACTGTGCATATGGCACAGGGAATGTCATGGTCTCATAATGGATGTGAAGGGGTCTTTGAATTGCTAAGGGAGGTCACCTAAGGCTTCCCCCAGGATAAGACATGCTATACAATTTTCAGGGTGCAATACAAAACTAAAACTCAAGTCCTCTGGTTTATGAGTTATTAAAGATTTCAAGATTTAGCAGTAGAGTACTGAATTAAAAGGTCCACTACTCAAGTTTTCACAAAATGCAATCTACTGTGGAAGGGATGTCTTCAATGTGGGGGCAAAGTGAATGGGGAGATAGAAGAGGAAATGGTGTGAACAGAATCTGGGGCAGGAGGGAGTTTGGCATGTTCAGAAGGCCACTGGGTAGACTACTGAGGGCAGGGAGGGTGTGACAAAGTGTTCAGGACAGTAGACAGGGGAATTGGAAAGCTCACACTGAATCCTGAGAGTTTCTGGTCTTTGTTCAATGAGAAGCAGACTGAGATGTCTTAAGGTATCATAAGCAGGTCTAGAGTTTATATGCTTATGATCTATTTTGTTTTCTATTCTTGTGATAAAATAGCCTGACAAAAGTCAACCGGAAAGAGAAAAGGGGTTTATTTGACTTCCTGGTTACAATCTACCACTGAGAGAATTATGGTCAGGAAGTCAAGTGGGAACTGAAACAGAAACCAGGGAGGAATGGTTGCTTGCTGGCTTCTGTGTTTTATGCTTGTCTAGCTTTCTTATACAACTTACATAGGAATGGTGCCACACACAGTGAACTGTGCCTTCCCACATTAATCATCAACCAGGAAACTCTCTCACAGACATGTCTAGAGGCCAATCTTATTTTTTTATTATTTATTTGAGCTCTCCTCTTCCCAGCTGAGTTGGATTGTTTGAGAGTCAAAACTAAGCAGCATAGGTCACAAAGATGGAGTGATTTGGCCAGACAGTAGGAGTGACAATAGACAGAGGAGCTATTAGGAGTGTCTCAAGCGAGATCTGGTGGAGATTTGACCCATGGTGGCAAGGATGGAGGAATAAATAGAAGCCATGGAGGTGTGAGGAGTAGACCAGCTTGCTGAGGCTTGGTAGAGTCAGAGTTGAAGAAGTGATAGATGTCAGTGATTTCTCTGTCTCTCACTTTTAATCATCATTACTGAATTCAATTATCAAAGTTGTCAACATTCTGACATTGCACAAGTACCACTTTCATATACCGTGGTCTAATAAGTGGTCTGCTAAGGGTAGGATGCTCACTTATATGGGAAACAGGAAGATGCCAAGGACTGACTGCAGCAATTTTTGACAAACTGGATTGTAGACATGTTCATTTTAATGTTATCTTTGAAATGTCTACAGGATAGTACAAGAGGCTACTTCCACAGCTCTGGAGATAAATTGCTATCACAGCAGAGGCAATGGGTAGTCCTGCCAGAGTTACCTTGTTTAAAGCTTGTTACTGTTTTGCAAGGATTATATCAATAATTTTCTAGATAGAGCTACTAGAGAGCCAATTTACCTTCAGTTCAGGGTACAAATTCCTGTGTAGCTGCCTTAGCATACTGCCTGCCTTCCTTTTTATAAAAGCCTCAATTTCTTTCTCTCTCCCTCTCTTCTTTTCCCCCAACTCTCTGTCTCTCTCTCTGTCTCTCTCTGTCTCTCTCTCTGCCTCTCTCTCTCTGCCTCTCTCTCTCTCTGCCTCTCTCTCTCTGCCTCTCTCTCTCTCTGCCTGCCTCTCTCTCTCTGCCTCTCTCTCTCTGCCTCTCTCTCTCTCTGTCTCTCTCTCTCTGTCTCTCTCTCTGCCTCTCTCTCTCTCTGCCTCTCTCTCTCTCTGCCTCTCTCTCTCTCTGCCTCTCTCTCTCTCTGCCTCTCTCTCTCTGCCTCTCTCTCTCTGCCTCTCTCTCTCTCTCTGCCTCTCTCTCTGCCTCTCTCTCTCTGCCTCTCTCTCTCTCTCTGCCTCTCTCTCTCTGCCTCTCTCTCTCTGCCTCTCTCTCTCTCTGCCTCTCTCTCTCTGCCTCTCTCTCTCTGCCTCTCTCTCTCTGCCTCTCTCTCTCTCTGCCTGCCTCTCTCTCTCTCTGCCTCTCTCTCTCTGCCTCTCTCTCTCTCTCTCTGTCTCTCTCTCTGCCTCTCTCTCTGTCTCTCTCTGTCTCTCTCTGTCTCTCTCTGTCTCTCTCTCTGCCTCTCTCTCTCTGCCTCTCTCTCTCTCTGCCTCTCTCTCTCTGCCTCTCTCTCTCTGCCTCTCTCTCTCTGCCTCTCTCTCTCTCTCTGCCTCTCTCTCTGCCTCTCTCTCTCTCTCTGTCTCTCTCTCTGCCTCTCTCTCTCTGCCTCTCTCTCTCTGCCTCTCTCTCTCTCTGCCTCTCTCTCTCTCTGCCTCTCTCTCTCTCTCTGCCTCTCTCTCTCTGCCTCTCTCTCTCTGCCTGCCTCTCTCTCTCTCTCTCTCTCTCTCTCTGTGTGTGTGTGTGTGTGTGTGTGTGTGTATGCATGCTATGGTGTCCCACATATGTAGAAGTTAGAACAATATTTAGTTTGAGTTCTCAACCCCTACCTGGTTTGAGACAGTCTCTCCTTTTATATTGCTCTGTGTTATCATGCCTGTGAGGGTCTAGAGACTGCCTTGCATCTGCCTCTCATCTCAGGAATACTGGGATTACAGGGTCATACTAGCACATCTGACTTTGTATGGATTCAGTGGATCTGAACCCAAGTCCTTATGTTTGTGTGACAAGACATTTCCCCATCCAACATACTGCTTTCTTATAATGGCTTCCTCACACTGTTATGTATGGCTACTTGTGCTGTGTTGCATAGGCATTTGTACTGACTTACCCCTAAGGAGTCCTAAGTTGATAGTTCTGTTTAAGACATTTAGTGGAAATAGCCTTGTGGGTAAGAGATTTTTCAGAAAAGATCCTAGGTCCCTATGTTTGAGAATCTGTAGATGAGTTTTAAATTCAACTGTGTTCCCTTAGGATTCCCCACATCTATGTTCTTACCTTTTGGGTCAGGCCACAACCAGCTTCCACCAAGTTCCACACTTTGTAGGATCCTCATCAAGCATTCGAGTCACCTAATGACAGCTCGGGGGTCCTCCTGTGGTGTTCTTGGGGTGCATATTATCTGTTTTCATGAGTACTGCCTGATTACCCTTGTCCCCTGGGAGTTTCTGGGTTGATGTTGACTCAAAGTCCTCTACACTGTTCTTTCAACTTAGCCCTAACAAAACTACAACACAGACAAATATGTCTCCAATAGTCAGGGGGACTGTGCAATAGTAGTACATCTGTATGAGTGCACATTAAAGGCACTAGGTTCTAGTTCAGTCCTCTTATAAGAAAGATAGCTGAGGGCCATGGAAGGCAGTGGGGCTCACTTCCTGGGTGAAGCTGCTTACCTCAGTCCTCATTTTGTCCCACCTCTGGTCTAGAATGGTCCAACGCCTCCAGAAGATCCACATGTGGTATGGCACAGTTAGTGACACCAAGTATAGCTGATAGTTTGCAGTGTTTCCCTTCCTCTCTCCCCTGGCAAATTCCCTTATCACAAGTGCAGACAGTGCACTGAGTGATGGGAAGTAAAATTCATTAGCATTGCCTTTAGACATGGCAAGTATTTAGTTGAAGCTTCTTGGTGCTTTCTCTTATGCCCATCCTGGAAGCACAGCCTCCTATTGTCTTTGCCCTGACGTTGAAATGAAGCGTATTGTTTCCTTTTAGGATGCCATTAAAAGTCGATGGTGACCTTTACAGTGACTAATAGTTTTCATGGGACTTTAATTGTGACTTTCCCCTTTTCCTTTTCTTAGACAGAGCAGTATCTGTCTGCTTCCTGCATCCTTTGTATCAAGGAATCAATAAAAACAGCCGCCTTTTGTTGATGCTATAGGAGATTTTATGCCGATGACAAGGGATTTGATTTAATATTCTCTTTAAATAAGATCAACACTGCTGCAGTTATAAATGCTTCGAAAAACTGTCAAGTGCATCAATGTGGCACGAAACAAAAAGTTAGTAGCCTGCTGTAAGCGAGCATGTGCAGCAGGTCTGGTAGATATTTATGATTGCGTGTTAAAATATATACATTTAGAGATTGCTTTCTGCTCTTTTGACCATGAGTAGGAAATGCAGACGTTTCATTACTGTTACCTTCTAAACTGCGAACTTTCTTTGCCAGCTAATGATTTTCCGGGGCAAATCTGGTTGTGGTGACATGATAGAAACAGGTATTTATGATCTGTGATGCAATTCTTAGTGAGTATGGATTTACAGTTAAATGGTGCAGTGGGAGCCCAGCTGGCAATTATTGACAGAGCCTCTGGAATCTATATTTTGTTTGTTCCCATTATTTACACACACTTTCTTTTAGAGCCCGACTACCTGTGTCGGCTGTGTTTCCTGCTTTATTTGAGAGGTGAGTTATTGGGTTTTGCAATTTGGGAACTTGTGTTCTGTATGGCCAGGCATAGGTGAGGCATGTTGTACCTATGTCTAGTCCCCAGGATCTTGCCATTGTCCTTGAGCTAGGATCGTGTCATAGGTGCTGTCCATCTGTTTGGCTTTGTTCTTGGGGGCCATTAAACTCAGAAAAGGGCAGACGAGGAAGAAATGATTGGGGTGGGCACATAGATACAGTCTGTGGTGCTGCCTGAGTCCTGGGAAAACGCAGCACATAGCACTTCCTAGACGTGAGCCACTGTGGCTCTTTAATGAGGGCAGTTTTGCCCAGTGGAGTACCAGATCAACATGCATGGCAACATGTTGACAAAACAGAAAGACAGCGAGAGTCTTTGGAGTGAGCTCGAATGAAGGTTCTTTTAGCCAAGGGCCAATTGGAGCAGCTGTGCCCACCTGGCACATATAAAAATCATTCTCATTGGGTTGTATGTACATGCAGTTTCAGTGGTCCGAAGTTCATCCATCATGCGTCTCCGTTGGAAAGCCACGTGTGGAGGACAGGGCTGTATGAACACTGTGCTCACTCAGTCAGCGTGTGTTGGCGACAACAATCAAAGTAGGACCTGTGGTTATTTATCCTAGACGATCTCGGGTTGGTCAAAGTGCTGAATCTTCATCATACCAAGCACCACACTGAAAGCTAAAAATGGGCAGAGGTGATCCGAATAACGAATCTGTCACCCTGGAATGCATCCTGACTTTGGAATTTACATTTCTGTTTCTGTTTGAATGCTGGTAGCTTTTCCTTCCGCTTTAGCTCCGCCCCGCATGTGGAAACCATCTAGAAACACCATTTGTGTGGGAGACCTGTGAAGAGCTTCCTTCTGCTGGTCCAGGGCCCTAGCATGCCAAGATACTGCATTTCGGTTTGGTGGGTGTGGCTTTTACATGGAACAGGAGTGACTCCCCAAAGTGCACATTAAACTAGCCCCCACTACTCATTTTTTTGGAGACTTTTTCATAGGCATGAGTCACTCGCCAGACCACACATCATCTGTCATCTGCCCGAGGTTTTTGTCGTTTTGCAGGGGATGAGTGTAAACTGAGAAAGCCTCTCTGCTTGTTTTCCTGGGTGGTATGTATGCTGATGGAGTGTTCCTCTCTGGGATTTATTAGTTAATGACTTTCTTTTCAGTAAACATTTGCGGTATATTCAATGTGCCCTCCTGAAGCGAGAAACAACTTGGCAGCCTTGGAGGAGTGTTCTTGGACTTTGCTATTGTTTTTAGTGCTCAGTAACTCTGTTCCCACTTAACCATTCAGCTACTCTCTGCCTTCCCTGGCCCCAGTGCCACTGCCAGAACACTGGTGTTTTCACTTAGACAGAATCCCAGTGGAGTGCAGGCAGCTGGGTGACACACCAGATCAAAATGCTTTGAGTTTTGAAAATGATTCCCCTCTTGGTACTGAGCCCAGTGATAAAAGCAGGGCAGTTGTCACTGAGAAAACAGAGTGCTGTACGAAGCACAACCTTTCCAATTAGCACACGTAAGATGTGTGTTAGGAATGACGGGGAGTTGGGTGTTACAGAGTGAAGTGCGGGTAATAGGGTTTTACATTTTCATGTTTCAGTTGTTTTTTTCCTCCCATTGCAGTTTTAGGAAAATTGTTGCACATTATGGAAGCTCCTAAGTGCATTTTTAACATAGCCTTTTCTGTTTACAATAATATCTTCCAAAACATCACTAGTTGTGCGTGTTCTCTCTTTCTCTCTCTGTACGTGTGTCTCTCTGTCTGTTGTCTGTCTCTCTCTTTCTCTATGTGTGTGTCTATGTGTGTGTCTCTGTCTGTCTGTTTGTCTGTCCGCTCACCTGCCTGCCTGCCTGCCCCTGCCCCCCCCCCACACACTTTTTGCCTGTTGGTTTTTCTAAGTGGAAGGAGAACAGTTCACTTATTCTTAGTTTCTCTGCTTCTGGCCAGGTCAGACCACTCTCCTGGTGACCGGTTAGCTTGCTACCAAGGAACTGGGTTTGATGCAATTCCTAACAAGATAGTGCTTTAAAGATCACCAGACACAGCCTTAAAATGAACTCTTCTCTCAGGATCCACACAGATATTCCAAGAGATTTAAGTCAGATGGTCACCAGGGTCATAAACCAACAGGGATGGGTGACATGTACATGCTGTATCAGTGTTATTTACATGCGTGACCTACTCATTTATAGTCTCTGGTGTGTGGAGTGTGGCAGGGGTTGTGACTTTTGAATCCAGCACTGGGGCTGGACTATTTGGGATGAGAGAAGTTGGGTAGAGTTGTGACAAGTGTTGCTTCTTCACTATGTTCCATCTATTCCTCATCTTCTTCTGTCTGTATGATAAAATCAGACTTTCTGTCTGTCATGAGGTTGTATATGCTCCTAGCAGGAGACCTATATTGGCCATAGAGAGCTTAAGAGAAATTATCATTTCTTTTTGCTTTTTTGTTTTAAGCCACTGAATCTTGGGGCTTGTTAATACAGCAACATCCACTTATTTTGGTGGTAGACTAATTAGTGTTTATGCAGTATTGTGTACTGTGTGCTTAAAGTAACTTACATATTAATTCACTTAGTTACCAATATAATCCTTTGGAAAAGATATTGCTGTTATCTTCATAGCCAGGACAAGTGATTTGGATACTGTGTGATGTCACAGTCCCCGGGTCAGATTATTGCTTCTAGCTGACCTGAGATTTAAACTCAGTGTGGTTGAAAAAAAAATACTCAATAACTAGCAAGTGACCGGTTCAAGATCATCCAGACATTTTTGTCGTTTGTGTAGATTCATCCGGAACACTACTTACTTGGTATCCTCTGTCCTGGATATCTCTGACTGCTTGTCACTTTTCCTATATAGTTCTATGTTTTTAGGTGTTAAAAAGTCAAGTTCTTAGCTGGCCAGTGGTGGCACATATCTTTAGTCCCAGCACTTAGGAAGCAGAGGCAGGAGGATCTCTATGAGTTGAAGGCCAGCCTGGTCTACAGAGTGAATTCCAGGACAGCCAGAGCTGCACAAAGAAACCCTGTCTTGAAAAACAAAAACAACAAGAATAAGAAGTCAAGATTTTAGGCCTGAGGGTAATGGCGGCACAAGTCACTCCTCAATGGCCATCCGTCTGGGTCTTGGGGTAGGGTCTCTCTCACTGCTCTGGATCTCACCAAGAAGGTTAGCCTTGCTGGCCAACATGCTTAAGGGCCTACCTGTTTGTATCCCCTGCATTGGGATTAAAACTGTATACCACTACACTTGTCTTTGGTGCATTCATTCTTATCATTCTTATCCATGTTAAGTTTCAATATTGCTCAGAATCTGCCCTTTTGTGTTCCTCGAGTCACAATTCATCACATACTTACAGCATAGTCACAGGAATGTATGTGCTAGAACCGGAAGTGTAAGGAGGCTTTGAGGGGAAGGATTGTGGGGTCAGTTGACCGTGAGATTGTTAGAAGCCAACCCTTGGTGGTCATCTTGTGCCGTCATCTGATTTCACAGGCAACAAGACACAATGACTTCCATACGTGTGTACTGTAAATGTTTAGACTCAATACAACAGTGTGTGTGTGTGTGTGTGTGTGTGTGTGTGTGTGTGTGTGTGTGCTCGAATGCTCATGGTTTTAGCAGCCATTTCAGATGAGGAAATTGAGCACCATGTGAGTCTCAGATGATTTCTAGAGGAATTAGATCTATAATCACAGAATTACAATGTATATCTTGAAAGAGGGCTAGGTCCAATACTAATCTCTCCAAAGGTGTCTACCCTGCCTTCAGTATCCCTGCCAAGTAGCAATGGAACTGGGCCTTCAGTACTCACTCATAGGGATGGCAGTTTCCAGACTAGTGGTCCAGCATGCTTTGTAGTCTGCGATGCTGGAAGAGTACAAACCTGTCATGGGATAAGAGAAGGCCTGGCTTTCTTCTGGGGTGCCTCCAGGAGAGACCTTTTATAGATGCTGGCGGCTGTACTAATGACATCATGGCAGCTGGCACTGCAGGGCATGCTGAGATCCATTAGTGGGTGCTCAGCTCCCCTCCTGGGGGAAGCGGGGGCCACATGAAAAGGTTAGTTTGTCTGTTCCGACTTCCTTAAGCCCCAGTTCCTGTGCCAGGTATTTCTATTTTCTGTTTGCTGACTGTTAGCTGAAACAAAGGGCTGTTTTGTTGGCTTTGTGTTTCCCTGTGGAAAAGATTACTTTAGGCACATTTTAGAAAATGCTTTTAAAAAAGAATCTTATGTGAGTTGAAAACAGGGAAAGAAAGTAAATGTCGTCGTGGCTTTTTATTATAATAAAGACTGTAGTGAAAGCTCTCCCAACCCCTCCCTCCTCCCAGCCTACCAAACAAGCCTTTGTCTGTGGGAGAAGGGTTGTGCTTCAACAGCAAGGCCATTCGGGTCTTCGTACCTATGAGGTTGCCCCACTGTCTCTCTCTGCTTGTCAAAATGAATGGGGCACTTGAAGAGCTAGTCCACTGCTGCTGGTGGTATAGGAAGGGGTTCTTTCCAAACCCAGTGGGAAAGGTTTTGGGACTCTTATATGAGATCTGGAAGAGTATTTGGAGCATGAGGGAAGCTGTGTTCAGTAGTGAGATGGTTTGTTGTTTGTGTTTTTTGGAAAATGCTTTTAGTTTTCGATAGTTCTCTGCACATGCTTCTACATTCACCTGAAATGTCTCGGCTGTCAACGAGGCTGCATACAGAGATGCCGATGATGGCATCTAATATCCCCTAATCATATTTCTCTGGTGGACTTTGGGATGACTGGTCGTTGTGTTGGCAGCTGGGGCCCCTGCTGGTGTTCTAGGCATGTCAATTGTTTGGTATTAGTCTCTAGAGGTGATGTTACAGGTAGCTCTTGGGTGACAAGGAGGACTCACCCTTTCCCAACATGGCTCCTGTATTTGTTACTTGTTTCCTTGCTGTGACAAATATTGAGCACAGCAACCTCAAGAAGAAAGGGTTTATTTCAGCTTATGGGTTTGAGGGTGGACAGTCCATCATGGCAGGGAATTCATGGAGACAGGAGGTTGATTCAGCTGGTCACACAATGTCTGTAGTCAGGAAACAGGGCTCAATGAATTCCCAGCTTGGTCTTTCCTTTTTATTCCAGGAACCCAGTTCTATAGGATGGTGCTGCCCACAGTGGATGGGTCTTTCTATCTCTGGTAACCTAAATTAGACAATACCTTGCAAGCATACACAGAGGCTAACCAGCTCTAGACATTGTCTCACAGGCATGTGCAGAGGCTTATGTCTAGGTGATTGTAGAGTCCATCAAGTTGAGAAAGTAGAGATTAGCCATCATGGCGTCTCAGTCATGATGTGTGATTCATACCACCAAGTATGGTAAAGTAGTCATACAGACTTTAAAACACTAGAAATGGGGTAAAATCCCCATGTTCTGGAAGTTTAAAACATGACAAAGACTTAGCAGCCTAAAAGTCTATAAAGTATCTCACCATAATCTTTTTAAAAAATTACTTCGGTAACATTTTTACATATTAAAATAGTCATTCTTGGTAAGTTAAATACAGTTTATTTTAAAGTTATTTTTATTCATTGTAGTTTTCCCTTTTTCAAGTGACTAATAGAAAAAAATGTAAATTACCTTCATGGCTTATATTTCTGTTAGATAGTATGGTCTAGATGCAGGCAGCAGGGTATAATCGTTTGTGTTCTTTTGTAGACAAATTGTAATTGGAACACAGGCTTGCTCACTTGCCTGAGTGTTGTCTGTGCTATAGCTGTCGTGTGCTAACTGTGACTGTATGGCTCATGAAACGTACAATATTTATCATTGGGATCTTTTTAGAAGTTTGCTGATCTTTAGTCTAAGGGATTCCAGATGGCTTGACAGAACCTAGCATAAATCCAAGAAGCCTGTGATTTCTTCCTGTAGGTATCTTTGTAGGCACTGGAGAAGAAAGCTTGGATTCCCCTAAGTTTATAAAGGTGTTCCGGGTACCTACTTCTTCTTATTTCTGTCTATTCTTGTTAAACAAGATGCAATATCAAGACCCGGGAAAGTGACACAGCATATAAAAGCACAGATTGCTCATTCTGAGGTCCCAGATTTGGTCCCTGGTACTCAACTTAGACAGTCACACGCTGTCTGTAACTCCAGCTCCAGGATTTTTTGCTGGACTCCATGGGAATTGAGTGCTGTGTACATTTCTACAACACACACACACACACACACACACACACACACACACACACATCAAAATAACGATGAAGATGTTGATGCTGACTATAAAATGAATCTTTTCTTTAAAAAGTGGTAGGTCTTCACTTACTTTCTGCTGGGAGCCTGGAAGGAGGGGTTGCAGGGTGACAAACCAGCTCTACATCTGGAACCCTCTAGTGTCCCATGGATCTGTGTGGTACGAGACTACTGCTGGTTTGAATATTTCTTCCAATTAGAGCTGTAGAGTTCCCTAGGATGGGGTTCATCTGTGCCACTGGGCAACTGTGGTGTATTTTAACAGTTACTGATCCTATGGGTAGTTTCAGACCCAAGAACACCCACCACTTAGCTCTTGATGCAACAAGGCATCTGGGCCTAACACCTTCCTCACTAGTCGGCTGATTGGCAGCCTTCTTTTGTGCTGCATAAGTACAAATACGGGCGATCATACAGCATAGCAAGAGGAAGTAGAAGACATCGGAAGCCAGAGTTGATCTTGCCTAGATGGAAATTCATTCCTGATGCACCCTGGGGTCAGAGACCAGAGAGTTTGGGAGGCTGCCTTCTTTAATGCCCTTCCTATCTTCATCTACTAGTTAAATGCACTTTCTAGGTCCAGACCCTGCCTTAGAATCAAGTTTGCCTTCATTGTGAGTAGAATGGGTGCTTGCCACAACAGTGCATTGCATGTTACGGCGACTGGAGTTCTAGGATTTAGAATAAATGACATCAGACCAGGTGTGGGATTTACCATCTGCAGTAAGCAGACCTCCACACATTGTATATTTCTGCTGTGTTGCTTAGTTATTAACTTCAAAAAAGGAAGAGATTCATTTAGATGATGTGCCCATTTTTTAATGAGGTAAGGCCGCCAGGAGATACATGGCATTTTAAAGCAAACAGATTCCTGGGAGAGGCTGAGCTTCCCACCCAGAAATGTGGCAAGGAATAAAAACATTTACACCAGTTTAATATGAATGGTTGGGGAAAATATCTATTGCACATTGAACATGATATATGAAACTATAACCCACTCTTGTGTAGTAAGCACAGAACCATTCACCTAATGGATTACTATTCGACTTGACATTAGTCTGCATCGTTTCCATCTTCTCTTGCCAAGTACTGGAAACTGTCAGGGAAAGCCTGCCAGATACATAGGCGCTCTTGGCCTGGGGGTTGTGAGCTCATAAGACTCTTGAAGGCAGAGGTTACCCCATCACCCACATGCTGCAAAGTACAGCGGAAATCAAAGGGTGACAGGCAACATAAACAGTGGCCACGTGTGGAACGTCAAACTCAAGACAGATGGAGGCGGGGCTTGCTCTGTCTCTCACTCTCTTTTTCATCTATAAAAGGAAGCTTATTTCCTATCCTCTGAGAGGAGAAAAAAGTGTCTCATGGTTTTCAGGGTCCACAGAAATACTTCTTGACTTGTTTTAAGGTAAAATTTGACCTCCTCAAAAATGACTGAAGAATGACTCTTGCTTGGTTCCACAGTAATTTATCATGTTGGATGTTAGAGCTTGAAGGAATTTGGGAGACCTTGTTGGTGTAATGTTTTACACACATGAAGGAACTGGAATGTTTGAGACTCAACCTTCAAAGGGTTTATGGGTTGCCTTCTGGTAAATGCTAGTTACTGGCAGGCATGGTGCTCAGAGTCCAAAAAAAAGTCACCTTTTGGTCAGAAGTGCTGTTAGTTTTTGTTTGTTGTTGTTGCTGTTTACGTGTGCACACACGCACATGGACTTGCTCTCACTCTCTTATGCATACATCATCTGCTCATTATCTCTTTTTAACAATTTGATTTGTATATATGGTCTGGGTCAGTGTTCACGTTAAGAATCCATCTTGGGGAAGATACTACTTGGTTTTATGATTCTTAGCTTCTCAGCCTGCGGAGGCTCTCCCTTCCTTGCTCCCTGACCTCTCCTTTTCCTTTTCCTTCTCCCCACTATCCCCTTTGTCCCTTCCCTTGTTCCCTTCTCCATCTGTCTTTTCTTCTCTCCCTCTGACCTTCTTTCCCTTGCTCTCTACATTTTTTAAGAAGTTTGAGACAGGGTTTTATCCAGAAACCTAAGCTAAACTTAGACTCTCTGTGTAGCCCCAACTGGCCCCAAACTCCCAGAAACCTTCCTGCTTCCACCTCCTGAGTGCTGGGATTACAGGTGTGTGCAATTTCTTTCAAACTATTATTTTTAAGGTTTTATAGTTTATCTCACATTTACCAAGGTCTTAGTAAACAATTTTATGTTGGGAAAGATGAACAGTTTGGGAATTTTTAAGCATGAACTACATTTTTGACATATTTAAATAAACCAGAGAGGCTAATCTTTGCAAAAGCGTAAGATGCTCTTCTCAGTGTGAAATATATAGGTTTTGACATTTTTGTCATTTTTATACTCTCAAGGATTTTATTCTGATGTTTCATTCTGACATCTCCAAAATCTTTAATTTAAGATCACCAAAGAACTCTTGGTTTGTATTAATTTTGTTTCATTTGTGTATTTTATATGTTTACTGGTCATATATGAAAAAATATCTCTTGTGAGCAACACTGTATAATTTTGGCAGGAAATTACTTTTTTTTTTATTTCTGTGATGATCCCCTGAGATCATTTTTGCATAAATCCAGCCTTCTATTTTGAGATACAAATCTGTTGTGCAGATGATTCTTCTTAGAAGAAAAGACACATTTGTAGCTGAAAAATGTAAATTACTTTTCATGGAAAATACCTCTCTGGGCCCCCATTTTCAAAATGCAATGATTGCACACTCTGTGTTTCTGTGCACACTTAGGAGCCTGCTTATCTTACAGTGACAAACATCGTGACTGTACAGCAGGTAGGGCCTTCTGACATGGTGGCGTGTGCCACACAAATGAGTAAGAAGAGCTAACAGGAGCAGCAGGAGACTTGAGACGTGGTCCTGAGTCAGGGAGGTGGAGGCTTGGGCCATCGGTGCAGGGATATCTGTGTTCTTATTGTGTGTGTTTGCAGATAAATCTGTACTTGGAGTCTTTCAAACACCAGGGTCTTCTGTTCCCAGTTTATCCTCATTTGTGCTTTTGAGTATGATTCAAAGTTGCTATGGCATCTGATGGAGGTGCTTTGGGGATCACAGATCTCCTTTGTTGCATAGACAGTGAGTCTCCCTCCTCCCCATTCTCTACTCAGTTTGGTGGCTAGCATTTGAGGTGCTTGGGGCCTTGCTGTGAAACAAAGTCTAAATAAGAAAAAAAAAATCAATGAATTCAGATTTGTGCCAGAGAAAGGCTTGAGTTGGAGAACATTTACATCTGTTTTCAATAATTCCTAGCATATGTTGCAGAATGTACGTTATCCATCTTGTTATCCAGGAAATAACATTTGTTGCAAGCAGTTGGCCAATTCGTAATTTTCTTGACTTTGTTTCTCATGCTGTTGCTTCATATGAGGTCTAAAAAGATGGTGGTCTTTGGTGTCCCAGCTATTGTGACATTCTGCAGTGGGGCCTTCATTCCTGGAGGCACTGGGTTCTTTAGACAGCGTGGGCTACAGTGTAAGGTGTGCCACTGTTGACTGGGCACCTATTCTTGGTGAGCACGGAATTTGCTCATGCACCCCTGTAATTCATTTTCATTGCTGGTACTCAGATGCCATTTTGGGAATGTTAGGTTGATCTATGCTGTCTCCTTTGAAACATGGTCCAATTTTTCAAACCATTTTGTGTTTGGTTTAAGAAGGTACCATTCCCCAGAAATAAAGAGTGATCCTGTCAGATCATTCTGTATTATATCATGCTTGAGAGTAGATACCCTGCTCCTCCCAGAGAAGAAGAGAAAGAACTTTGTGGTGTGTAAATATTATTATGTTGTTACAGGTTTGTTTATAGGTGAAAGGCAAGTTCCGTTAGGTCGAATTTTATATTTGTTCAATATTATCTATGTGTACGTATGTACTGTGCATATTGCATAGGTGTTTTTGCACATGAATGTATATGTGTGTTTGCATGTGAGTGAGTGAGTGTGTGTGTGTGTGTGTGTGTGTGTGTGTGTGTGTGTGTGTATGCATATGGAGGACTGAGGTTGGCATTAGAAGATTTTCTTGATTGCCTGAGACAAGGTCTCTCATTTGAAGCCAGAGCTCACTGATATTGGCTAGCCTTTCTCACTAGCTGGCTTCAGAGGATTCTCTGCCTTGGTTTCCAGGATTATAGGCAGGCTGCAAAGCCTACATGGCACTTACGTGGGTGCTGAGGATCCGGGGTCCAGTTCTGATGCTTGCACAGCGCAAGCTTGATTCATGGAGCCACTTACTAACCCTATCCTGCTTTCCTATCCTAGCAAGCATTTTCCTCACTGAGATTTGCATTGTCTTTGCCAAAACTTGGGGGGCGGGCGGAATAAAACCCTCAAAGCTCACTCTATCCAAATTATTTCTTAATGTTTTTAATGGTTTTTCATAACCACACAAATGCGATTGATCTTGGGTCCATTTGGAAGCTATTGAATTTCCTTAGAGGTGGAAACTGGCATTTTCCAAACCAGTTTTTGCTTTTGTGGCCTGGAGGTTGTTCAGCTTATATATTTGGAAGACTAAAGATTATTCCCCACCAAGAAGTTTTGTCAACCTGACCTTCTCCACTGTTATGACACTGCGCACACAGCAGTAATCTCCACAGAGAACAGCAAACAAAGTGAGGAGACAGAGCAGCACATGTTATTTTTACATCCTAAAGTAAATTCTCCAGCATTAAGGCTGCTGGGAATTTTCATCCTGTGGTTCTCACGGATGCAGCACCACTTCCCCATCGTCCTCCAAGTCTCCTTTCTATTGTCAGTCTTTGAGTGAGGTATTTCTCGAAGTCATCCATTCACTCATCCAGGCAGGTAAATGAGATATAGAGTTATGGAAACTTGGGGCAGCCCCTTAGCACTTGAGGCTCACTTGAAGTTAGAGATTGTGTGTCAGCTAGCGTTCTTTGTTCAGAGGACTTTAAGCATGATTTTTGACAGTTGGCCTGGCACTTTGAGTGCTCTTTGAAGGTCATCAGAGGAAAGAACTCTTCAAGATCTATTAAGTCCTTGGCATGATAGGTGGTTCAGAAGATGCCCAGGAATTTGATGCTAGGTTTGTGTGGGGTCATTTCTTTGAGCCTTCCGTGCAAGGGAAGGAATCCAATTAAGACCACTTCCATGACTGTTTGTCACTGAATCCGTTTATTGAGAACAGGGCAAAATGGGGAGCATTTTGTGGCCCAGTTGGACTACCAATCTATGTATGAGCATTACTTGGAAAAATGTGTCTCACCCTTTGAAATGATCATTTCCTTATCTATGTTCTGGGTGATGTGCTAGGTGAAATAGACCATGTGAGGTCTAAGAAGCCTCTAAGGTATGTACCAGGTAGAGATTATCATGAGGTCTCCTGTCTGGTAGGCTTGATCCTCTCACCCCCCATCTTTTGCTGATCTTTGTGCTTTGGGGGCTTGAGTTCTATTCATAGGCATCTTCACTTATCGAGACTTTGATTCTGACATCCCATAAATATCATAATATAATCTTTAGTATTCTGCCTAAATGAGGTGATCATATAGCACAATTTTCTATGGCAGTCTGATTTTGAAATAAATTGTCAAATTGTCCTCTAAAGGATTGGGACAGCTGGAAGACTGCAAAATGTTGGTATCTAGTTTTGGAATGCTCTGGACACTGCCTTGGACCTGAAAGCAGCATACAAGCCATTGCCTGATGTTCTGTGGATAACTTTATGGTGTGAGTTTTACAAAAACCAAATGGCTCCCAGGAATTGAACTCAAATGATAAGACTTGCATTGAAACCACCTCTGTCTGCTGAGCCATCTCAGCAGCCCTAGAAAAGAATTTTTATAGGAATAATATGCCTAGATTTTGAAGCCTGGAAGAAACTCCTATGACCATTTTATATTAGAAAGTCTTTGCTCATGTATCAGGAAGATACAAATTCTTCATGGCTGCCTTTAAGCTGAGATCTCTCCACGTCTGAGATTATTTGTGCTGGGGTTAGGGAGGCTCTTTCTTGTTTGATTGTCCCTTCTGCTTATGTTAGTTTCCAAACTTAGTGGGCAAAAGTGCAAGAGAAACATTCTCCCTAGGTCCAGTCTTCACCCATCCCAAGATCTTCAGAAATTTCAACCATGACAGTTTCAAATTCTAGCATTACTTCTCATCAGTTCAAGAATACCAGATTTCATGACTGAATTCAGTTGTTGATGAGGGCTGAGTATATTTGACTTTGGGGAAACATCACTCTCCATAATGTATCTATGAAACTGAAAGTCGCTTATCTACTTCCCAAGCTCAATACTAGAATAGGCTTAAGAGAACGACCAGTGTTAGGTGTTTTACTCAACAGTGAAGAAAGTTAAGAGGAAAAGGCGGTATTGCTACAGGTCCTAGGCAGTCTAGCATGGTGAAGGTTGTACAGGTTCCTTGGAGTTTTAGGACCTCAGAATGTGGGATGTGTTCTAAGGAGGTGCCTCTTGGGGTAAATGAATATCTTCTTATGCTGTCCACTCCCATGGGGTGCTCTTTCCCTCTTCACACAGGGAAGCACATGCTTGCAGCTGAGTACTTTTGTGGGCTAGTTGCTTAACTGGAGAGCTTTCATTGTTTTATAGCTTTCTGGCATTATATTCTTTCTCTTCCCTTCCGGTCCAATCTGGCAGCATCTTTGCTGGTACAATATTCTAAGACCTTTAGTGGTTTCCAGTAGATATATTGGGAACTCATCTCAGGAGACAAAAGAGTCCTCCACAGATCTTCCTAGACAATTCTGTCTGTGTCTCTGGCTTGTATTTGGATGGCTGAAGGATTTATAAGTCAGCTGCCTGGTCTCTTCAAATGGATAGTGACTACACCTATTTTTTAATCTTTCTGAGGTTCTTTACCAAATTGTCCATTTATACATATTGATTTCTTTATGGGACATTGTGATTGACAGTGACCTTCAGATTGTAACAGTCTTCCCAATATGACTATATTGAAATAATTCCACAGTATTGACCTTTGGGTTCCTTTTGATTACCAGGCACACTCTCGGTTTATCTCTCTGCTCTTTTCCTTTATTGTAAGCATCACAGTGAGAAACTGGTCTGTATCTTCAACTCTCTGCTTGGAAATCTCAACTAAATATCTCACTCCATTTTGGCATGTTATGATTTTGTACAGCTGCTATACCATGTAGCTCATATTTTTGCCATGATGGACTGTTTCTCATTTTTTCAAATATCATCACAAGCACTTTGAAAGTTTGTATTTGACCTAATGGAAGTATGTTGGGTGTTTCCAAGACACTATTGGCTTTCTGCACCACACTCCACTCTCCTCAGACTCCTCATCAGCACAATCATGAATGCCAGCCAGTATTACTATTAATAGTCCTACTAATATGTAAGTTTCTTCTATCAGATTCCTCAAAATTCCTCTAGCCTCCTCTCCTTACTGAATACTAAGCCATGCTGGTGGTTTTAGATAGTCTTACAGTAGCACAATAGTTCTTGGTAATCAAGTCTATACTAGTTTCTAACTGACACAGCCAAGCCAAAGTTATTATAAAGCTAGTAGCTTAAATAATGCACATTTATTGTCATAAAGTTTTGTTGATTCATTTATCTACTTATTGAGAGACAGTGAGCTGTCAGTGTGCATGCATGTGTGAGTGTGTGCACGTGTGTGTGTGTGTGTGTGTGTGTGTGTTGCATATCTATGAATAGGTACACATGGTCATGTAAATGCTTTATAGGGCACTGGGTATCATTCTCTGCTTTATTTCCTTGAGGCAAGGTCTCTCACTGAACCAAGAGTTTACCATTTAGGCTAGGCTGACTGACCAAGGAACTCTTAGGCTCTACGTGTCTGCCTACCCTGCCCCCAGTGCTGAGGTTACAGGTATATGTGGCCATGTCTGACTAACATGAGTGTTGGGAATTTGAACTCAGATCTTCATACCTTGAGAACAAGTACATGTACCCGCTGAACCATCTTCCAGTTCCCTCATAAAGTTCTGAAGGGCAAAAGTCCAAACCAATCTCCATTTGGGAGGGTTTCCTGCCTCTTCTGGTTCTGGGACCTGTAATCCTTTTCTTGTGGTCATGTCCTCTCTGGTAAAAACACATTATTCTGATCTCTTTTTATCACCATGTCTCCTTCTTTGCCTAACTTTGCCTAACTTTAATCTATATTCTTCTATGGAACACTGTGGTGGCCACATTCCTCTGATCCAGGTTGCCTAGGATAATGTCTGTCTCTCATAATAGTCACTTCTACAAAAATCCCTTTTCCACCTGAGGTGACAGTCACAAGTCCTAGGAATTGGGATGTGGCTATTTGAAGGTCCATGCTATTTAGTCTTCCCCACAGCTGATCTTTCAGTTCCCCCAGCTTTTACAAGTTTGATAAATAGCATGTAGTTACAGAAGAAACTAATTTGGGAGTCAGAAACATGGATTACAATACCTATTGAGTTGCTGAAATGTTGCATGCCTGACAACAAGCCATTTTTTTTTTAACCTCAGTTTCATCATCCATAAAATGAAGGGATTGAACTGATTGATTGCCAGACCCCTTTAGGATTTCCTGTTGCGGCTCTCTGGTCTTTGCCATTCAGGGCTGTAAGTGTGTTTGCTGAAATCAAATAAATGTGTTCCAGTTATCGGTCAGCTGTGGTGATTTGGTCAAAGCGGTGCTGCACTGGGGCTCTAGTCTCCCATGGTTCTGGCCACACCGACCTAGTAGATACCCAACAGCTCAAAGCAAAACCCTTATTAAGTATGGCTTCTCTAAAATTGACAACTACAACATTCTTTGTTGGAGATGTTCACAACCTGACAAGGAGGAAAAGCTAGGAACGTCCATGGTCAAAGCTAGTGCTATGACACAATGGCCTTCCTAAGTCTGGGATGTGATTATTTCATTTGTAGAGTTCTTTGCAATGCATGCTGACTCAGTTGCAATACAGATACTAATGCAATATCCAGCCTTGCAAATACAGAGAAAATGTGTTATCTTAGGAAATGGAATTTAAGCTGATTTTTTATGATTATGAATATTTAATAGAGAAAAATATCTGATTTGGTGTTTTTTCCTCCTTTTTTCATGCCTCTGTTGAAGTGATCAAAATAAGAACAATCACTTGAAAGTGAATTCTGAAAGATTATTTCTTAACATTGCATAATGCCTTTGCTACTTTGAACTCTTGGACCCCAAGTGGCGGGACCTGGTTTATATGGGTCATTCAAACTGAATTCAGAGTTTTGATGGATGAAAAAGCCAACCTCCTTTTACAATAGTTGAAGTTTCTAAGTTAGGAGTCATCCAAATACTGTCTTGTTTGTCCAAACTAATGTCTTCTGGGCTTTTTCCTAGAGACCTTGTGAAAGGCTCTCACTTCAAATAGGTAGGCATTCATTTTTCTATTCTGGTTATTGCCTCCTTGTTGCTTAAAAGTTTTGTACCCCAAAGAGTGAGATACTGTGTAATAGAAACTCTAAGAGCCATGGGTAATTAAAGAAAGGAGAAAAAATATCCATTGTCAATGCAGGATTAAAATAGGTAGGACACTGTCCCTTGACATGGCCAGTAGCAGTCCACCAGACTCCAAGCAGGCTCTCTCAGCATGTCCTTGCCATGGCTGTGACTGGTGGCTACATACATACAAGAGATGGTATGTTGAAGGGTTGTTTGTTTGTTTGTTTGTTTGTTTAAATGGCAGTGGTGAGCCAAATAGAAGGGGAGAAATCCTCCAGGCCTATCTTTCACTTAGCTTTTTATTTTTAACAAATGAAAAATACGTAGAGCAGTTGTCATTTGTTAAAGTGTAGCAGAAAGAGCGAAACAGGCCAGTGGAGGCTTCATCAAGAACACTCATTCAGGATGATGAATGTGGCTAAACACACATTTGTTCGTAAAACTTGCAGAGTGGCTGAGCATCATTAAGCATGAGAAATAGGTGCCGCATGCTGAGAAGAGAGTGCAGCAAACAGATGTTGTGAATTTTCACAGGCATCCTTCATCCACCAGTCTATCATTAATATAGTTGAAGGTGATCCTTTCTTCTTATTTAATAAGCACAAACAAAGTCTGTGTGCCGAGATTCTGCTGAACACACTTCTTTTCCCATGGACATAAGACATTCAGACGTGGGAAGCTGTGTAGACAGACAGCCCCCCGTGTACCTGCAATGTGGTATTAGCCTGTAGCTAGAGTGGGTTCCTCTCATGTTTTCCTTTTCACTCATTCTGTAGTGGTTTTAACTTCCTCACTGCTTCCCCTAACTGATTAACCGTACTGGCCATGGAACAAAACCTTTCTTTCTTTCGACCTCACATTTCAATTCTACTCCTTAGGGTGCATTTAACTTTTGTGACCTGGCTACATTCCAGCTCTACCTCCTAAGTTGCACCCAAATTTTGTAATAGCACAGTTCGATTTGTCTCTTGATATGAGGTAGCTACGAACTTCTATTTTCCTACTGGGAAAAGGTCATACATAATCTTTACCTGTGTCACCCAGTTCTACTAGTTTTTTAAATCTTCTCTCCCTTTTTACTCCCCAGGCCTTTGAAAGCACCTGTCTTAGATCATAGAGACTTAAAGCCCTCTTTCTCTCTTTGAAGAGTCCAGGCTACTGATCTTAGTACCTCAGGCCCTTGTTCCCCACCAAAGAATAGGAATATTTCTCTAGTGTAATCTTGTCTTAGTGACTGTTCTGTTGCTGTGACGAGACACCATAACCAAGGCAGCTTATAAAGGAAAATATTTAGTTGGGGCTAGCTTAGAGTTGTAAAAGAGTAGATCATTATCATAATGGAGGAGAGTGTGGCATACAGACAGGCCTGGTGTTGGACAAATAGCTGAGAGCTTTATGTCCTGATCCACAGGCAGAGAAGTAGAAACTAGTCCTGGCATGGGCTTTTGAAACCTCCAATCCCACCCCTAGCCACATAACTCTTCCAAAGGAGCCATGTCAACTCAAACAAGACCACACCTCTAACTTGTTCTAACCCTTCTCAAGTGTTTCACCAGCTAGTGACTGAGAAATCAAATATGCAATCCTATGGGGTCTCTTCTCATTCAGATCTCCTCGTTCCACTCCCTGGGCCCCAAGTTGATCACAGAACTTTGCTCCAATATTTTATTTCCTGGTGCCTTTTTTCCTTTTTAAATTGTACACATATTTTCTTTACCCCAATTGCTTCTTTTCATTAGAGACCTGTATAACAGCAACCGGTAATAACCAAAATGACACAATCAATGCTAGGCTGTCTTGAAATCTCTGTTGACACGATTAATCCAACTCTTCAGTTTAGCCTCTGGCAAAGTTTTAGGACAAGGGCAAAGGGCAGCCACATTCTTCACCAAAATGTTATAAGAATGGTATCTATGCCAGTTGCTAATATCCTTCCCCTCTGAAACCCCCCATCCGGGTCCCTATAGTCCACGTCACTCTCAGCACCATTGTCCTCCACACTTCTAGTAGGATGGACCAGTAAACCTTGCTTAAAGCATTCAATCACTTTTCTAATCCGAATTCCCAAAGTCCACATTCTTCTAAACAATAGCATGGTCAGGCCTGTCACAGCAATATACCGGTCCCTCATACCAGCTTCTGTCTTAGTTACTGTTCTGTTGTTGTGAAGAAACACCATGACCAAGGCAATTTCTGAAGGAAAGTATTTTATTGGGACTTGCTTGTAGTTTCAGAGGATTAGTCATTATCATCATAGTGGGGAGTACAGTGGCACATAGGCAAGCATGGTGTTGGAAAAGTAGCTGAGAACTTTTATATATTCTGATCCACAGGCAGTAGAGAGACACAGGCACAGGCACAGGCACAGGCACAGGCACAGGCACAGGCACAGGCACAGGCACAGGCACAGGCACAGGCACAGGCACAGGCACAGGCACAGGCACAGGCACAGGCACAGGCACAGAGACTGCACCTGGCCTGAGATTTTGAAACTTCAAAGCCCACCCCAGTGACACACCTTCTCCAGTGAAGCCATACCTATGCTAACAAGGCCATACTTCCTGCTCCATCTAATCTTTTTCAAATGTTTCACCAACAGGTAACTGAGCATTCAAATATATAAGCCC
Organism: Rattus norvegicus; assembly: GCF_021556685.1. Taxonomy (NCBI): domain Eukaryota; kingdom Metazoa; phylum Chordata; class Mammalia; order Rodentia; family Muridae; genus Rattus; species Rattus norvegicus. The sequence goes on along the minus strand of NC_141548.1, from coordinate 1,907,165 downwards.
GTGGAAGGCCATGCTTATTCAAACCACCGCAAATCCCATTATCCTAATATTACCCAAAGACATTTTGTGTCTAGGATGCAGGCGAAAATATCTTGTGCAACTCTGAAAGTAGCTGTACCTGATGTTGAGCTGTGAGGTACTGAGCGGTATGTTCTCATTGTAGAATTTCGCATAAACATTGTCACCCTTTTTCTTATGTCCTGGTGGCTTTGCCCTTACCTTCACCAATACTTCCAGTGAAATTAAATCAATATAGCCTTGTCTTGCTCATCATGTATGTACGTGTGTATGCATGTGTATATGTATGTACTTAGACTAGATTAGAGGAGGTAACAAGAAGCAAGATAAAATATGGTAACACTCTAATGTAGAAATAGCAATAAGATACTGTATCATTTTGGTATTAATGACCTATGAAGAAAAGAATAACAGATTTTTGTAGTTACTCCTTTCTTTATACAAATCTGCCATATGAAGACCTTGAATATCTTGGAGACCATGCTCAATGACTCACAGGCTATAAAAAATCTGTTTTGAGAGTACCCCTCTTTCTAGAGAGATGGCACTGTTGGTTTCTGAAGCTTCATTCCACTGTGATAAGATAACATATTTACATAGTGACACAGTGAGTGTAGTTTCTTTGGTTGTTCAGTTTAGGTGGTACTAGGGGCTGAACTTACAGTTTCATGCCTGCTAGGCAAGTGTTCTACCACTGAGCTACTGCTCTAAAACTACATAGTAGATGTGTTTTAATCATTTTCTGTGAGACCCTCTAACTATGGAGTGCAGCTCTGGATTTCCTATAGTTTATTTCTGACATAAACATAACTTAAAGAATGGAATGTTGTTTTATCTGTTTGAAACTTTTTGCTCAGAAAGAACATGAACACAGCGACTTAAGCTAATCCTGGGAACCTTTGTCATAGATTATGGCTGCTGCTTGTAGTTGATCAAAATTTAAGAACCTGTTATTTTTTTTCTGGTTTCCTTACCAAATATACAAGGATAGGGGAGCAGAGTATGTATGTGGAATCTTTGGGTAGTATATTTGTTTTAGCCACTTATTTCTCCATGCCATAGACACTTATCTATGAGAGAGGCTCTGTAGTAATTTATATTCTATACCCATTGAATGCAGTTCAGCACCCTTGAGCTGAGTTGTAAAGACCTGCATTCCTGGGTGTTATGTGCCAAGAGGGAGGGTTGTGACACTTTTTGGTAACCTGTATGGGCTAAGCAAAAATATATAGAATTTCATGTGCATCCTTGCCGGTGCCTCTGCAGTGATGAATTGCTTGCTCCAGAAGTCATCATAGCCTCCAATCCCTGGTCTTCCCAGCCAGGTCATTTTCAGCCTCGTTTTCAGCAACTAGCCCTGGGCTGTAAGGCTCAGGACACATTACCTCCTATACAATTGTGTGTTACATGGAGATGATACACCAAACTTCCACAGTTTGTTCAAAGGTCCAAATTTAAAATGATCCTGCTTTCCTAGCATTCACAAAGGCTTTGGGTTCAGTCCCTCCACTGCTGTCACCACCACCACCATCACCACAATCATCATCACAGCAGCAGGAGCAGCAGCGTCATAACCGCCACCACCACTGTTACTATGACCATCAACACCACACCTGTTCAATTACCACATTTTTCCCCAGAGGCATTTCTCTGTGTCCATTATTGTGATGAAAATTGGCTATGCCTTACTGTAAGGATGAGCAAACTGTGGATTGATACTTCTTTTCATATGAGCATGAGTTAAATGTGATTTCTGGATTCTTATATAGTTGAAAAGTATTCACTAGGTGACATGTGAAAGTTACACAAAATTCAAATTTTAATGTCCACATAAAGGCCATTATTTTCCTCCTTAAGGATATAATACCAATAATATTACTTAAAATGGTTTAGATAATTTTAGTAAAATTATGTTATTTAAAAAAAAACTTATGGGGCTGGGGATTTAGCTCAGTGGTAGAGTGCTTGTCTAGCAAGCGCAAGGCCCTGAGTTTGGTCCCCAGCTCCGAAAAAAAGAAAAACGAAAAGAAAAATAAAAAAATAAAAAAAACGTATTAGTTCCCAGTGTGACATCATTGATTTTATTGCTTAACCTACACATTCTACACAACATTTACTTTCTGAACCTTTACAGAAAATGTGTGTGATGACATCAACTCTAATCATTTCATAGTGTCTCTTATAATTTTTATACCGTTTATGTAAGAACCAATTTAAAGGATGATAAATAGACTTTTACAAATAAAGAGGAGAAAAATTTTAAGATAGGAAATACGCTAGTGCATTGCATGTGGTGAGGTACAGTGTTGCCTTGTGAGGGGTTTGTTTTATTCACAGAGTTATGCATATGCATACTGAATTGGTCATCTTATCAACCACAAAGTGACCTGTGGTCTAAGGAAGTAGAAGTCACAGTGCTCCACTGTAATCTCTGCTAGAGAAGAGGACTCATCTTATGCTTGTTTAACTTTGGTGGTGCTGCTGGAATAAAACGTGTGTGTGTGTGTGTGTGTGTGTGTGTGTGTGTGTGTGTGTGTGTGTGTGTGATGTAAGCCAGAGGTTGACATTTGGTATCTTCCTCTATCAGATCATTCTCCACTTTATTTTTTGAGACAGTGTTTCTCACTGAATCTCTAACTCACTATTTTAGCAGGACTGGCTAGGCAGCAGCACCCCCCCCATGTCTGCATACTATGTCCTCAAACACTGGGAATTGTGGACAAGTTCTGTTGCAGTCATTTGTGTTTCTTACGTGAGTTCTAAAGATCCAAATCTAGTCTTCCTGTTTATGCAGCAAGCATTTTACCCCCAATCCCCAAGCTTTCTTCCCAGACCCTCAAAGAAGTTTTTATAAGGATTTGAAGCAGTGAATGAAATAGCATGATTACTGGCAATTTTTAACCAGAATTAGATAAACTCCAAAATAACTTCATTTATTCAACTTAGTGCAAATAGCTACCTGAAGTAAGGGCGCGCACACACACACACACACACACACACACACACACACACACACACACACACAGAGAGAGAGAGACAGAGAGACAGAGAGACAGAGAGACAGAGACAGAGAGACAGAGACAGAGACAGAGACAGAGAGACTGAGAGACTGGTTGGCCTATTACAAAAGCTGTCACCCAGGAAGCTGATCTTGAGTCCATTCTAAAGGATAGACAGGGCAAGCTATGAGTTGAATGGTGTGCACAGAAGAAGATGCTCTCTGGCATGGGGAGTGATGTTCTCCTGCCCCTCTGCCCAGATCTGCTGGGCAACTTGGATCAAACTCCTCTGTCTTCTGCCAAGTTCCTTCCACCCAGGGGGATGGGAGTGTTGGCAGCGATGCTCACCCCTGTGCTATGAGAACCAGACAAGAGAATGCAGGTGGCACGTCTCTACTTATGGAGTCCCCATATGAAGGCACGGTGCTCATTCTATCAGGAAAATGTTTGCCACAGGATCCTATAGTGTGCCAGGTCTGTGCATTACCCAGTGCCACTAGGTCTAACCCCTTGTGGAGTCCCCAAGGTAACACTGGTTAGATGTACGCACATACTTTAAATAAGGAGTGATATAGGGTTGATCATGCCTTTGGCATAAGCACATCCACACTGGCCTTGCTGGGCAAGAGTTCTGGTTAGGTGAGGAAAATGGGTTCTAGCCAGAGGCCTGTTGACTCTGACATACAAGGGAAGGCTTACATAGCTGTGATGTCGGTAGCGGACAGGGAAGCCCTAGGGATGAAAAGTCCCCACGGAGTGAGTGTTCTTCCCCCAAGCTAATTGGTGCATTACTCTCCGTGATGGGCCTGATGGTGCTGAGCTAACAAAATGAAAAAGCAAATGAGGAATGGAACCCGGGAGCCTAAAAAGTTAGTAAAATTTGACATTAGGAATAAAATCAAATTTCACCACTGCTTTTCTGCAGTGACAGCCAAATCTATCCACGTCAGAGCAGCAGCCTGTAGTGGGTGATGTCGCATGGCTTTCCTCCCGCCTCCGTCTCTCTTTTTCCTTTTGCAAAATCAGCATTAGGCTATTTGGAGGACAGGCAAGAACCATTATGTTAAATTGCGCTACCTACAACTTAAGCTTCTGTCTTTGCTAAAGCTGCCAGTTTTTATAAACAACAGAAGACAGAAAGGGTTTACTAAGAATAATGTTGAAGCCCAAAAGAATCCTACAACCTATAAATCTTAATAGAGGTTCTGAGATTCCAGCAAGCTGGATGTGTCTCTTTTAACCAGGTTCACTCCATCTTGGCTCCCCCGTGATGACTCCAATTTTCTCCAAGCACGGGCACGGCGCCTTGAATTTACTTGTGGCACTATTTGCCTACAAACAGGAATACATGCATATAACCTATGCAAATCAATAAAAACATGTCAAGACCCCTTAGCTCGCACCACTCTCCTAAAATGCAATTTATCTCACTGAAAATGAGAGTAGGGGACTTGGTAACAAATCGTGCCTGATCATTTAACTAGCACCTGTTGTCAATGCCTTTGAAAACTGCATTTTTCATTTGACATACAGTAAATTGCATTTTCATATATATTGAATGGAAAAGGGAGTCGGGGTGTACATATGCCGCCCTTTATGCATTCTATGAACAATGGATGTTTTAGAGCCTTGGATATAAGGGGTCATGTCAAACCCTGCCGATCTGTTTGTTCCTTCCTCGTTGGTTGTGAACGTGCCATATTTTATTTCTGGCTGGGTGTTGAAGTGCGCCAAAGCTGAAACTATAATTATAACATTCATGTTAGGTGAAGGACAATTACTATAATTTTTGTATAAAATTGAATATAACTTAAACGCGTAAATGTGAAATATTACTTTTGAAAAAATAGCTTCTCCGAGAAAACTGCTTTTTTTTTTTTTTATAAATTACATTTCCCAGTCAATCCCTTTGTCGGCTTAAATTATGAGTCACTTTTTTTTTTAATGCAATATTTTGTTTGCAGGTGGGTGGCTGCTGCACAAGTTGAACAACACTTAGGCTTCTCGGCAACCGTGGTTTTTGCATTAGTGAGCATGGGCTGGCAGTATTATTTGACATCAGGAACAAGCTATATTATACCAGACATATCAAGTATGTCTGAATGGATCATTTAACTGGCATTTGTTTCAAAAACTCCCACTCTTCAGCTCTTGCCTGGCTGTCATGATACGCCAGCAACAAATCTTACATTCCTCTGGTGTCCCGGTCCCTCCTGTACCTTTGACAGGAGCAGGTCCCACATTCTGTTGAGCAACAGCCACGACATCATATTCTTGCTTCTCATTTGTGGAGAGATGGTGGGCTCAGCCAGCTACAGGGCTTAGAGCTGGAAGTCTTAGGTTCAGGGAGCAGTTGTTAGTTGTGCTGGTGGCCTTCTTTCTGGTTTGAGTTCCTGACTGTGGGCCTCCTGAAACATCTCCATGTGGTGTGCAAGGGGTCACTTTGCCACAGTTAGAGAAGATTCCTTGAATCTCATGTAGCTTGGACACAAAGGGAAAGAAACAGATGGGCCTCTGAATCACATTATTAAATGAAGAAACTACTTGGGGGGCAGAGAGGAAAGAAGGAAATGGAGGAGATTAAACTAGCAGAATTTTAAAGAGTCATCGCTCTCCTTTCCCTATTCTTCTCTAAGGTCTAACTATATAACTCATGTTGGCTTCAGACTTAAGCCATGCTTGGAAGTGCTGTCTAGAAAGAAGGAATTCTCTCACCACAAGTTCTGCCATTTTGTCATTTCTGTTTATTTGCTTCAGCTGTTGCTTCTCTCCTTAAAGTTGGCTAGCACAAACAGCCCCCACATCGTGTACCATACCAGGCATTCAGAACAAAGAGGAAGAAGAAATTAAAAAAGAAAAGGGATTGGAAAAAGAAAGGGACACATAAATAAGTGTTGGAGACTCCTCTTGTTGTATTTGAAGAAATTGTTTTTCTCAGCATAAAAAAGGTAGAAGGCAGATGCTAAAGAGGCTTGTAAGTCTAGTGACAGTGTTGCAAAACAGCAAATCTTAGCCTGTGGGTCATGACCCCTTTGGGGATCAAAAGACCCTTTTATAGGGTCACTAAGACTACTGGAAATATCCAATATTTATATTATGACTCACAACAGTAGCAAAATTACAGTTATGAAGTAGCAACTAAATAATTTCATGGACGGGGTTATTACCATGTGAGGAGCTATATTGAAGGATCGCAGCTTCGGGAAGGTTGAGAACCACTGTTGTTAAGAGAAAAGGAGCCTTTACTTAAATAGTTGTGCTTGGTTGGAGGTGAGGCCACTCATTCTCTCAGTCACTTGTCCATTTCACAGGAGTCTTGGGCAACCATGCAGTGAAAACTGTACTAGTACACAGAGAGCAAACCCAAAGCAAACCGTAGCCGCAGAAACCCTCTGCAGAATCCACCAACGAGCAGGAAACACAGAGGGGCAAAGCGAGCAAAGAGAGCAAGAGGCTGGTGCCCTTGGAACCATACAACACTACAGTGAGTAATTAAAGATAAAAAGAAATAGATGGCATCGCTTGTACGTGAACTAGAAGGTGTAATATTTCTAAAAGATGCCGGTTAACCAAGCAGCCTACAGGTGGAATATAATCCTAATCACCCTCTACCTTCTTTCCAGAAATAGAAAAAAAGAAATCCTAAAATTCATATGGCATTTTAAATAAACGTTAAAGAAGTAAAACATTATTTAAACGAGGATGGAGCCAAAGGATGTTTGCTCCAGGTTTCCAGTTTTCCAGATGTATAATAAAGTGTCAGTATGGGTGTGGTATTGTCTGAAAGACCTGAGGAGCCAAGCAGAGCTAAGAAATACACCTTGCATATGTGGTCATGTGACTTCGTGCAAGAGAGCCACAGCCAGACAATAGGGGCAAGGATTGTTTGCTTAATGGAAGGTATGGGCAAAACTGTATACCCATATGAAAACGTGAAGCTGGACCCTAGTCTATACCATACATGATACTTAACTAAAGACTAAAGACTGAAGATTAAGGCAAAAACAAAAACAAAAACCTATAGAGCCCTAAAGTGAAAGGAGAGCCCTAGGGAGAAGTCTGGCTTATCTGGTGATGTTCTTGCCTATGGTACAAGAAGCATAGTATCTTAGAGTTTTACTGCTATGAACAGACAGCAGGACTAAGGCAACTCTTATGAGGACAACATTAATTGGGGCTGTCTTACAGGTTCAGAAGTTCAGTCCATTATCATCAAGGCTAGAGCATGACAGTGTCCAGGCAGGCAAGGTGCAGGATGAGCTGAGAATTCTACATTGGAAGGCTGTTAGGAGAAGATTGGCTTCCAGGGAGCTAAGATAAGGGTCTTAAAGCCCATGCCCACAGTGATACAATTCCTCCACCAAGGCCACACCTACTCCAACAGGGTCACACCTCTTAATAGAGTCACTCCCTGGGCCAAGCATATTCAAACTACCACACCTAGGTAGCATAATCAGTTGCACAACTGAGAAGCCAGTGTTCTTTAGAACATAGGCAACAGAGTGAAAAGGCAGCTTATGTCATGAAAGAAAATACCTGCAGGTAATCTATAATGTGTGTGTGTGTGTGTGTGTGTGTGTGTGTGTGTGTGTTTATGGTGTATGCATGTGTGTATGGGTGCAAACACCCATGTAGGCGGCCACATGTAGAGGCCAGAGCTCAATGTTATGTGTGTTCTCTACATTACTTTCAGACATGAGATTTCTCTCTCAACCTAAGTACTTTTGATTGAGACTGGCTGACCAATGAGGCCCTGGGATCTAGCTGCCTCCTTCTCCCAGTGCTGGCCTTACAGATGTCATACCTGGCTTTTGTGTGGTTGCTGGGGAATTGAACTTACATGTTTATACTTACACAGCAAGTGCTGTGTTCACTGATCCATGTAGTATCTGTTATTTTTAAATCATGTAATTTCAGTTGTTGAGTTTTACTTTATATGTTTATATATATGTATATAATATGATAATGCACTTATTTATATTTAACATATTTAAATGTCTTAAAAATTTTAGTAAAAATATGTGTCAAAAGCTATATTTTTAAATATTTCATTTGTGAGATTAAACTCAGAATACATAAAGAACTCCTGCAACAAAAACTGGCACAATTTAGAAAGTGGGCAAAGGACTCGAATAGATATTTCCAAAGAAGATGCAGAGGTAGCTAATAGGCACATAAAAAGTGTCATTAACCATAAGACAAATAGAAATCCTAACCATAAGTTATCACCTTGAACCCCCAGGATGGCTCATTAGGTTAGGCAGTGTCAAAGATGAAATAATAATGATGTTAGTGAGAATATGGAGGCACAGGAATGCTTGTGCTAAGAAAGTCAACTGTGGAGAGGTGATCCTCAGAGATGTCAGAGAACTGCCATGTGGTGGTCCTCGCCCTCTATCTTTTTGATGTATTTCACCTGTTTTTGAGATCATGATAACATCATTTCCTCTCCCCTTTCTTCCCTCAGTACCCTTCCATACATCCCTTCTTGCTCTCTTTCAAATTCATGGACTCTTTTTTTCATTAATTGTTGCTACGTGCATATGTGTATGCCTATATATGTATACTAATGAGTATATATGTCACATATACATACACAATCCTAACTATATCCTACTTAGCCTGTTAATGTTAGTTGTATGTATGTTTTCAGGGTTGGCCATTTGGTATTGTATAACCAATTGGTGTGTACTTCCTTGGGGAAGACTATTGCTCCCAGAGTCAGTGTTAATTGCCTATAGTTCTTTATATAGGATTGAGGCCCATGATCTTTCCCCCATCCACATAGGTAGTATTGAGGCACTGTGATCTTTGGCTATCCAAATTAGCATGTCTACTTTTGTCTTTGTTCAGGTCGAGTTTAGGCAGTCATGTTGGTGAGATTTTATGGATGTAGCTTCTGATGTTACTAGGAAGTAATCTCACAGCACACTCTCTGAGTCCCTGGCCCTTACAGTCTTTACACCCCTTCTTCTTCAATATTCCCCGAGCCTTATATGCAGGAGTGTCTCTGAGACGTAGAAACCCACAGGGGCTAGTCTTTAGAACTCTTCATTTTGACTGGTTGTAATTTTCTGTAATGGTCTCTGACTGTGGCAGAGAAGTTTCCTTAATGAGGGCTGAGGACTATATCTCTGTGTCTAAGGAAAGACATCTAGAATATAGTTGTGGATTATGCTGTTTCAGTAAACTGCTGGTTGCAGGTTCCCCTCAAAGATCCATGACTCATTAGCACTGGGAACTGGCAAAGTTTCTAGTGCCGGGCATGGTTTTCCTTGTGTTGAATGTATCTCAAATCCAATGAGACAACTGTTGGTTACTGACAGGGTATGTGTGCTAATAACCACTAGGGTCATTATGCTTTGTTGATTATTGTTATGGTTCATGGGCATCATAACTTGGCATAATTGTCAGTTACCTCTGTAATTTAGAAGCTAGCATGATGCCTCCCTTAGGGAGAAGGCATTTTGGTCAGTTCCAGGATCAAGGACCTCTAAGCCCTGCATCACACCTGACGTATATGATGTCTTCAACATTTGCGACTAACTTTCTACCTCAGTGGGCCATCAAGGGCAATAGCAACAGGCCATGATATTTTAGGAGTCTCTTAGAGAACCCTGACCAACAATTCAAAAGAGAGCTTCTCATGCCTCATATTGGAGTTTTTGTGAGGTAGTATTTGGATCATGGAGGAAGCATAGTCATTCCAGATGAGAAATTATCATTTAAATGATATATGTATATTTATATACAGAATTATGCCTAATGTAGTTATAAAGGCAGATACTTAATAGTTTGACTCCTTATGATTTTTTAGATATCCTTATTTCTATTTATTTGCTTTCCTCATTCTATTCTATATTTATCTTCCTCTTCCCTAGTCAGAAACTCTTCTTTTCCCCATTTCTCTGTCTAAGTCATTTGCATATTACTCTCCCCTCTGTATTATTGTCCCTGGGTTGTTACCATTTTTAATTTTTGGTTTGTGCACTTACCCCAGGACGTATACTCACTTCTGAACATTTAGAGCCTGCTATGTGTCCAGTTCCCAGCATTCAATCCCTTCTTCTGTGCCTATTTGAAGCAATTCCTGTTGTCTAGCCTTGACCCTACTGGGCAGTTCTGAAGGCCTTCATAAAGCCCTGAGTTCTGTTGAGAAGATAATTCACTAATGCAAAGCAAGACTAGAAACAGACAGTATGATGACCTCCCATATCTAGATGAGTTACAGGAGCACACTGTCAGCTGGTTCTGTCACACAGTGAAAACAACAGTCACCAGTGTATAGGTAAATGGCTTGGGTTTGTTGAGTGAGGTTTTCTTTCTACTTGTGGATCCTTATAAATTGTGAAGTGGGATGAAACTAGATGCTGGAATCTCTGACTTTATTTTAGATCATAAATATGATAAACATGGTGTTTTGTATCATAGGAACTCCTATAATCATAACTCAACATGGCTACTTTGTGCAGTTCCATGAGGACATATTTATTGTGTTATCACCTTGACAGCCTGGTGTAAAGCCAGACAGAAACCAAAAGGAAATCCCAGAGTAAGCTAAAAAGAGGTCTTTAGATTGGAAATGAAAGAATAAGAATTCACCTACAGATTGTGTATGTATCAATCTGTGAGTATTTGAGAATTTAAAAGAGTGCTGAAATGTTACTATGAGAATTTTAAGTGATGGACATTTTGAGAGGACCCTCCTATCATACTTACTATGTGAACACTGATATTTTCCAGTCTCTAACCGCTGTTTAGTTTTTGTTTTCTTGAGACAGCGTCTTATTATGTAGCCCAGGATGGCCTGGAATTCACTGTGGAGACCAAGCTGACCTCACATTAACAGAGGTCACCCTGTCTCTGCATCCTGAGTGCCGGGATTAAAGGTGAGTGCCACTATGGCCAGTGCCATTTTTTGTTCTTAAGTTGCCAAGAAATCCTGTGAGGGTCATAATCTAATGTTTTATGATTACTTGTGTAATTGCATCAGGGCTGAGAGAGAATTGACTCCTGAGTGGTATAGGAAACATGAAAGTCAATACAGTAGCATAGTCAGCAATATTGATCAACCTCCCACTCAGGGTCCCAGGGCTGAGCGGCTACCCTCATTCAGTGCCTGGATTCCCGAGTTTGTCATTCTCTGGGGAATAGAGACAAGATGGGCCAGGCCTGGAAGTCTCAGGGCCTCATTTTAAGCAGAGGAAAAGACTGCAACTTACTTGGTAAAGCCTTAGACCAGAATGTTCTGGGTCAAGGGTCCAGAATCTGCAACAGTTAGGAGGCACAGATATGGACAGAGACAGCCTTCTTATAGGAAGTACCACAGACCTATGATAAATGTGGGTCTCTGTCAAACTAGAAACCATCAGCTTTCTGTTTTTAATTGTTGTTTTTCTTGACTCAGAAGAGCATCGCTGTGTGGTGCCTGTTGTTCAACATGATTGAATATGATTGGCTATTATCACTGGCTGATGGGACTTAATTTTCTCGTGCTTAAATGTGATGCATTACCTTGTGTCTAGAACATATGAAAATGAGTTCAAAACGAGAAGCAAAGAAGTTCAAGTTGCTTCAGAGAAAACACACTTATTTACTGAGCTGCAGGGAAGATACTGGGATCTGTCAATACTGAGATGATATAGACACTCAACCCTCAGCCATAGAGAACAAACCCCGCCCCTGTGATGGTCCTCAGACCACAGCATCAATTGAAGGCTTATTATCCTTCTTTCTTTCTTTTATCCTCAATGCCCTTTTAAAATTTTTTTCTTCCTCTCTTCTTTTTTTCCAACTCACAACTCATCAACTCACAATACCCCTGATAAAACTCATTTATAATGCTGACTAAATTTTCTGGCTTCAGCCAGCTGTTCCACCCCACACCCCCCCTTTCCTCATGGAAGGCCCCAAACTCTTCTCACTACTTGTTCTGAAGATAAATTAGCGACTTCTAAATAATGCAGTGAACCCTAATTCTCTTTGATTAGTAGCGAGTTAGATGATAGCGACCCATTGAAATTGGCCATCAGCATAAATAATGAGGGAATGAACTGATAAAATGCAAAGTCACCGGCCATCATAAATCAAATGAAATCCACTTTCTCTGGAAGTCGCTGAAATTAGAAGTCCATGCTCCTATTAATTATTTTGCCTTCTGAAGACGACAGCGTTATAAATCAGCCTTGAAAGGCCCTTCACTTAGAGAGCTGAGGGAGCGCGGCTGCCTGCAAATTGCTTTGTGTACGCACCTAATTGTTTCTTAAGTAATCCACCTTTGTAGAATGGGTCTGGAAAACGAAGAAGGGTCTCTTTGGTTGAGATCATCAATGTGACCTTAGGAAGGGTCTATGGAGACCATGAGATAGGCAAAGTTGGAGTGCCCAGGTACCCACTTCTTCTCTGGAAAAGCTATTTTGGGCTTCCTTGACCACTCAAAGTCACTGAGGTAGGGTTTCTTTGGCCACTCATAGCCACTGAGGAAGGACCAAACTATTCTCTGAGTGGTTTGCTGTGACACGAAGGTTGGTGGTAGGACTCGGGCTATATTTTTTCATTTACCTATTATGCAGTCCCAAGCCAGACCCAAGAAGCCAAGCTACTTCATGTAAGTTCAAATCAAGAGGTTAAAAACAGAGAGGGGGTAGGAGAAAAAAAATACCACCACAACAAATTGAAAAGTTCAGCTTCTCTAGTTCATGCCTAAGAATTGTTGTAATCTACATATATGAAGTGTGAAATGATAGATAATTTTTGCAAAAAGTTGGCTGGGAAATGATACTCATTTAGGGGCCTATTTGGCAACAGACATTTAAAACAGCAATATTTTAAGAGAAAAGAGGTTAATTGCATGGTAGGAAATGTTCTAAATTAGTTATACTTAGGCCTACTACCTTTCATAGGGAACATTCTGAGTTGGAGACTGTTGGTTATAAACAACAACAAATACTTTTCATCTAGGACTGATCTTGAAAATTTGGTTGGTGACCCTGGATGGTTAGTAAATCTGACCAGAGGTGGCAAGAAAATCCTTTGCCTTCCATTGCATGTGAGGGACTTGAGTTGGCTTCTATAGGGAGAAAGAAACTGATCCATGAAGTTGGAAACATATACCCCAGGAGCAGCCAATGAAAGGTCCAGGCATGAGTTAAGTTGTCCAAGGCTACCCCTGGGCTAGATACCACAGGAGTGGGTGGGCTAAGGATATGACTTACAAGGAAATGTTATTCCTTTCCTCTTTTCTACCCTTCCTATCATTTGCTGTGGGTCTATTAGAGTCCCCTGGTCCAGTCAATACAAATCCTGGTCTTGGCAAAGGAAATGAAATTCTGTATTGTAGAAACATATCCTCTGGTTTCTTTGTGTTGCCATAATTGGTGTATCCTGGGGTGTTCTGAATCATCTACTGAAGAAAGTGTGTGTGTGTGTGTGTGTGTGTGTGTGTGTGTGTGTGTGTGAGATGCCAGAGAGACAGAGACAGAGACAGAGAAAGAGAGGAAAGAGGGAGGTGAAAATTCTCATGTATGAATGCATCCACGGATGGGGGTTTCTGCCACTTAGATCATTGGGAATATGTATAACTAATTCTGAAAACTGAATTTAATGATGTATAATTGAGCATGATGTCATGTAGTAGAGAGGAGTAATTATTCCCTGGAGTAGTGAATCCCAAATGCAAAAATGTTCTGGGCTGTGTCCTCACAACCACAGTGGTTTGCACTTTTGCAAACCTTAATGCCCTAGACAGCATGGAAAATTCTAAGCTTAGCTACTATACCTCCCCAATGCTTACCAACTTCCTGTCCATACTAAATTCTGTTTGCTACAGGGATGGAGTCGGGGAAGGAAATGGCACTTAGGTCTTTCTTACCTGCTTCTGGATATCCAGGCGGCTCCCCATGCTCAGTGTCTAGGACGGAGTGATTTCTTACCTGGGAGTTGAAGCTATTATTTACTGCTTATCCTGAAGGGATCTGTATTCAGCACAAGATACCCCAAGACCAAGTTCTGAGTACAAAGGAGATTCAATTGCCTCAGAGAGGTAAAGGACAGGGAGAAAGAGACTCAGACAAGAGATAGAGGACAAGGGAGAGGGGGAAGGGATATTTGTCCCAGGGGGTGGAGGACTAAATAGAGGGGAGATAGACATGGCCCATAGACAAATGGTAGTTTAGAAAGGTAAAAGGGGAAGCCCCTGTTAGAGTGAGGTGTTTAAATTTGATTGTATACATTAATTATGTACGCCAAAGGGGACTTTTGTTTGCTGGGCTTGAATACTTTGATAGCTAGACTGTGGTAGTCAGCCTTGGAAGAGAAAAATGACCAAATTAGAGAATAGATCTTGGTTGCTAGCTTCAGGATTGTAATCTAATGGGTTTTAGCAAGACAGAGGGAATGGGGGAAGGTCAAAGCCTGCCAGAGCCATGCTTGCCTTACTCAGGCTGGCTAGAGTCCCTTCACATCACTTCATTACTTGTAGTGGGCTTTATAATGGCCGCCAGTAAGGATCTGTTGATTGTTGGAGACACATGAGGAGTGTGGAGGACTCATTGGTGAGTTCCTAAGCTTAGCTAGCTTTCGTTGGATCTGCCTGAGGTCAGTAGAGGCTAGATGAGGGTTTAGCTCACTGGTAAAGTGCTGGTTACCAGTACAAAACACAGAGAAGGAAGAGGGGAAGAGAAAGGGGAAGGAAGAAGGGGGGATGGAATGGAAGATAATGGAGGGAGAAGAGAGAGGGGGAGATATATATGTGCAGACTTCATTCTTTTTCCTTAGCATGTGGCCTTGGACAAGTTAGGCTTCTCAGAGCCTCCGTTCCTAGCTGTGTAATGTAGAAGATCATGGTAAATACCTTGCAAAACTGTGATGGCACCTGAATTGAGTAGTATGTAAAGAACTCAGTGATATGCTAGGTGTGTAGGTCATTGAGAATAGACATGGTTCCCAGAATGAGCACAGAAGCCTGAGGCAGTGCTGCAGAGGCTTTTCCTTGTTTTTGGATCTAGCTTTGAGTTGGTGTCGACCATTAGATTGCAATTCTAACACTAGCAACCAAGACCTGTTCTCTAATTTTGTCATTTTCCTCCCTATCCACCCCGCATATAGCAGAGTAATGAGGCTTTCTTCCCCTCTCCTTTCTTTTTTTCAGGCATAATTACAGCATACCCGGCAGAGTATAAGACTCGCTACCCATACTTAGAACTGGGTGGGACTCAGCTGCATTTCTTCATATAGATAGCACTTGGAGTTAAGTAACTGCATCATTTACTCACCCACGTTGTGCCCTGGAGAGTGAAGGTGGCGGAGCAGGACAAGGCCTCAGCCCCTGCACCCTGCCGTCCTCTCCTTGTACCCACAGGCACTGTTTTCCTCTCTCCTGCATCGTGACAACTACCTTTGTGCTGATTTTGTTTTCTGTGTTACCACCTTGGGTTTTGTAAGATTCCAAAGAGACCACAACTCTGTGCCGGAGTGATGGCTCAGGAGTTAAGAGCATTTCTTCTTTCGCCAGAGGCCCGGAGTCCATTTCTCAGCGCCCAAGCCAGACAGCTCATCGACTGCCCGCACCTCCAGCTTCAGGAGGTCCAACATTCCCTACTGGCCTCTGCAGGCACATTCACAGACGTACACCACACGCTTACATACTTTTTAAAATCAATTCGGATTATATTTGTAAAGATCCCAAACTCTCCTATGGAGGACTCTTTTGGAGAAAAGGTTATCTGCCATGGCTTTAAATAAATGGCAATTTATTTTAATTTATTGAAATTTAGACTTGGGTGATTGTAAAATGAGATTTTTCTTCATCTTGATGCTGAGGTGTGAGGACTGTCTTACCCTGCTCGCCGATCTCTGCTAATGGTTACAGCAATTTGGATTGATGTGGCCTTGTTCTGTGAGTGTATGTAGTCTCTTTCCACACACATGTGTATGCCTCGTACAAAATACTTCGTAGCCCTGTGCCCTGTCCATGAAGCAGTTGCTTCACCTCTTCACCTTAGCACAGGTAGAGACTCTCATGCTTTTTCTTCCCACAGATATTCTTCAGTGTGGATATGCCAGTTTATTCAGGCCTTTGCCAGGCATTTTGGTTGTTAGCTCCTCTTTTCTAGTTACATAAGTAGTGAATGCCTTTATTATGGGCCGCTGTGCATGTATAAGGGTTTGGGTATAGTCTAAGAGGTAGAATTTAGCTGCACGGTGCATGCACATTTTTAAAACTCGATGGCTCCTGTATGTCTGTCCTCCAGCACATGTAATCAGCAGTCACTCTTCAACTCTTCAACTGACGCACAGACAACGTCCTTTGACTCGTCCCTAGCCCGTGTTTGATATTAGCACACTTTCAGGATTTTTACAGTCTGTTGGGCATGGCATGGCATAGCTTACTGTCATCTTCAGTCTTCATTTCCCTGCCAAGGGTAGAAATCACTCTTTATATTTATTGTCTATCCTCTTAAAAATTTTTCTTCTGTGAATTGCCTGTGTATAACCTGTTTCTCCCCCCCGTGGCTTGTGTGACTTTTATTTATTGGTTTCTTTATATATCCAGGACATCCTTGACCTGGTGTGTCAAATATTAAAAATTTTTTCTTTGGGAGCTGAAGAAGTGTCTCAGTGGTTGAGGGCACTGACTTCTCTTTCAGTGAAGCCAAGTCCAATTCCACGTACCCATCTTGTTACTCACAATCGTCTATAATTCTAGTTACAAAGACCCAAAGCTTTCTTCTGGGTTCCTTTGTCACCAGGTATGAATGTGGTACATGGGCATGTAGGCAGATAAAACAATCATATACCCATATTTTTAAAAAAATTAGAAAATATTTTCAATATGTTTTCTTTCAACATTGTGCCATCTTTTATTGTATACAGGTTTTTGTAAGTTTTCACAACATCATATTTATTTTATTATTCTATGTGTATGAACATTTTTGCTGGCATAAATGTCAGCATACCATATGCTTGCCTGATGTCCTCAGAGGCCAGAAGGGGCATCAGATCCCTCAGGACTGGTTACAGAGAGTTATGAACTACCATGTGGGTTCTGAAAATCAAACCTGGGTTCTCTACAACAGTAATAAGCCCCTAATTTTGACATTGACAACTTAATATCATATTGAAGATTCTCCAAGCTGTTAGACCATATACTTATTTATTTCCCCATTAATTTTTTCTAAACCTAATGAGACCAAATAGACAAAGAGTAAGATATGAGTTGACCAGGAAAAGTTTCAACTTCCCCTTGGTGGCTGTGTCTCCTGTTTGACAAGGAGTTAGACATGGATGACTAGTGAAAGTGTGCTGTGTCTTAGAACTGTGTCTATGGGCAGAATGTGGTTAAATACCCATGAAGCTGCAGCCCTATTCCTTTTATAGCCTAGGCAATAAGGTGCCAGGAAGCTTTTCCAGTCCCCATCATGTGCCAAACAAGGGTATGCTTATAATAACGTTAATGTTGGGCATTTGACCTTGTGAAATAGTTCAATATGTCTATGGAAAGAATTATCCTAAAAGGGAGATCCAATCCCCTTTGACTTTTTTGGTGTGTGTGTGTGTGTGTGTGTTCTCTTACTGCTGTAAATGTACCATCTATCTCATAAGTCAGAATTAAAGTTTCTTAAAAATCTGCAACATAGAAACCAATGAACTGTTAACCCCACTTTAGGTACATGTCTCCAATTTAACCTTAGAGTGTACTAACCTTAACCTTGCTTTGCAAAATATAACCATGTGAAGTCTTTCCTTAGAGCACCCAGAATAAAGCAATTCCTAACATTATGGTTGCTAGAATTTTACCTCTTGGGTCTTGATCCATTGGTTCCCATACTCCCTTTGGTGAATGGCTTTATGCTTATACTGAGATAAAAATTAAAGCATTTATTTTCACAAATGGTCAGTCAACCCAAAACAATTTACTCTTAGGTCATTTTACTATTTTCGAATGGCTCTTTTTAAACAAACAAACAAACAAACATACAAAGGTTTCCAACTATACAGGAACCTGGACCCTCCAATGTTCTATGATTTACTTATCTCTTAGTTTGCTATCTGAAGCATTACAGTGTAGCCTCTAAACTGGGGAAGTGAGATGTGTCATGAGTTTAGGATCTCTAAAGAGCTTTCCATAAAGTCTCATCTCATGTTGGCTTCAATCATACTTTCAAGGTTGGGTTCCTGTCTTTATGAAAACTAGGCTGTAACACTGTATGGTCTAACTTATCTCCCTTCTCAAGACACTTCTTAAAGCTGTAACTGAGGCATAAGGGTCAGCATAACTTTGGAGAAGTTGCTTATCAGAAGATATGAAGCCTAATTCTAATTCTTCCATGGCTTTGTTGGCCACAAATAGTGGACCCTTTCCCATTACACGTTGAGAGGAACTAGGTTGAACTACCTTGGAATCCCTACCTGTGCCTGTCACTCACCCTCCCCTCCCCCATGTGGGGTTGGGATAAAGGTCTAATTTCTTTATCACATCTGTTACTCAGAATGCTATTCCCCACTCATAAAGGTTTGAAGGGTGTTCTTTACAAGAAGTATGAAGCAGCATTTTTGTTAACTATTCACCACTATGGAATCTGGAGTTACACTGATGTGAACAGGCTTTGTTTATATTTTGGTCCAATAGAGATGATAAATCTTTGTTTCACCTGCCTCAGAGAGCTGTTCCAGGCACAGAATGGGATATGTTTTGATAAAATTGAAATGCCATACAGATTATTTATGGCTAATGAATACCAACGGGTAGACTGGATTTGGTAAGTATTAACTAAGCCCATGGGGTTACTGCTGTGGAAAAGGATTATATTTGTGGGGTATCTTCAAGGGATGATTTGTGTAGTGGGATTTATGAGCATCCTTAGGTCTTTTACCCACCTGGGCAAAGGTTCATGGCTGGTCCTTTGAGAGGGCAAGGGGAGGAGGGAATCCTCTGAGTATAAATTATAAGGGAGTCCTCCAGGGAGAGGTATGGGAATGAAGGTAGAGTTGGGTGGCTATAGAGTTCTCTGTAAGATCAGACAGTATTCATGCTTTTAAATCTCAGAAAGTTCTAGGAAATGCTTCCCTCTCTCTTTTAAAAGACTGAAACAAAATTATATGTATGCATATTTTATCAGCATGTATTTTTGTGCACTTATATGCCTGATGCTCACTGAGGCTTGAAGAAGGCATCAGTCCCTCTGGAACTGGAGCTGTAAATGGTGGTGAGCTACTATGTGGTGCTGGGAACTAAACCCAGGAAGAGCAGGGAATGCTATGAACCATTGAGTCATTTCTCCAACCCTGCAATGTATGCCTTTATTCTATACTTTCCCCTCCTTTCCATAAGAAGCTTGAGGACTGGGTGATGTTTTTGGGTCTTGGCTGTCCCCTACCAAAACTACGTGCTAGAGGTGTGAACTCCAAGGTAGCATTGCCAAGAGATAGTGGAATATTTAAGAGCTGAGGTCTCATGGAGGGTCTTCTCATCTCTGGGACCAGGGCCTCATGTCTCCACATCATCATGTCCTGTTCCCCACTCCTACCTCCTTATTTCTCCTCCTCCTCCTCCTCCTCCTCCTCCTCCTCCTCCTCCTCCTCCTCCTCTTCCTCCTCCTCCTTCTCCTCCTCCTCTTCTCTTCCTCCTCCTCCCCCTTTATCCTCTTCTCCTACTTCTCCTTTTCTCCTCCTCCTCTCTCCTCCTCCTCCTCCTCCTCCTCCTCTTCCTCCTCCTCCTCTTCCTCTCCTCCTCCTCTTCTCCTCCTCCTCTCTCCTCCTCCTCCTCCTCTTCCTCTACTCCTCCTCCTCCTCCTCTTCCTCCACCTCTTCCTCCTCCTCCTCCTCCTCTCTCCTCCTCCTCCTTCTCTTCCTCCTCTTCCTCTCCTCCTCCTTTTCTTCTCCTCCTCCTCCTCCTCCTTCTCTTCCTCCTCCTCCTCCCCCTTTATCCTCTTCTCCTACTTCTCCTTTTCTCCTCCTTCCCCAGTTCAGTTCCCTGAATTGAACAGGTATGCCTGCCATATGTTCTGTACTATGACATTCCACAAACCTAACAGCAATCAAAAAGAAAGTCACAGATGAAACTTTTAAAAATGTGGACTGAAATCAGCTTTTAAAAAAATAAGTTAGTTACTTCAGGCAGTATAACAACACAAAACTACTTAATTCACTGCATCTTTTAATACTAAAATACAGGACAAATAGAGAAAAATAAAAGCTTTTTGAAGCTGATTATTATGATTGCAATGGTCTTTTTCCATCAGAATACGGACACAGGGCTATCAGTTGTAGTGAACTGTAAGTTCATTGATCCCAAATAACCCACACCGTGGGTTACAACTCTGTAACCAGTGTTCACAACTCTGTGGTATTCGCATATCTGTTGACTCTTGGTGTCAGTAGCAAGGCTGGCTTTTCTATAAATTCATCATAGTAGCCATCTAGAGGGAAAGAAGAGAGAGATGCTAGCTCTCAGCCATCCTGTCCTACTAAGGCTCTGAGTAGCTCAGTCCCATGAGGCAGGAAGTCAGGCAAAAAAGAGAAGCTCTTCCTTCTTCCAAAGTCATTATGTAAATCTCCAGCAGAAGGTGTGTCCCAGATTAAAGGTGTGTACTTTGGGGCCTGGCTCTGGGACTTGCTTTATTCCAGGTGACCTTGAAATCAGAGATTTCCTTGCCTTAAGCTCCTGGAATTCATAGCCACTTTGCCTCAGGATCTCCATACCAAGATTCAGGTTAGAAACTTCTATCTCTCAGCCTCAAGTTCAGGATCAAAGGTGAGCCTTCCAATTCTGGATTGTAGTTCATTCCAGATATAGTCAGGTTGACAACCAGGAATAGCCATTACAGCATAGTAATGAACAAATAAAACACTTGCCATTTAGATTTACTACATGCTTTGTGAAGCAGCAGATAACCAAAAACAATGAATGGGACACACACACACACACACACACACACACACACACACACACACACCCACCCAAGTGCATGCATGTACTCACACTGACCAGACTGCTTTTTCATACCTGAGAAATTAGAGCTTTAGAACACAGGTTCAGATTATCTGAGGTGACTCAACCAATACAGATAGCTTCCTAGTTAGTCTACTCTCAAGGTGAGTTAGTGTTTCTTACTTACGCCCCTATGTCATTAAGGAAAAAGTGATAAAGAAGCTTTTGTTTCTTTCTAGTTAGCCCCCTAGATCCAGAGGCACCCCTGGGAGGAGGTGGCTGGGGAAACATGTTTATTTCTTCAGTGCGTGAGCACCAGGGAACCTGGGAGAATTTATACATCCATCATTTCCAGTCATTAGGCGACATGTTGGTCAGCACAGGAGCCTCTCCTCTCATTAATTCAGGGGAGAGTTCCTCATGTCACCCTCATTAGTATTTATGGGGTTTATGCACATCAATCGCTAGCGCATTAACAGGGAAATAACTAAACCTCCCAGGGTTTGTTGGCACTAATAAAATGAGCTGGAATTTGCAGAAATCACCATGATCAGAAGTATTCTAAACCAGGGCCTGTAATTGATCCTTTCAAAGTACCCTCCGGATGTTTTCCCGTGTAGTTCCCCACCAGTGACATTTGCATATTAGCACACTATCTAAAACCTTCTGTGCGGATTGAGGGGCGAGTCCATGTATTACCATGAAATGACACAGGGGAACCCCTTGAGTATTGAAAACACCATGGTTAGGGTCAGAGCATCTACATCCATAAAGAGTTAAGTTCCTTATAATTCTTTTTTGTTTGGTCCCGGCTTATAAAAAAAAAAAAAAAAAAAGAGCCTGCATGTAAATATATTTTTTATGTATTCTGAACATAAAGATAGCTCTGTCCTACCATATTGATTTATTAGATTCTCTGACATTTTAGCTGTGGTCGTTATGTTATATTTATGAGATGAATGTTGGATTCCCTCATTATGGTACCCTCATTTATTTTACATACTTTTATGGCTGGTTGTGCACCGCTTTACAGTTAAAGCTTTATTGCAGCTGTTAGCGTTGGGGGGAGGGGAAGGCAAGTAGTTATTGATCAGAATTTACATGTTTACTGTTGTGATCATGATTTATTTAATCTGTGTGTACATATAAATACGAGCCCCTCTGAAATGAAAAAAAAATATACGCTGGATCTGGATCTCTGATGGGAGGGCATGCGTTGCCATCCTCCTACCCCTTGGAAAAGAGAACTGGGGAAGGGTTTGGAATTCTGTGGATTAACACTTTCTTATGGGCTTTGGGGGTGAAGGATGTGGGTTTTGGAGTCCTGGAGCCGGGGTACAATCTCAGCTGTGTTACATAGCCGTTATCCGGTCTGCATCACAGAAGAGTTCACTTTTTAGTGTTTTGGCTCCTCACCTGTAAGTAGGGTACTAGTTCTCAGCCTGTAGGCAGTTGTGGAAATGAAACAGCATAAACGTATCGGACTGTGCTGGGCACAGGTACACTGCTTATTAAATGCCACACCCTCGAGCTCCCGCCGGTGAGTTGTGAGCAAAGCATGCTGGGAAGGCTCTACGATTTTCAGGGAGGCACCTTATTTTAAGAATATATTTATTAAAATAGGTTTTAGTCATATGAGGTTTCAAACGATGTATCTTGATCATGTTCAGCCCAACTCCACTCCTTAACTCTTCCCACATCTACTCCACCTCCCTAGTCTCCCAACTTCATGTTTTCTTTTTACTTTTTAAAAATAATAAATACATCAATTGTAATTTGTGCTAGCTGAATGCTTCTGGGTGTCGACTTATCAGGAGTCACACCCTTAAAGAAAACAGACTCTCCTTCCCTCCCCTAGAAGCCATCAACTTTCTGTAGCTTCTCACTTAGGCATGGGCACTTACAGACTTCTTCCCACTCCATGATAGGATGTTGGTTGGCTTTCTCTTACACCAACAACCACAGCTGCTGCGAGTTCATGCATGCATCCGTCATATCAAGTTCAGAAGACACTGTTTACCTCCAGCTCTACCCCAACTCTTATTTCTGTCCCTTCCTTCTTCAGTGATGATTCCTGATTCTTGGGTGCGTGCATGTATGCGTGCATGCCTATATGCCTGCATACATGTGTGTATGCATGTGTCTGTGTGTTGTATGTATATATGTGCATACATGTATATGGTATATTCATGTCATTGTGATGCCTGTGTGCATGTGTCTATTGTGCATGTGTCTATGTTGTATGTGTACATACATGTGTATGGTATGCACATGTAAACCTGTGTGTGTGTGTGTGTGTGTGTGTGTGTGTGTGTGTGTGTGTGTGTTTGATACAGGTGTCCCACTTGTTATGGTGGTAACCAACCACTTTCTGATTATATTTAAGGTTTGCTCCAAGGAAGAAAACAGATGACTGGCACCACATATCTGGTCACAAACTTCTGTTTGAAGAGCTCACACGCCCCTTCGATGAACCTACTACTATTACTTTGCTAAATGGACATAGTGTTAACTGCCCTCTAAATGCAAATCTATCAACCTGTAGTTTAGTTCAGATCGCAGGCTTTATCAGAGAAGTTTATTTGAGGAGTGGGAGGTATCTAACAAAGAGACTCACCCTGCAGAGAACAAACAATTGAAGAACAGGCAACTGCAGAGGCCCAGGTGTAACTCTTAACAAGGTAAAGGCTGCCTACTTCATAATGTTGTGTGGAGAGCTGGCTGGAATGGCTGTGCTGTCACATCAGCTACCCAGAAGCACTATGGTACAAACATGGAGGACCATTAAATTGCAAGGATGAGATGCTGTAGTAGATTGGAAAGGCTGTGAAGGGAGTAGTTGGGTATAAAAAGGATAACTTCAGACCAGTGAGCTCTATATGCTTTGGGTTCAAGTCCTGGACCTTCCCAAGAGCGGGAGGCCCACAATAACCCAAAGGCTCTTTGGATTCCCAAGGATGCCTTTTATTTATTCATCTAAGTCACTACCATCAGACCGGGACGGGGACCCCCTCCCCCCCCCCCCGGTTCTTTTATGACTCTAGAATATAATGCATTACTTTCTTTCCACCATTTAACTTAAACCATACTTTCAACCCCCATACCAGCAAACAAATTATTTGTGTTTTGTACTTTACAACTTGGCAATGGTTCTCAGCAATACTTTACTTTTATCATCTCACTTCTGGTTTTCAAAGTGTGATCCATCCTGTGAAGGCAGGACTCTGCTCTCTACGTGGTCATTTTTATTTTGAGGCTTTTCAGACAAACTAATGATTTTTAATCAAATCTCCAGGCCATTCATCATAATCAGCTTTAGAATTGTGAATTATAGTCAGCTCACCATTCTGCCATACCTTCCTGTGATAGGTTGGTAAATTCAAGGCCACCTCTGAGGTTCCAAAGCCTCTCAGTGTGATTAACAGCATTTAAAGAGAAATATCCGATTTTCTCTCTGTTTTAGACACATTTCTCAAAAAACCATGGATTTAAACTTGCTTTTACTGCTTACCTTTACCCTCTTCTTAAATTTTTTTTTATTGTTTATCAGATCTCCCCCACAGTTCTACCCCTGAATCATCGACTACAGAAGTTTTTACATAGCTTAGATTTTTCTAAAAATAAGATAGAATCTCAAAAATATTATGGGGAGCAAAGGAAATCATACAACAAAGAGAACTTCGAGCATGATGTCACGCAGGTGACATCCTGGCACAAATCAGGGGTGACAGGAATCAGAACAGAAGTTTCTTAAGGTTAGAGCATGAGACATCTGCAGGATGTGTAAATTAGAAACCTTCTGGTTCTTGATTGAGCTGATGCCAGAGGTGTATGCACCTGTCAAAACTTATCATTACTGTCTTTCACTGTGCAAACGTATCTCAGTAAAAACTTGGTAAGGCAATGGGAGGATATCTCTGTCTATAAAGCACACGGTGGTCAAGGCTGAGGACCTGAGTTTGATCCCCAGCAGCTATGTTAAAAGGCCATGTCGTGTGTGCTTGTAAATCACAGTGGCCAAGACTGACCTCTGGGCTCTAGATATACCTGACCATGTGAACATGCACCTCCCCACCGTACAATTTTACCACATGTCCAAGAGCATGATAAAGCAAGTTACATCCTTATAGATGTAATTCATGGTTATTAAGAGCTACAGAATTCATGATACACTGCAGATATCACGAGATGTCACAGTGTCCTCTTTTACCATGAATATAAAGGGAAAAGTGTTCTGTTGCACTCCTGATTCCTCTAAGTCACTAGAGGTTTGGAAAACATTTGTTTGTCAGGATGTTGGAGTGGGTACCCGCTGTCTGGCTTAGCTTTTATAGGAAGTCATTACTCCTTCTAAAAACGTTCCCTTCCTCTGCCATCTGACTTATATGGAGGAATAATTTCTTGGATAATTTTTTTCAGTACCTACTTCTGAAATACAAATTCACTTTTCCTAATGAATCATTATCATGTACTACCATCAAAGGTTATTCACTGAAAGCTCAAGAAAAAAAGCAATGAAAACTAATTTTGATTGTTAATGGAAATGTATTTTTAGTCTTAAAGAGCTTCCCTCAGCAATAATTATAGCCATGCCTCTTGGGTGTTTTTGGACTTTTAAATTTACATCTAGTAGCTCTTTTTCATTTAGCAGTTAATCTTCTAACGGAGCTTTGCAAATTTGTTCTTTAGTCTAGTGTTAGGGAAGGATGATAGAGGTTTATGTCTCCTTGTCTCCTACTCACTTTCGGTGCCCTTTTCGTGGCATCTGTGTGTGCCCAGAATGAGTTCCTCCTCCTGTCAGCTTATGTCCTCAAGTGATTGCAACTTGAACGATGAGGGATGAGGGGACAGCTGGGGCAGGTGGCTAGCTGCCCAGAGTCCAGAGTAGCGCATAGCAGGTGGGCTCATGGGATGCCTTTGCAGGGAGTAGGTGCTGCTCCACTTTGCAGCCCAGACCTGTGTCAATATAAACTCCTCCCATAAGCAAGACTGGCTCATCGCTGCCTTTCTGTCTCCAGCTTATACCCACGGGGTGGTTAAGGAAACCCAAACCATGTAAAGATGTAGCCTTTGTAGCCAGTGAGAGTGTTCAGCCAGTTTTGTCCACTCTGTACCGATTCCAGAGATGGGCAGAGATTGCTTAGAGGACACACATGGAGTGAATGGATTCAAGCACAAAGGTTTTTAAAGCTATTTCCTATTACTGTGCAGACCCCGCCGGCAGGAAAATGGCTCAGGTAGAACTTGACTTGGGATTGCCAGCACTTACAAAGCCAGGAGCACTGTGTTCACTTGTAATCCCAACCCTGGACAGGCAGATATAAAAGGACCCCTGGAGCTGGCTAGTCAGCCAGTGGAGCCAAATTGGAAGCTTTAAGATTCAGTAAGAGACCTGTCCCAAAGAAATAAAATGTAAAGCGACTGACCCTGTGTTGTCACCTGGCCTCTTCATGGATGTGAAGGTAGGTACTGGCACATATACACATGCGCACATAACCTGGCCATCTTAGTTAAAGAAAGTAAGTACTGTCATGTACACACATGTGCATATAACCTGCCCATCTTGGTTAAAGAAAGCTCATGAAATTGCTGGGAACCGAGTCTCTGCCTCGCACTCATCTCACTCATGGAACCACACCGCAGCCAGACGCTTGGGGACTTGCAAAGTGGCGCTGAACATTAAGAAGCAGTTAAAATTAATCCCGTGTATTGCAGCACCAGAGAAAGGCAGCCCCACACGTCAATAAATCTAGATCTGTTTGAAGCTAACGTCACTAAATCTTCGTCTTGACTGTTTGCTGGTGGTGTCAAGAGCTGCCTGGGAAGATGGATTTGAGGGGTGGGTGAAAAAGGAACCATATTAAACCACAGCTCTGATAAGTTTAGTTAAGAGGCAGGAGATGTGTCCTTGCCATGACATTCTGTGGCTGATATTTGTTTCCCTTTAAATAATATGCCGTACATCCACAAGAGTGATGGTTTGGGCCGGTGACATTGCATCCACACCAAGGTTACTGCCTTCTGCACAGGCAGTCTCTCTCCTTTCTTTCTATATCCACACCCTGTCAATAAATATCCACCTGTCGGAGTAAGTGAGATACAGGTTTTATAGCCGATGCTGGAGTATCTTCATTTCTAGAAGCACAGAAGTTTGCTCTGTGGAGGCAATGAGGGGAAGGGTGAGCTAGAGGGAAATTAAAGGGGCCTTAGAACTGAGTCATGAAGCTATTGGATGAAATCCAGAAGCACCAGCAGGATGACCCTGGGGTTTGAAGAGGAATGGGGCGATAATTCAGTTGGTAAAGTGTCTACCAGCCAACCAGGAAGATCTGAGTTCAGGTTCCTACCACCTATGTAAAAGCTGGACGCGGTGGCAAGACACCTAAGGTTGACTCATGGCCTCTATATGCTCATGCGCTGGCGTTTAATACCCACACATATGCATACTCCCCACCTCAAATTCACCCCTCAACACCTCCTTTTTCATAAGTAAAATATATAAACTCTGAGGGTCAGGGACCTCGCGTTCTGTTTTCCTTTCCGTTTTCCTACTTTGTTTTCCCTGTCCTTTGAAGAGCTGTGGCCTGTGGCCATGCTCAGCAAACCTTCTCAGTCAAGGGTCACATGACAAGTATTTCCAGGACTGTAGGTCCCAATCCTGTCACTGTTCAACTCTCAGGTGTCAGTCCATCCTGAGCACACATGTGTGTACCAGGAGGACCACGCTATGACTGCTGTGGAATTCCCCGGACTGTAAAAAGCCAGTCCTTTCTTGATGATTTTTTTTCACTATTTAAAAATATAAAATCCATTTGTAGCCCGCAGGCTGTTCAGGAAAAAACTGCAGGTTGAATTTGTCTCAAAGACTATCATTTGCTTCTGAGCTATGGCTTTATTCTTTCTTATCATTTTCCTTTTGTCGGTGTGAGATGATATTGACTGACTCTTTTGATGGAAAGATGCTGTCAACACAAAGATGGAGTTCACGGCCACATTTAACCAGGAAATAAATGGGACATAGATGAGAATAATGCTGGGCTCTGAGGTAAGTGGCTCAGGCCCCTATCCCAAGCCTCCATTAGTAGCTATGTAAACTCAAGTTGGCCAATTAACCTCTCTGAGTCCCAATTTCCATTCTCTCTTTAGGAAGCAGGGGAAATTACACTTACCATGCATACATGTGTGACTAGTCTGTACTTCAAAGAGTCAACCTTAATGAGGGTGTTTGGTGAGCAGTGATCATGTGAGGCTTTTCATTCATTGGTTCTTCCTGTTGACACTGCTTGTTCAAGTTCAGCCTTTTACCTTTTCATCGTTCATAGACTCTGAAGTTTCCTACTTAAAAAATTGTTTATTTTTTGTTTGGTATATGTGTGTACATGTCTGTGTGCACAGGTGTATGCAGGTGCATGGCTACATGTGTGCATGTGCATTTGGAAGTCGTCGACATCAAGTATCTCTCATGACTCCCCTTCTTATTTTGAGACAGGGTCTCTCACTGAACCTGGAGCTCACTGATTACTCTCTGCTGTCCAGATAGCAAGCCCAGAAATTCTTATGACTCTGCCACCAAGCACTAAGATCACAGGCTGACTTTTTATTCCATTGCTGGTAACCCAAACTCAAACCTTCATGTTCACACGTCAAGAAAGAACTTTGCACATGTCCATGGCCCCATTGTCTTTCTGGGCTGTTCCTCCCAGAGCAACTAAATGCCGTATGATGGCAGCTGTGTTGCCCCATTGTCTGCAAAGCCCTGCCTCTGTGTCTGTGTTCTCTAAGCAGGCCTTTGGTACCCACCTGAGATCTTCCCCATGGCCCTTAGCACATGCAATACTGTTCTGTGTGATGGGCTTCAAGTGTAGGCTTTGTGAATGAGCATAAAGGCAAGGGATAGGGAATGCAGCTGGCCTCTTGACAAGGTGAGTCCTGTGGATATTGCTGATTCTCCTCCCAAAGGGAGGAAGCTTATGACATGAGGGAAGGGGGCATCTAGAGATGTTCTGGAAGATGGCATTAAGGAACTTTTAAGCTACTGTGCGCTGTGTCTCATCTGTGTAGCCTGCAACCCTTTTAGAATACTTTCATTCCCAGTAGTTCTTTCTGTCCTTGGGACAAATCTCTGAAGAACATGAGATACTCTATTTTCCACTTGTTCGTGAGAAAGCTGAGGGCTGAGGATGTCATATACCTGTCAAAGCATCATGTAGCCGATCTGTGGTGAAGTCAGGATAGGAGACAGTTCAAGTTACCATGTGCCACCTCCAGTCAGACCTCAATTTGTTGTGGGTCCAAGGTGTGGGCTCTGTGCCTGAGGATGTTAGAGAGGGAGAATGTGTCATGTATTTGGTACCACTATTCTGGTCACACCCACATTATGTAAATATGGACACAGAGTGTTTGCCTATGTGCAGTGGCTGGTGCACCATGGTTCCTGAACTGTGCTTCTGAGCTCCTCCACAGCCCCTCATTGCTCACCTAATGGAGTGTGAAGTTTGCTTGCAGGGACTTAGGTCCTCTATAATCTGATCTCGCTCGTCTTCCCAACTCACCATCTGGCTCCGGAAGTCTCTTCTTTAGCCAGGTTCGCTCTTCCATCATCCCTCCCCTGTAGGAGGCAGAACAGTGGCCCACACCCTTTTCCTTCTGCTTCTTTCATGTCCCTTCTTCAAGGTGAATTCTGATTCCCTGTTGTAATAACCTTGCTTTCCCTGCCCAAAACAAGCCCATTCCTACTTCTCTCTCCTCACCCCCACTCTGCTCTCTCTTTGTTTCTTGCATCCCTTATTGGTAGCAGCTGCCCATATCTCTCTCAGCAGGCCCTCCTGTCCTGGGGCAGGAGCAAACTGTTATCTGAAAGCTATGCCTGGCCACCATGTATTTTAATAGGGAATTTGGGGCCAAGAATGGGTTTCCCATTTTTTTTAAACGTGTTAAAGAGGAACATAACTGTTTTTCATTATTAATTTCATAAAATTTACTATAAAAGTTTTTGCAAATAAAAAAAATCACCTACCAGAATTAACCAGACTTAAAGCCAGACTTAAATCTCAGTGAATTCCTGTATAGTTTGAATGGTGCTTCCAAATCTGGGGAGCTTCATGTTGGGTTTTATGCTTTCACTATTGAATATATTTGTATGCACTTAACCACTATCAAGAACAAATATTTCTTGACAGGGTAGATGGTAGTGGTGCATACCTTTAATCTCAGCACATAGGAGGCAGAGGCAGGGGGAACCTCTGTGATTTGAGGCCAACCTGGTCAATGAAGTGAGTTCCAGGACAGCCAGGACTACACAGAGGAACCCTGTATCTAAAAGCAAACACAGAACGCCAAAACAAACACAAACAAATTCATGTCACAGTTAAAACTAGAAAAAGAATTTGTTTTATACCCTCTTTCTTAACTCATGGCCATCGCTGGTGTATGGTCAGCCATGGTGCTCATCTTTAGGATAACCCTCATCTTGCTTCATGACAGAATTTCCCTCCGATACACTGTGTACTTTCAGATCACAGAAATGCCCGTCTTTGCCATCCTGTGCAGCTCTCTGCTTTTCCTCCTATGTTTGTATTTATTTGGTAAAACAGGAGCTCCTCAAGAGACACGATCCTGCTTTACATTCTCTATATTCCCCCGCAGGTTGTATTGGCAGGGGGTAATTAATTGATCTAGATGAGAGGCTCAAGGAAGCTATCTTATTAGTTTTTCTAGGCACTAATGCTTTCTGACTTGTTCTAGACTCTGTTCTTCAATTGGGTCATATTTCCTCATTCCCACAAACTAATGCTGCTAATTTTTCTCTTCTTATGCTCCCTGCATGCATTGTTTCCCTGCTTTGATAATAGAGATCCTGACCATTCTTCAAGACCTAGTTTGTATACTAGTTTTTCTTTATGTGTGTACAGGTGTGTGCATGTATGCATGTGTGCGTCTGTGAATGTGCATGTATGTGTGTGTGTACTTGTGTGCATGGTGCATGCATGCATGTATGTAGGTATGTGTGTGTCTCTGTATGTGTATGTATGTGTGTGTCTGTGTGTGTCTGTGAATGGGTCTGTGAGTGTGTGTGTGTGTGTGTGTGTGTGTGTGTGTGTAAGTGCTCAAAGGCTGGGGTGGGAAGCAAAGGTTGATGGTGCATGACTTTCCTCAATTGCTCTCTACCTTCCCCTTTAACAGACAGGCTGGCCCGAGTGTGCCAGGTATCTGGCCCTCTCCACTTGCCCAACACAGGAACTACATACCTATGCCACCATTTCCAGGTTTAATGTGGGTGCTGGGGATCTGGACTCAGTTCAGGGCTGTGTGGCTACGTTATCTACTGGGTCATGTGTCCTGCCTGATACTATCATTGCTATAAAGCCTTTTGGAGCCTATCGCTCAAATCACCCTCTTCCCACTCTTCTTGTCTGGTAAGCATTGTGTTATTCAATTTTATATAGTATGATTTCATTCCACTCGTCTTCTTCCCATCTCAGAGACAGTAAGTACCTTCAGGGCAAGGTTGGTTACTCCCTCATTTTGTCCAGTGCTTTGCCCACTGCCCTATAATCAATAAATATCCATTGTAATGAATTAATTTGAATAGGTTAAATTATATCATCCTGCCTCTGCATTCCCATCCTCTTAACTGGTGCCCCCTGACCCAGCTCTGTGTGAATTTCCTCACGTTTCATTTTGGTAATGGAAGAAATACCAGGCAGAAGAAAGGATATATATCTGCAGCCAGCCAGCATGATCTACTGTGTTTGAATGTGAATATTGGAAACATAACTTATAAGAAAGCCATTTCAATTATTTGTAAAATATTTAAATAGTATAATCCAATTTACATTCTATCATTTCTAACAGCTGTAAAATTTACTTTACACCAAAGTTAGCTCCATCACTTTAATTCAGTCTGGAAAAACAGTACAAATGAAAGCTTAATTTGTATTTAATCTCCCCTTTTGTTTCTACATTATTGCCTCTGAATCGTTCCTTTTAGTGATTGAGTTTTAAACCAGAGAGAAGAAAAAGGGCTCAATGAAATATTTGAGAAGAATATAGCCCACAATGAAAAGTTTAGAGTAAATGTTTAAAAATCCCATCTGGCTTCGTTATTTGGGTTTTCAGTTTTTGGCAGCGTCTTTGTTATAACACCCAAGGTCTGAGCAGAGTGGGTTACTTTGTGGGAATATGAGGCCTGTGACTCTCTGCTAGCTAGACGCAGGTGACTCGTGTGGAGTGGGTACCATTTAGATCTTTTCATAAGAAGATCGGCAGGGCTCCACAGATGAGTGATTATTAGTTAGTGTCTTGATACTGGCTGTGTTTCCAAGGAGCTTTATCAGCATCCTGGTTAGCTTTTATTTCCACATCCTGGCCATCTTCCAGCTGCTGATATCAGTGGGGAGTTGTCATAGGGAAAGGTGGCAGAGCTGTGACTAACTCTGTCATTTCTGTATTAGTATCAGACCTGGTGGTTCCAGAGAGAGGTGGAATGGCCAAGTGACTCAAATATTCTCAGGACAGACAGATTCTCCTGTGTTTATCTACCAATTGAGTGGTGTAGAGAACATATGTGGGGGGTGCCCACATATGTCCCAAGGTTTTTTTCTCATCCTGTTCCATCCAGCAGGGCTGTTCTAAATAAAGAGCTGGCCAACCGGGAGTTTCTTCAGCGAAGTGAGCACATAGCCTGCCTTGGGCTTCACTCTGATCCATGAAGAAAACAAGCCTGCAAATGTGGAGAATCAAGTGTGTTCAGGTCATCTATGTCCAGAGAGTTAGAGGAGATAGTAGTACCTTTCATTTCAGCATGATGTCAGAGAACAGACATGAGTGATCTCTTGGGGCAAGTCTCTAAAAAGCAAGAGAGATGAAGAGAGATATTCAACAGTGCCATCACATCCTCAGAAGGGGCAAAAGGGCCAGGCATCTAGATGCATGTGTGACTTCACAAAGTTGGGCTTTAATCTGAGACAGAATGGTTCTGGCAACTATGTTAATCTTAGAGAGCCCTTTCTCTGTTGTACCAGATGGGCCTTGGAGCAAGTTTGTGATTTTGGTCTAATAGTGACCCTTCTTCACAGATGAAGAAACCAAGGTCCAAGACTGTTGAGACTTGCTGAATAGAATGGGACTGCTTATGGGATGATGAAGGAGGTTTCAGGGAAATCCCTGCTTCATTACATCACTGTGCCTTAAAATGTTGTCAGGAATTTATAGTGCTCTCAGAGAGCAGAGTCATCTGAGGCTGAGGTTTTTATATGTGAGAGAGATGGAGATAGGTAGATGCTATTGAAGATGAAGAATCCAGAGAGGCCAGAATGTACAATCTGCCTAGGATGGTGGAAGGGCACACTTTACTACAACTTCTGCCTTCACCCCATTATGTATAAAGAGAACCAGCGGTGCTGGGCTTTGGAATCCCCTTTCCTCATCAAAAGAAACTCACTTCCCTGATACTGCTTTCCCAAATCTCTTCCTGTAACATCTCAGCAGCTGGCTGGTCTCACGTATGAACCATGGAGGCAGCTACCTCCATAAGGCTATGGCAACATCTTTCCAAGAATTCCCCAGGACTAGAACACGTCCTATCAAGGGAGTCTCTACCTTACTTACGGTTGGGTTTGGGTTATTTTTTTCATTGCATATAAGTTCCTGGGAGCATGACTTGCATCCTGTGCATACACACAGCTCCCCTTCCTAGTCAGTGCTGAGTTCCTACCGAATGGGCCAGTAAGCTGAGTGGATAAATGAAATGCTGTTGCCGGCATGCTATCACTATTTAGACCCATCAACCAGTTCCAGATTAGTCTAGCAAGCACACTAACTCAGGGGCTGACAGGGCAATCATGATTTTAATTCTTGGAGACAGTTTAAAGAAATGCTACCTTACTTAGAGCAAAACTCAGAAGCATCCATTTTAGTGATAAGGTCTTGGTGGGCAGGTACTGGTGATCCAGTTGCCTTCATTTCCTGGTTACTCCTGACACACTGGTCCCTGCCAGTAAGTTGTTTTCTCCATCCTTAACACCAAGACAGACTGGTCTCAATATCATGAAGGATAGGCATGGGATAGCAAGATAGCTCCATGAGTTCCATCAGTCCAGCTGATAGAGCCCAGGACTCTTGCTCTGCTATGGCCAGTGCTGCCTACTGTCAAGCAGTCATCAGGTCTGTCTGTCTAGAGTTACCCTGGACTTTCTGCTGGAGCATGTTTTCTTAACTCATAGTACCAGGAATATGTTTCAAGATACTCAACACTTCCCAAGTCTGGACTAGTGCAGGCTTTTCTCCCATGCTTGTCTGTGTCTACTCTCTCACCTGAAGGCAAATCTGTTCTCTAGATGATTCTGAAGAGGCAGCACTCTCTTGGTCAGGTTAGCCCTCAGTTCAATACCTGCAGTGTTATCACCAACACTTCACATGACTCTGACACAACAGTAGCAGTGATTTTGGTTAATACAAGATGTTGGTATGAGGAGAGGGTTGTATTGTTTTATAAGAGTCACTAAAGCCCAGAGAGTAAGGGGTTGGGAATCCGGGAGGCGAGATCTTCTCTCTCTTTAGCTCTGAATATACCTGTCTATATTCACATGCTATACAGATACATTTTTCCTATTTGCAAGTTTTCTGGTTACGTGGCCAAATATAGTTAGGAAGAAGGGTTTGTTTTGTTTTTCCGTTCAAGAGAATAAAGCCCATCAGGACCAGAAAAGTATGGCACAGGGAGCTTAGGCAGCTGGTCCCATCACATGTACAGTTAAGAAGAAAAGAGAAGGCTGTGTGGTCCTAAGTGTGGCCAGAACAGCTCATCTGAAGTTTTAGCCTTAGAGGTCGAAAGAGATCTCTAGAGAAATCTGGCAAAAGTAGCTATATTGGGAAGCTATATTGACTGAGAAAGCCTGCTTCAATAAGTAAGGTAGAAGAATGGTTAGGGATGGGTGCCAACATCGACCTTGGGCTATGCACAATCCACATGCATATACACACGTGAATACATGCAAATACACACATATACACACCGCATACTTGTGAAGATTGAAAAAAAAAAAGCAGAGAGAAATGAATCTACTGCTCATCTAGTTTTATCCTTTTTATACAATCTAGGATTCCAGCCTGTGGAATGGTGCCACCCATAGTTAGCATAGGTCTCCCCCCTGCAATTAACCTAATCTACATAATCCCTCATAGCCATGCCCTGAGACTTGTCTCCATGGTGATTCAAGATCCTGTCACGTTGACAATCAGACTAAACTAAACTGTGGCGTGTACCTTGGCATGTTGTGAAATGTCTGCATCCCAGAGATGACTGAGGTGCATTTTCTGTAGTCCCTCTGTCAAGCATGGGAGAGTTACTTGAGCAAATCTCTAGTTTGCCATTCACCCTTATAATTCCCTGCTGCAATTAGCTTTGTTTACATGTGTGATTACAAACTGCAATGTGAAATTCACCAGTGTTAGCAATGTCCTCTTGCATTTATGCTGTGGATAGAATAGTGACACTGATTTTTAAAGTTTTTCCTCCTATGTCATTGTTAGTCACTCATATTCCTGTTTGCCTATCATCCATGGCCAAGGACTAGTATGCATTTCCTGGAGTCATTGTTAAGAGCCAATGTATGGAAACTGTTTATAGCAGCAGATGTTACAAATCTAGGACTCTGTATTAATGTCAGTTTCTGAATGTAGAGTACTTTAGTTAATTCTACCCAAGGACAGATGATATCATCTAGGAAGGAGGAATATATTAGAATCTGTCAGCCTGAAGGTAGTAAAAGGTGGTGATATGTTACAAGGAGTACTAAAAGGTCATTCAAAGAAGAGATATTGCTAATAACTCAATTAAAGTTTTCACGCTGACATTTTACAAATTTCGGTGTGAGCTCTAAAACATTTTTAGAGCTAGCTAAATTGAGATCCTAGATTGGAAAAACAAGGGTCAAATAGGATTCACACAATTCCTTTGTGAGATGAACAAATGGGGCTACTCTCTTTAGCCAGGAAGTTCCGGCCAACTGATTCATTGAAGCTCCCTTGATATTTAGGCATAGCTATGTATAACTGTCCCTGGTTGTCTGCAGGGAACTGATTCCTGGATTTCCTATGGATATCAAAGTCCACAGCTGCTCAAGTCCCTTAGATCAGAGGATACTATATTTACCTGTAACGTATACACACCCTTCTGTGGATATTAAAACATCTCTAGATTCCTGAAAATACATAATGCAATGTGAACACTACGTATGTAGAGTTAGGCCACATTGTTAGACAATACAACCAAAGTACACATCTGAGCATGCTCATTGCAGATGAATCTTTTTTTTCAGTGCTGTCTGGGCATGGTGGACTCTGTGGACTGCCACTCTTAGGAACTAACTGCAGATGAAATATCCTCTTTGGGTGCTTTGGCTAATCTTCTGCCTAGGGGCAAAGAAGTTGACTCATTTAGGTACCCACCCTTCAAAAACCAGTATTTTCCAGGCCTGGTGCCCTGTGATAGTGTGCTTGTGTACTTGTTCTTCCTTGGAAACCAAAGGAGGAGTGGGGATGGGGGGATATAGAAATGCTTTCAGGCCACATGATTGGATGTGACCATTTTGGCTGAGTAGGTGGGCAGCTAAGTCAGAAAGCCTGAAATAAGGATCCCTGTGGCCATACATTTTGGCTACTTGATTGGGTTTTTATATCTAATACCCCCCTCCACCTTAATCCCTTCCAACCCCCAATTCTAGCTAGGAGAGCAAGAAGGTTCAAGGGAAAAGGGGGTGTAGATCTCTTCAGATTACTTCCTGCTGATTAGGGGTGTCAAGTTCCTTGGGACAAGTTCAATCTTTATTGTCAGGTATCTCCAAGCAGCAAACAGCAATAGTAAATGAACAAAGCAGCAAGCAGAGAATGGCAACCAGCAACTAGCAATACAGCATCCAGCAGCAGCAGCAGCAGCAGCAGCAGCAGCAGCAGCAGCAGCAGCAACCTCCTGGGGCCCTGGCATTCTTATACCCTCTCAGGAGTCCCCAGAATTCCAAATGTAGACCATCTTTAGTTGGCAGAATCCCATCCCTACCAGATCACAAGACAAATCATAGTCAGCTGCTGTGGACAGTCTGAAGCAGCTTCATCTCCCATACCTGGGATTAAAACAAACACATATTCACATAACATAACTGGGTTTGTAAAGGAACCTAAATTCTTACTATAGATTCCAGAGGCTCACTAGATTGTTCTGTCCTCTGTGAACAGAATGAGACTTTCCTGAGAAGGCTGGAGGCTGGTAGCCACCCAACTTCTCCAAATAGCTCTCCCTAACACTCTGTAGCTTGATTCTTCCTGACTGGGGGAACACAGCAGGTTTTATTTCATGGTTATTTCCCTCTGTCACGGAGGGACATATGTAAGGTACACAGGGCTGTATGTAGGTACTAGCTGCTGCCACTTCTTGCTGTTCACCTGGTATCAAAGCCTTAGTGGGATGGGAAGGCAAAATAGCCTTAGTGGCTCCCTGTCTCCTAGAAGTGGAGGCCCTCCCACAACCACACAGAGAGGTACCAGCACAAACAGATGTCAGATCAGAAGGGGCAAGTAGGAGGAGACAAAGGAGCAACATGTGAGATAGCATCTGACTTAGGGATATCTACCAAGAGAATCATCTCCTGTTGTTAACTGAGCACAATGAAAGAGCTGCAGGGAAAGCACCAGGAAGTTCAAAGACATTGTGAGTGGCAGGAGTCTGGCGATTCCAGAGAACCAAGCAGAGGTACATGCGACTTCTGAGAATGACAGGGACAGAACTGAGCCTGGGGAGGGGATAGGGTCAGGTTATAGTAGCCCTTGTGAGCTGTAGCCAGAAGTTTCATGTTTTAAAATGTTAAATAACCTTAAAGGCACAGCAAACCTCAACTTGTGATGCAGACTTTTACGGATTTTATTGTTCTTCCATCTGGGGACCCGTCCTGGCCCCTTCAGCTAACGTTTCAGACTGACTTTCACGTCTGTCTTCTTCAGTGGTAAGAACAGCCATGGGAGTCTCAAGACTAGGTATCTTAGAGTTGGAAACTCTTCCCGTCTGTGACATATATGAGGACAAGAGCATCTTCCATTTATGATGTACGCAGGGGCACTTAATCACTTAATGCACGCTGATGATGAATTCGAGGTGACACCCTTCTCTCAGGAATGCAGACCCAGGTTGGATCCCTCAAAGCCATCTGAGCATTGTCAGTAAAGTGTCCTGCGAGGGAGAGTAGCCTGGCTGCATCTGCTTCCCTATCTTATGTGCACACTGGGGCCACGGGATGCCAACCTCGCCATGGGAAATCCATCTTATTAAGTGCAAACCAATTCCTGTATCCCTTCTGAGGCCCTCCTGATGGTGGCTGTGGAGGCCAGGGATGTGTGGCAAAAGCCTAGTTATTACAGTCTGTAAAGGGAGGCGATGGCTGCTGGGGAACGCTCAAATGAAGACAAATGCATGGTTAAGTTTTTATGGACCAAGGCCACACTTTCATTAAGCATAATTTGCATAAAGTAACCAATGTTCAAGGCCAAACAGTCCTCGTGCCCCAGTGACAGCCCCTGAGAACCCAGTCGAGTGGTGGCAAGGCCTCTAGCCCAGCCCCCCAGATCAGGAAACCTCCTCTTCCCCTTGCTGGCTCAGCATGCTGGTTGCTACAGTGTTCTCATTTTGACCTCTCCAGGTAAATGCTGATAACACAGAAACCCTATGTCTCTGTGCAACACATATATCCAGGGGCTCACAGGGCAGAGTTCAGGGTTCTCCTTCCCAGATGACCTTGGCTTTCTGGTGAGAGCCATCTGTAAGTGCTGGTTGGGCATTTTACGGACTCCATTTTGTTTACTGTGGGAGAATCCTTCCTGGTTCATCTCAAGAATTGGTCCAGGTAGGCCACTGTGTGAAGATGTTGGAAGTGAAAGGCAGGCTGGTAGTTAGAGTCGCCAATTCCTTCCAGTGAATGCCAGATGGTGAAGCTGTCTGAGGGTGTCACCTCAGACAGCTTGTGCTCTGCAATGGCCTTTGACAGCACCCATCTTCATTTCATGCTAATACTCCCATAGACACTTGGAGGTCAAGCTTCCCCTACCTTGCACTGCAAAGCAATCATCATCCCCTCTTGGGGCAGGGGTGAGTGTTCAGTATCACATGAAAGATTTTTGCTGGTAATCGGAACTTTCTCCCCACATCTCCTTGTGTGTTGACATTTACAAGGTGTGTGTCATGGAGATGAACTAGAGAGTGAGAAAATAGAAAGGGGAGAGGAAAGGCGAGGATCATTATATTCAATTTAGTGATGACAATGGCCCTACATGTATCACTTCTAGAAGAGACCATCGGCGTGTATCTCATGCTCGCATGTACAGTGCAGGAGATGACACAAGAAGATTCTGTTAGCAGCGGTGGTGATCTATTGCCTTAATGATTTCATTGCTTGCCAAATAAGAGAAAAATTCTCCCTGTCGCGCAGAGCCCTGTCCTCATCAAAGAATTCATTGTGAGGCATTTGTTGCAGAGCAGGGCCCTAAGGAGGAATTCTGACCTTCTGTAAGTTGCTTTTGAGTTTTAATATATATCTATCTATTTTGGACAGTTTGATTCTTTATAAAGCATAGGACAAGCATGGGTATTTATATATTTGATGTTGCAGTTTATTCATGGATTTGAAAAGCTCCTAGATTTGGTTAGGAATTAATGGTGATTTTGTTAATTGAGTTCAGTTAAAACTGTCTTCCACTATTATATTAGCCATTGCAAGAATAGATGTGTGTTTGTGTGTGTGTGTGTGTGTGTGTGTGTGTGTGTGTTTAGGGAGCATGTGACAGTTAATCTTGATTGTCAACTTGATTAGATTGATATTTGCCTAGGAGGTTGGTAAAGTACACCTCTCCGGGTATTGGTGATGCTCTTTCAATATTTCTAGAGGGGATTAGCTAAGGGAAGGAGACCTGTCCTGTATCTAGATAGCACTACCCAACCAACTGTATCCCATGTGGAATAAAATAGGATGAAGTGCCGGTATCACTTTTCTGCTGTGGGTATGCCGGTCTCATGCCCCATGCTCTCCTCATCACTATTAGCAGAAACATTTGAAACTGTGAACCAAAATGCATCCTTGTTCCTGATGCATTTTGTTGCTCAGCTATATTATAACAATAACAGAAATCTGACTAACTCAGGGTGATATGTGCATTGTGAATAATTTGAACCAATCCTCTAACATCTTGGATGGGAATTTTAAATCAGCGAGAGCAGTAGAATAGGCAGGTTCCAATGAGGGGATATTTTCCCAGGCTATTGGAAGCTGAATAATCTAAATCTTAGACCAAGAATCCAAGGTCATTGTAGGAGAATAGTACCAGGTGACAAGTCCCACGGGTCAGGCAAGGCCAGTAGATAACTATTAAGAGGGGTCAGATGCCTGTGTGACTTGGAGTCATCTGGAATGAGATCATAGATCGCTCTGTAAACAAGACCTTCAGCCAGTAGTGTTGAAAGCCTCAGGATCTCATTATTGTGTGAACTTGACCATGATTTCAAGGGAGTGATGCAGAGCCTGGCTGCAACTCTGATTGCTGTATGCTTACTTTGTGCTTCTGCTTTTTCTGCTTTGTTCCACCAAAACACTATTTGAATCCTGAAGCTTCCCTGAGGAGTGGAGGATCCTTGAGGATGTTGGAGTTGTTAACAATGGATTTCCAAGTCCTTGTAGTAGGCCTACCCAGGTCTTAGAGGACATGTTGTGCTTCCTCCTCCATGTTGCTTTGCGTGCATTTGGTTAAAGGTTATGTTCAACCTGGTAGCTTGCAGGCCTCAAAGACCCCCTTTCAGAGAATGCCAGCCATCTCAAAGGTAAGGCTTACTAATTCTGTCTTGGATGAAGGTCTCAGTCTTTAAAGATATATTTTAGACTTACTTATTTTATTCTATATTTAGGTGTTTTGCCTGCATATAGGAAATAGGAATGTGGCGTGTGTGTGTGTGTGTGTGTGTGTGTGTGTGTGTGTGTGTGTGGTGGCTGCAGTTGTCAGAGGAGATGATTAGATCCCTGGAACTGAAGTGACATATAGCTCTGAGCTTCCATGTGGGACATGAAAACAGAACCCAGGTCCTCTGCAAGAGCGTCAGTTGCTCTTACCTGCTGAACCATTTCTACTCCTAGCTTATTTTTTAGTCAGTAGAGTATTAAAAGGTCTCTATGCACCCTTTCCAGTCTATCAAAGCAATGTCTATAGCAATTGCTGTGTGTCCAAGCAGGCCATCCATGTGAGGAGAGACGACCTCAGGAAACTCACAGGAATGGACATGACATTGATATATTGGTTCTTTAGCCAATGGAAAGTTCTCCTAGAAGAGACCTCTTAGCTCCAATAACCTGGAGGCTAGGGACTATGTGTCACTTAATATTTTTAACTA
Organism: Rattus norvegicus; assembly: GCF_021556685.1. NCBI lineage: Eukaryota > Metazoa > Chordata > Mammalia > Rodentia > Muridae > Rattus > Rattus norvegicus. Next base: position 1,865,800 of record NC_141548.1, on the reverse strand, counting down.
AATACATTCTTTTCTCTTTTTCAATTAAAATATTATTATCCTCTTTTCTGTTCCTCATTCTTACTTTTGCCATATACCCCCTACTCCTCTCAAAATTCATTGCCTCTATTTTTTTAAATTGCTATTACATATATGTTTAAGTGTATAGCTATATAAACGAAACCTTCTGGATCGGTTTAGTGTTTTTCGTATGTATATGACTTCAGGGATGACCACTTGTTATTAGATAACCTAGTAAGGAACTCATCCCTGAGCAACTAATTCTCCCTCTTTCAACTATAAGCTTAATTGCTTACAGCATTTTGTCTAGTGGTGGGACCCCATGAGACATCCCCCTTCCGTGATAATGTGCCTATTTGGTCATTGTTCACATCCAGTTTATGCAGCCATATTGCTGAAGTATCTGGTTGACACTTTTTGTCATTTCTAGGACACATGATCTCACAACAAACTTTCTATTCCTCTGACTCTTAACAACCTTTCTGTCCCCTCTTCTATGCTGTTCTCTGAACTTTGAGTATTTTTGTTTGTTTGTTTTCTTGCTTGCTTTGCTTTGGTTTGGTTTTGGCCATCTAACCCTATCGGATTATGGAGAGCATATGGTGGTTTAATAAATTGAGGTAAAATAAGGAAAAGTATTGCAGAATTGCAGGTGTCAGAATGCATTTTCTCTCCTTCGTGAACTTGGTGTAGATTTTGCATAGTGCATATGCCTAGATACACTGGCTCCCAGGCACACCCCTCGCTCCATTCAAACAGAGGCTAGCATCAGACTATTTACTTGTCACTCCAGGACTCAGTGCCTTGACTGGGCTTATAGTAGCTGCTGAATAAATGTTGTCGAATGACCAAAACCACGATGTGGAAATGGGCATTTGCATTTAACAAGGTTAAAAGAAGACAATAAAAAATCTCCAGGGTAAGACAAACAAGTTTTGATTTTTCTTTTGCCTATGAGCTGTGTGGAATGTGTTCCCTGTAACAGCAATGTATTGCCATTGGTCTGTGAATGATTGCCAGCCTATGTCATGATAAGAACAGAAATAGAGCTCAAGCATATCGGAACGTCTGTATTAGTTGTCAAGGCACCCTGCGCGGCATTGATGGTTTTGCCTTGCTATGTATTGTGTGAGCCGGTGTGGAAGTTGTGGAATGCACATAGCAAATCACGTAAGGTATGCACTGCGTACCAGCCGGGTATTGTAGACCTGGCCCTGGTGCTGTGGAAGGCATGGTTCTACACCACATGATGGGGTAAAATATACAGCTGCAGAGTCAGCAATCAGAGTGAACTTGACTGGTATTGTTCATCAGAGAAAGCTGTCTCCCTCTCCTGTCACCTCTCTGTGGCATTGCTGCCTGGGAAAGGACTGAAGCAGCTGCACCCAGCCCCCAGTCAGTCAAGTCAGGTTTCTTCCATCTCTGCCACAGTATTTTTCTCTATTTAAAGCTAGCCAGCCTTGCGTGGCTATTTAACTGGCTCCTTTGGCCTCATTATTATTACCCTGTAATCAAATGAGCTAATTAAGTTGTTTCCTATCCACTGACCAGAGACTATTAAACCCTTGAAGGTGACTCTAGCTTTCCTCTGTTCCAGCTCCTTCATTTTGTCAAAGGCAGTTGAGGCTCAGAGAGGGTAAGTGATGTATCTTAGGTCACACAGATATTTAGGAAAGGAATTAGGCTAGGTTTCTTCACTCCCAGGTTATTGTGGCTTTCTACTTGACACCGAGATTCAATGAAATTCATTTGGATTTCATAATAGCTGAGTGTGTCTAGTGTGATAACTTAGGGCTTCTGGTTGATAGGAGACCTAGAGTAGGCTGGGTTTTTTTTTTAACCAAATATATAATCATAAATGAATAAACTCATTAGTAAGCAGGCTTGGCATTGAAACTCTGAATGTGGAATTTGAGAAGTAATCTTATAAATACACAAATAAAATGAATAAAACTATATTTACATAAAATTATATTTACATATAAATTGATAAGGGAGGATAAATAAATTAGAATAATTGATGACAAAATCTAGTATTATTTATGAAGTTCTGGGAAGACACCTTATAGAAGGATAGTGACTTTATATTTATTGTAGTAATAGAATAAGGTTCCTAAATAAGGATTAAACTTTACATAAGAGTGTGTATTAATGGAAACATGAGATACAGTTTGGAATATACTGATTCAAGTGTATTTTCAGAAATGTATCTATTAGAGAAAATGAGATCTTATCCTCCTTGTGAATTGAAATAGAGGGTGCCAATTGAGGTCTATTCAGGTACATCTGTTTCCTGAAAATTTTCAGCAGGTCTTACTGTGTTTGACATGAGAGTTAGGAAACTGTGATGTTTATATTGGCAAACCTTGCTGTGACCTGTTGTTGTAAATAAAGTTTTATTAGAACACAGCTACACTCATTCAGTTATAGTTAGCTAAGGCTGCTTTGTGTTTCCAAGTGGGCATTGAATAGCTGTGATGAATCTTTCCATGTTGCTGCTTCTGTTTCCTGAAGCCAGTGGATTTTCCTTTGGAATCTGGCCTCCCTGGGTCTGAGGAGAAAGAAAGGCCATGAACTCCAGTCACCTTGTTCAGAAGCCTGTTGTAAAACTCAGTTTCCAGCTGTTGGTTTTTAGACTATTTGTAGCTCCTGGCCATCCAGGGAGAATGAAATTAACTACTCCTGGAACAAACATTCCACCCCCCCCCATTTTCTTGGGAGAGTAATAAATAGAGCCAATGACTCTGGATTCTATTACTATGTAAGAGCCCTTTAAAAACATCTAACCATCTGCTTAATAGCCAGTAATATGTTTCTAATGGTCCCTCTCAAGAAGACACTTTTAGTTCCCTACTGTAATCAGAGTCCAGAGAGGCTCCCAGAGTCATGTGATCAAAGGCCAGACCCCAGCTCACACTGTCTGACACAAGTGTAAGCATTTGTGATGCAGAGGCCCAGAGATGGTTCTAAGGAAGAAACAAGAGTTCTGAGACTTATGTGTAGAAACTTTACTGACTCACCAAACCTTGGGCATCTGAGTTCATAGCCCTCAAGTCCTTTCTTTCAAATAGGACTCACACATTTGCTCCTCCTGAATCTATGTGTTCAGGCACAGTTACCACTGAAGGTCAGTTCAGTGCTGTCTGCCTTTTCCTTCTCAGACGATATACACTGAACTGCTGTCACTGGAAGCTTTGTATCCCTGGTTCTTCCCAGCCGCTGGTGACAATCTGGCAAATGATGAGTTTCCTAGTTTAAACCAGACTAAATTGCAGACAAAACAAGCTATCAGCTGGGTAAATACTGGATCTCTGTTTAGCCTGGGTTAGAAGCAGCTGATTAGCAGGAGTGTTTAGTGTTCATAATTACCAGTAGGAGGCAAATAGTGGGCTCGGGCTGACTGGAGATTGTTTCATGATATCCAATTAACACCCATTTGATTGTTCTTAATTACTTCTGCTTGATGACAGAAAAGTAAAGATGTCATACTTCAAATGTACAAAGAGTGATCGGGTCATCAATACACCTATTTGTGTAGTCAGCTTTTGTTCCTCCTGGCATGGCTAACTTGCTCTTAGCAAAGAGATGTAAAATGAAGTGTCCACTCATTTAAGATTGTGGTAAATAATAAGGGGAATGAGAAGGCCAAGAAAATCAAGGTAAACAAAGGTCATCTTTGGAGCATCCTACTTTCAAAATGCCTCATGAAGCTGGCCTGGTGGAGGGCTTATAAGCCCAGCTACTTGGGAGGCCAAGGAAGATTGCAAGTTCAAAGCCTGCCTGGACTATAAAGTTATTTTAAAGTCATCCTGGGCCAGGCCTGTCCCCAACCTTGAGAGACAGCCCTTTCTAATACAGGATAATATTTAGTGACTTGTTGGACTACATGGCTCAACCACAGCTGTGAGAGTCAGGTGACATGATTTGAGTCACCATAGTTGACAAACTTCAAGGCTGGGACCTGAAAGGAAGTTGACTGAAGTTACCCAGAAGGAGTTTCAACTGTTGGTGGCTCAAAGGGCTAATTCAAGAAAGCATGACATGCTATTTTACTTCAGTAGAAGCCAGAAATCATTATCCTAAGTTCCAGATCAGCCTGTGGCCATTTTAGGACCCAAGGACTGACGACTCATGGCCACCTTATGGCAAGAATACTCATGGCTCTGACTCCCAAGATAGAAGGCCGTGTCAGAAGAAGAGGTCCTCCAGGAGATGGCATTAACGAGGAGCCACTGAGATCTATTTCCACAATGAGAGAAGAGACATTGGGCTATCTGTCAAAGTCAAAAATTCATAAGTGTATTTAAAGATTTAAGCCTGAAATGGAATTCTTAGGCAGTCATTTGAAGCCCTTTTCTATATATATGTGGTGGGTGATATTTTAGAGGCACACAAAACATTAAAGATTACCTTGAGAATAGTGTGCCCTCCCTTGAATAATGAAGAAGTAATGTAGGGAAATAGGGTGGTGTTGGGTTGCCATCATTCCCTACTTTACAGGTGATGAACAGCACATGGCTTGCTAACCAGTGCTGGTGATAGGAAGATCCAATGGCTGCATGCTTTGAATGGACAAGAGGGTCATGTGGGGGTCATAAAGAGAGAGGGATGGGTCGTGGGGGGATGAAAGGGCAGAGAAGAAAAGAGAGGGAGATAGTGAGGATAAAGGGGCTCTTTGTTTTGATTCACAGACTCTTAACAGACTGAGTGATGCCACACAAAGGTAGGAGGTTGGGTGGTGCTTAGAATTTGAGTAGTATAGAAGGAACCACTAGGCAGCCACTAAGAGGTTCCTAGCCTTCACCACATGAACAATCAAAAATAGTGTTGGGGAGTTGGCTTAGAGAGAACAAGCAGATATGAAGGAGAGCCTGACTTCAATCCACAGCAACTATGCAGGAAGCTGGGCATGGCAGTTTGCATGTGGAATTTCAGAAATAGACAGGGACATGAGGATATTTGGAGTTTGCTGGCCAGCCAGGCTAGTCAGTAAACTTCTAATTTAGTCTCACTTAAAAATTAAGACAGAGAGAGACAGGGAGATAACCAGTGTCTACCTCCAGCTTCCACATACACATGCACAAACTTGTACACACACACACACACACACACACACACACACACACACACACACACACACACATGGATTTCAGTTAGTTCTTGTAGATATGTATCTATTAGGCCCTTACTACTAAACATGTGATCCCAAACCCCACACCATCCATATATCCCTGAAGTTTGAGATGGAGATTCCTTGATTCCATCCTATGCCTGTTAAAATCTGAATCAGCATTTCTACAGGAACCCCACGTAATTAATTGGTAGGCTCACGACTCACTAGCATCTGTGACTCACTGCTGAGACTTCACTGCTCAATTGTGAAACTTTTCATTTGATAGCAAATGAATGGACTTTGTGCATGGGTTGGTCCATTCCTCCATGTCTCAGTTTCTCTGTGTCTAGCTTGAGTGCAATGATACCCACCCTGCCCATCACTCCAGTTTTTTTGTATGATTTAAGGAGCTAATACAAGTACAAGCACCTTAATGATGGAGCCCTACCTTGATGCTCAGTGCTTAGCAACATCAGTTATCTTTTATTATCACCTAGAGAACTTTAAACAAAATACCAAGGCTTAGGCTCTGCCCACAGCCTTAAGAATTAGAAAGCCAGGGGGTTGGAGATTTAGCTCAGTGGTAGAGCACTTGCCTAGTGAGCACAAGGCCCTGGGTTCGATCCCCAGCTCTGGAGAAAAAAGAAAAGAAAAAAAAAGAATTAGAAAGCCAGGATCAGATCAAGGCCGACCATTGGAACTTTCTAGAAGATCCTCTTCCGATTTTGGTGGATAGGAGCCAGGGTTGATCTCTTGCTCTTCAGTTCTGAATGTTTAGCCTTCGTTTCAGGATCTTGAGGAGGGCTCCCATGGGTGATGATGGCATCATTTGTGGAGTAAAATGTCATTTGCTTCTCCTTAGGATGCAGATTTCCTTGTCCTGTTTTTGTAGAGATGACTCTGCTAGGATCATGTCACATACATGCTTGTCTTCTTCAAGTCCTACATGTATCTGCTCATGACCTTGTGTAGCATGACCAGTGTGAGTCCATGGGAGTCAAGGATTTCCCTTTTACAGTACCATATGGTGTGCCAGCATTTCACACAGACTTGAAGAGTGTGTGAAACAGGTATGGAGATCTGAGGGTCAAGAGGACAGTGGCTGAGCTATTTGTTAATGCTGTGTCTTCTTAAATGACATGTTTTGAAAGTAGTCACTAAGGTAATATATTAGGAGGCTGGATCTTTGGAGGCAATTAAATCATGGGAACATAATTCTGGGGAACTGGACCACTGCCCTCACAAGGCCACAAAGAACTTTCAGGATGCTTACCAGGTGAAGTCACAAGAACACTATCTGTGAACCAGAGAGCAGATAGGTCCTCACCAGCTCCACTCTAAATCTGCTGCAGCTGTATCTTTGACTTTTCAGACTTCAGGGCTATGAGAGATAAGTTGTGAGTGTAAGCCTTCCATTTATTGTATTTTGTTATACCAGCCAGAATAAATAAAGACTCTTGATTTTAAAGTTAACACCTTCTTTTGGGTCTGACTTGTCTGAGCTACCTAGATAATACTGTTGAAGCAAGCTGTATTAAAAAATTGAGGTAATTATATGTGAAAGTGCTTTACATAGTATAAAATGCTACATAAATGTGCAGATGTGCACGGTTGGTTTTGAGTGGTAGAATTATACAGTGCAAGAAGGCATTGGCTTTCATGCTGAAAGGCTGCTCCCATCTGGAAGTACAGACTTTTAGCAAATGAGCAGTTAGTGCTTGGCTAGTGCTGGCTCCATAACATGCTAAATAGACAAGCATTCCCCAGGATGCTATGTTAGCTCCCAGGTTCAGGAAATAGCAAGAACTGAAACAGGAAGGAAAACAAGATGAAAGGTCAACCTGCCCTCCTGGAGTTTACAGCCTTCCTGGTGATAGTAACAGGGGATGATCAGAAATACAATAAACATGTATATCTGTGTCTGGAAGGAGGAAGCTGTCATGGGGAGAGGGGAAGGTGGGTCTGGTTATCTATGGAGGCGAGAGACAGGCACATCCTCGGGGTAGGAGCTGGAAGTTGATACTGTAGTGTGGCAGGGACATCATTGTACTCAGGGGATAAGTGAGGTTGTGTCTCCAAGGCTGGGCCAGACTTGGCTTTTTAGTCTGTGACCAGGACATTGAGTTTTATTTGGGAATAGAAAAAGAGCATTTGGAAGGATTTAATGTTCACCTAAGATTTGAACTCAATGTGAGTCCTTAGCAGTGGCATATTGTTGTGTGGAGAAACCAGTTAGAAAGCTAAGTAGCAGCTTAGTAGTAGTGACTCATCAGGAGGCCATCCTGACAGTCCAAGTAAGAGATGATGTTGATGTGAATGAAGATGGCAGCCACATGGATGCTGAGCCAGGGCCATAGTCTAGATCCTTAGAAAGGAGGATCAGAAGGATTTGCTGACTAAAAGGTGGCATGGCAGAAGGTGAGTGTGGTGGTTCATGCCTGTAATTTCCACACCAGTACTTGGGAGGCTGAGCCAGGAAGATTACCACAAGCTCAGACCAGCCTGAACTGTAAAGACCCTATTTCATATAAAGAAAAACAGAAACAAACAAACAAACAAAAAGACATCTTGGAGATGGAATGAACAGGAAGAATAGAGGTGCCGCTTGTTACCATGGAGAACCTGGCAAAGAGAGAATGGCTGGTGTGAATAAAGTTATTTATTTGTGGCCAACTTAAGTATGAAGTACCTATGAGCCATCTGTACTTTGGTATAAAAGGTGACTGAATTTGGAGGGGTTCCATGGAGATAGGTTGAGCTGAGAGATAACTTTGGCAATTTCAGAGAGAGAGAGAGAGAGAGAGAGAGAGAGAGAGAGAGAGAGAGAGAGAGAGAGAGAGAGAGATTTAAAGCCATGGGGCTGGGGTGGATTACTTTATTCTGCATGAGATGTAAGGAAGTACTTAGTGAGGTAGTATGATCCATGGCCTCTGGAGATCACAATGTATTGTGGGAGCTTAATCAGTTCTAATGTTCTCTGAGCCCATATAGTAGATTTTGCCTGTCTGTCTGCTTTAATTATGAATATATTTTAATGCCTACCAAGCCAGAGAAGGCAAGGGAGTAACCCTCAGCTTATACCTCCAGTACATGCCAGCGACACCCTTATTCCCTGTTGAGCTGAGTGTCCCGATCAACTTGAGCCACCTCAGTCCAGAGAGGTCTAGGTGGCAGGGCCTGATACTCTAGACTAGCTCCTTAGGCCTGCAGCAAATCGAGATGGATGAGATCCTCCAGCCCATTGCTTCCAGGTGTTCTTTAAGGGAGTGCTTAGGCAGCTTTACTCAATTTAACTTAAGACATAAGTAATGCCATTCTCAATGTGGAGCAGTGGCTTAGAACCTGACTCAATGTCCTCGTCACTAAGTAATTATCCCGATTTCCTTACTAAATGTTATTTTATGTATTATGTTTAATAGCCTCTTTCTTTCAGCTATGGTAGGATGATAATAGCAGCAGATAATGTACCACATACTCATCTGAAATTTCTGCCTCTGGCATCCATAGTCAGCATGGGGAAAAAAATTTTCTAGTCAAAACCAATCCATTTCTTGAGTCTCCTGAAGGCGTTTGGGTCACTTTCCTTTTCTCAGGCCTAAGGAAAGATAGATGACCTCTTAGTTATTCAAACACTGATGGGAATGGGTAGAATTGGAAACTGAGGCCTATGATGTAAAGGGAAACTTCAAATGCTTCAGAGTCTTGGGATGGCTTGAGTATGCTTGTGAGTCTCTAGGGATGATCACTGAGGAAACAGAAGGACTTAGAACAGCACACAAGGCAGAGAAAGGAGGATTCATGCTGTCCTGAGGATAGGTTTGGTGCAGAACATAGGAAATCAGAGAATAGGAAATTGTTGGCTCAGTGGACTTATATGTATTATGCTAAAAGCCACTTCTGTCTGAGGAGTAGGTATTGAGAAGTTGGTAGATGTTGTTCTGGGTGATCAGATGTGGTTGGGAGGGGTCGCTTCAAATTTCTTCTTATTAACCAGGGATCTATATCTCAATTTTGTTCTGTATACTGAAAATGACACATGCCTAACTCTCAGCACAATATTGTGAAGACTAAGTTGAGGGTGGGGGAGGTGAGTAAGTGTGTAAAGTGCTTGCTGCTCAAGTGCAAAGATCTGAGTTCAGACACCCAGTACCAGCCTACAAAGCTGGTGTGGTGGTACCCAGCAGAAGTAGACATAGTGTTCCCTGAAGCTTGCTGCCACATTCATGTAGCTGTATCAGTGAGCTCCAGACTCAGTGAGAGTCCTTCCTTCAAAATATAAGGTTCTGGCTTCTACAAACATTCAAGCATGCGAGCACACACACACAAATACACACACACACACATACATACAGAGACAGACAGACACACACACACAAACACACATACAGAGAGAGAGAGAGAGAGAGAGAGAGACAGAGACAGAGACAGAGACAGAGACAGAGACAGAGAGAGTAGATATAAAGTGTAAGACCAAACCTAGAGTCTCATCAATATCAGCTGTTATTACTATCATGATTCTCATTATCACAAACAATTCCTGAGCATTGGAGTGGAATAATAAGCTAGCTATTTCGGAGAAAGTACTTTGCGCATTAGTAGGTCCGACACAGACTCAGAAACTATTTGGATTCTGGCTGTGTGATTTGGTGTAATTTACTTAACCAAGCTCTCATCTGAAAACGAGGGAAGTCAAGTCGCCTACCTTGTGTGATCCTGATGAGGAGTATGTAAATTCATCTGTAGAAGCCACTTAAGAACTCACCTGCCTGCTGGGTTGTTTATTCATGGTTTCATTATTGTTTTTATTTATTCTTTTTCCTTTCCATGGTTGTTTTCCTGGTCCTCGTTGCCTCCTGCCTCCTAGGTGTGTGACAGAAGCATGTGCATTCAAGTATCTCCTCAGCTGAATATTGTTTATGAGCCTCATGTCTCATCAGTAGTTTCTTCTGTTCCCTAAGACTCACCAAGTGGCATGTTCTGTCATGACACCAAGGCTGGGCTGTCATCCGTGTGTGGATGGTTTCCTGCCTTGGGCCCAGCACATTGCTTATAGGGGTTCATGCTGGGATGTAGCATATTCCAGTCAAACACCTCTCTAAATCCTCACTCAGACACACACTGAGGCATGGACTCTGCTCCTGAAGGGCTAAGAGATAACAGTATTGATCCTGAGAGTATGCATTAGTGTGCATGTGTGCACACATGGGTATGAGTATGAGAAATTTGTAGCCTATAGGTAAATCTTAAGGAGCTCTGCTTTTTTTTAATTGAGGGGGGGTTGTAAAGTTGAATAAAAGGCACTTAGTCCAAAACTTTAAAAAATTGCTACTGGGCAAAGTAATTTTGTGTCAGGCTTCTGTTCAGGGCAGATTTACACTGGTTATAAATCTCTAAAATTAAGGTCTTATGGTAGAAAAGCTGAAATGTATTCAACATTAGCAGACACATAGGCCTGCTCTAAACCAGTGGCCATTTTCCTGCCATGTATAAGAATAATATCTAGGTATGTGTTTGGGGTAATAAGAAGTTTCAGTGTGCCTCTTCGAATGGGGAATGGCTCTCCAGTGAGGAGCAGAATTTTCTATCAACAATCTTTGCCTAGAAGCAAAGGTTAAGTTAAAGAGTTTGATTTAATGACAGAGTTAATTAGGCCTTTAACATTCTGGGGTTCTTCTCTTTCAGTCTTTAATCAAGATCGGAGTCTAGGGTCAATAACCTTGCAGAAGGTGGGGACATCATGCCAACATTTGTTCCTGGTATGCTTGAGGAGGGTGAGGCTAAGAGATTAGAAGTGCTTAGCAGTTTCTGAGTTGATCACTGTCCTGGAGATTGCCTCTGTAGCCTAATGCATTCCTTCCCCACTTCACCAAACCCTGAGGCTCTTGAAGAGTGATAGAGATTTTAGCAACTTTATAGATATCTAGTTAGATCTTTCATTTCAAGGCTGGGGAAACTGAGTCCAAAGTGGTAAGACATTTGTCAGTGGTTAGATAGGTTATGTGGGCAAAATAGTGGACCCTTTCTAAGGCTAGACCATCTATTTCCAGCAAAATGGTCTATCTGCAAGCACGGGTATTTGAGGAAAAGTAAGATGTCTCCTTGGTTTGTTTGGGTGTTTATGTACTGGATTTGTGCTGGTGCTAGCACACCTTCTACCTTGTGATGCAAATATATGGCATTTTAACTCACTCCTTATGTAGCCCAGTAAATACTCTTTGTTGCAAGCAAAGAAATCATCTCTTACTGGGCTAAGAGTGTAGTTTAGTGGTAGAGTCCTTACATAGTGGGAGTGAGGACCCGAGTTCCATTGTGAGCATCGCATGAAACAAATAATTAAAAAACAAAACTAAACTAAACACACAGGGGCAGGTGCGTGCATGCCTCTGTGTGTGTGTGTGTGTGTGTGTGTGTGTGTGTGTGTGTGTGTGTTGCACACAGAGAGGGAGAGAGAGATCGAGGGGTGAGAAGGAGAGGAAGAGGGAGATGGAGGGAGAAGTGAGGCAGGCGCTTGCTCTCAGAAAGCAGCAAACAACCCCGAGTCCTTAGAGACTTTAAGTTCTCAAAATTGACTTGAGGTTAAAGAGACCCATAAGGAGATATGGAAGAAAGGTGGAGGACAGGGAAGAAGAAGGGGGAAGAAGAAGGGGGAAACTGCCAGAGCCAAACAGATGTCTCAGAAGCAAGACTAACAGACAACTTCCTGGAGGCAGGAACCTTAGCTCTGTCACAAATGCATAGGCATCAGTTTTTGTCTCCCTTGTTTCTAAGCCAAGTCAGGTGGGAAAGAGTAGTGAATTGAATGGTGAACTTACCAGTGCTTTGAATGCCAAGGAGAGGAGCCATTTGGGTGCTGTAAGTTCTCTTGGGCCTTGGGGATGAACGCTCTAAGACCACATGTCATGAGGAAATGACTCCAACCAAGAAACACAATATCCCAGATACAAGAAATGTGTAGGTGGAAGGCTTTATAGGTTACCATGACATCTACTTAGCCATGCTCCGTGGGAAACTTGACTTCAATTTAAAGAATTATCCATGGGTAACATGGGGTACCCTTTGCTTCTAGACTTGGTTTGTTGTCATTTTTATCTTTCATAGGAGTCTTTGGGCCTAGGCTTTAACTCTGAAAAGCGTGTATTGTGGTGAGGTTTTTTTTTTTTTTTTTTTTTTTAACCCAAATACCTTTGGAAATGTTGACATTTCAGAAATGTTGAAACCACCCATCCATGTGATTTTTAACACGGGTATTGTGTTTCTGAGAGCATACTAGATGGCTGGCTCTGTACTGGGCATTAGTTACACAGAGGTAAACACCACACTGTACCCTTCTGAAGCTTGGCCATCAGTGTAGTGCGGAGGGAGAGGATGTTTACTTCTCCAGCAGGAAATACTCCTTTGCAGGGAGGGTATGGACGCTCTGTTCTGTAGCTGGCAATGGATATTTCCAGAGTTCTAACTCTCAAAACAAGATGTTCCTTGCTTTTCTAGAAGAGATGCTTCTACCACACTGGGTCTAGAACCTGAAGCAAATCTGTCTTCTCAGGCATAGTGCCTCACGGCCTACCACCAGAGAAGGACAAACGTGTCAGAATGAACTGTGCCTGTGAAATATTACACATCGCAAACAGAGTTCTATCCAGCATTGTGTGTAAAGATGACAACCATTCAGGCTGAGGGCCCGGCTCAGCCAGTGAATTGCTCATTGCAGAAGCATGAGGACTTGAGTTTGGTCCTTAAATCCATGTAAACACATACACACACACACACACACACACACACACACACACACACACACACACACACAAACACACACACACACTACCACCACCACCACCACCACCACCACCACCATCACCACCACCACCATTACCACCACTATCACCATCCACACCACTAACAACAGCAACAAAGAAACCCCAGATGTGGTTGTATGTGACTGAAATCTTAGTGCTGGGAAGGTAAAGGAAGGCAAATTCCTGGGGCCACAGAGATGAATCCCAGGCTAGTGAGAGAGACTATCTCAAAAAACAACAAAAGAAAACCACAAGATAGATATCTCTGAATAATGATATTCTGACCTCTAGCCTCTATGTGTATGTATATGCAAGTGTGTGCACGCCCAGATGAACATGTATACGCAGAGACATGGGTGTGTATGCATAAAGACAATGGCTCAGATTATCCTCTGTGTTAGAGGTAGAAAGGTTTATCTGGTGCCTATCGGGATAGTAGGGGTACCATGCCAACTCACCTGCTTTGTTTACTTGAGCAGCTGCTCTCCTAGTTAGTCCCTGAGGTATTTACCATATCATATCCCAGGACTTTGGGTATCTAGCAGCTAAGAACATCCACCCCACCAGAGAGGCCATGATTTCTCCCAGAACTTTCTAGCAATGGCTGGTGGCTGCAGCACCCTGGACTTAGAGAGGAATGGGCAAAGGATGGATGTTTTGGTAACTGGTACAACCTAGCTGGCAGTCTCTCCAAAACACTCACCCTGTGGGGGGGTGAGGACAGGGTACAGAAAATATTCTTGGCCTTCATCTTCCTCCTCAGTTGACTCCACTCCAGTGGAGGAATGTTCTTTGGGGAGCAGTATGCAAATCAACATCAGGCCCAGAAGAAAAATACTTCTTGACAGACCCCTCTGTCTTCATTTGCATGCATGTTTGGTGGATGATGTTATTTACATTGGTAAGACAGAACAGTAGTTTTCTAGCTTTGATGTGTGTGAGCCTGGGAGATTAGAGCCCGAGCTCTGAGCTCTTCCTTTGAGAAAACAAATACTTTTGTGTTGATTTCAATGAGATATAAATCATAGCCAGGAAGTTTACAGTTGAGTAAGAATGATATAATTACTGATTGTATACCGAAAGGGGACATATTTATGAAACAACTTGGAACTGCTTGTAATCCCTTTGCGTATTTTGAATAACTAATTGCTATGTCATTGTGGCACATTTGCACCATGAGAGAGTTGAGTCTGTCAAATGTTTCCCTCCCAAACCCCTGTTTTAAGGGGTTTCTAACTGGGTCATAAAACTGTGCTCCAAGTTAGGGCTGACTTGGTGGCAGTCTGTGCCGGGAACACTTGATTTGAATGGTGCCAGTCAGAGTTAAATTACAGGCTGGGAAAAAGGAAACAAATTTTTTAAAAAGGAGGTGTTTATGGTTCCCAGCTCCCCTAAGTACCTCTTGAGGATCAAAATAGCCTCTTTAAAATAAATGCAGGCCATTAGTCCACAACTGAGGAAGCTCCTTTGAGGCTGGGCTGGAAGCAGGGGAGGCCAGGGCCTGAGTGAGAAGAGGCTGCCTGCCATGGGCGGTTTTTCAGTTCTGAATGAACAGGATGCCTCCATCAGGCCATGGCCCCTAACCCTAGCAGTTCATATATACAGAGCATCTGTTTGGACTCACAGTGACCATTTCTGTCAGGCCAAGGGTATTGTACAGCTGCTCCAGTCTGATCCTGAATGTATAGCCAAGCATGTGTGCTGTGTGCACATGGACATGTGGCCATGAGAGGAGAGCCTTGGGTATGGGTTTTAGCATTCTACCTTGTTTAAGACATAGATTACATGTCTCTCTGTATACCAGGCTTTTGGGATTCTCTTGTCTCTGCCTCCCATCTCATCACAGGAGTGCTGGGGTTATACACCCGTGTCACCATAGCTGTATTGACGTGGCTTCTGAAGATTGAGTTAAATCTTCATGTTTTTCATAGCAAGCCCCTCTCCTCACTAAGTCCCCTCTACAGCTCCTGGATCATACAAGGACTTTGGGTTTTTGGACTATGTCTACCCCCCTGGAGGGAAAATGAGAGGGAACCAGTATGAGCTGCTGACTCTACAAATACAGTTGAATCCTTACTGGTTCCAGAGTAGCCTCTGTCTTTAGTACCTGCTATCAGTGGACATGAGGTAGATTTGCATCCTGGCTCCGACAACCTCAGTTCAGATTCCTTGTCTGTCTTTAGACTTCACTTGTGCTTTAATGACACTTTTTTTTTTAAAAGAAAGCTAATTGCATTGGTTTCTCTGAAAGGCATCTCTTCTAACAACACATCCTGACTGTGAAAACAAATCCATGCTTGACTTATTTCATTTATTTCTGCCACGCCGATCTAAGTGAGGATGAAGCCATTCTGGAGAAGAGGACATGTGTGCATCTCTGTCACATCTTTTATCATCACAACTGCTTTCCCAAATAATACAACTTGTGACAAATGCGAACATTAATTACAGTTAACAAAGGAATGCCATGTGAGTGTTCATTGGGGGAAAGGAAAAAAAGCCAATCAACAAGATTACATCTTGCAGCAAGCTTCAAGTCAAAGTGCAAAAGTCAGAAATCAAATACCATCCGTTATCAAATTATGTTAATGATTCTAATGAAAGATGTGTTGCTATAACGGCAACTAACAGAACAGGAGAAAATGATGGCTGTGAATTAATTAGAACCGACTGTAGAAGTTTTCTTTTTATCTATTTATTATTTAAATATCAGCCATCTGCTTTAGAGCCTGAAGTTTGTGTGCCAGGTCCATTTCTTCTCTCCCACGTCGTCAGCAGCTAGTCACTTTCCGACCTTGTCACCAGCCTGTGGGGGCCGGGGGAGGGGGTTGACTGGGGCTGACAGTTAATAAACTCATGTAGAGGTTGGAAGGAGAGATCCATACATAGATCTATCCTTGACATTGGTGACTCTGGCCTGTGGACCAAATGAGACCCCTTCCTGCAGTTGATTCCCTTGTCTTTATGGCTCTAGTTCTTTTCTACATTTTCATAGTCCTCCACAGACATGCAGGCAGACACCCAGCTTTCTCAGTCACCCACCACTTAAAACTGCCATCCAGCTGTCCCTCAAGTGTATACTGTGTGGGGGAGCTTGCTCCGTTCAAAAGCAGGGCCAAGAAAGAGGCCATGGATAAGGTCCTTTGTAGGCCGTGGAGCTCAGAACCCTTTGAGAACAGAGTGGAAGAACTACTTCCCCACACTGGAGTTTTCAGGCTGGGAATAGGCTTGAGGTTGGGAGTGTCATTGCACACTGAATTCATTAATCTATAGCCATGGACCAGCACTGAGGCCCCGAAACATTTGGCCAGTGTAGAGGCTTAGGTTGTCTGGGCCTTGAGCTTCATTAAAGGTGCACATTCTTTGCTTTTGAACATTTAAGTGAGCATGGGTAGAACTTTCTTTCACCAAAGTTTACTTCTGTGTTCATCTACTCCTCCCTTCTCTGTTCAATGTTCACTGGGCAATTATTGTACCAAGCTCTGGGGTGCAAAGAAGAGAAAAGCGATGGCCTCGACCTTCAAGGACCTCACAGGTTTTTCAGTCTTCAGAGTTCTATGCCTGCTGTGTCTGTCTTACATCCTGTTGTGTATTTTCCCTCTGTCCTATCATGGAAGGAAGTATCCTAGATTATGAAGGAGAGAAGCGAGGGGCTTCTCTCAGAGCTTAGAGATCCACTCTCTAAGTTATCAGGAGCTGCTGTGGGGCCCTCAATCTCTCCTATTGGCTAGCCAGAGAGATGCTCCTTCAGAATATATATCAGAGACTAATTAAATGGGGCATCACGAAGAGGGCATGGTTAGGGAAAAGGCATAGCTCAAGAGGGTCTGTTTTAAGTGGTACCTTCAAGGTAGCCCCTGCCCACCCTGGGGCCTACTAATGGAGGGTTCTTCCTACAAAGAAATTATGTTAAAACCAATGTATCTTGGGCTGGGGGTATAGCTCGGTTGGCAGGCACTTTCCTGGTGTGCTCAATGCCATAGGTATGACCCCCACCCCACATTACTGCATAAATCAACGGTGGCTGGCACACGCTTGTAATCCCAGCACTTGAAAGGTGGAGGTAGGAAGGTCAGAAGTTTAAGGTCATCCTTAGCTACACAGTCAATTCAAGGTCAGACTAGGCTAAAGAGGCTGTCTCAAAAAAACCAAAACCAAAAAGAAACCCCCAAAACTACATAGTCCTCCCATGTTAAAATTCTTCTCTTTTTCAAGTTATTTTTCAAGTCAAGACTTTTCCTAAAACTTTGACTATGGAAGGAAGGTTTTGGTTCTCATGGAACAGACTTTGACAGAGCTTTGCTCTTAGAAAACAAATCCTCCTGTGTGAATACTGAGCACAGGCTGGCCCTTGCGTCTCTGGCTCCGGGGTGTTGGGAGGCCCATCAGGCTGTGTTGAATTTCCTTTGCTGGCTAAATTGGTACATTAGGACAAAAGCGATTTCCACATTTGCATAGTTGATTTCATTACTATCGCCATTATTGATGCCCAGCTCCTCTGAAAGGAAGGAGCCATAAAAGCAAATAAAATCACTTTGCGATTCTATTATTGGATAAATTACCACATTACTGCCTGCGTTTTAGGGCTAAAGCCATTCTCCACATTTGCATAGTTTATTTCATTATCATTATTAATAACAACAACAATAATAATGATGATGACTAGGATCCTTGAATGAAAGGAACTAGAAAAACGCCTAGTCCTCAAGAAGTCTTTATGGACTCTCTGCCTTCTCTCTTAGTCCCTTTATTTGCTGCAGAAATATGGCTGCTTCAGTATTCCAGCCCAGAGCATTTAACAGATGCCACGCAAAAGCAGGTTAGAACATGTGGGGCCGGGAGCCTTCTGGAAAATAGTGTCTAGTTATTCATCGAGACTACTAAGGATTTAGGTTTCGAGGTCCCTGCTCAGTCACCTTCCTCATTGTGTATTCCCTGGAGAAAGGGTGCTTTGAGGCACCCAGCCTCTGCTTCTGTATGTGTATATATATATGTATATATATATATATATATGTATGTATATACACACACATATATGTATGTATGTATGTATATGTATATGTATGTATATGTACATGTACATGTAATGTATATGATGAAGATCACCATACCCACTTAGTGAATGCTAGAAAGCCTCAGTGTTCTGAGTGTTCTCAAGCCACCGGTGTTTTCCATATGGACCCTGATAGCACGTGCCAGTGAGTGATGATGGAAGTGAGACATGAGGGACTGTATTAGTCTATCTTTAGGGCTAGGGGAATTGTCTAAAAACCCTCCTCAGATGTCTTAGGTAGTGCCCACTGAGATGCGTAGTGACCATTCACGTTCGTCATTGCAAGTGTTGAGTATTTACAAACAGTTGCTTTTGGATGAACGTGCCTAGCACTGTTCTGGCTGCTGCCCTCACTCTTACTCAGCAAGTTCCAGGGATGGTCATCTCTTCTTGCCAATGGGGCCATGAAGTATGAAGTCTTCCTGTCCATTAATTCTGAGGCGCTCTGGTGTCACGCACGTCCACTGGTGGCCATCTGTGCTCTGCTGAAGAATTCTCCCCTGGTTTTGTTTTTATTATTTTATTTTATTTCTGCTGCACCAGGGGCTCCAAAAAAAAAAAAATGAATGTGTCAGTAAAGGCTTTGACAGTATGTTACGACAGTCATCAATCCACTGAGCCCTGTAGCCATAAATAAGCTTCATACGCTGCCACACTAAAGAGGACAGTTTTTCTTCTCCAGGACATTGAAAATGTCACCGCCAGGGAATTGTTTGTCCCTGTCTCCACAGCAACGCCACCAGCACTTATCATTAACTTTCACACCAAGATTTTAATCAGCGCTCTTTGCGGCCTGAGACCAAGTCAACATCAGCCCAAATTTTCGAAGCCGTTATTCTAATTATGATGAGAACGCTATAGATTGATGAGCCAGGTTTTCTTTCAGGACTGGTGGCAGTTAATTCTCGTGACCTGCGTGGCTCAGGGAGTCTCTCTTAGAGATGGAGACTTGAAAGTTCGATTATTAGTGACAGCTTGTAAGTGAGAGACGCCTTATCTCTCCAGAGGGTGTTGATAACTTGAGACAGGGTTTAACTAGGAGGTACTGAGACGGTGGTGGAAGCGGGGGAGGCGTGGGGGAAGAGGACCGAGGAAAGTGCGCACACTGTCTGCAGCCTCAGAGCATAATGAGAAATGCGGACAGGCACGGTTTCACAAGTTGTAAATTCTGGTAGCCTTCAGTTGTAAATTCTAGCAGAGGCTGTTTCACTGGGCTATCTGATAATGTGTGAAAATATTTGTCCCTTTGCTTCATAGGCAGGAACAAGCAGTATTTTCCAGAAAAAAAATATGCATTAAACTTCCTGGCTCACTCCTGCCTCTTTTTGGCTTTCATTGCTAAAGGCTTGCAGGAAAGCAAAATGAGAATTTGCAAGTGAAATGAAGCAGGACTCATTTTTCAAGAAGAACTTTATTTTCTCTCTTTTCCCTGGCTGCCTCCCTCTTCCAGCCATGTTGGAGACTATCCGGTTTCTAGAGCTCTCGGTTTAGAATGAAAGGGATGGCAAGGCTAGTTCTATCAAGCCCCTCCCTGCCTGGTTCTTCCTTCCGTAGTCCAGTTGAGGGTGTCACTGGGCATGGACACGCACAGATAGAGATAGTGGTTGTGCTTTGCACCCAGAAGTGGCTCCTTCTCTCTGCAGGCCTCAACTGTTAGTTTGCTGAGTGCTGGCCAGGATGGGAGGGCTGGTCACTGGCACCTCACCTTGGTCCCCCAGCTGGAGCTTTCTTTAATCTTACAGACTCCTCAACCTCTTTCTGAGGGAAGGTGCTAGAAGACAATATGGCAGGGTTAGAAGAGCCTCAGACTGGATGCTCCAAGGCCTGGACTCTCAGCACCTCCATTTTCTCATCTTTCATAGAGTGATAATAATATGTCTCACCTACCACACTTAACAAATAAGAGAATCAGAATCACACTGCCTGTATGCACTGTGATGGCTGCCTCACAGAAAGAAGCATGGCACATGTGTGAGCACCTTCAGATGCCGTCAGGTCCTCTTTTGCTCCAAAATAGAACATGATGGTCCTGTTACAGTTGAGAGATTTCTTCAAGTTATTTATTTATTTTTTTGAACATTTAAAATAAACAGAAGTATCTCCTTTAGCTTTATTTCACCTCTACTCCCAACATCTAGGTACAGAGAAGTAAAGTATCTCACTTTGGGTCACACAGGCAATTAGAGGTCTAAATAAGTATGGAAGTCCCTGTACCCAGCATGCAGCAAGCTAGATCACACCGCTTGCCATGTTAATAGGTGGGGATTAAGGACAAAGCACACCCAATTAGTTTCTGTTGCAGTCCGTTTACAGGCCAGTCTTGTTTCCCCGTGTGTTTATATGTGTGTTTTAATGGTACTCCCTGCCTTTTATGCTGAGGTTGCTCGAGGTATGTTTATAATGGTGGTGTAATTATAATAATAAAACACAAATCCTTCCACGGAGCACACTCATTACTGGCTGGCCAGGTAAAACAAACAGGCCTGGCAGTAACTCAGGAGTGAGGCAGTTTGTTTCCAAGGTGGGGCCTCTTTGAAATGCAAGCTGCCTTACTTTGCAGCCAGGGAGGCCCCATGCTCCACAGAACTGGAGCTGGGCCTCCAAGGCTGAGCTGGTTAGAAAGAGGCCCAGGCTAGGTTGCAGTCCAAGCCAGGAAAGTGAGAGCCGCAAGAAGAGAGGCAGCTGTGCTCTCTGATTCTCTAGAGCCAGAAACTCTTCTCTTGTTTTGACTAGTAGTTTCTTTAGCATCCCAACTCTTGGATGCAGGGCATTTATAGAGTGTACAAAGGGGAAGATTTTTGCTATGAACGAAGCTGTAGGAGTGTGTGTGTGTGTGTGGTGTTTGTGTGTGTTTAAATGCCTGTCTGTCCTTGTTAATTAGAAGTGCACATATTGGGAAATTAACTATGAAATACTAAAAATGATAAATTATTCCTTATTTGAAAGTATAAATTAAAGGTTTAGTGTATATAAAATTTGTCATGTTTAATTGCAAGTTCAATTAAAATTCAGGGTAATGATGATTTATACAAGTTTCTGTGTAATTTGATATTCATTAGCTTAGCCAGACACATGCTGATATTAGCTCGTTAATTATGTTTCCTTTTGTTGAAGGCAGCCTTGTGAAAGCAATCTGCTCAAAGTTTTCTAAACTCATTCTGCTAAATGAATATCTGGCAGCTGTTCATGTTATTGAGATGGTCACTGTGGCTTCATTTCACTCCTAGGCTGCATCAATCATACCTTCCCTGTGACAAACAAGGGGTTCTCGTTACAAACCCATTTATGAAGGTTATGGTTGACATTAAAGACTGATTGCCTGGTACTGACTGTGGGGTTACTCTTCAGCAAGAATGGAACTGCTACAAATAGTCACACCTCCTACCTGGTCAGAGGTTGAAAATGCTCTGCAAGGGAGGAGCAGAATTGCCACAGTGACCTGGGTCCTTTTTTCAATGCCATTGCTTGGACTTGGCAGGGAGAAATTGAGTCTTAGAATCTCCTCCGGGAGCAGGGACCTAGTGTCACCTTTCCTTCTCCTGAAGCGTGTCAAACAGGTTCAAAAGTGTGAACCCTGAGGTATGCTGAGGGTGAGTGGCTCTCTTACCTTACCTGCAGGCTCTGAGTCTGACTCCTGAGGATTGGAAAAGGGAGACATAATTTAACTAATGAGGATATTTCTAGAAGCATGACACCCAATGGAGCTGTGAGTCAGATGAATTACCAACTAGTCTAGTCATTATCCAGCAGTCCTGTGGCTCTCCTGTATTTGGAGAGGACGGTGAATACTTCACCAGATTTTTCCATGGTTGTTATTGAATGACACACTTGACCTGGGAAACTGTGGAATGGTGGGAATTGTCCTTCCCTCATAAGGAAGAGAGGCTGAAGTGCCTGGATGGCTTTGTCCATTGTCATTGCTATGGATATTGGCAGCGGTCAACCTCAGGGTTCTGGGCAGCCCTGTATGGTGTAGACATGGCTATAGTAAGAGGTTTTTTTTAATTTTTTTTTTATTTTCTAGTATGGAATTCATTTTTGTGTTGCTTTTATTTCTACCAAGTACATGCCATTGGATCAGCCAGACTTTGGTAAATGCTAAGAATTCTGACCTAAAGTTGTCTGGCTGTTTGTCTTCCAGTCATTAGTAATTTGGCATTTAGCTTACGATGATAAAATACAATGAAAGTTCTTATAGGGAAATTTCCATTTTTGCATCTCTGTAGTTCTATTTACATAGCGTATTTTCAGGGGATAGGAGTGGTCCCCAAACTGAGCTATGTTTTTCCTTCTGAGTGCAGTCTCTTTGGGACACCTTCAGGTTAACTCTTCATTTAGCTTGTCCCCATCTTCCCGAGTGGAAGTCTGTTGTCGGGATGTCACATTCTAGCCCACCCTCTCTCCACGTTCACATGAATGGTCTGGAGGATCTCTGCACCATCCTTGAGGGCAGTTTTGACTTTCAGTTGAAGAAGCCAAAGAGTGCACGCCATGCGTTAGCATGCAGGGACTAATGACTGACTAACATGATTAAAACTGCAATAGATCACTTAAAGTTTTCTTTTGGCTTCACAGCTTGGTCAAGTACTTTGAATGTTTTTCTGACATTTAGGAAGAATGGCAGCTTTTCTTCCTCAATATATAGAGAAACATGCCAAACTCAAGGAAACCCCAGTTTTCTTTTTTGAATAGTGTTTAATTCAGGCCTCGTCCTTTATAGACCTCAACAGTGGAACTTGGAACTTTCCAATTTTTAATTTCACCACCTTCTGTCTTTTTAATGTGTTTTGTCAGTGTGGAAAGCCCTCTGGTGGTCAAAATGATTCCTATGTGGCTTTTTTGGAGGAGTGGAATAAAATCAATTTCACATTAAAAGAGTGAGGTTCAAATCCTTGATCTCCTTTGCTAGTTTCTTGTTCTACTTAAAGAAAGCTATAACACACACACACACACACACACACACACACACTCTCTCTCTCTCTCTCTCTCTCTCTCTCTCTCTCTCTCTCTCTCTCTTTTCATCAGAGCAGGGATCCTGAGGCATTTTACTCTAACAGCATCTTGGTGGGAAAATAGGATAAGTGCAATTCCCTTATCGACATGCAAATACCTTAGCAAGGATATTAGCGCTAAGTGCTGTGTCACTCATGACTAAATTTGAGCATGTGGCACAAAGGAGAATGGACTTCGAGGTGATTCTCTCATTTTCTAGAGGGGAAAATGGGGGCCCAGAGAGACATGATTTGTTCAAGATGTTGTGAACAGGGAAGAGAGCCCTGAGGAGAAGCCAAGTCTCCTGTACTCACTTTTAGCCATGTGGTTTGAAGCATATCATAGTTGAGTCATGCTCATAAATCCTTGGTCTCCCCATCAGGTCCCAAGGATGCCAGGTCTCAATAAACTCAGGCATGGAATACTTCTCCCCAGGCAAATTCCAGTTCATACACCATTGGGTTGCTTTGTTCCTTGCTTGGAGTAAGATGACAGGCAGGCTTTTCCTCCTGTAGTTCAGGAAGGAGACTCAGTTGACTGTGGGGGTTGAATGTGGCATGAACAGTCACCCTGAGCCAGCTTCACCATCTAGAAGCACTTTTTGGAAAGGGTATGCTGGACAACACAATTCATCATAAAGATGAATGACTGATGGGTGACCTATGTCTGGTGTCCTAGGAAGGCAGATATCTCAATGATGCAGAGCAGCTGGTCTGCTCTGAAATTGGCTGGGAAACCTGGCTTGTCCTTCCCTTGCCTGATGCTGTTGTTCAGGCTTACATAATTTGTCTTTGTCTGAGAGTCCTTGGCTATGACTGGGCCTGTAGGCACTTTCTTGGCACACCCTTTTCGTGATATGATTACGAAGAAGCTTTGGAGATATGGCAAGGTAACTACAGCACCCCCGGTAGATCCTCATCTCAGTTCCTAGATACAGTAGAACCATCTTTAAGAAGCAAAGACACTGGAGACTGCAGGAAAGCAAGCACATTCAAGAATAGCCTAGAATCTTCTAGCATTCCTGTGCTGTTCTTCTGGTCATCAGTGCATTTCCAGAGAGGTGATTGAACCTCTTTACTAAGCTAAGTTTCACGAAAGCTGGGGTGGGTCTGTAGTGTGTGCCTGGATTAGTATGTACAAACTAGAGACAGGAGCCAATGAAGCGGGGGGGGGGGGGTTCAGTTCGCATAGCTTGATCTCAGTCAGGAGGTGGGGGATTAAGTTAAATCACTCAGCCTTCTTCACTTAGCATGTGTGATTTGAGTTCTTATCTTGAGGCGATCTACTGTGCCAGGCAGAGAATAAAAGGCATACCCTACCTTCAAAGAACTTAAAAAATGGTTTTCTTTGTGAATACTTGCTGAGTATCTATGACAGCCCAGAATCCTGCTGGGTGCTTGAGGCAGGCAGGCTGCAGCAGAATCTGTGGGTGTCCCTGCAGTATTGCTATTTCCAGTGCATGGCCCTAAAGCTCCTTTGCCTGGAATAGGACAGGGTAGGGATGTCACTCAAGAGAAGCCCTGCCTGTGCCTGTGACAGCTTTCTGTCTGGGGTTACCTTGGTGCCTTCTATTCTGCCTCCTGTGTTCCCCCAGCTCTAGGAAGGTCCAGCTGCCCACAGTGCTGCGGAGCTTAATGTGACTTAGCTGTGTGTCCTTCCTTCTTCCTCCTCCAAGGTCCTTTCTCTTGAATCTTTATTTTTACCATCCACATTAAGGTACATCTCACAGTCTACAAATTCCCTTGGACAAAGGCTGGTCCTGATGGATGCTGAGGAGTTCAGGGGTGAAGGAGCAGAGTGGAACATCTTTTCCAGATAGGATCTTGGAAGGATGCTTGAAAGAGGATACATTTGACCTAGGATCTAAGCATGGCTAAGGTTTTTGTTAGAAGCTGTGGAAAGGAAAGGGCCTCTCTGGCTTTCGGGGACAGCTTTTGCAGAAGTTTGTTGGCAGAAGGAATGTGAGGCACAGCTGGGAAATTTTAAGTATCTGGTGTGGTTCAGGATCTGTGGAGGAGGGGCTTGAGGAATGGAAGGACAAGGTATATGTGACAATGAATGTGGATCACTTTATTTATTTGAATGTGAGACCAGGGTGTGTGGAGTTTACAGTGTGGATAGCTTATACTTGTGTAAGTGTTCTTCTGCTACCACGAAGAAGCAGCAATCAAGGAACAAAAGTTGAAGTATGAGACTGTAGTGGGGCCCGTGATTGTTGGTGAGTTTTCAATCAAAGAGAAAGAGGTACGCAGAGCAGTTGGAGAAGATCAGGGAAGAGGGAGGGGGAGTTGCGTGTAAACAATGAAAAGACGCTAGCTAAGGGAAGGGTCAAATGGGATACTCAATCCACACTAGGGCCCGGAGACGGGATGATCTAGTGCCAAGATGGAACTGGGACTGTTGTGGGTCCTGCCTAGATAAAAATGTTAAATTTTGCTTTTTATGACCCAGAACAATAAAACAGAAATATATTAGGAACATGTATTAAAAGAGGTTATTCATCCTAAAGCTCATTGATTTTCCTTATTATTCTATTTATTACACTGACGTGGTATACATGGACATATGAGTACAAATACATGCCAGTGTACACGAGCAGAGGTCGCAGAGGACACTGAGGGTCCTGATTTATTATGTTTCCCCTCGTTCCCTTGGCACAGAGACTCTCACTGAGCTCGAAGCTAGCCTAGCAGCCAGCAAGTTCCCATGATCCCTCTGGCTCTGCTCCTTATACAACCAGGATCAAACACACTTGCAGCCACAGCTGTTTTGTTTATATGGGTGCTGGGGATTCGAACTCAGGTCCTCTTGCTTGTGTAGTATGCACCCTTACTCACTAAGCCATATTCCAAGTCCTCCTGATTCTAAGAGAGATGGAAACACGTTTGGGTCTCCTATAGTCCCTGTGACCCTAGACTGTGAACCTCTGTGCATACTGGGACTCCAGGCCAGATGGGCATCTTTAGGCCTTGGTTCCTTTCCTTGTGCTACAGGAAGCTCTAGAATTTCTAGCACTAGAAAAAAATGTAAGGGTTCCCATGTGTGAGTTCATCAACAGGACACAGAGGACCAAACAGTGAAGGAGTCAAATGTGCATCCAGATGCCATATCAGGAAGACCTTAGCAAAAGCCAATGGTTTGGCCCTTTTATCTGTCTTATGGAAGCAGGCTTCATTTTCCTTGTTTCCTCTGGCAAATAATTTAGGGATGCACCACTCCTCTGAAGCTCTGCCCTCCTACTGGGGAGAAAGTGAACAGTCCCAGGGCTTGTCCCTCTCTATCTGCACTGTCACTGATAGTCCCTGTCATCAAGAAGCGCCTTCCTGTCTCTCCTGTTTCTTCAGTGGTGCTCACAAAGAAGGGGCTTAGACAGCAGAGTGATAGCATTAGAAAAAGGCCTTGTGACAAAGCCCAGAGTGAGAAAACTGCCCAAGGATTTTTATTCCTTCATTTTCTCCTATTTTTCCTCCTTCTTTTCAAAAATAGCCAAAACACATGCAACACATGTTTGTAAAAGGATCAGGAGAAGAGAGAAAGTTGCAGCTGAAAGGAAATCTTCTTCCCTTGCCTTCCAGGGTCTGGTGAGCTTCCAGCTGTTGTAGCTGCTAGTTTATAACAGTGGGTGTCTGTGACTGGCAATGGTGTGTGGGCCTGTGCTTAGGTTAAAACTAGACTTGTGACTTCATTATCCCACAGACTGGGAAAGCCCAGGGGTGGCATTTCCAGCATTTCCAGCACTTCTGTACCCATGTGTGTGTCTGTGAGCAGGGCTGTATTTTTTAATGGGCATGTTGATGCTGTATTTGCACATTTATGTGAGGATGTGCATGTGTGCCTGCAAGTGTATGTGTTTGAAGGGGTGAGGGGTCAACATTAGGTATCTGCCTCTGTTGCTTCTCATGTCATATTTTGAATAGGGATTCTCACCAATTCAGCTAGACTGGTCAGCTAATGGACTCCTGGGGTACATGCGTCTCCATCTCCCCAGAGCTGGGATGGTAGATGCAGGTTGTCATGCCTGGCCTTTAGAAGTGACATGTCTCATTAAATATGATTTTAGTTTTTCCTCCACAGAAGCATGATTAGGTAAGTGAGTGCATTCTCTCTTCATGGCAGATTCCCCTTTCTGATAAGATAGAAAGTACATTAGTGTTCGGGACTTTTCATAGACTCTAGGACATGATAGACAAAGTGTCCTAGACAAAGTGTCACCTGGAAATCAGTCTATCAAAGAGGTACCTGTGTTCCCAGGTTCAGGATAACAGTATTCACAATAGCCAAGGCAGAGTCACCTGACATGTACATCAGTGGAATGCTTGATCTTAAACAACAATAAATATGCAAAGTGAAATATTACCTGGCACTAAAAAGGAAGGAAAACTGACAACATAGGTGAAAGCAGATAAAACAAGATACCATGTTAAATGAAAAAAGGCAGGCATGGAAAGCAAAATGAACGAGCAGACAGACAAACAGACAAAAACCATGTGCCCTTATTCAGAGAAGCTAAAATAAATGAAAATCATAGACTAGGGGTCATCAAATCAAGTAAGGGGAAAAGGGAGTGGGGATTAAGGGACCATGGGCAGTAGGTGTCAAACATGTGAAGGAGGAAGACCAAGTGTTCTGCAGTACAGAGAACTGTCATTTGCAATAGCTGATCATCTATTTAGTCCCAAGCTAGGAGAGAAAGACATGGGGAATTGTGACAAAGAAGCACCAAGTGTTTTAGAAGGTGGGAGTGCTGCCTCCCCTGAATGATCACGATACATCATGCACAAGTCCCAAGAAACCAGACTGTAGCCATAAATATGTCCAGCCCTGATGTCAGTTCATAACCACGCTGCCTGGAATGAGGGTTTCACAATCCACTGATCTCTCTCCTGCTCTTTTCAATTGATCTTTCTTTGTAAACTGGGCTGATTCCTAAGTACGATTTGTTTCCTTACTTACAGATAGCTTTCTTAGTGGACAAGCAATATTCTACAATATTCTAATTTGTGATTTTAACTTTCATTTGGTAGATAGTGGAAGCATACCTCCTGTAGCTGTGGCATATTGTGCAGCTTCTGGTTCACAAAGTGTAATTTTATGACAGCAGAAGAATGAAGTCCTGAGATTGGTCCTCAATACACATGCACATACATTCAAAAACACATACCACACACATACACACATTCAGGCACACACATGCACACACATATATACACATGCAGGCACACAAGTACATACACACCCATGCACGTACACACATAGTCATATAGACACACACATACATACACAAATGCACATACATGTGCATAATTTACACGTGTACTCACAGAGACACACAGATGCATGCACATACACAGTTATGCATATATGCATACACACACACACACACACACACACACACACACACACACACACGCGTAGCCCATTTAAAATTAAGTGTTTTTGGTGACCAGACTCGGTTCAGGTAGTATGTCACTACCAGCGACAAATGCCATAGCTCCATAATGTCATGGTCAGAGACATTTTAAGCTGACAAAGATCTTGGTGGTTCTCATGTGTAAGCTGTTTTCTTTAGCAGTTTGGAGAATGAAGATCAGAGAGGGTAAGTGACTATTTCTAAGGTCACTTTGCTGTGCTAGCCAGGCTGTGCTGGGATGCTGTTCTTTCATTTTGGAGGCAGCTACCCAGGACTGAAGCCAAGTGCTATGGGTGTGGAAAAGGAGAATGAATCATAGTCTACCCAAGAGGTCACCCCCTTTTCCAGCCTGTAGGGGGACAAAGTAAAGATGTAAGTGATGGGAATGACAGGCCAGAGGACATGTCTGCTAATTCCCACTCTGCGGACTTGGTGGGAACATGATCCCATTACACAGTGGCTATCGGGAAAGTCTCCTTAGAAGGTACCGTGACATCTGAGGTGCAGTTGGAAGGGTGGATGGGTATTCATAGGTAGTGCAGTAGGCCACTAGTGTATGGATGCTGGGCACATAGAAGGGCTTGGGCAAGGGCTACAAGTCCCCAGTGTGTCTCGTCTTTCTCTCTGCTCTCATCTTGTTATGAGGGGAGAGAGTTTGGCTATAGATAAAGTGATCCCTGGGGGCCTGTGTTTATGTGCCCTTGAGGTGTCCCTGCAGATACCAGTGTGATCAGTCCATAGAAGTTTATACCTTAGCAGCTGAGAGAATCCAGAATACGTAATTACTGCTGGCTGGGCTCCCCAGTCTATAGTGATATAGTTGTGAATGCAAGGGAATGAAGACAACCCCTTCTTGAGTGGGTATGAGGTCTTGTTCAGTGCCATCCTTATTTCATGTCTGAAAATGATGTCAACTGCCCTTCTATCAGCATCAAGACACCCACCCACAATCAGCCAGGACATGAAGAACTTACAGAAATGACTCCCACTCCACAAGTGCCAACTGACGCATACCCTCTAGTCCATTCCTCTTTTCTGAGCCCTCCAAATAACTTTTCATTAATCGTAGCATCCAGTGGAGTGAAGTAACCTGTGGCTTATGAATAATGGCACAGCTTTATAGAAACACCTAAAAATCACCAGGGGCACGTAATAAGAAAGTTCTCCATCTCCAGGTGCGAAAACACGCTGGGCATTACTTGTTGAGCAAGGGCCTGTCAGCTCTTTTATTACAATACATTATTGGGTAATAGTTTTAAAATTATTTATAGAAAGAAATCGAGCTGTGTGGAGAATTCCATCATTTAATATGTTGTCTGTGAATCTCATTAGCCTTTTTAGCCTAAGGGTTAGGAAGGAAAACAGAGTGTTGGTTGTGTGTTGAAGACTAAGTACTAAATCCACTTTTCATCAGGGGGCTTGTTGACCTTGTGTTAAGTTGCCTCTTTGTGAGTCTTTCTGTGCTAGGGCAGCTCTGGTTTCCATGGCATTTACATAAACCTAGCAACCATTTTCTAAGTAGAAGCCACAGTGGCAAGGCCTCGGATCTCCTCTGCCAAAGAGTGGGAATCACTTCGTAAACAGGGAATATCTGTTTACAGGTGAGTTTCAGTGGATGTGAGAATTGGGGTTGGTGGCCATGTCAGCCACATCTTTGGTGTATGCATACAGTCAGCTTCCTCCTTGTCCGGATGTGACAGAGACAACTTCAGTGCTCTTAGTTTTTGAAACTGAGCCACAGGCAATGGGGAGTATTGCTCACCCAATACACATATTGATAAACTGAGGCACTGCCCATGAAGACAATAGGCAAAGATTAAACAGACCTCGCTCTAAATAATTCAGGCTTAAGAGAAGTCAGTATAGAGAGCCACCAAATTGGTGTGGAGCACCTGCCTTGCAGGGCAATTGCCTGGCTGAGCCATGGTTCCTACTGCTCTGCACGTTTCAACACCTTCCACATTCTCAAGGACCCTAGGAAACAGGTCATTGCGATGTCCATTTTAGAGGGGAGGAGCTTTAGTAGCTTGACAGAGTCTGGATATATAGCTGTGCATCCCACCCTCTCACCCATGATTGGTCCCTTACACTTTACTTCGTGCCTCTAAAGTGCTGCTGGCCCCAGCCCAAACCTAGCTTAGGACATTGAACTTTGATAAAGAAGCAGGTGGTTGAGGCTACAGACTCATTTTCTCGCTGGTCTGTGTAGCCTGGCTCTTGGAAGGTCTTAGACCGCCTTAAAGATTTTTGTCTACTTTAAGGCCACTGAAGCCTGTTTATTGATACTCTTCCAGCACATGTGGCTCAACATAGGTCTGGAAAGTTAGCATGAGAGATGCCATGCTGTAGTCGGCCTGCTCTTGTCAGATGAAGATGGGCTTCTGATGAAGGGAGGACCTGCAGATTTGGGAATCCATGGGATCTCAGGACCTACCTTTTGGAACTTGTGAGCATGTCCCTATCTACAGCTCCAAAAATGCCAGCCTCTTCATTTTGTGGCAGCAGCCCTGGGATTGGATATGTTTCTTTACTCCCTAGCATGCACAGCCTGGACCAAGAAAGGTTCAGAATGCAGCTGTGAATGTATACACTTGGCCTACTCTGCTCTGAGTTCCCATAGTGCTTCCCTGTCCCTCGGAGAAGGCAGAATCTTTAAGGATGGATTAAAAAGAAATATATTGCCATGAATGATTAGTCATCACATTTCCACCCCTCCACCTTTGAATGCTAGCATCACATAAACATGGTCCCTTATACTGCCCTCTGTGCAGCCTGTCAGTTTTCTTCTGCTTATAGTTCAAGTTTGCTTTCTCTACTGGGTTGACTCAGGGTTCTCGAGCTTCCTTGCACAGCTCCTGGCCTCATCGTTTGAGGCCCTCAGGAAGCCAATCCTGACTCAGTACTGGCTTCTCAGAGTACTTCAGAGGGTCTCAGGGGATCTCAAAATCCACCACCAGTAAACCTAGATTGTATACTCCCTGCAATGGTCAAGAGTTGAGATTACATATATGCACACTTCCTCTTCCCACTTCCTCTCCCCAAATTCCAACTTCTTATTTTCCTCCGAGTAACCAAAAAAAAAAAAATCCTTCAGTGATCATGACCTTGAAAGGGCTAGAGATGTTTTGTGTATAGGAGGCTAGAGGACTCCACATCAAAGGACAGATTCCCCCAGAAGATAATATCAGTGATCCTGGAATAAGAGAATAGACAGGAATCTGAGAATTTGTCTGCTACCAAGTGTGCTATGGCTCATTTCAGCCCACCTCTGTCCATGTGTGTTACAGACAAGGCAACCAGAGAATAAAGAAAGTTATCAAGACAGCTGTCTCTAGGCATGGCTGTGCCAAGGCTAGGGTCTGAATCTTCTTCATATAGTAACACAGCCTGGTCCCTCTGTCACCTGGAGCCCAGCAAAAGGAAGTACAAAATGCAGCCCAGACACAATTATGGAATGGCACAGGGATCTCTCCTTCTTCTGCATGCTTCTACAGGCATGTGTCTAGCTTTGAGACACAGTCGTGAAGGTAACTGTCCTGTTCAGCAGGAGCGCCTTCCCAGAGGGAAGGGAGTTCTCTTTCTGTGTGTGGTCTGTCTAATGCCTCTCACATCCAATAACTTTAAAGCCAATCAAATTAATAATGTAGGGGGAAACAAATGGAGTTGCTCTTTAGATATTTAAACAGGAATATTTCTGCCATTGACATCTAAATCTTTAATAGGATGTGAGATTTGGCAAACAAAAATGCCAGGATGCTGGAAACCCGATTCTTTTCCACTATTTTAGTTCCGATCATTACTGCCTGACATAACTCCAATGAATTTGTTGAGGTTCAGCTTTGTGTTAGGTGGTGAGCGCTCAGTCCTGAGAGGTCAAGTGACAGGCTATGTGGTTCTTGCTCCTGGGGGCTTTCATTCTGGGGATAGGCAGGCTATGCATGTTTAGGAGGGCACATCTAAATTCAGATCAGTATGTGCCAAGTGTCATCTGTTTGTTCATGTGGCTACTGCTCTAGGCATTCAGGGAGGGATAGAGGACACATCAGCTCTAACTCCTCTTCACCTGAGAAACTCATGCTGTGAAGTATTTTCAGGTGACCTAGAATCTCAGCTCTGACAAGGGACAGTCTAGAGAGAATTTCTCAGTAGATGATGGGGATCCTTAGTATATACATAAAAATGCTGTGTGTGTCTATGTCTGTGTCTGTGCATATACATGTGTATATACACGCATACATGTGTGTGTGAGCATGCCTAAATCCATGAATAGGCATTTCTGTCTTTAGATTCCAAAAGTGACTTCCTGGAGGTACCTCAAAAGTCAAAGAACTTGTCTGGTAGAATGCTTGTCTATCATGTATGAAGCCACATGTTCAATCCCTAGGATGGCATAAAGCTGGACTTATGGACCATGCCTGTAATTCTAGCACTCAGGAACTAGATGTGGGAGGATCAGAAGTTTAAGTCCATCCTCAGCTACATAGCAAGTTCTACGCCAGCCTAAGCTACATGAGACCCTGACTAAAAAAAAAGTTAGTTTAAAATCTATCAGATATATATTTGGTTTTCAAGACCTGGAATTCCTAGACACTCTTGATATAAGGACAGTTTCTTTTCTTTTCTTTTTTTTTTTTTTTTTGGTTCTTTTTTTCCGGAGCTGGGGACTGAACCCAGGGCCTTGCGCTTCCTAGGTAAGCGCTCTACCACTGAGCTAAATCCCCAGCCCCATAAGGACAGTTTCTTAAAAGTCTATTATAAATCCCTTTCCCATTCTGATCCTTGATGGCATTGAACTTCCTATCTCTTTGCCCTACCTATGCTTTCTAACATCTGGACATATTAATGTACCTTTAAAAGTAAACTCTTGCATCATTTATTTGCTTTCTCCATGGACCCCTTTCTCTCTCTCTCTCTCTCTCTCTCTCTCTCTCTCTCTCTCTCTCTCTCTCTCGGAAAATGAATCAAGTATAAATTCCGAAAAGTCTTAATTCTTAGCTAGTGCCTTTCTCCCATCCCTGACCATGTCTATGGCAGTCTTCTAACAATGTGGCAAAGCCACTGTTTCTTTCCATGCTCCTGATATGTAGGTTGGGTCCTATCCTTCCAGCCCACTCCTCAATATGCCAAGGGAGAAGGAGGAGAAGGAGGAAAGAGAAGAAGAGGAGAAGAGGGAAGAAGAGGCAAGTAAGGGGGAGGAGGAGAAGGAGCGGTATAGGAGGAGAATGAAGAGGAAGGATGAGGACAAAGAGGAAGAAGGAAGAAGAGGAGGATGGTGAAGAGGAAGAGGAGGGTGAAAAGGAAGGAGGAAGAAGAGGAGGAGGGTGAAGAGGGGAAGGAGGGTGAAGAGGAAGAAGGAGGAAGAGGAGGAGGGTGAAGAGGAAGAAGGAAGAAGAGGAGGAGGGTGAAGAGGGGAAGGAGGGTGAAGAGGAAGAAGGAGGAAGAAGAGGAGGAGGAGGGTAAAGAGGAAGAAGGAAGAAGAGGAAGAGGAGGGTGAGGAAGAAGGAAGAAGAGGAGGGGTGAAGAGGAAGAAGGAAGAAGAGGAGGAGGGTGAAGAGGAAGAAGAGGAAGAAGGAAGAAGAAGGAAGAAGAGGAATAAGAAGGAAGAAGAAGGAAGAAGAGGAAGAAGAAGGAAGAGGGGAAGGAGGGTGAAGAGGAAGAAGAAGGAAGAGGGAGAGGAGGGTGAAGAGGAAGAAGAGGTGAAGAGGAAGAAGAGGAAGAAGAAGGAAGAGGGGAAGGAGGGTGAAGAAGAGGAAGAAGAAGGAAGAGGTGGGGGAGGGGGTGAAGAGGAAGAAAAAGGCCTCTTGCTCTCTAGCTTTACATGTTTACAGCCCAGGGCTCTGTTTCCTCCTTCACTGATCTGATGCACTTTCCTTGACATAGCAGAAGATTAAAATGACCGTGCTTGGTGGACCACCATCATGGACATACTGATATGGTGGGACACCAACACGTGTGGAGTTACTGGGAGTCTGCTTGTCTGCTTGTCTGCTATTGGCCAGGGTGGAGCTATCTTCTTTCCTCTGTGGAGCTGACCAAATTCTCATCCTTGCTTTATGCCTCACCTTTGACACAGGACTTCTGAATTAACAGCTGTGTTTTCAACTCATTCATATTCTTCCAGCCTCCCCACTCCCTGTGGACACCATTGTAGGGCTTTCCCTCAGCATCCAGATGAATTCTCCAACTCCTTCACAATGTCCCGAAAGCAGCTAATGGTAGACAGCTTTGCTTTGAGAGCAGAAAACTTTTAGGATTTTCACTGAGCCAAAACTTTTGATCTTAAGCAGAGATCACTTGGTAACTCTTTTCTCCTTCCTGTATTTGCATCTCCATCTGTTCTTGATGGGTGGTGGGGAAGCTGTCCATATATAGTACATGATTATGTGTCCTCAGATACAGGAAGTGCTGGGGAATGGCTCAATGGGTACAGTACTCTTAAAGGCCTGAGTCTTAGGTTAAGAACCCATTTAAAAATGCTGGCCAAGGTAATACGTACCTGTAATCCATGTGTGCCTGTACCAAAACTAGAGAAGCAGAGAAAGGAGGATCCCTGGAGATGCTAGGGATGGTTGCTAGGGGTGATTGGCAGAGATGGTAGGGATTGTAGACCAGGCTGCCTAATTGTCTGTACAGAACTATGAGAGATCCTGTTTCAAATGAGGACTCTCAAACTTGTTCCTGAGGATGACACCAAAGATTGTCCTTAGGGACACACACACACACACACACACACACACACACACACACACACACACGTGCTAGGTTGGGCATGGTAGTACATGCCATTAGATCCCACCACTTTGGAGGCAAAGGGGAGGCAGAGCCACAGGTAAAAAGAGGCAGGCAGATCTTTATGAGTTCAAGACCATTCAGGTCTATGCAGGGAATTCCAAGTCAGCCAGAACGACAGAGTGAGACCTTGGCTTGGGGGAAAAGAAATCCTTTACATGGAATCATTTTAATAACCATAAGACATATTGATCTTTGTTTTAAAATGAGAAAATAGTGACCCAGAGAGGTTAGGTGACTTTTTCAGGGCAACACAGTGAATCGATACCTGCAGTTCACTGAGTAGACAGGGTAGTTCTCTCCCTGCCTGGGAGAGGCAGCCTCCACTTTCTGAGCATCTCACCGCATCTTCTGTAGTCACTGACTTGTTCTCTTTGTCACTGTGGTTTACCCAATACTGCCTGTAGTGGAAAAATTAAAATTATGGAAACGTGAATAAAATAACAGTGAAAGGGGGGGAGATGTCTGTCCTGGGAATTGTCTTTGTGTGAGAAACAAAAATTTAACTTGTTCTAGTCAATGAAGTCAATGGTTCAGTTAATAATACCCCTAATGGTGCCGTTCAGCTCTGGGCCAGTGATGGATAGCTTTAAAATCAGAAACTAGATCCAGTGACAGTTCACACAGAAATCAGTGCCGTGATAAAAGCAACCAGACGGCATCTCCACTGGTGAGCAGAGCAACCAGAAAGCATCTGGCATTATTAAAACCCCTGTCATGAATCGCTCTCCACCCTTCCTACAAGTGGGGAGTGGGCTAGCAGCACCCCCTTTCTAATACCTGCTTGCCTTTCCCCCGAGTTTTCTGCACTCGGAGCTTAGCTTTTAACCCAGCATAGCTCTTCCCAGGGTGTCTGGTTCCTTGAAGACCTCTAGTCTCCTCCATATTTTAAAGATTCCTTTGAAGCTACCTTAAGGCACATGGAAGTGAAGTGCCCTTCAAAGGACCAACCTTACTTTAGGGAGCCCCTGCATCCCAGCCACAGCTCAGATCAAATCCCCAGAGACTCGCCATGGCCTAGGATGGAGACGCAGGCCAAGTGGAAACATACCAAAGTAATTTAATAGAAAAGGTAATTCCTATTCAAACGGGATGGTCCCTTATTCATTTCCTCAGATTATCATCAAATTGATGTCACCGGCAAAGGAGCTTTATTGGGTTTCGCAGAGATCTCCCCCTTGCTCTCCTCAGCGTTAGTTGGCACGCTGACATTTTCATATGTGTCTCAGCTAATGCCTCAAAATTACTCCATCTACAAATGTAACAATTGAACAGATAATTTTAATAAGATTCAGCTTGACTTCAGACCGCACTCCTTCCTTTCTTTATAGAATGCAAATTGTAACCTGTTTTTAAAGCCGTGCGATGCAGTGAACTTTAATGGGATTTGACAACATCATATTAAGCACAACAACTACGCATAATGTACCGAAAAATTGGACGTGAAATTGGAAACATAGCTGAGAACAAAGTAAATTTACATGGTTTGGTAGTTTGAATGTCTGATATCATATTCTCTCATGCAAGCACCATAAAAAGCCAAGGACTTAACAATGGATATCAGCAGAAAGTGCTTTTAAAGTTAAAACTGATGGATGGCTTGTCAAAAAAAATAATTGCATTGGTTGGAAAGTCGGGATGCGTGCTGAGGGAGAGAGACGGGATATACAGAGAGGGTGATGGGAAGTGACAGTGGTCTGTCAGGAAGAACTGGCTGCCCAGAGGAGTGTGAAGCCACAGCTACAAGGTGGCAGAGTAGAACAGGCTGTCAGAGCGGGAAAGTGGCTTTAATACCCTGAAAAGCAAAGGAATCCGCCTGTCAGCTTTGCTCAGCCGTGCTGAAAGGGGAAGAGAACATGGCATAAAGTTAGAAACATTAAACAAGGGGCGGGGGCCAGAGAGCAAGGCAGCTAGTGGGAAGGGCTGGGGATGCATCTACTGTGGCTTTCTGGGTATTTTTGGTGTGTGTGTGTGTGTGTGTGTGTGTGTGTGTGTGTGTGTGTGTGTGTGTATGTGTGTGTGTGCACACGCGTGTGTGCACCTGTGTATATGCATGTGTATATCTCTAATATGGTATATGTAGTATATGTGTTTATGTGTATAATATACAATGTATAACTGCCCATTTTCTCAAGAGACAACAAATTAAATGTGAAGGTCTAGGGTTTCTTTTGTGCTTCGGTGAGTGGCTTTTGTACAAAATCGCCTCCCCTCAGGTGTGTTGAATGCCTGGCTTTGCAGATCTTCAACCTCATCTGCTGAGCTGTTCCCTCCCCTCAGGGTGTGTGGTCCAGTCTCTTGGAGAAGATGCTGATAGCAAGTCACTGAGGGACTCGCTTATCTTTCACCAAAGTGCTTGGAGGTCTTAACACATCAGCCGTACAACAGGATCGTGATTAAAATGCAATAATCTGATGATTTTCCATAAATATTTTTTGCTCCATCAGCATTAGGTTTTGAATAATTTATTATTCTTTCTTAATATACTCCTGGCAGTGAGGTTAATTTGGTCATCTTGCAGGGTCCTGTCTGGTAATGAACATTTTTATATCAGGCCTTGGAGTTCCTGTTCCATAACGCATATCATGTCTTTACGATTTAATTGCTATGGTTGTTTGAGAGTGGTGGAGTCCAGGAGGGGTTGGGATGTGATGGCTTATCATAGCAAAAATATACTGTGTATCTGACCTCAAAAATGCATTCAGAGAGTCATCCAAATTCTTGAACTACATATGGCCTCCATTTAGATTTTGTTTAAAGGTTTGGAGAAGGAATTTTGTTCAGAAGAAACCAGAATATTGCTGCAAAGGGAAAGAAGTGGCTGGCAGTGGGAGCCAACCCCTTTAAGCACTTACCATGTGACAGACAGTTTTCTGGATGTTTCTTTGTGCATTAACTCTTTTCATTCTCCTGACACACCCTTTGTAGTTCCTGTTTGTCACCATTGTGCAGAAGGGGAGATGGCTCAGTCAGTAAACCACTTGCAGTACAAGTCTAAGGGTCTGACCTTGAATCCCCAGCACCCATATTAAAGTCAAGCATGGGGAGATATGTGTTCTGTAGGTTGGGAGTGGAGATGAGTGGATGCCAAGAGTTCACCAGGCAGCCCGGTCCAGCCACACTGGTGAGCTTCAGATTCAATAAGAGACTCTGCTTTCCAATCCCCCAAAAATAAGGTGGAGAGGGACTGAGGAAGAGGTGACATTGACGTGCACACATGTGTAGCCACAAACACATGCACACACATAAATTCACACAGGCACAAACGCACTGCCATCGCACAAATGAGTGAACAGACAGAAGCTTTAGAATTACTGAGGAAGGTTCACAGTTAGGTGAACAGTTGATGGAAGGCGCAAAACTGGGCACTCTGGCACCAGACTCCCTGCCTCTAACCAGTGGGTAGTGTGTGATCAGGCCTATAGAACACAAATGCCAAGTCAGTTCTGATGTTTTCTTCATTATTGTTGCAAGTCTAAGACATCCAGAGGGATCCTGCTAGAGCTGGGCTACAGTGACAGTGAATAGGTTAGGTTGTCTAGGATGAGCGAAGGCCACAGGATGTCTTCTCTGAGTTCAGGCAGGTCCAGGTGGAAGGAAGAACAGACAAAGGGCAGGGCCATTGGACTAGTGCTCTGACGTCATCACTCCAATTCACACACTGTCTGGCATTTCTAGTATAGTGTTCCACCCCATTGTCTTACATCCTGTGTCATCATAGCCATTTGCAGAAGGTAGGGAATCTTGATTCCAAGACTCTTTGGGGCTTGATGGGAGGGAGGTGCCACCTGACCTGCTCCTCCTGTTTTCTTGTATGTGGTGTAACCTATTCTTAACAGGCATTGATCAGTGGGTTCCTCATCTGGATATTTAGGGGAATCAGTGACAGCTTGAGGTTAGACCCCTATTCTTCAATTCTGCATGCACAGCATGCTTGTGGATGACAGTAGGATGCCACTGTTACTCCAGCTTCCTGGGCCTGTGGCTCTTCTGCTGGATAGGCTGTTAGCCTTCGAGTGTGTGTGTGTGTGTGTGTGTGTGTGTGTGTGTGTGTAGTTTTCTCCTGGGAGTTTCCAGCCTTTTCCAATGGTAGCTGATACCTAGGGAGCCCCTGCCATGTCCTCTCCATTTTGGCAGATCAAGGTGTGCTTGTGCCTCTTTCCTCCCCTGGTGTTCCATGTTGTCCCTTAGTTCCAACCTGTCCAAAATCAGGACAACCACATTGCTAGTCTCCAGTGCATCTTCAGGGGCACGGTTGGGGTTTCCATGTTAGAACAAAAGATGCTCAGAGTTGGGATGGAGGGAGCTTGGCATTTCTTTCCTCTTCCCAGCTCCATGGACTCACTCCATTTCCCAGAGCAGCCCTAACCAACTTACTCCAGGCAGGTAGGAAGTTTGTTCTTACAAAAAACCAAATGTGTTTCCCTATATACTCCATCTATTGACTTTGGTTCAGATGCCAAGCATAAAATTTGCCTGGGGAGGCCTATCAGAACTCTCCTCTCTTCTCCCTCTCTTCTCTCTTCCCATTTTCTTCACGTTTATTTCATACATTTTGGGACATGCCTACTCTTGTTCTAGAGTCTAGTTCCCCCATGTGTCTGTGAGCCTTGTGCCCAATACCCAAGTATTAAGGGAAGGGAAGAAGGCAAGCTTCCCACAATGTAAGGCGGACTCACACATCCTGACCTCACCATATGCTAACCTTGGACAATTTTACTTACCTTTTCTGTACCTCAGTATCAACATCTTTGGAATGGCTTGAATAGGATTCCCTTCTTCATAGGCCTGGTGTGAAAATGCCTGTTAAGCCTGTGATGGCAACTGAACAAATGTTAGCTTAAGGGCTGACAAGATAGCTCACTGAGTAAAGACACTTGCCCTCAGGCTCCAAGACCTCAGTTTGATCCCCAGGACCCCACTAATAAAAGGAGAGAATTGTCTAATTCACTTACATATGCGTGCATATGTGAACCCACACATAAATATTTAAAAATTAAAATGTTAGATTAATATCACCTTTATCATTTTAAAAAATAAAACAACAACAACAATCTATTATAGGGAGTGCCAGAGGTTTTTATTGTTGGATACAGAGCCAGAAATGTGGCCTGTTAACTTTCAGGGTTGAAGGTGTCAGTAGATTCATGCTTGGGGAGTTGGTTGTAAATAACCCTTCTTGTTGATGTTTTGCAGTTAAGTGGGGTTGCAATGGCTATTTTCATTTTGCTTTCCTCTCTCTCTCTCTCTCTCTCTCTCTCTCTCTCTCTCTCTCTGGTTTTGTTTTTTTACACTTCACGAAGATTGCTGCAGTTATCTGGAAATCTATTGCTTGGGCAAAAGCAGGGTTGCGTGATACAATTTAAAAGGCCGGCAGCCGCATTTCATCCTTTTCACAAGAAAATAACCCCTTACTCCAGTGAAGCTCAAAATAAAAATGGCAGTACATTTTGCAACCACGCTTCTTCCTTTATTACCTCAGCAGTATCTGAATAAAATGTCTTATTAAGCAAGATATAAGGGCAATGAAAGGGAGAGTAAGTCAAATTAGTTGACATCTAAAGCTTGGAGCATCATAGACAGCGAGGGTACTTACTGTTTAGTAAAATGGATTTAATGCTTAATATAAATGCTGATATTTAGATGGCTATACTTTGGCAGCTAGCGGGGGAAGAGAGGTGGCTTTCCAGCCAGTATATCTAAGTTTTAGGTCCTGCCCTGACACAAACCACTTGTGTAGCACAGAGTGATTCATCGTACTGCACAGGTCCCACTTTCCCCATAGGTTAAATGAAGAATATTTTCTGAAGCTCCATCATTCCCTGGCAGAACTTTCCGGTCGCCTTGGGGAGGGGACCAGCACCAGGCTCTGAATGCCCCTCTCCCTGTCACAGAAGCATCATTGGCTGAGTCAGTCCTAGATTGTCTAGCTGACATTTTCTTTGAAGAGAGGATCATATTGCTCAGAATGGATTTTAGAATCATCAGTTTTGATTATTTCTGAAGGGCACAAGTATTCTCACCTTTGAAAATCCACATGGAGGGACCCATGGCTCCAGTCACATATGTAGCAGAGGATGGCATTGTCTGGGATCAATAGGATCCTGGGAAGGCTTCTTTCCCTGGTATAGGGGAATTTCAGGGCGATGATGTGGGAGTGGGTGGGTAGGAGGGGGACTATCTTCATAGAAGCAGGGGAAGGGGAGATGGGAGAAGGAGAAACCTGGAAAGGGGATAACATTTGAAATGTAAATATATAAAATATCCATAAATATAAGAAACAAAACAAAACAAACAAACAAACAAACAAACAACCAAAGAAAATCCTGTGTTGCAAGCAAGAGTTGTTTTCAGAATCAGGTTGAGTTGTTTTACCTCCACTATCATGTATGACAGGACAGGTTCCTGGTGGCCATGTAGCAGGACAGTGTCATAACACAGAACAAGGTGATATATAACTAAGGAAGAAGAGTTGCATCAAAGTCTCTTGGGGCCATGGATCTGTGCAGGTATGAAGGTGCATGAGTGTACACATTCTTATGTGTGGTGTGTGCAGATGCCTAAACACGTTTTATACATAATCCAATGGAATCCTTGTTTTAGAGATGTTTTTTCACATGTGTGCATAGAAGTCATACCTGTGAGACCTGTATACCTAGTACACAGTACTTGTGACAACTTGTCTTCTCAAATCGAGGAGATTCAAACCCCATAGACATATGGTGGGGGGTAGGAGGGGCAGGGTTGACTCTGCAAATATATACCATGAAGAATACCTATCTTGATGTGCATGGATGGGGACCCAGAGTGAATATAAATAGAAAATAGAGAAATATTTTGAATAGATCACCAGTTTTCATTTCTTTACTATTATTCTCCATCCTCTACAACATGAGTGAGTGACCCCATACCCTTGCTGGCCTCTCTGAGTTTTCTGTGCCATGGTGGGCCATATTCACAAACCATAAATCAAAACAAACTTTTCTTTTTGCTTCTTGTCGGGTATTTGGTCACACAGCAATGAGCCAACTCATGAACACAGTCCTCTCCTTGGGTACCTGTTGTCTCCTTTATGTCAACATCATTGTGGATTTGTATCTGAAGTCTTAGAGAAGCTAAGTAATTTCCCTAAGACTGCAATCTGATCATTTGCAGAGCAGAAGGATCACGTTAGGTATTCACAGAAAGTGGCTACCACATTTTACCACCCAAGACTCCTTGTTTACACAATCGTCTAGCTTCAGGGAAAATGGACAGTGTAAGTACCAAGGACCTAGATTTGTCTAGGCTTTAGCTTTATTACTTTTGGAATCCTGTTACAAAGATATAGGATGACCAGGGGTTATCACCACTAATACCCTACCCCCACTCTCAGCAGGGAAGGAAGCCAAATGCTGTTGTTAAGAGCTTGTTGAGACCTTCATAGAGGCTTTCTTTACATTGTGACATAGTTGGAAGTCTGCTTACAAACAGGCTGATCAGAGTAGGTATGGTACAGTCACTCTCAGATACTACTGGGCGATTGACTGTAGTGTTTACCATAGGACCTCAGCAAATCTTGTGTTTTATGCACAGCATGAAGACTCAGCATCTTGAAGACTGTCAATGACTCTGCTTCCTCTGAATCTTATGCTGAGAGATTTTCTTTTTCCTTTTTAATTTAAATGTGTTGATGTTTTTCCTGTACACAAGGTCTGTGCATCACATGCATGCAGTGCCCATAGAGGCCAGGAGAGGGCATTCGATTCTTTGGGATTGGAGTTACAGTTGGTTGTGAGTCGTCATGTGGGTGCTGGGTCAATTCTGAGTCTCTGGAAAATCAACTCTGAACTGCCAGCCATCTCTCTAGTTGTGGATGAGTGATTTCTATTCTGAAGAATATCATGAGAGTTTATTGAGAATAAATGAATATTATGCTTTGAATAGTTTATACAGCCTAAACATATGATAGTTCTTCCAATCTCTTTGCTTAAGACCAGGATGTTGTAAAATACTTACTGCAGTCATTACTTGCTGCAGATGAATTCTACCAATAAAGTTAAATATGGAGTAAGGGCAGGCTATTGTAGTTTAAGGTTCATTAAATGCAACTTTGTGAAATTACCGATGTTGTATTTGAACTTGAAAGGAAACTAGAAACCTTGTATACTGCTGTTGAATGCAGAATGGTGTAGCTTTTTAGAGAAATCTGGAAGTATTAACTATAGTATATGC
This sequence comes from Rattus norvegicus, assembly GCF_021556685.1. Taxonomy (NCBI): domain Eukaryota; kingdom Metazoa; phylum Chordata; class Mammalia; order Rodentia; family Muridae; genus Rattus; species Rattus norvegicus. The sequence continues at coordinate 1,822,436 of NC_141548.1, read as the reverse complement.
AGTCTATGGCCTAATGGACCTGCTTCTAGATGTGTGACTCAGGAAATTTCTACAGTGATGCTGATGTTAGATGGTAAAGATGGGGATGTTACTGGTTTCACTGGTTATGGCTCTTGATGGTAATGTAAGCTGTAACGTATTAATGATTGCTCAAGGCCCTTCCTAAGGCATCATCTCTGTAAGGTACTCTGCCAGTGTTTCTGAGATAGCCATCACCACTACATACCTGACCTATGATTTTGGAATTGAACGTCCAGCGAGTCAGTGTTGCTTGATTCTGTAAGCTACCTTTGTAGAAAGGAAAATAATTTTAGAAAAGAGAAAGGCCTCCAAAATTATTAGAGCATTCTTAAGAGATAAACTATCAGAACCCGAAGCATCTGTATCAATAGGACATGTTACCAGGTTTTGCCAACTAGGCATTTTCTAGGATCAGAAAGGGATCAGCAATACCATTCCATTGACATCTAGTCAGTGGTCAGCCACTTTCTGCTCTGTGTAAAACACAAGTAGAAGAACCTGATTTTCTCTCCAGGTTGCAATCAGTTGCATGGGCCCACAAATGTGAGTGAGGCCTTCAATTGACATTGTGGCTTCTGCTGTCCACAGTGTCCAATGTCAGACTCCATGGGCATTCCAATAAAGGAAAAAAGACAGGCTGGTCACTGCCAAATTTGACCTTGCCTAAACATAGAAGTAAGTGCTTGTGTGACTAAACTGTCATCTATAATTAAGGGGTGTTTCATGTCAAACACTTTCCATTTGGGATTTTCATTGCTGTAGGGATACTCAGAATTTCACAGAGACCCAGGCTTCTAGTTTATCAGCTGAATTTTCTCTACAGTGACGAAAATGATAGATTGGCTGATCATCCTATGAGACAGGGACTTGCCTAAATGCTCCTGAGAATCTCAGTTGTTGTAAGGCAAGAGTCTGAACAAAATGGAAAACACAGGAAATGAGAAGCCAGCACATCTCCTTCCTCCTAAAGAAGTACATCTGCTAATGTGCCAGTGCCTTAGTCAGACCATGACAGAGAAAAAGGCTTGTGTCTCACTGAAGATCATGACATCAGCCTCTTCATCATTGTCAAGCTCCTTGATTCTGTTACTGGGAGAGCCTGTGTACCAAGATAGCTCTGCTAGGTAAGCTGTCATAGCCTGTGTTTGTCTATTGACTTGAGAATCAACACTCACCTATTAGAATCAACCCAAGAGGCTTGGGATATTGTTGTCAGTAAAGTGCCCATCTTATAAAGAAGAGGACCTGGGGGCAATCTTCAGCATCCATATAGGAAAGGACTTGATAAGTCCTTGTAATTCCAGTACTGGGGGGAGGAGATAGGCAGAAACCTGTCCCTCATTGGCCAGTCAACATAGACTATTTGGTCAGTCCCAGGTAATAAAAATCTATTTAAATAAATAAAAAACCCAATGGACAGCAGTTGAGGAATAATATCAAGGTTTTCCCTTGTCCTCTTCATGCATATAAACACACAGACACACACACAGACACACACACACACACACAGACACACACACACACACAGAGCAACAACAACTTATTTTGCCTTCCTTGCTATTCACAATACTGTAATACTGTAGCTTGTTGGGCCACAAAACAATTGAGATTTTAGTGATAGACACATGCAATCTGCTTAGTTTAGCAGCAAAGCAGTCCACAAAACTGACCTTAGTTATTATTGTGAGCTCTGAGGAATTGCTAACTGTCTCTTTAAACAACTGTTACCCCTCTGCCAACAGCAGGTTTCTTGGAGTTCTTATTTGTAATCTTGATTATGTTAATGCACACATACATCATGCCCTTTGTTCCCAGGATCAGTGTACTTGCTTGCGAGCCTGGAAGACTACTGAACAGTGGTGTTCTCTGGGCACAGACCTCATTTCTGACTTTGATGGAATGCTTTGTGATCATGGGGCCTTGCTGATCCAGCCACATGGTGTAAATGACTTGTCTTGGACCCTACTTCCATTTGGCTGTGATCAAAGGATTAAGACAAAGACACTAGGGGAAGAACTCAACTATTCTTAGCCACCAGCTGGAGTAAATTATCTTACCCACCAAACCAAACCAAACCTTTAAAACAATGTCATTTATTTTCAGCCATACTAGTCACTTCTTCCTGGCCATTCTCCATGCAAGAGTTCGGCAAATTTTATGCATTAAGCAACTGACTGAAGGTGACATTAGGGAGTCTAGCATGGATTATAATGTTGCAGAGTGTTAAGGATGAGTAAAACCACCGCATGACTGGGATATGTAAAACATGTGGTGTAAACTACAATGTTGCTTGAGCAAAACTCTTGTCAAGGACCAGTTTGAATTACACTCAACTCTCCAGACAGAGATTCTTTTTGAAAACAATTCAAGGTGCTCTCAGACACTCTAGTTTTGCCTTTCTGAAATAATCACAGGTACTTTCGGCACATGGCCTGCCAGATGCTATCATTTCTGACAGTGGGTCTGAATTTAAGGAAGTCGTGGACAGGAACCTTATCTGAGCTGTCACCATCCTGCAGCATCACTTTCAAGCAAATGGTCAGGCTGAAAGGATATTGGGATGTCCCAGGAGGATGCCGGAGGAGATTGGCTGGTGAGATTTGCCAGACTCTTCATCCCTCAACCTGTCAGTCCAAGTTGAACCATGGAAATTGGCTCTGATACATTACTAATGGGGAGATAGCTTAAGCCTTCCCTGGAACACCTACACCCATGCTTGCATGGGGACTTTGAGAGCAAGCACATATTCTAGGTAGACTTCTGGTAACAGTGTAGTCATACCATAAAATAGAAATAAGATGTAGTCTTTGCTAAGAGCAGGTGCCCTGACAGTAATGGCAGTTATAGATGGTTCAGACAGCAAAGCCTGCTCCTATACGATGCTCTAAAGACATTAAATAGATGAACCAATAATTCTGCTCTGGTTATGCATCTGTCAGAATGGATCACCTGGTTCTCTGGATCTGTCCATTATACATAGTTTTATACATTGTATGTAGTGTTGATGTGGTGGGTGGAAGGATGTTCCGTCAGAATGTTTACAGCAAAGAAGGCTGTGATAAGGTCTTTCCCAGTGTTTTTATACTCTTTCTTGGATATGAGTCTGGGTTCCTGATATTGTATCTTGTGGATGAGCCCACTGGTTCTCTGAGTGCTAATTGTTACTGGGGACCTTAAGAAAACTCCTGACACATTTACACTCAGAAGTGCTCTCAGGACATTTAAGCATGGGGGAATTAGGAAGGAAGCCCAGTCACAGCCTGAAGGTTTCTGGACATACAACTGTTAAAAAAATAAGAGTGGCCCTGGAGTTCTGAGTTTATACACAAGTGCATCCCAAGGAATATTGTACCACTTATGTGAGGAAATGACCCAGAGGTATGTGCCTTCATCTGCCATCATTATGATATATGGTATAAAACTGTGTTTTAAGTGTGCTCAGTGACTACCTCAAGGCACCATCTGCTTTAGAGATCTCCTTCAGGTCCTGAGCATAGAATTATCTTTCTTCTTTGTCTTTGCCATGGGAGTTTTGGGAGAGAGAAGGACCAGCAGAAGGTAGGTGAGCTCCTGTTGTCTTTTGAGTTACCTCTCCTTGAACCACAGAACAAAAAGTAGGAGAGGAGGAAGCTAGCCTTTCTTCTGTTTCAGTGTTTTCCTTGCAAATGGGAAAGCAGAGCGGTGACCAGTGAGGGGGACTGAGTGAAAAACAGATCCTTAGAGGGGGTGAAGGCACAAAGGGTAAATCTGCAGCTGGCGCAGGAACCTTCAACATGCAGAGGTGCAAGCGCAGCTTGGCTAGTGTCTAGGTGCCCACTTGGCCCATAAATGGTGCTAGCATCAGTCTTGAGTTTATCTGGAAATTTCTAGGGTTGGTGTATTGGCTTGTTTTGACTTAAGCTACCTCCTGTGGAGGCATGAGTTCTTAGGCACTGGGCATGTCCTTTCCCAGGTTTTCTGTTAGTGCTATATGGTGTCAACCTTCTCATAAAGAGGATTCCATCATGTCCACGGGGCTTTGTGCTTATGAAGTGCATCATGGGATCTTATTCTATGACATCTTCCTTTTTGTCTATTACTAACCCCCATAACCTGGATCCATTTTCTTAGTTTACCTTCTATTACTCCTACTGGGTCTATAGAACATACTCCCAGCTGTGCCTGCAAGCACAAAGTCCCCTGTTCTTTTCTTTAGCTCCCCTATGGCCTCATCACTGCCCTTCCACACTGCCATACTGCACCTCAATTCCCTCAGCTCATAGAGGGTCCCAAGGTAAAGAAATGCAGGGGTAAAAAATTTTAAACTGCCCAAGATGGATAGCACAAACACCATGCATAAATAAATTACAGCAACCCTCCCCCCACCCCAATGAACAATGATTGTGTGGTTGAAGACCTGGCTGAATAAGTGTGTCAGGTACTGATTGGAAGCGTGATAAATGCAATGACCTAACAAAGGATTGACTTCTCCTCCAGACAGGCCCCTTTTAATGGATGGAAAGGGAGGAAGCTTCATTTAGAAGGGAAAGGCTGTTTGCTGTGCAGATATGACAAAGGGGAAGTAGACAACCATTGATTTACGTTTGGGAATGACAGTTGAAAAATTCAGCAATAATCATGACAAATGAGAAGAGATGCAGTCAGAGGGAAAAAAATGCCAATACATTCAGCCTGCAAAGAAATGCCAAGGTCACGGGGAAGGGTTTCCAAACTTCTGGTTTTGACAACCTTAATGGCAGTAATAGAAGAGATGAGAGTGTGGGTTAAAACGGGTGCTCTGCATCCAGGGATGCAGGTGTGGGTAATTAGTGAGGAGTTGGCGCACAGAGGAGCAGGGGATCTTTCTCACACCACTGGAAAGATGTCTGTCCAAGCAACCAAGGGCCTTCCTGCTGCTGTCTGGCCCACTGTCCTCTTTGAAGGCTGGAAGAAAGCCAGCCACTTATTGAAATGTCAGCAGCGGCGACAAGAAGCAACAATGTGGTTGGATGTATACTCCATATCTGATGCCAGGGCACCAGGATAAAGGTTTTAGTCTCTTCTCTAGGTGGAGTATGCCTGCTCTTTTATGGTCACTTCTATTTTGCTTTTTAAATTAATTAATTTATTTTATTTTTAAGATTGATTATAAGTGAGAGTGAAGTGACTTCTAGGCCATCTTGTCAAGTTTAAGAAGGTGATTCCCACTATCATCTTCCTTTTTAAAATCCTTGTCTGTAAGACATCACACATATGGAGTGCTGTGTGTCTCTATGTTCTAGTAAGAAAAACCACAATAGAGAAATCTCTGTATGGGAGTATGAAAAGCTAGCAAGTTCGGGGAGGGATGTGACATAGAGACCTGTGGAGCTGAATTATCAACTGCAAGTTAGTCTCTGGGTTAACGTGGAGCTTGACGTATTCATCTTTAAAATGGGAAAACTTCGGAGGGGTGACAGGGTAGGTCACTGGATTGTTTTTCTGATATATAATGACAAGGGCCAATATACTCCTTGTTTAAGAATATATTTGTGGAGCTGGAGCTGGAGGTATGTCTCCGTGGTTAAGCACAATGGATGCTCTACTAGAGGACCCAGATTTGTTTTCCAACATCCAAGTGGTGAATCACAGTTTCAATTCCAGAGGAGGTTTTGCTTTCTTCTTATCTCTGTGGGCACCAGACACACATGTGGTACACATACATGCATGTAAGCAAAACATTCTTATGCATAAATTACAAAAAATAAGTCTTTAAGAAGAATGTTTTCAGATATTTATTTGTATATATAGACAAATAGTCTCTAGTATTTCTATGCATATTTCATTTATATCTTGACTTAACCCATCAGTCTTCTATAGCAAGATATCACAGGATAGGTAGCTTATGAACAACAGAAATCTATTTCTCATAGGTTTGGGGGCTGAGAAGTCCAGAATTGATAGAGGTGTCTCCTTTGGTCCATAGACGGCGCATTCTTCCTATGTCTTCACATAAAGGAACTCATGCCATTCATGAGAGCTGTACCCTTACGATCAGGTCACATCATGAAGGCCCCTCTTCCTAACTCCATCACGTAGGGTTGGCGTGCCAGGGTTGTAGGATGAATGAGGCAGGCACAGCATTCAGAGTGTATCGTTCACTCGAGCATATACTTCAGGATGTTACACAGCAATTACCACTGTACACTAATCTTTATTTTGGTTTATCTCTCACCCTCATATTGCTGTGGACTTCACCCTGCAATACAAATGAGCATTTTACTTAGATCAAATGAAATGTTATGAAGCCATCATTCAGTTTAATGGGTGAGAACTATGCTACTTAAGCAGAGGAGAAGCCTACCACACTGGATAAAATGGATCCGCTTAACTAGTTCTGGGAATGACAAGCTCCTCTCTGGGGGAATTCTTTAGTTTGAGTCAACATTTGAACTATGATTTCATTTCTTCCCTTTGTGCTGAATTTATTGGAGAGATAAATATTTTTTTTTAAAAAACTGTGTTTTATTTATGGAAAATCAAACACCAGGAAAAGCTTTGGTAGATGTATCTTAATTTGTGAATGCTCTAAATGAAAAATGCTTTTATTTTAAGTCAAGCAACTCCCTTTAGATGGGAGTTAACTTGTTAAAAAGAATGATTTCCTTTTGAAGTTGCACTCTACCTTGAGATGTTTTGCTATAGCAGTGGCTGTGTGAACTTGGTCCTGAAAGGTGAACCCCAAGGCCCCAGAGTCACCCCTCACCTGTCTGCCTGTTTTCCTATGAGTCGTCTGGGAACATGTGACAGTTAAGACTAAAAGAAGTGGTAGCTTAAAAACAAGGTCCCCTGGAACTCAGGCTTCTGAGCTGCCAAGTCACCCAGAGCCCTCCACCTCCATTACAGAGGTATCACTTACATAGTAGAAATGAAGAAGAGGAAAGAGCTGACTGATAAATGAGATGGATCTGGTATTTGAGATCATATTGGGCCTGCAATGGCTCCTTACTACCTCTGCTTCCTCCTGGGGCTGAGCGTGGGTGTATAGGGAAAGTAGCCTCTTTAGATTAAACATTTTCTAATCAGCTTTATCAGTCATATCTGAATTTATCTTATTTGTGGAAAATGCCAATATATTAGCAGGCATGTATGATACACAAGGTGACCCTACCAACTTAATGACATAATACATTATCCTTAATGAAGTCAATATCTTGTCTTTTAGCTGTCTGTCTATTGGGGCGATTAATTGCAGTGTCATTAAAGTTAGCTCTCTTTTCATTTGAGCTTGACAAGTCCCATAAAACTAATGTTCTTAGTTATCCGCTGCTGGAATAGGGTGGAGGATGGAGGAAATTGTAGGACAAGTGAGGGGGTACTGCTACAGCTAACTTGGAGGACTTTTCCAGTGACTGTTTGTGTGCATGCCTCCCTCCCTGGGGCGCTCTTGATAGCTGAAATTCCAGGCAAAGGTAATCAGCTCTGATTTAGCCAAGGGTTCAAGGTAGAAAAAAGCAATGCCATGGGAAAAGGACACCTTATTTTTGAGTTAAAAAACAAAAACAACAAAACATTAGTAGTGGAAATTCAGTTACTCGAAAAGTTTATTCAGTGAACAGATTTGCCATGTTTCCTCCAAAGCCCAGGTATGTGAGCAGCTAGCCTGCAACAGGGTAAGATAAGAGATAGTTGGAACCATATATATTCATTTAGCTTTGAATTTCTCTCCCTGCCTCCCTCCCTATCTCTTCTCTGCCTGCCTGCCCATCTGTCTGTTTGCCTGCCCGTCTGTCTGTCTGTCTGTCTCAGGTTTAAAAGGCTTTCTGACAGGGAAGGGACATGGATGGCAGGGAGAGCCTTTGTGAATGGTCCTGAGAAACACCAGCCCATTGTGGACAATGCAGGAGCAACTGATCCTGGGCCACTGCTAATTGTGTAGCCAAAGCTTCACTCCCTGCCTTCCCCCTACCTCTGAAACTACAAGACAGGATGGCTGTAATTTACAGTGTGTTATCTTTGTCTATAGCGGCAAGATGATATGAAGTAAATCAAGGTACGAGTAATGAAAGACTGAGAATTTATTCCTCGGAGCACACTTTAAAGTGTAGTATCTGTTATAGTGGCACTGCCTGAAGACCCTGAAATGAGACTTGGCTGAAGGGCAATAAAGCAGCATAGAGGCTCATGTTAATGTTGTTTGTCTGAGGTTAGTAATTGGGTTCCGCTGATGAGTTGTGTGAAGACAAAGTGAGAATCCCAGCTAGTATTGTAAATCTCACATTGTTGGAACAAGAAGCAATCCTAACAAATATTGATCCTCTTCGTGCCCAGAGGCGAGGAGGGAAGCTGCGAACTACAGAGCTCCGGCTTGTTTCAATAGCACCAATTACCTTAGTGAAACCGGTGCTGTGCATGAAATCCCAGGGTGGCCTCAAATGCTGAATTAGCCGTGATTAGGCCTTTTAGATGGATCTCCCTAAAATCACGCTGCCTTAGCATTCTGTCTCAATTATCCTTGCTGTCCTAAGAATATATTTTGGGGGAAGAAATGCCTTTCAGTTGTCAGAGGCCCTGGGAAACCTATGCACCCAGCTATCGTATACAGCCAGCCACTGCTTTGAACATAGAAGGGTCCAGAGGAATGGTACCATTAGATTTTACAGAACAGCACTAAGTTTTGGGGAATCCTGCCCCTATTGTGGTGGTATTTGTTGCTGTTTGGAGGGACCTGTATTGGCAGTGTTTAGATTTTTTTTTTTGGTTCTTTTTTTTTTTTCGGAGCTGGGGACCGAACCCAGGGCCTTGCGCTTCCTAGGCAAGCGTTCTACCACTGAGCTAAATCCCCAACCCCGTGTTTAGATTTTTAACAGTTCTTGTGGGAGTGACCTCAATGGCCAGAAACATATCTTTATCTTTTCCATTTTTGAGGTTGCTCCACATTTGTCATTTCTCGTGGCAAGTTCTTCTAAAGGTCTGCCTCATGGTGCTCGAATATGGGGTATCTTCCTAGATTTCTCACTGGGATGGTCGAGAAGAAATGAACTGTGGGTAGAATCAGGGGAAGGGAGTTGACATATTTTACTTCTTTTCTTCCCGGGAAGAAAGCTTTTCTCAATACCTCTTGGCACCTTCTCTCACCCCCTTATAGGCTTTGATTGTGACCTTCTGGTAATTCTACTTAGAGGATATTCCTTTGACTTTGTACTGGGTGCAGACTAGTTAGATATTTGACATTTGGGCTCATATGCTATATAGCCATGGGAGGAGGGCCTTCAGAAGAGACCGCAGAATGTCTTGTCACTATGTGATACCTGAATGTGTTTGTGTCATCACCTGAGGTACCAGAGAGGAAAGATAAAAGGCTCAGAGTTCCAAATCTTGTTGCAGAGAGTAAGAGGTTGGATGAAGAGCACCACATGGCTCCAGAAACTAACACTAGGAGCTGGGAGTCAGTGCATTTTCAGGTTCTCTAACATGGTAGTTAATTAGGTAATTAATTCTACAGGTGTTTATTGAGTACACAAGGTGGTGCCGAGTAATGGATTTGCAGTCGAATTAAATGGGGTTTACATGCTAGTGGTAGGCGGCATTGGTGCTGATAGGATGTAAACAATTTAGGCATTTTCTAAAATAAGAAGTGAGGGAATCAGAGGTTTAGGGTAGGCAGGAGGCTTCTTGAATAAAGCAGTTTGGAAATGCCTTCATAATCCACACCTGGTACGTAGAATGTTCCAAATATTCCTCTTTTACAGTTCCAACCTGTATCATTTCTGGTGCCATGCTGTGGTGAGGACATCTGATATGCCTTGTGCCTGTTCTGTCCTACAGTTCTAGCTCCTATTCAGTTTCCAAGGTCCAGCTTAGAAACCATGTCCTCTGTGAAGTCACCACGTTCTCCACAACCCTAAAGTGAGTGTATGCTCTCAGAGATCCTGTGTGCAGTTGTATCTGTGTGCCTCATTAGTATTTTTGACTCTGCATCCTGTGTGGTGGAAGCTGTCTAGACCTCTCATCTCTACTCCCAGTCTGTGGGATCTCAAGTGCATGCAACTGTACCGTGTATCTCTGAAACTGTATCCCTGTAGCACTTAGCAGCATCATACCCATAGTAGATGTTCCATTAATATCCAATAAATGAGGTGATTATGGAGAACAGGTAGACAATTTTAGAGTGAGTAAGAGAGCACACGTGTGTACAAGTGTGTGTGTGTGTGTGTGTGTGTGTGTGTGTGTGTGTGTGTGGTGTGGCAGGTAGAGACTTCTGAAATCGTCTGCAGTTTGATCTGAAGGAAACAGCCTTGGTGAAATAGAAATGCCTCAGCATTGGGTAGATATTTCACAGAGTGAGTTTGTTATATCTGAACGGACTGGTGATGTCTGCTTGCCTCTCCAGGCAACAAACACATTTTGGAGGGACTGTTAACTTGAAGGCTGTAATAAAATCTTTACCACTCTGAACAACTCGAGTTGCTGTCTGTGAAGGGGGAACAGAGGCAAGACGTGGCTCTCATGGTGAAAACGGTTTGACAGGGTTTTAAAAATATTCGCTCTACAAATATCAATAAGCACAGTAAATGCAATTATCTTCGGTGAAGTCCCTCACCCCGCCCCTCCACTTCATCCCCAGGATAGGAAGGAGCACTGCCACCTGCAGCCAGCTTGTAGGCTCTCCCATGGGCTCAGAGGAGCAAGGAGAAGGGAGTGAGTCCATTGCCGTTGGCCTCCCGAGACACCTCTGAGGATTAAATAACTAATGACTATAAAAAAGAGAGTGCTCTATAAAGTGTTATTGTTGGGGCTGTTAAAAATGGAAAACGACTTTTAATTTAGAAAGAGAACACTCAGCGTAAAGAGGAGTAGTTGTAAAGCTTTTATCACCACTTTGCTTTCTGGAGCTCCTTGGCGACTTGTGTTGGTCCTGTGGTTTGCCCATCATGGAGTTCTCTCACCTGCTCTTGGGACTCGGAATAAGGCATCCTCTTTCCTGTACCTCATCCTTTTGGACAGACCTGTGTCTTGGTTGGTGTTAGAGCTCCTCCTGAGAGACAGCCACTGGAATGCAGAACATCCCATAAACAGACAGGAATGGGGAGCACCCAGAATGGCTCAGAAGGGTCACTTGTAAAGATGGAGACTTCTAATTAACATACCATATGGACAGCAACCAAGCTCTCCTTCTAGCCTCTGAGGAATATGATACCTTTTCTTTATGCTTGATGGGGATATTCAGATGTTTCTCTAGAGTAAGAATTTTACCGATGATTCCTAGGCTTCTCTTTCACGTTCTCTTACTCCATGCTTTATTGATATACTTAGAGATTTTTTAAAAAACTATGGCTATTCTTTTATAGCCTGTATTATTATTTTGTGATTTATGCACTTGCATGTGTTCTTTTCTTTTAAAAAGATAGTAAATAGAATTGAGTCAGGCAAGTCCTTTACTCTAATTCATGCCAATGCAGAGGAGATGAAGGCATTCTCATTGTTGAGAGCATCTATTGCTGTAAAGAGACACCATGACTACAGCAACTCTTATAAAGGAAAGCACTTAATTGGAGCCGGTTTATAGTTCAGAGGTTTAGTCGATTATCATCATGGAGGGAAGCATGATAGCACACAGGCAGAGCTGGTGCTGGAGGAGCTGAGAGTTCTATACCCAGCTCGGCAGGCAGCAGGAAGAGAGAGCAGGTGAGCCAACTGGGCCTGACTTGAGCTTCTGAACCCTCAAAGCCCACCCCAAGTGACACACACACTTCCTTCCACAAGGCCGTGCTTACTCTAAGAAGGCCACATGTCTTAATATTTTCAAACAATGCTATTCCCTATGAGCCTATGGGGACCATTTTCATTCAAACCTCCAAACCATCACAGTCATTTTTTTTTTTAAGTTTTCTTTCTGTTGCTATGAGAAAATGCTCTTGAAGTGGAAACTTTAAGGGTTCTTTGGAAAGTCAGTTGTGATGGATGGTGTTTTGCTGGGACAAACATGTGAAGGAACATTTAGCTGAAGTGAACACAGGTGAAAGCTAACAATGTGCATGTATCAGTTTGCCTTACATTGTGTAGTTGAGCTGCATTTGTTGGAAAACCACAAAAAGAAACGCACCAAAAAACCTTCTGGTGATATGCTCCGTGTTCTTGCTGATTCTGTGGACTCAGGCTGATTGGCAGAGTGATATCAACATAGAGAGATGCACATGCTGAGGCCAAACATATGTTGCAGCAAGACCTGTGGGGGACACGTGATGCTTGGAGGGTATAAATAGAACCGGACAGACAGTGATGGAGGCTGAGGTAGGCTTGCTTATAGAGCTAACTGAGCAACACTTGTTGGTCTTGAGTCTTCTTCATTTCCCTGAGAAAGGCACAGCCGAGAACTTTGTCCTGGTGTCCCTCCAGGTCCCTCCTGCTGACTCATGCGGAGACTGAAGCCTAGCTGTCTCTGCTAAGTAGTGCCGTCATTGGTATTTGGTATCTTGACTCTACCGAACTGGACTGCTGGTGTATCTGTGAAGTGTTTGCAAGTGGATCAAGCTGCCTGATAACCTGTAAACTGAACTGCCAATTTACAGACAACAGAGATGGGAGTTGCACCAAAGAACCTTTCCAAACAGGTCTACTTCCCCCATATCCTTTCTTTGCCATTACCTCTCATGGGTGATAGGTTACAAAAGAAGGTTAAAGCATTCAAGAACCATCATTAAAAATAGGCATTGAAAAAAAATTGAAGTTACATGCTCTGACCATGAGTGACTTAGGGGAGGAAAGAGTTTAATTGACTTACACTTCTGGTTCAATGTCCATCTCTGGGAAACGAGAGAAGGGACTAAAGCAGGAAGATGAAGGTTGAAACTATAGAGGAATTCTACCTATTGGCCCACTCACAGGCCTATGCTAGTTTTCATAAACAACAGGGAATGGCTCTGCCCATGGTGGGCTGGACCCTTCTCCATCAATTAACAGTGAAAACAATCCCTCAGAGTTCCCCACAGACCAACATGATAAAGACAAGTAGTCAACTGAGAGAAATGAGACCCTTCTTAGGTAATTCTAAACTGTGTCAGGTTGACAGTCATTGCTAAGAAACTCATTTCCTTTATCTTTGCTCCTTTGATACCAAATACTTGGACACTTAATCCCCCCATACACAATACATAGCTGGCAAGTGATATGTTTATTATATCAAAACCCTGCTACACATTGCATGACATTCATTTATGTCACTTACCCAGGTGTCTCTTCAAATGCTACGCTATTTTCCATACTCCCGTGCTTTTTCCAAACATTTGAACAGGGAGCTTAGGCCATTATAAACAGCCTTTTCACTACAGAGGAAATAATTATATATGTTGATAATAACCTATTCATCTGAAATAATTTACATCTATGACTTATTGCCTTAGTTAGAGTTTCTATTGCTGTGGTTAAACACCATGACAAAAAAACAACTTGGGGAGGAAGGGTTTATTTGGCTTCTATGTCCTTAGTCACAGTCCATTGAGTGATGCCAAGGCAGGAACCTGGAAGCAAGAACAGAGGCCATGTGGCATGCCTCTTACTAGATTGTACCACGTAGCTTTCTCAGCCTGCCTCTTAGGGATGATATCTCCTTCAGTAATCAGGGTACTCCCATACCAATCATCAATCAAGAAAATGTCCTACAGACTGATACAGGCCAATCTTATGGAGTCATTTTCTCAATTAAGATTCCAAGATAAGTTCAGATTTGTGTCAAACTGACAAAATTCAACCACTCTTAAAATTAAACTTGTGTTTAAATCCCAGTTTCCATGGACCTGTTGAGGACAGAGTAAGTAGGTAATCATTTGTGGAAAGTTAGGAAGGCAGATAGAAATCCAGCTGACTAGTAATTAATCAGAGACACACTTCTAAGGCTGATATTATGATTACTTGTTTATATTTAATTGACAATAATTGAGGTAGACCCCATTGGATTGCTGTGGCGACTTGGAGGACTTAACCTGTTGGACTTCCTGATAGTAGACTAAGTAAAGAGAAAAGTTGGTTGTAGCAGCCTGTGTCCTTAGGGTCCTTTCCCCCCATAATCTGGCCCTTTATTTGAGGAAATTTATTACAACACAGTACTTGGCTGGCAGCTGAGGATCATGGAGTAATTTTTCTGTGTTCATGAGTTTTGATGGTAGTTTTCAAAAAGTTCATCTTCTTGGAATCTGGAGTTATGTAGGATATGAACTATTATAATGTTACAAAATGTAGTGCTATAAATGACACAGCCAGATAGAATTGGCTTCAATTTCAAAAATCATGCATTTAATGTCTGTGCTTTATTTTTGCATAAAAATCATTAGGGAGAAATAGATGCTAATCAGGTGAAGTAATTTTAGATTCTGTTTAATAATTACAGTTATATGATCATTACTGTTAATAGATAGCTAAGAGATAGTGGATAGTAACAGATCATCTGTAATGTGTTGACTCCTATACTTGGCATCTTAGGCGATGTTAGCATATTAATGCAAATCAAATAAAATCTTTCTGTTTCAGGTATTTATAATTTATTACTACTAATGCATAATATACTACATATAGCTCCTTGGTTTCATGAATATTAGGGCTGAAAAGAAATTGGGATTGTTTCCTATCTAGCTGTTGACAATCAACTCACAAATAGTTATCTAACAATTATTTATGGACAACCTCCATGGTTCAGGCATGGTTGTGTGTGGTCTGGTGACTCATAAATACATTATTGTTCCATACCGAAGTAACAAAACTTTGCTTAAATAGTGAAAATATAGGAAAGAAATTGAAGGGGAAAAAAGTAACATATTCAAGCATTCTACTTCCATTGATTTTCATCCCTTTTTGTAGAACAGAAAATTAATCTGATAATGTGTCTTTCCAGCCTACAGAATTTCTTTGAACATTAAACAACCCACAACAAATTCTGGTTCTGTCTACATGACATTATGGTTCTATTACCTTCACTGACAGAGGATGGTGAGGGATGCCTTCCCATTACTCTACAGCCTCCATTGTTTTTCATAGGAAGACAGCTGTCAATTTTTAATTATTGTTTCCCTGTATTTAAAGTCTCTCTTTCAAGATTTGTCTCTGATTTTTCAAAAGTTTGACACTAATATTCATAGCTATGTTTGGCTCTAAATTTATGCTGTATGAATTGCTCTAAGTTTCTCATCTGCATGTTTTAATTTTAATTTTTAATAATTCTATTCATTTATAAATGTGTGTGCATATATATATGCGTGCACATATGTATGCAAATATATATGTATATATGCATACATTTTTAATTCTTTTTCTGTTCTCATTTATTCTGTTTTCTCCTCTTGGGACTCTAATTATATGTGTGTTAGACCATTTATAATTCTGCCAGAAGCCATTGCATATCTATATTGTTTATAGTGGTTTTTCTTCTTATTTATTGCTATTTATTATTGTGATATTCTTTTTTGAGCTAACATCCTGGGTACTGTCTCTTTCTTTTTTATATTTTCCTTGTAAATCCATGTCTACTCTCTATATTTTTCACATAGAATTTTGGTAGTAATACTACCAGAGGATACAGGTTTTTCTGAGGTCATTTGCTGGTCCATTGTTGAAGATTCTAAAATAGATCTAAAGTTTCTAATACTTGGCTAAGCACTTCTATTTTTAGGAGATTGCCTCTTTTTTGCCTGCTTGAAGATGTAACTGCTTAGGTGGTAGGGTACTGGGTGTAGTTTGCAAGGAAAATATCAGAGAATAACCATTTTGGAGAGTAGAGAAACAGTAAGGGCAGCTGGAAGAGTAACGTTACTGCAGGCAACTTCTCCATTGCTTTTTTCCCTCTTGAATGTTCCACTAAATGCTTTTGGCACAGAGAGAGCAAATAACTGGCTGCTTGGTATGTCAACTTGTCCTCCTTCCAGCAAGTCCTCTTCAGATAAGAATATATTAACGTCACCAGTTCCCTTCATGTGAGCTATTCAATGCTCTAGTTTCATGAACGTCCATGCTAAAGAACTTTTGCCTATTGTATTCAAGTCCCCAAATATAACTACCACCTTTTGTGGGTAGATGTGGATCATGAGACTGTACCTGATGATTTTTACCATTCCCCTAATAAACAGAAGATTTAGGATCAGACAGGGAATTGGAGGATCAGCCATAAATCCCAGAGAGGATAATAATGGCAAATTCATTTGGATGTTGGCATTTGATTTGTAGATGTGTTAAAGGTCCCAGAGTCTCTTGGAGGAGTGTGATGAGAAAAACAATGTTCTGACTGCCCATTTGAGTTCTTGGTTGAGCTATGGGTATTCCACAAGTAGATAAGTGGAAATGTTACATGTTAAGAGTTTGTCCTAGGTTTATATCTTATAGAAGGAGAATATTCTGTGAAGACAGACTGACAGTTGATGCAAAAGTTTATTTAGAAAAGGATTGCATACTCCAAAGATAGAGACAGGTGAAGTGGACTAGCCCAAACAAAGGTAGACTAATACTACACTGGATCCCATGGTATAGACATGTAAGATATTTTTATAAATATTTATGAGGGGGTGGCATATTAATGACATAAAGTATTCCTTGTTTCCTTCCCAAGTTTTGATGGACATGATCTTGCTTTTAGGATCTTTCTTCCTATGAGCCTTTGAAATGCACAAAAGGGGAAGGCTCAATGCCACTGTGTAAATAATATGCTGAAGCTTGGGACTTTTGAGACTATAGGCCTTTAATTAGTGCAATGTTTGTGGCATTTGGGAAAGCACCCTCATGCCTACATGTCTGATATAACACTTTCAAGAATAGTTTATTACAAAGGGTCACTCTTAGCATCAGAAATCAGAGATGCCAAGATTCTACTATTCCAACAGTTTCCTTGGTCCCTGATAGCTGACTCCCTCCCTAACCTACCAAGATGCTGATGCTATATTTAAACACCTTGCCTATCCCTTCTCTTTTCCTTTGAACTTGGTTTCTCTTTTCTAGGCTTTCATGTTCTATAATAACTGTAGAGTTCGTATTTCTTTGTGCTCTCTATCATTCTCCTTAGCCAAGTGTCCACCCTCTGAAGAGTGACTGATGGCATGCATAGATCAATGGGATGGTAACATTTCAGAACTAGAGGAACCTTCTTCAGACTTCAGGCTCAATGCCTTCATGTCACCACCTGGGATAGTAGGCTAGGAGGAATGGAAAGTTACCTGAAACTGTGTGACTGGTTAAGTGTAAATCCAGACCTGAAATCAGTCTTTTAGATCGTTCTCCATGTACTGGAATCATTTTAACTTCAGCATGAAGTTTAAGTGAAATAATTACTCTAAGTATGAATCCTCTCTACCTGAGGGTGGAGGGTTCCCCATTTCTCCTGCTCTTCATCTTGGTGTCTTAATAGTTTTTAACTATGTGACATTGCCATACTTGGACCTTACCAACATTACTTGTCGACTTTAAGAGCCTGAACTACCTACTCTTTTCTTAGGGAGAACAATGATTTGTTTGCTAGATGGACTGAGAACACTGAAACCTAGTCTCACTGATGCCGCCCAGTTTCTGCATAGGATTGATGGTGGAGGTTTCTGAATTAATTTTTTTCTATATTCCACTCTTTTCATATTACTCAGGGAAGTCATCTCCAGATGACACCATGCTTGTTCAGTTATGAGTTATCCTCAGTAAGGCAACAAGAGGTAAAAAGTAGAGGGAGAGAAATCTCTACCACGGATGGTTGTGTTGACGTGGAAGGTGAACTCAACTCAGATATAAGGGATCCTGACTTTGATCCAGTCTTGTATCCATTATTTTGTACCTGAGTGACTTTGGGTACTTCCATAAGTTCTCCCCTTAAAGGGTAGGTGAAGGAAGTTTTCATCCTTATTTGTGGAAGCAAAGTCACATTCTTAGAGGAGGTGCTTGGTTGAAGACTTGTTTGGTGTTTGACATAAAATTAGGGAATTGGTCCATAGCTATTTTTAAAGAAGCATACATATATTTCATGATATCAGACTGCTAAGCTGGTAGTCACCCCAAAATGTACAGAGAGCTTCATGGTAGTCACAAATCTCTCCTCTTGTGGCCTGTCTCTTCTGCACCTGAGAGCAGGTTGTTTCAATGTTCCCAGTAGATAATTGGATTTTAGAGATAAAGTTTATCCTCCCAGGCAGATGGTATTTTTATTGAGAGCAGTGGTATCTTTTGGGATCCCCACTATTCCCACTTCAGCTGTGGTTTCATAGAGGGACTTTGAAGGACATAAATTATGCAGTGAAACATGCTTCTTTGCAGACACTTATCCATCCTGTAACCCAGATGAGATCTCCCCAGTGGTGTTTGCTTAGTGTCTTAAGTTCTAGTCCCTTACTGAGTGGTTGGTGATCATTAGGGTAAAAGGTAGCTTTACTCAAATTATAGGACAAATCTTGGAGTCTGATACCAGCCATACTGTATCCTTTAGAAGTGGGAAGCACTTCTGGTTTCTGGCTGTGTCCAGAACTGAACTGGACCAGTCCCATAACTCCCTGCACGTAAATCCTGTTGGAGAGAGAGCTGGACCCTCAGAAGTGCTGACAATCCTGAGAGCTCAGAGAAGACAACTACTTTCTGCCCACATTCCTGACCCAAGAGGAAACTCCCTAGTGTCCTCTGTGCCCTAGGCACAGGGACCTAGCAGCAGTCAGAGGGAGGACCCTTCAGGTTTCTGCCTGCACCAAGAACTAAAAGTCAGATGCCAGGAGCACCTATACACCTGAGAGCAGAGGTAAGACCAACTTTTCTGCACCAAGCAGCTGATCAGGAGGCTTCAGGTTATATAAACCCTGGAGCAGCTCTCTGTTCCCAGATCCTGCTGAATGAAAACAGGTCTACAGGAGTGCTGACACACAGGCCTACAGGAGAGTCAAGCCACTGTTAGAAACAGCAAGACAAGCTAACACCAGAGACAACCTGATGGCAAGAGGCAAGCACAGGAACCTAAGCAACAGAAACCAAGACTACCTGGCATCATCAGAGCCCAGTTCTCCCACCAAAGCAAGTACTGGATATCCAAACACACCAGAAAAGCAAGATTTGGAGTTAAAAATCACATCTTATGATGATGATAGAGGACTTAGAGAGACATAAATAGCTCCTTTAAAGAAATACAGGACAATACAAGTAAATAATTAGAAGCCCTTAAGGAGGAAACACAAAAATCCCTTAAAGAATTACAGGAAAGCACAGCCAAACAGGTGAAGGAATTGAAGAAAACCGTCCAGGATTTAAAAATGGAAATAGAAACAATAAAGAAAGCACAAAGGGAGACAATCCTGGAGATAGAAAACTTAGGGAAGAGATCAAGAATCATAGATGCAAGCATCACCAAAAGAATACAAGAGATAGAAAGAATCTCAGGGGCAGAAGATACCATAGAAAACATCGACACAACTGTCAAAGATAATGTAAAACACAAATAGAAGAGTGTGAAGACTCCCAACTTAAAGGGCCAGCAAATATCTTCAACAAAATTATAGAAGAAAACTCCCCTAACCTAAAGAAAGAGATGCCCATAAACATTCAAGAAGTTTACAGAACTCCAAATAGATTGGACCAGAAAAGAAATTCCTCCTGTCACATAATAGTTAAAACACAAAACCCCAAAAAACAAAGAATCAGTAAAGGAAAAAAGTCAAGTAACATGTAAAGGCTGACCTATCAGAATTATACCAGACTTCTCACCAGAGACTATGAAAGCCAGAAGATCCTGGGCAGATGTTATACAGACACTGAGAGAACACAAATGCCAGCCCAGGTTACTATATCCAGCAAAACTCTCAATTAACATAGATGGAGAAACCAAGATATCCCATGACAAAACAAAATTTACTCAATAACTTTCTACAAATCCAGCCCTACAAAGGATAAAAGATGGAAAACTCCAACAAAAGGAGGAAAACTACATCCTAGAAAAAGCAAGAAAATAATCTCCTTGCAATTTTGCTACATACAGGAAACTGTATACCTGAAACATACATACCTCAGAGACTAAAACAGACACTACCTCAGAGTAAAATGCTGGAAAACAACTTTCCAAGCAAATGGTCCAATTAAACCAGGTGATGTAGTCATTCTAATATTGAATAAAATTGACTTTCAACCAAAAGTTATCAAAAAAGATAACGAAGGACACCTCATATTCATAAAGGAAAAATACACCAAGATGAACTCTCAATCCTGAATATCTATGCAAGGGCATCTACATTCATACAAGAAAACTTACTAAAGCTCAAATCAAACATTGCACCTCACACAATAATAGTAGGAAATTGCAAAACCCTACTCTCATCAATGGACAGATCTTGGAAACAGAAATTAAACAGAGACATAGATAAACTAACAGAGTTAGGAACCAAATGGATTTAACAGATATTTATAGGACATTTTATCCTAAAACAAAAGAATATACCTTCTCAGCACTTCATGGTACATACCTTCTCCAAAATTGGCCAGATAATCAGTCACAAAACTAGCCTCAACAGATACCAGAAGATTGAAATAATCCCATGCATCCTATCAGATCACCATGGACTAAGACTGGCCTTTAATAACAACAAAAACAACAGAAAGCCCACATATACATGCAAGTTGAACAACACTCTACTGAATGATAATGTGGTCAAGACGGATAAACAGTTCTCTGCACCCAAATCCCGTGGGAGGGAGAGCTAAACCTTCAGAGAGGCAGACAGGCCTGGGAAACCAGAAGAGACTGCTCCCTGCACACACATCTCGGACGCCAGAGGAAAAAGCCAAAGACCATCTGGAACCCTGGTGCACTGAAGCTCCCGGAAGGGGCGGCACAGGTCTTCCTGGTTGCTGCCGCTGCAGAGAGCCCCTGGGCAGCACCCCACGAGCGAACTTGAGCCTCGGGATCACAGGTAAGACCAAATTTTCTGCTGCAAGAAAGCTGCCTGGTGAGCTTGGGACACACGGAAGCAGAATTTCTCTAGAACCGGGCACGTTCTGTGTTTACCGGAAGTCCCACACCCGCGGATCCCGGCCCGCAGCAGCTCTCTGCTCCCAGACCCGGTGAGAGAGAGACCCAACCGCCTGGTCAGGTGGGCACTCCTGAGGCTGCAGAGCGGAAGAGACCACCAACACTGCTCACCCCTGCCCACATCCCTGGCCCAAGAGGAAACTGTATAAGGCCTCTGGGCTCCCGTGGGGGAGGGCCCAGGAGCGGCAGGACCCCTGCCAGAGACACCGCCGGACCCTGAAGGAAACAGACCGGATAAACAGTTCTCTGCACCCAAATCCCGTGGGAGGGAGAGCTAAACCTTCAGAGAGGCAGACAGGCCTGGGAAACCAGAAGAGACTGCTCCCTGCACACACATCTCGGACGCCAGAGGAAAAAGCCAAAGACCATCTGGAACCCTGGTGCACTGAAGCTCCCGGAAGGGGCGGCACAGGTCTTCCTGGTTGCTGCCGCTGCAGAGAGCCCCTGGGCAGCACCCCACGAGCGAACTTGAGCCTCGGGATCACAGGTAAGACCAAATTTTCTGCTGCAAGAAAGCTGCCTGGTGAGCTTGGGACACACGGAAGCAGAATTTCTCTAGAACCGGGCACGTTCTGTGTTTACCGGAAGTCCCACACCCGCGGATCCCGGCCCGCAGCAGCTCTCTGCTCCCAGACCCGGTGAGAGAGAGACCCAACCGCCTGGTCAGGTGGGCACTCCTGAGGCTGCAGAGCGGAAGAGACCACCAACACTGCTCACCCCTGCCCACATCCCTGGCCCAAGAGGAAACTGTATAAGGCCTCTGGGCTCCCGTGGGGGAGGGCCCAGGAGCGGCAGGACCCCTGCCAGAGACACCGCTGGACCCTGAAGGAAACAGACCTGATAAACAGTTCTCTGCACCCAAATCCCGTGGGAGGGAGAGCTAAACCTTCAGAGAGGCAGACAGGCCTGGGAAACCAGAAGAGACTGCTCCCTGCACACACATCTCGGACGCCAGAGGAAAAAGCCAAAGACCATCTGGAACCCTGGTGCACTGAAGCTCCCGGAAGGGGCGGCACAGGTCTTCCTGGTTGCTGCCGCTGCAGAGAGCCCCTGGGCAGCACCCCACGAGCAAACCTGAGCCTCGGGACCACAGGTAAGACCAAATTTTCTGCTGCAAGAAAGCTGCCTGGTGAACTCAAGACACAGGCCCACAGGAACAGCTGAAGACCTGTAGAGAGGAAAAACTACACGCCCGAAAGCAGAACACTCTGTCCCCATAACTGACTGAAAGAGAGGAAAACAGGTCTACAGCACTCCTGACACACAGGCTTATAGGACAGTCTAGCCACTGTCAGAAATAGCAGAACAAAGTAACACTAGAGATAATCTGACGGCGAGAGGCAAGCGCAGGAACCCAAGCAACAGAAACCAAGACTACATGCCATCATCGGAGCCCAATTCTCCCACCAAAACAAACATGGAATATCCAAACACACCAGAAAAGCAAGATCTAGTTTCAAAATCATATTTGATCATGATGCTGGAGGACTTCAGGAAAGACCTGAACACACTTAGGGAAGCACAGGAAAACATTAATAAACAAGTAAAAGCCTACAGAGAGGAATCGCAAAAATCCCTGAAAGAATTCCAGGAAAACACAATCAAACAGTTGAAGGAATTAAAAATGGAAATAGAAGCAATCAAGAAAGAACACATGGAAACAACCCTGGATATAGAAAACCAAAAGAAGAGACAAGGAGCTGTAGATACAAGCTTCACCAACAGAATACAAGAGATGGAAGAGAGAATCTCAGGAGCAGAAGATTCCATAGAAATCATTGACTCAACTGTCAAAGATAATGTAAAGCGGAAAAAGCTACTGGTCCAAAACATACAGGAAATCCAGGACTCAATGAGAAGATCAAACCTAAGGATAATAGGTATAGAAGAGAGTGAAGACTCCCAGCTCAAAGGACCAGTAAATATCTTCAACAAAATCATAGAAGAAAACTTCCCTAACCTAAAAAAAGAGATACCCATAGACATACAGGAAGCCTACAGAACTCCAAATAGATTGGACCAGAAAAGAAACACCTCCCGTCACATAATTGTCAAAACACCAAACGCACAAAATAAAGAAAGAATATTAAAAGCAGTAAGGGAAAAAGGTCAAGTAACATATAAAGGGAGACCTATCAGAATCACACCAGACTTCTCGCCAGAAACTATGAAGGCCAGAAGATCCTGGACTGATGTTATACAGACCCTAAGAGAACACAAATGCCAGCCCAGATTACTGTATCCAGCAAAACTCTCAATTAACATTGATGGAGAAACCAAGATATTCCATGACAAAACCAAATTTACACAATATCTTTCTACAAATCCAGCACTACAAAGGATAATAAATGGTAAAGCCCAACATAAGGAGGCAAGCTATACCCTAGAAGAAGCAAGAAACTAATCGTCTTGGCAACAAAACAAAGAGAATGAAAGCACACAAACATAACCTCACATCAAATATGAATATAACGGGAAGCAATAATCACTATTCCTTAATATCTCTCAATATCAATGGCCTCAACTCCCCAATAAAAAGACATAGATTAACAAACTGGATACGCAACGAGGACCCTGCATTCTGCTGCCTACAGGAAACACACCTCAGAGACAAAGACAGACACTATCTCAGAGTGAAAGGCTGGAAAACAACTTTCCAAGCAAATGGTCAGAAGAAGCAAGCTGGAGTAGCCATTCTAATATCAAATAAAATCAATTTCCAACTAAAAGTCATCAAAAAAGATAAGGAAGGACACTTCATATTCATCAAAGGAAAAATCCACCAAGATGAACTCTCAATCCTAAATATCTATGCCCCAAATACAAGGGCACCTACATATGTAAAAGAAACCTTACTAAAGCTCAAAACACACATTGCACCTCACACAATAATAGTGGGAGATTTCAACACCCCACTCTCATCAATGGACAGATCATGGAAACAGAAATTAAACAGTGATGTAGACAGACTAAGAGAAGTCATGAGCCAAATGGACTTAACGGATATTTATAGAACTTTCTATCCTAAAGCAAAAGGATATACCTTCTTCTCAGCTCCTCATGGTACTTTCTCCAAAATTGACCATATAATTGGTCAAAAAACGGGCCTCAAAAGGTACAGAAAGATAGAAATAATCCCATGCGTGCTATCGGACCACCACGGCCTAAAACTGGTCTTCAATAACAATAAGGGAAGAATGCCCACATATACGTGGAAATTGAACAATGCTCTACTCAATGATAACCTGGTCAAGGAAGAAATAAAGAAAGAAATTAAAAACTTTTTAGAATTTAATGAAAATGAAGATACAACATACTCAAACTTATGGGACACAATGAAAGCTGTGCTAAGAGGAAAACTCATAGCGCTGAGTGCCTGCAGAAAGAAACAGGAAAGAGCATATGTCAGCAGCTTGACAGCACACCTAAAAGCTCTAGAACAAAAAGAAGCAAATACACCCAGGAGGAGTAGAAGGCAGGAAATAATCAAACTCAGAGCTGAAATCAACCAAGTAGAAACAAAAAGGACCATAGAAAGAATCAACAGAACGAAAAGTTGGTTCTTTGAGAAAATCAACAAGATAGATAAACCCTTAGCCAGACTAACGAGAGGACACAGAGAGTGTGTCCAAATTAACAAAATCAGAAATGAAAAGGGAGACATAACTACAGATTCGGAGGAAATTCAAAAAATCATCAGATCTTACTATAAAAACCTATATTCAACAAAATTTGAAAATCTTCAGGAAATGGACAATTTCCTAGACAGATACCAGGTATCGAAGTTAAATCAGGAACAGATAAACCAGTTAAACAACCCCATAACTCCTAAGGAAATAGAAGCAGTCATTAAAGGTCTCCCAACCAAAAAGAGCCCAGGTCCAGACGGGTTTAGTGCAGAATTCTATCAAACCTTCATAGAAGACCTCATACCAATATTATCCAAACTATTCCACAAAATTGAAACAGATGGAGCACTACCGAATTCCTTCTATGAAGCCACAATTACTCTTATACCTAAACCACACAAAGACACAACAAAGAAAGAGAACTTCAGACCAATTTCCCTTATGAATATCGACGCAAAAATACTCAATAAAATTCTGGCAAACCGAATTCAAGAGCACATCAAAACAATCATCCACCATGATCAAGTAGGCTTCATCCCAGGCATGCAGGGATGGTTTAATATACGGAAAACCATCAACGTGATCCATTATATAAACAAACTGAAAGAACAGAACCACATGATCATTTCATTAGATGCTGAGAAAGCATTTGACAAAATTCAACACCCCTTCATGATAAAAGTCCTGGAAAGAATAGGAATTCAAGGCCCATACCTAAACATAGTAAAAGCCATATACAGCAAACCAGTTGCTAACATTAAACTAAATGGAGAGAAACTTGAAGCAATCCCACTAAAATCAGGGACTAGACAAGGCTGCCCACTCTCTCCCTACTTATTCAATATAGTTCTTGAAGTTCTAGCCAGAGCAATCAGACAACAAAAGGAGATCAAAGGGATACAGATCGGAAAAGAAGAGGTCAAAATATCACTATTTGCAGATGACATGATAGTATATTTAAGTGATCCCAAAAGTTCCACCAGAGAACTACTAAAGCTGATAAACAACTTCAGCAAAGTGGCTGGGTATAAAATTAACTCAAATAAATCAGTTGCCTTCCTCTATACAAAAGAGAAACAAGCCGAGAAAGAAATTAGGGAAACGACACCCTTCATAATAGACCCAAATAATATAAAGTACCTCGGTGTGACTTTAACCAAGCAAGTAAAAGATCTGTACAATAAGAACTTCAAGACACTGAGGAAAGAAATTGAAGAAGACCTCAGAAGATGGAAAGATCTCCCATGCTCATGGATTGGCAGGATTAATATGGTAAAAATGGCCATTTTACCAAAAGCAATCTACAGATTCAATGCAATCCCCATCAAAATACCAATCCAATTCTTCAAAGAGTTAGACAGAACAATTTGCAAATTCATCTGGAATAACAAAAAACCCAGGATAGCTAAAGCTATCCTCAACAATAAAAGGACTTCAGGGGGAATCACTATCCCTGAACTCAAGCAGTATTACAGAGCAATAGTGATAAAAACTGCATGGTATTGGTACAGAGACAGACAGATAGACCAATGGAATAGAATTGAAGACCCAGAAATGAACCCACACACCTATGGTCACTTGATTTTTGACAAAGGATCCAAAACCATCCAATGGAAAAAAGATAGCATTTTCAGCAAATGGTGCTGGTTCAACTGGAGGGCAACATGTAGAAGAATGCAGATCGATCCATCCTTATCACCCTGTACAAAGCTTAAGTCCAAGTGGATCAAGGACCTCCACATCAAACCAGACACACTCAAACTAATAGAAGAAAAACTAGGGAAGCATCTGGAACACATGGGCACTGGAAAAAATTTCCTGAACAAAACACCAATGGCTTATGCTCTAAGATCAAGAATCGACAAATGGGATCTCATAAAACTGCAAAGCTTCTGTAAGGCAAAGGACACTGTGGTTAGGACAAAACGGCAACCAACAGATTGGGAAAAGATCTTTACCAATCCTACAACAGATAGAGGCCTTATTTCCAAAATATACAAAGAACTCAAGAAGTTAGACCGCAGGGAAACAAATAACCCTATTAAAAAATGGGGTTCAGAGCTAAACAAAGAATTCACAGCTGAGGAATGCCGAATGGCTGAGAAACACCTAAAGAAATGTTCAACATCTTTAGTCATAAGGGAAATGCAAATCAAAACAACCCTGAGATTTCACCTCACACCAGTGCGATTGGCTAAGATCAAAAACTCAGGTGACAGCAGATGCTGGCGAGGATGTGGAGAAAGAGGAACACTCCTCCATTGTTGGTGGGATTGCAGACTGGTAAAACCATTCTGGAAATCAGTCTGGAGGTTCCTCAGAAAATTGGACATTGAACTGCCTGAGGATCCAGCTATACCTCTCTTGGGCATATACCCAAAAGATGCCTCAACATATAAAAGAGACACGTGCTCCACTATATTCATCGCAGCCTTATTTATAATAGCCAGAAAATGGAAAGAACCCAGATGCCCTTCAACAGAGGAATGGATACAGAAAATGTGGTACATCTACACAATGGAATATTACTCAGCTATCAAAAACAACGAGTTTATGAAATTCGTAGGCAAATGGTTGGAACTGGAAAATATCATCCTGAGTGAGCTAACCCAATCACAGAAAGACATACATGGTATGCACTCATTGATAAGTGGCTATTAGCCCAAATGCTTGAATTACCCTAGATCCCTAGAACAAACGAAACTCAAGACGGATGATCAAAATGTGAATGCTTCACTCCTTCTTTAAATGAGGAAAAAGAATACCCTTGGCAGGGAAGGGAGAGGCAAAGATTAAAACAGAGACTGAAGGAACACCCATTCAGAGCCTGCCCCACATGTGGCCCATACATATACAGCCACCCAATTAGACAAGATGGATGAAGCAAAGAAGTGCAGACCGACAGGAGCCGGATGTAGATCGATCCTGAGAGACACAGCCAGAATACAGCAAATATAGAGGCGAATGCCAGCAGCAAACCACTGAACTGAGAATAGGTCCCCTATTGAAGGAATCAGAGAAAGAACTGGAAGAGCTTGAAGGGGCTCGAGACCCCAAAAGTACAACAATGCCAAGCAACCAGAGCTTCCAGGGACTAAGCCACTACCTAAAGACTATACATGGACTGACCCTGGACTCTGACCCCATAGGTAGCAATGAATATCCTAGTAAGAGCACCAGTGGAAGGGGAAGCCCTGGGTCCTGCTAAGACTGAACCCCCAGTGAACTAGTCTATGGGGGGAGGGCGGCAATGGGGGGAGGGTTGGGAGGGGAACACCCATAAGGAAGGGGAGGGGGGAGGGGGATGTTTGCCCGGAAACCGGGAAAGGGAATAACACTCGAAATGTATATAAGAAATACTCAAGTTAATAAAAAAAAAAAAAAAAGATAATGTGGTCAAGAAAGAAATACAGAAAGAAATTAAAGTCTTTTGAGAATTTAATGAAAATGAAGGCACAACATACCCAAACTTATGGGACACAATGAAAGCAGTGCTAAGAGGAAAACTCATAGCTCTGAGTGCCTCCATAAAGAAACAGGAGAGAGCACATACATTAGCAGCTTGACAGTACACCAAAAAGCTCTAGAACAAAAAGAAGCAAATACACCCAAGAGGAGTAGAAGGCAGGAAATAATCAAATTCAGGGCTGAAATCAACCAAGTTGAAAAAAAAGGACTATACAAAGGATCAACAGGAACTGGTTCTTTGAGAAAATAAACAAGATAAATAAACTCTTAGCCAGACTAAGCAGAGGGCACAGAGGGTGTATCTAGATTAGCAAAATCAGAAATGAAAAGGGAGACATAACAACAGAATCTGAGGAAATTCAAAAAGTCATTAGATCCTACAAAAGCCTATATTCAACAAAACTGGAAAATCTGGAGGAAATACACATTTTTTCTAGACAGATACCAGGTACCAAAGTTAAACCAGGATCAGATAAATCATCTAAAAAACCCCATAAGTCCTAAAGAAATAGAAACAGTTATTAAAAGTCTCCCAACCAAAAAGAGCCCAGGACCAGATGGGTTTAGTGCAGAATTCTATCAGACCTTCATAGAAGTCTTAATACCAATACTGTCCAAACTATTACACAAAATAGAAACAGAAGGAACACTACCCAATTCCTTCTATGAAGCCACAATTACACTTATACCTAAACCATACAAAGACCCAACAAAGAAAAAGAACTTCAGACCAATTTCCCTTATGAATATCAACACAAAAATACTCAACAAAAGTTTCACAAACTGAATCCAAGAACACATCAAAGCAATCATCCATCATGATTCATCCTAGGGATGCAGGGATGGTTTAATATATGGAAATCCATCAATGCAATTCACTATATATAAAGAAACCCAAATTAAAAAAAATACATGATCATTTCCTTAGATGCTGAGAAAGCATTTGACATAATTCAATACCCTTTCATGATTAAAGTACTGGACAGATCAGGAATTCAAGGCCCATGCCTAAACATAGTAAAAGCAATGTATATCAAACCGCTAGCTAACATTAGACTAAATGGAGAGAGACTTGAAGCAATTCCACTAAAATCAGGGGCTAGATAAGGCTGCCCACTCTCTCCCTACTTATTCAATATAGTACTTGAAGTGCTAGCCAGAGCAATCAGACAACAAAAGAGGTCAAAGGGATACAATTTGGAAATGAAGAAGTCAAAATATCACTAATTGCAGATGATTTGATAGTATACTTAAGTGACCCCAAAAGTTCCACTAGAGAACTACTAAGCCTGATGAACAACTTCAGCAAAGTGGCTGGGTATAAAATTAACTCAAATAAATCAGTAGCCTTCCTCTACTTAAAGGATAAACAGGCTGAGAAAGAAATTAGGGAAATGACACCCTTCACAATAGTCACAAATAACATAAAATACTTCGTTGTGATTCTAACCAACCAAGTGAAAGATCTCTATGACAAGAACTTCAAGTCCCTGAAGAAAGAAATTGAAGAAGATCTCAGAAGATGGAAAAACCTCCTATGCTCATGGACTGGCAGGATTAATATAGTAAAAATGGCCATTTTGCCAAAAAAACAAAAGGGTATAGATTCAATGCAATCCCCATTAAAAAAATCCCAACTCAATTCTTCAAAGAGTTAGAAAGAGCAATTTGCAAACTCATTTGGAATAACAAAAAAACCCCAGGATAGCGAAAACTATATTGAACAATAAAAGAACTTCTGGGGAATCACCACCCCTGACCTCAAGCAGTATTACAGAGCAATAGTCATAAAAAACTGTATGGTATTGTACAGAGACAGGCAGGTAGATCAGTGGAATAGAATTGAAGACCCAGAAATGAACTCACACACCTATGGTCACTTGATCTTTGACAAAGAGCTAAAATCATCCAATGGAAAAAAGATAGCATTTTCAACAAATGGTGCTGGTTCAACTGGAGGTCAGCATGTAGAAGAATGCAAATCAATTGATTCTTATCACCTTGTACAAAGCTTAAGTCCACATCAAACCAGATACATTCAAACTAATAGAAGAAAAAATGGGGAAGAGTCTTGATCACATGGGTACTGGAGAAAATTGAACAAAACACCAATGGCTTATGCTGTAAGATCAAGAATCCACAAATGGGACCTCATAAAACTGCAAGGTTTCTGTAAGGCAAAGGACACTGTCATTAGGACAAAATGGCAACCAACAGATTGGGAAAAAGTCTTTACTAATCCTACATCAGATAGAGTGTTAATATCTAATATATACAAAGAACTCAAGAAGTTAGACTCCAGAGAGCCAAATAACCCTATTTAAAATGGGGTACAGAGCTAAACAAAGAATTCTCAGCTGAGGAATAACAAATGGCTGAGAAGTACCTAAAGAAATGTTCAACATTCTTAGTCATCAGGGAAATGCAATTCAAAACAACCCTGAGATTCCACCTCACACCAGTCAGAAAGGCTAAGATAAAAAACTCAGGTGACAACAGATGCTGGCGAGGATGTGGAGAAAGAGGAACACTCCTCCATTGTTGGTGGGATTGCAAACTGGCACAACCACTCTGGAAATCAGTCTGGAGGTTCCTCAGAAATTGGACATTGCACTACCTGAGGACGTAACTATACCTCTGCTGGTCATATACCCAAAAGATGCTCCAACATACAAAAAAGACACATGCTCCACTATGTTCATAGCAGCCTTTTTTATAATAATCAGAAGCTGGAAAGAACCCAGATGCCCTTCAACAGAGGAATAAATACAGAAAATGTGGTACATCTACACATTGGAGTACTACTCAGCTATCAAAAACAATGACTTCTTGAAATTCATAGGCAAATGTATTGAACTAGAAAATACCATCCTGAGTAAGGTTGCCCAATCACAGAAAATGCACTCACTGATAAGTGGATATTAGCCCAAAAGCTCAAATTACCCATGATACAATCCACAGACCACATGAAGCTCAAGAGGAAAGATAACCAAAGTGCGGATTCTTCACTCCTTCTTAAAAGGGGGAACAAAAATATTCATAGGAGGGGATATAGAGGCAAAGTTTGGAGCAGAGACTGAAGGAATGGCCATTCAGAACCTGCCCCACCTGGGGATATACACATATACATAGCCACTAAAACTAGACAATATTGATGAAGCCAACAAGTGCATCCTGACAGGAGCCTGATATAACCATTTCCTGATAGGCTCAGCCAGAGCATATCAAATACAGAGGTGAATGCTAGCAGAAAACCATTGACCTGAGAACAGAACCTCCATTGGAGGAATTAGAGAAAGGATTGAAGGAGCTAAAGGGGCTTGCAACCCCATAAGAACAACGATGCCAACAACCAGAGCTCCTAGGGACTAAACCACTACCCAAAGACTACACATGGACAGACCCAAGGCTCCAGCTGTATATGTAGCAGAGGATGGCCTTGTTGGGCACCAATGGAAGGAAAAGCTCTTGGTCTTACCAAGGCTGGGCCCCTCAGTGTAGGCGAATGCTGAGGGAGGGGAGGAAGGGGGTGGTTGAGAGGGGAACACTCTTATGAAAGAAGGGGAAGGGGATGGGATAGAGGGCTTATGCCCAGAAAGGGAATGACATTTGAAATGTAAATAAAAAATATCCAATAAAAAAGTGGGAAGCAATATGTTTCTGCACATAGAGCATTGGGGGAATTCCAGCCAAATTCCAGTACCTGGTGATAAGGCAGTGCTGTTTCTCCCGGGAAGTTTAAGACCTGCTGTCCTTATTAAGTAGAAGACCATGGAAGGATGGGCATTTTAGAGGAATCCTTTATTACATAGTCTTCATCACAAAAAGTGCTATTGTCAAACCATCCCTATTTGATGGGTTGACAGACATTGTTCTAGTCGTCTTGGTGCTGATTACAGCAGAGGATAACACTCTGGTACTGTCTGTTAGGCCCATCAGGCAACAAGGCAGGCCAGGGTAAAACAGATGAGCATAAGTTGACAACAGATTAAAAATAGTGGAGGAAAGTCCATTAATAATTCTCATATTTAGGACTTGCCTTCCGCTCTACGCACCAAATCTGCAACATTTAATCTCTTCTCTGAGAGACTGGCCTAGAGAACCTTTCCCCTCTGAGTGATAGGCTGGGATTTTCTGAGACAGAACATTTGTCTGTCAGGGCCCACGGCTGCTCTGATGATTTACCCGCCGTCAGATGATGTTGGTGTCCGGTTGGTGATATAGCCTTGCTGGATATGGGGAAATTTGTTAGCTTTAGCTTTGACAGGAAGATAATTGCTGATGGTTAACAGAACCGAGCCAAATCCATTGGTTTTTTTTTTTCTTGTAACTTGAGTATGGGACCAGTTTTGAGAACCTTATTTTTTTCTGTGTAAACTATAAATTTCAGGTTGGGGGAGGAGAGAGAGAGAGAGAGAGAGAGAGAGAGAGAGAGAGAGAGAGAGAGAGAGAGAGAGAGAGAGAAAGAGGCAAAGATAGAGAGATTCGATTTTGACAGAAAAGTACCAGATTCTAGGATTTCTTTTTCCCCCTTCCTCTCTTTCCCTTCCCCCTTCCTCTTCCCCTCCCTCCTTTCTTTTGAGACAGTTCCTTCTCTGTGTATATTTCTATCTCAACTGTTCAGGCATGTATCACCGTACTAAGCTATCTCATTCTTATTTTTCTAATAGCTGTATCACACCATTCTGAAAGAATGTTTGTTACCTAAAGGAAAAAAAAATAGAAGAAATTTGAGTGCGTGTATACTGAGGGTACCCTGGAATACTGGCACTGGCTGGTCACTTGGTAAAAATATTTCTCTTTAGTGGGACGTTGCTTCTGAGAAGCCTCTTCTGAGAGTCCATAAATCTGAGCCTCCATTCCAAGGTCTATCAGTTTGCCTTCCTGGTGCAATCAAGCGATTGGCTCCACAGCACCTTGTAATGTCTGAGCCCTGAGGGCTTCCTGTAAAAGTCTTAAAAGGATGAGAAAAATGCTCAGAGAATCCCAGAGGATGCTCCTGTGCTTAGACAAAGAGACAAGTAGACAAAAGAGTTAGAAGGAAGACAGACTCCAGCGGTTTCCTTAGTAGGGGGCAAAGGGCAGATCATGTGATAATTCAAGAGCCTCTAGGAGAAGCATGGAGAAATAGAACTGTCATGGCTCTGTCCCTAAGAAACTGAAGTGTGATGCCTCAGTTTGGAGCCTACCACGTGGACATGGGGATAATCTGCACAGCAGTGGCAGCATACAGGACCCTGGCTGGTAGGAATGTTTGCTTGATCAAAGCAGCCCACCTATTTGATCTTTGTATCTGTGGGTGTGGCACACTAAAGGTACCGGTTTACATCTCCTTTTCCATGAGCGGTGGGAGAATTTTCACCTTACCGCAAGATGCTTGGAAAAGGGCAGACATGTGGGACGCAGCAAGGGTGCCATCTGACAAGTATTGTGATTTTTTTTTTTCGGAGCTGGGGACCGAACCCAGGGCTTTGCGCTTCCTAGGTAAGCGCTCTACCACTGAGCTAAATCCCCAGCCCCTTGTGATTTCTTGGGGGTAGTGAGTGGAATACCTCACTACCTGGGGAATTCTAATCCTTGTACCTGCAGAAGGGAATATTTCAGAATCATTGTGGTAACATAGAACACTGTCCACATGGTCCCCTACTTGTTTGGGACTATATGTAGGTGGTTACAGCATTTAGAGGCTGAGCTTGAGACCTTTCCTCATTTGTTACATTTGTTCCATGACCAGGTACCCATAACCCCTTGCCAACAGCTGTTAGCTCCCTGAATTTTCCTTGAAAGCTTTGATCGGGGTTCTGATCCTTGCTTTTACAGTGGTACCTCAGGTGATTTGGGCCTTCTAGTTCCCCTCCTTAACAGCATTTCCCACAGTCTGAGGAGCAAAATAGAAGCAGAGAATTTAATGTTGGAGCTGTGGTTTGTGGTGAAAGAGAAGAAAAGTTTAAGAAAGTTCTGATAGCTTAATAAAATTAAGGGAATGGCACACACAGGGAAGGACCCCCACCCAGCTGAACTTCCAGCTTGTAAAAAGAAAACAGCTGAGGAATCTCCTGCTCCTAAAAAGCAATAAATATAAAAGCTTCTGCAAATGCAACTAAAGGCGGGTCCAGGCTTCATACCAAGTAGGCAGTCAAACTTGGAAGTGTCATCCATGTCTTTCTGGCTTCAGTGTCACGAAGAATACATCAGAAAAGGGGTTGTGGAGTTTTCCTTTAACAATCACAGAAGAGAACTGCTGAGGCTAGGCATGTGGCATGTCTGGAGGTCATTCATGGAGGTCCTGAGAGACCATAGCATAAGTCTGTGAAAGTGAAGCCAGGATTGCATTGAAGGCCCTAAGATGATGGAGAAGCCAGGGCCATGAGACATCTGCCTGAGAGAACTGCAGACAAGGAGTAGAAACAGCCTAAGAAATAGAAGTATGTTACACACACCAAAGGTAGAAGCGTAACCTTCCTAACACTGCGATCCTTTTATACAGTACCTCATGTTGTGGTAACCCCCACCACACACACCCCCAACCATTAAATTATTTCGTTCCTAGCACACGACTGTAAGCTTTCTGCTGTTATGAATCATAATGTAAGTGTTTGATATGCAGAATATCTGATATCTGATACCAAAAGAGTCATGACCCACAGATTGAGAATCACTTAGATTCTAAGCTCTCTGACGTCAGACATAGAGCTATAGGATTTGGAGTTTGCTCTGCTGGGTTTCAGTCTTGCTTTGGTCCAATATTTTCTCCCATTTGGAGTTGGAGTGCTAATATGTATGCTAATATGTATGCTAATATGTATGCTAATATGTATGCATGGTGGAAGTATGTAGTTTGCTTTTTATTTTACAGGGGCTTGTGTTTAAGAGCTTTAAATCTTAAGAGATTTTGAACTTTGGACTTTTATATAGTCTTGACATTGTGAAAGTCTGTGGTGACTCTTGAAGTTGGGCTTAATGCATTTTGAATTATAATATGGTCATGAGCCCATGTAGAAAGTAGGATGTTATTATTTGAATGATAATGCCCCGATAAGCTCATATGTTTGAATACTTGGTTTCCAGTGTAGGAATTCTTTGGGAAGGACTAGGAGGTATGGTTTTATTGGAGGAAAAGTGTCACTGAGAGTGGGTTTTCAAAGGACTTGTACCACTTCCAGTTAGCTTTTTCTTTGTTTCACCAACACAGACTATAACCCCCACCAAACTCTAATCCCCAATTTAAATACTTTCTTTCATAAATTTCCTCGGTCATGGCATTTTATCACGGCAATGTCAAAATAACCAAGGGTCTTACCATTATTAATTACACTGCTCACCGAACGCTTGCATCTCTGTTACTTAGAAGCTGGTAAGCCTCACCAGGATCAAGGTAGTCTGTTCTACTTCTACATTAGCCTTTGTACACAATGGTTCCTATTGTGCCGAGTGAGAGAGTGAGAGATGAATGAAGATAGAGGTTGACCATCCATGTGCATTTCCTGGACTATTATTTCTCATGCCTGGGAAATGGGCTCAATTTCCCTTAGTTAGTGTTTTATGTAGGCCTTTCTCTGTGCATTCATATCGTTTAGTCCTTGGATTATTCTGTGATTGTGCACCCTGGTAGACATTGCCAGGCATTTGAAGTGATATCGTTTACCATATCTGGTTCAGTTACAGTGATGGGTGTTGAGGTTGTTGACACTATGCTTTCCTAAGGTTGCTAACAGCTTCCATTGGAAATAAGGTAGGTCTTGTTTAGGTTTGAGTGACAGGTGATGGGGCGTGTGGGCAGTGTCAGGGAGCTTGGAATCAATCCCAAGGTGAGCCTGAGGGTCAGAGAGGATGGGCTCAGAACATATAACAGAAGGAGATAGAGCAGAGTGAGTGACTCAGAGGACACAGATCTGAAGGGGTTTTGCTCCTTCCCTCCTAGCAGAGCAGCCTATAGTGATGGAGGTACAGACGTCATACCACCAGGGGAATTGCTAGCAAGCCATTCTGCTGGATTGAAGAGTTGTTGCATATTACTAAGTAAACCTTTCCTGATTCCTTCCTGAGGGCAATTATTTAAGAGGCAGCTATCTTTTGTGAAATGTTCTTTCACCTGCCGGTCATCATGTCCATTTCTACTCTCTGGACAGCAGGGTACTGACCTATTCTGTGTGTTTGCCTGGCTTTCTATGGGCGACCTCTGTTCCTGCATGATAAATACACATTTGAAAGTATTGATTTGCTGCTTCCCACTTTGAAAAGCTTAAGAAAGCTGACCTCTGCTCATTGTGTCTGACTTGAATTTTTTCAGGCTGACCAATCGACCCTTGGAAAGGCTGTGAGCTGCTACCTGTGCTCCTTGAGGGCCTTTTCGGGGGACCATAGCAAGTGCCTGAGAGAGGGGCCTTTTAACAAGACAGCATGCATCTAATGACTTTTAAATAGCTTATAGGGAGAGGAAAATCTCCATTGTAGAGTCTAAGAACGTCCCTCAAGGGAGGTGCCATTTCCAGGACTGTCTAAAAAAACCCAAGGTCCTCTCTGCTCCGTAGATGATGCTATGTTGTGCTTTCTAGTTGCACCCTCCCTGCCTCCAGCCCCCACCCCAGCAATTCTTCCTCATTTTATTTTCTTTCCTGGTTTTTACCACGGTGTGACCTCGTGTTGTATTTTTTCTGAATGACAATGAAAGTAATTGAAAATATTGATTGGCAGTACAGTTAAGTTGTCAACACAACCATTTAATTTGTCAGGAGGACTTGTTAAATTGTCAAAAATCATATAAAAAAACTCCTTCAGTCACTGATGATATACATTAGAGAGGTTCATGAATCAAATGGGCCATTTTGCAGATAAGTGTTGAAAAAAAATTCTGAAATTATTTGCTTCAGATATATTTGTGCTCTTCTTTCTCTCTGTGTCTCTTTCTGTGTGTATGTGTGTGTATGTGTATGTGTGTGTGTGTGTGTGTGTGTGTTTCTCTCTGTGTCTCTGTCTCTCATTCTCCTGTTATCTCTCATCACACTATACAAGTATTGGAATGATGACATCACATCAAGTCAAGGTAAAGTAGTGATACATTTTGAGTAGAAGGTTCACCAAAGATACCAAGGCAGAATTAAGGTCATGTATAGCAATTATATTGTGCTATTCTGAGTCACACCTTGAAGTTAATAGGACAAAGACATGGGGTTATGTTTTTCCTTATGTGTAGGGTTTACAATAAGTATCTGGAGATTGTCTTTTGGCTTTTGACCTTGGGGAAAGCATCTTCCAGGGACTCTGTTTTGTTGGCTCAACCAACCCAGACACCAGGGAAACTCTTGTCCTGTGCTCACCGCTGCTGCAAATTTGATTCTGGAAGGGTAGCTCCTTAGAGACATTGAACAGTCAGGGCTAGTAGGCCCAGAGATGCAAAGAACTTGACCCCTGTATCAACTGGCAAGTTAGAATAATTCACACAGCATTCTACCCAATTTGGTTTATGACTCCTTGAGTATAGAGCCCAGCCCAGGGATAGAACAGAGAGTGTAGTGCTAGGATCAGTCCTGTGGTCATGGTCCAAAGACTGTTTACCATATTAGGTAGACTTCCCACTGTAAGTTGGCATGCAGCTCTGGGCAGATGATAAATGTCTTCTAGAACCCAGCTACAGCCTTGATTCCAGAAGGAGGACTAAGTCCTGACACTTCAGATAGAGCTTACAGTGCACAGTTCCCTAGGTGTCTCCATGTTCTTTGGTCTCTCCGTTCTCTGGAAGTTGGTTCATAAATTTGAGTACAAAATGCTCGCCAAATCCCATTCTGAAATCCCTTTTGGAGAGAAGCCAAGATGGAATTCTTAACTCTAAAGAACTCTATTGAGTCCCAGGAGAGGCCAGAGGCCATGAGTCCCAGAACAGGTGAGGGAGTAAGTAGTGTGTTGACCAGCATGCACCACTGAGAACTGCAGCATCTGAGAGAAGGGTCTGTTTTGTTTAGCAGGGCTGGGGAGGAAGAGCCAAATGGCATGTGAACTTCGGTCAATCAGGAGTGCTTATCTTGCTCGTTTCTTGGGTCTCTGAGTCTCATTTGTTCTTATCCTGGGCATTTAAGTGGAGCTGAGGTCAATGGCAAAATACACAGAGACCTGCAGGGCTTATCCTACAGTTTCACTCAGACACCTCTGAAGGACAAAAGAGGTTTGGATATCTGAGGCCTTTTAATACTTCCTCTATCATACAAAAGCACTACTTGAAGCCAAGGCTGGGATCTTTGCCATGACCAATTCAAAGGTCATGCAATACATCTGCTCTGCTCTTTCTCCTCCCTGTGGTCATTCAGGGACCCAGGCTTTGTGGACCTGGCTGCTTTGACAGCCCCTTAACTGCTCTCAATGTCTTCATGATGATTGGGGTCTGTGTTCCATCACACAGAACAAAGAGAGTCAGCAGGAACTACAGTCATCTTCTTTTTAGGACTATAACAACAACCTTATACACAATGCCTTCTTGGTACTCCATTAGCATGATCTTTATCACATGGTATCGCTAAGCTGCAGGGGCAGCTGGGAGATGTAGTTTCTAGCTGAACTGTCAAGTACTTTTCTTGTAATTCTCTTTATAATTTGCCATAGACATCTTTGCTTTGGCTATTTTTCCCTTAACTTCCAATGAGCAACAATTCCTTAGAATTAGCACTTAGCTTCTCATCACCAGAGCACCAGTGCTTGTAGCAAAGCCTAGTACATAGGACTAGTACTTTGCTGAGTGTAGAAACAAGACAGCATATGAATGACAACATGGGTTGCTGAAAGCAATCACAGTTGGGGGACCCCCCCCATCCTCTTGTGTCCCCCATATTGATTTCTGCATTTCTCTAGGTTCAGCAATATCATTTATTGGCTGTGCTGAGTTCAGCCTGTGCACTGGTGCTTGGCTTCGATGCTTCGCAGTCTTTGAACCCAAGACTCAGGAGATGAAGGGCTATTTCATTAATCCTTGCACCAGTTAGCCTCCTTATCGAAAGGCCCAGGCCTAGCCTTTGTTAGGGACAACAATGAGAGGGGCCTTTAAGAAATCTCCGGCGGGTGCCGAGCCATTGCAGATTAGGTCAGCGGAACTGCTGCTAGGTTGAGCGTGATGGATGAGCAGGAGAATGAGTTTCTGCTGCGCGGCATTGTGAAATCTTTTCATTGTCACCAACGGGCCTATGAGGAACTGATGAATGAGGGAGCAAGTGTCAGAAACGCCCTTCCTTGCCCCAGTACAGTTTTAATATCTCCCTGAGCTACAGGATGAGTATTGATAAAAGTAAAGTTTAAAAATAGCCTCGGAGTGATGGGTAGCCGTGATTTAAGGAGAACAGCAATGGGGTTAGAGAAGGTTCATTTTCCTGAAAGTGCATGAAAGGGAGTGAGCAGGAGAGAGAGGAGAGGGGAGGAGAGGCAGGCTGAGCTGGACCACGAGGGGAAAGAGCAGGAGGCTTTTCTGAGCAGCTAATGTGATGAGGATGACGAGGGCTTTGATGGATGAGCTAGATCCATCTGGTCGCAGTATATGTAATAAATAGCTGTGCTCGGCTCTGACCTCTCCCACTTACCAGACACATCTTTCTCTTTTGGGGATATCCAGGAGGGAGCTTCCATTAGAGCAAAGAACCCGTCATGAGCCAGAGCTGGGAATGTTTATGGGCTTGTGCAGAGGGCAAAAAGGAGATGGTATCCGAGTTACAGGTTTATAAACTAAAACTGCAGCCCATGCCTTGCCAGAGATGGCACTGGTGACAGAAATGTATTTTCATGGCTGTGGATGCCACTGCTGAGGGTGAAGATCGGGGGAGGATGGAGGGAGGAGGGCAAGCGTGTGCGCTACATTCCCTAGAGTTGGTGAGGGAGTACTCTGGTTTCTGGCTTGCAGTGGACCAAGACTTCCTTTAATTTCCTTTCTCTTCTCTGCAAGCAGCTGTTAGACCAAGATGGGGTCTGTAAGTATATGATTCCCAGCTAGGGTGGCTTAGGAAAGTCAACTCAACTTTCTGTTACTTTGTTGGAAACATTATAAAATATACAGGCTTGTGTGTTGGTGTTAGTCCATTATTTTACACATAAGTGACTCTTTTCTTCTTCTGAGGATATTAAATGAGGATACAACTCAGGTGGTAAAGTGCTTGCTGGGAATGCATAAGGATCTGAGTTCAATTCCCATTCACTCAGGTAGGATGTCAGGCAAGGTAGTGGGTATCTGTAATTCCAGCGCTGATGAGAGAAGGCTGATTCTGGGAGTTCATGTCTTAAGAAATAAGGTAGAAAGTGATTGACAAAGATACCCAATGCCAACCTCTGGCACACACACACACACACACACACACACACACACACACACACACACACACACACACAGAGCAAGATTTCCATAGTGTCTTCCCTAGGCAAGATTTACATAGTGTCCTGGTGTAAAAAGATTTGCCTTGCCTCTCTAACAGACATTAGTGTTTGATATAAAAATTGGGGAGGGTAATTAAAGTTTTATGGAATCATATTCAAGAAATGAAGAAGGCGGAAATGAAGTGGACCACTGAATTGAACATCTGGAAATGGATTTGAATGGTAATATGAGTTTGCCTTTAAGAGTTAAGTGGAAGATTTGAGAGCTCAGCAACTTGCTTACATTCTGAGAGTGGACAGAGAGTCTTAGAGAACACCTGTCAGAATACCTGCCACCCTGCTAGCCCATCCCAATGTCTCACCTGTTAGCCCATTCTGCATGGAAGAACCACTTGGGCAGCTTCCTAGGGTAGGAACCCTGCTGCTACATGGTGTGTTCAGAGAGGGCTTGGGTATGACTTGGTTTGCCCTACTTTATAGAAGACTAGTCACCATGCAAAGAAGTGGGGCAAGCATGTTCAGCCTAACATAGCATGGGCAGAGTCAGTGCGACCGGACTTTCTCATGGTGACATTTGCCTTTGGTAAATCTGCTTCAGGGTGTTGACCCTCCACCTAAAACCAAGCACATTTGTACATGTCCTTGCATATAATTCAAGGGGGCGTTGTTGGACTCCTTATCGAGTCAAATACTCCACTAAGTGATCATAAAAGGTTATTGTATGAGATGACACATGTGCACAGTCCTCTGTTTATATGTATGCCTATACGTATACATTATGTGTACTTGCTTACACATGCCAAATGACTAAGGACATTCAACACATCCTCAACTGAGTAATGACTCAGTTGTAGTCAGTA
This sequence comes from Rattus norvegicus, assembly GCF_021556685.1. NCBI lineage: Eukaryota > Metazoa > Chordata > Mammalia > Rodentia > Muridae > Rattus > Rattus norvegicus. The sequence continues at coordinate 1,781,139 of NC_141548.1, read as the reverse complement.
CTAAAGAAGTCCTGAGACTCTATCTGCATTGAGTATCTCATCTGTGAGTCATGTGATTTAACAGTTTTGGCTGCCTCTGCTTACCCAGAAGTGCATTCACCACAGACTCCTGCAGACATTATCCTCTCATAAGGAAGGATGAGAGACTGTAGGCTGTTCAAGTGCAAATATCTGGTGGAACTCAGCCACAGAGTTTTGATTGTCTTTGCTCTCTTTCCATCTCCCTCATTCTCTTCCTCTTATTGGCTGTGAGTCTGTTTGACTACATGTCAAAGGCTCCCATGTGAGACAGTGCCTTCTCTCCACAGTATGCACACATGTTGTCACATCTTCACTCAGAACTCAGATCCTTCAGTTTAGTAGTCTAAGCTGGAGATGAAATGGAAAAGAGGGCTCTGGAGGCAATTCACCCTAACTGTGAATACACTTAAAGTCCTTTCAGAATGGCTTTATTTAGAAGAGCCATTCCAACCCCAGTCGGTTTTCAGCTGCTGAATGTGGGTACTATGGCAAAAGAAGAAGGAGGAGGAGTAGGAGGAGGAGAAGGAGGAGGAGAAGGAGGAGGAGGAGGAGGGAGAGGAGGAGGAGGAGGAGAGGAGGAGGAGGAGGAAGAAAAAGAAGAAGAAGAGGAAGAGGAAGAGGAAGAAGAAGAAGAGGAAGAAGAAGAAGAAGAGGAAGAAGAAGAAGATAAAAAATAAGACTGGCTACAGGAAAGAGCAGCTGGAAAGATAAAGGGTGATAAATTTGAGTATTGTTCTTTATGTAGGAGCAGCTTGCAAAGATTTGAAGGAAGAAACCAATATCAGGCACTTGGGGCAGAAACGGGGGGAAACCTTATGTTCCAATTTCAGTTTGCCCAGCTGGTACAGAGGAAAGTGGCTCTAATCAAATCTGAAGGCATAAACCTAGCATTGGAACTGAAAAGGAGGGCCCTCCCTCCTTGTAAGAACATAATAGTCAAGCTTTGTGAACTGTAGAGTGGCTCTGTTGTACCTGTGTTGTTGGTGTTGTTGATGTTGGTGTTTGTGTTGTTGTTGTTGTTGGTGGTGGTAGTGGTGGTGGTAGTGGTGGTGGTGGTGGTGGTGGTGGTGGTGGTGGTAGTGGTGGTGGTAGTGGTGGTGGTAGTGGTGGTGGTAGTGGTGGTGGTAGTGGTGGTGGTGGTGGTGGTGGTGGTGGTGGTGGTGGTAGTGGTGATAGTGGTGGTGGTGGTGGTGGTGGTGGTGGTGGTGGTAGTGGTGATAGTAGTGGTGATGGTGGTGGTGGTGGCAACAGCAGTGGTGACAGCGGTGGAGGTGGTAACAGTGATGGTGGTACTCACTTAATGGAATAGTAGCAGAAAGGAGCTAGGGTAAACAAAAAGAATTTGTCATCTTCAGTATTTTTCCTCTTAAGAAAATAACCTGTGTTATTCAAGGAGGAAGCAACTTAGAAAAAGAACAAAAATACTTTGAATACTCCTTCAAGCTCTCCAATTAAAATTTCCTCATATTTTAATATATTCCTTGGAGCAGCCTACCACTTTTTAATATAGACTTTATATTCTGCTTTTGTAGTTGGTTTTGTAACATATGCATTTTCCATGTAATTATATATTCCTAATGAAAAGTACTTTAATGTCTGCCTAATATTCTTGTAGCAAGGTGCTCTCTCTCTCTCTCTCTCTCTCTCTCTCTCTCTCTCTCTCTCTCTCTCTCTCTCTCTCTCTTCTTTGTTTGTTGCCTTACTTGTCATTCAGGTCCAAGGCATACCTGTTTCCCTCTAGGTTTTTTGTTCCTATATCTTGAATCCTCCAAGAGGAGTGGCTAGTAAGAATGATCAGCTCATGGGGTCCCTGAGACCTACAGCCACATTGCTTTGTTAAGATGTTATCAATCAGGCTTGCACCCCAAACAGGGTACTTACTGGGGCATAGGCACTGAGAATCACAGGAACCTCTGATCTTTAAAATTAATTTTTAAATTGGCACTTAAATTAATGGCACTTTTATTTTGGCATCTGTGTGTATGTGTGTGTGTGTGTGTGTGTGTGTGTGTGTGTGTGTACTTGTCTGTGTGTATGATTCTATTTTGTATTGTTTTTCTCCCCTCCTTTTCCCACTGCATTCTCCTCTTCTCCCTCCTTCCAAACTCCTTTCCTCTCCAGCTTCATGCTACACATTCCATTATCATCTACCTCCAAGATCTTTTCCTCAACTCTCATGGCCCACTTTCCCATCTCATAACCTACACAAACACATACCATGTATAACTTGAACCTAGATTCTGCATGTGAGAGAAATCATACAGTGTTGGTCTAAGTCTGGATTGGTTTGTTTGAAACTATCATCTCTGGTTACATACCCTTTCTTGCAGATGTCATGATTTTGTCTTAATTGAATTCTATAATGTAGCTGTGCTACATTTCCCTTGTTGGTTCATCCTCGGATGGACATTTAGGTTAAAGAATCAAGAGGTCAAGGGAGTAGAGATGAGAGGGATGAGAAGCCCATGCTGAGGCTGCTTCAGAGCATTTGCCCACACTTCCCTAAGTGTACACAGTTTGCTCAGACTCTTGCAGTGATCACCGCACTTTGGGTAGCTCAGGCGGCAGGACTTGGTTGTCTCAAATTTCTTGGGGCTGACATCTAAGATCAAGGTGCAGGCAGGGTTGCTCCCTTTTGAAGCCTATGAGGGAGAATGTGTTCCAGGCCTCTCCTGTAGATAGCTGTGTGTCTTTGAAGTTTATGGAGAGTTGAAGCTTCCTTTTTTTATCTTTGTGATTATGTGTGTTTCTCTGTATCTGTATCTCCCCTTTATGTAAGGATACCAGTACAACTGGATTAAGCTTTATCCTACTATGCTAAGTATTCATCACAACGGCAAGGACATATTTCCAGTTCATGTCACATGCTCAAGTGTTAGGAGTTAAGAACTGTACATACAAACTTTGGGGATAGGCATAGTTACATTTATAGCAAAAGAGATCTCTTTGATACTAGGGATTGAATCACTGCACATTAGCCCTATGAGGAACTCACCTCCCTTCCTTGGGTCTAGGTTTCATCCTTTTTAAAATGAAGTCTGTGGTCTAGAGAAAGCCTTCGCAAGGTGGAGGTCCCTAGACCAACAGCATCAGTACTCCTGGGAAACTTGCTAGAAGTGTAGATTCTGAGATCTCATGTTAGAAGTAGTAAATCAGAAACTTTTGGTCAAGGGTTGGCAGTTTGAATTTTATCAAGCCACACTTGTAACTCTGATATCCAGGATTGAAGTAGCCCAAGCTGGCCTCAAACTCATGATGCAGGTGCCAACAGATCAGTTTTAAGCTTATATAGCAGTATTGACTAATTCTAGTGTTCCTTGCATCCTGTATGTCCGGAGAAATAAGTTCACTTAAAGTAGTGTTTATTGATCAAGTGATTGTATCAGGCTATAGCCCAAGTTTTTGATAGTACTCCTTACACAACAGTAGGGCTTTTGTTTCTGATGAGCTTCCACTTGACCCTTGGTTATTCTTATTTCCTGAGGAATTAGTCAAGACTTGCAAGTTGGCTTGGGCCAGAGACCTAGATATAGAAACATCCTGTTATCGATGCGTGGATTGTGTAGGAAGGTCTAATGGAGACCGTTGTGGAGTTCAGGGAAGACCAATTACAGAATTAATTCATTAGAGTCCAGCTACATGCTGTTTATATCTATTTATTTATTTAGGCTAATGTCTTTTGCTTATCTTCCCATAACCATGAGTACCTGTCAATAGCTGATAATGTACTTGAATTTCCCTCAGTGTATTAAAGTTTTAATATTGTATATTTTATGATGGGAACAAAGCTTATGTTTTATGTTGGCATTTTGATACTTCAAGTCTTATTTGTGCTTGGAAATAATATAGCAATCTGTTTCACAAACTGGTCAGTTGGTTCTCTCCTTATTTGATATGGCCAAATATACTTTTCCAGGACAATCTATCTATGTTGGTGATCATGTAGTAGAACCAAACTGACATCAAATGCTTTGCACCTCACTTCTCTATCACTAATATGGGCAACGTCCAGTGTCTGTCCTTCACTCCCTGAAGGCGTCTTATTTGCCTGTTCTTCTTGCTATATTTTGTTGGTTTTCTTTGACTATGACAACTAGGGGTCTTGATTGTTATGGGGCCTGTGTGGTTTCTCTCAATGAAAAACCATGCTAATGGGAGATTCTACTGGGTACCAGAGCTCCTGGGTTTCCAACTCAGTTTGTTGAATCATAGTGAGTTCAAGGAGGTCATATTGTCCTTCCTTTCTTTCACTTGAAGTGCTTGCATAGATTGAACAAACAGCTCTGATACAGCTTTTTGAGTCAGGGGAGATGCACAAAATCTAGAAGTTGTGGATATGACAATTTTTTTTTAAAGTAGAAGGTATTGTACTGATGCCAGGCAGTCTGTACACAGCCATGCACATTTGAAATCTTTGTCCATTCAGATTAAAGATCTCTTCATTATTCCCTTTAAGTCTACATGCAGAGCACATATGCAAATGTATGTGGCTAATGTGGTGGTGGTGTTGGGCTTGTGTCCATCCTTCTTGCTTTGGGGTGCCGTATTTTATTGCCTCGAGACGTGGACCTGGTAATGATCACCACTGATAGTTACCACATTTTATTAATGTTATTTTTATGATCCTGCAGGAGATAATTAGGACTGGATTGGGTTTTTTTTTCGTTTTCATATTGTGAAATTTCAAGCAAATGGTGACACAGTGGAGAGGGGAGGGATAGCTCAGGGAAGGAACGTGTTACAAATAAACTCAACCCAGAAACCATATTTAACATGGATTAAAATTAATGTAGCCCTGTGTTCATTATTTATATCTATTATGTGGAAAATATGCTACTGGGATCTGAAGACTCAGACGTTAAGAAAGGCTCCCTTTCTTCCCTTGGAAAATATCCAATTAACACACTGTCCAGAGGGAAGAAGTTGGGGAGGGGTAGACAGGAAGCCTTTTCTTTCATTTATTTATGTTAAAATCTTCATTTAATTCCTAACATTTAATAATATCGGTCATTGACTGGATTGAGTTAATTAGCTTCTTTCTATGAGTGTGAGAGTGAGTGCCAAGCCACTGTGTTCTGGCACAGATTTATGTTTTATTTCCCTTTAATATCTGTTCTTAGGCGGGTGGTTCTGGGCTTCAAGAAAACATCTCTCCATATATAAAATGATCAAAATAGTGGACTTAGAAATGAAATTTATTTATTCATATGTTTATTTCATAAGGTTTTAAATTCTTCCCCAAATCATTATCCGTGTTTTTAAGTGAGTTTCCCAATGACACCTTGATGCTTGTGTGCCATGTGCTTTGATTCCACTCCAACATCCTTTTTCCATTTCCCGTCCCCTTCCTGATAGTTTCCTCCCCCAAGGAAATTTATCTTCTACTTTCATGTCACATATATGGCATGCACATATGTGTGTGTGTGTGTGTGTGTGTGTGTGTCTGTGTATGAGATAAAACTTTCTGAATCTGGTTTATTTTGTTTAACACAGTGTCTATCCTTTGCATCTATTTTCCTACAAAGGCTACAGTTTCATTCTTCTCTGACTGAAGGAAATTCTGCTGTATGTGTATACTTTTTACTTACCCATTCAACTGATGATGGATATCTAGGCAAGTTTCCTGTCTTAGCTATTGTGATTCTTCAGTAAACATGGATGTTTGAGGCCTTAGATATCTTTGGGTAGATACCCAAGAAAGGTAGAATTGGACTATTTTAGTTCTAGTTTTAGTTACTTTTGTTTGTTTAGTTTAGTTTAATTTTTTGAGGCAGGATCTCATAGCTCAGGGTAGCCTCGAGTTTGTGGTGTAACTGAGAATAACCATGACCTCTTGATGCTCTTGCCTCTGCCTCTGAAGGATCACCTATGTGTACCACCATGCTCAGCTCTCATTCTTAGCCTTTCGAAGGCACTGTACAATGACTTCTGTCGTGACTATACTGGTTTACATTCCAATCTGCAATGTATAAAAGTTACCCTCCTAGAAAACACATGCCCATCACTGTGTCTTGTTGGCTGTTCTCTTGATGAGGGGTGTGCTTCCATGACCAATAACCAGACTTCTGTAGAAGCTACCACCTGGTGCAGGCATGACTTTAGTTACAGAGACAAAAAG